>NC_047532.1:52464131-53083818 GCF_012275295.1 Melopsittacus undulatus | reverse complement strand
CCTGCTGTGAGCTTAACTGAATTGCTTAGGTGTTATCTACTCCTAAAACAATTATTTATGCAGCAAAGTGCTGAATGAGAAAAAGGCATGTTAAGGAGCAGCTGAAAAGTAAAATTTGGGTTGCTACTCTCAGTTCCAAGAACCAAGAAGGAATTTTGGTGAGGTAGGAAAGCAGAAAAGGAAAAAAGTTACGGATATACAGTCAGATTCTGAGCCCAAGTTTTCCTGACTCTCGTATGCAAAAAAATTCTCATTTTCTGGTGCTTTATGTGAATTATCAGTAACCACAACCTGACTGTTCTATTCTGCTTACACAGTTTCTCATTTTTGGTGCTTTATGTGGATTATCAGTAACCACAACTTGACTGTTCTATTCTGCTTACCCAGTAAGCCCACTTTAAGAGCCTCTGATGAGACTGGTAACACTACATAAAAATCAAACTCTTCTCCAGCTCTTCTGACAGTGTATGTCATGAAAACACAGACAAAACATTTTTCCTAGGCACCACAAAAAATTCTGCTAATTTTCATATTCTTCACACCAAAAAGTTGGCCACTAGGTGCTCTTGAGAGGACCTTAACAGTGAGCTTCACTGAGCTCTGCAGTGAAAAAAGTTCCTAAGGGACCATGCATGAAGCAATATAGAGGGTGAGTCAATTAGAAGATCATCTGTGTCATGTGATGCAGGAAATTATGTGGCTGGTATATATACTACAGTTTTCCCATAAATAGAAGTGAGGGAATTGTTGTAAAACTTGAATGTGTAGCTAATTTGAGCGTGATCTCACAGAGGGCTGTTGCGGAGTTCCTATTTGTTATTGTTTGGTGATTAAGCATAGCTTGTACATCTGAAACTCTTTGTCTATTCATTCCGCTTTTAGACTTGCAGCACCAGATGCCATACCAATTCACAACAGAAGATGATTCAAGCAGAGAATTCTCTCTATTTTGGGGATTTGCTAAGGCTTCCTCAGCCCTTATAATTCTGCTCATTAATTCCTTGACTGCTGTCATAAATCTTGTATTTTGATAACTCACTCATTAGCCCAGACAAGTGACATGCATCTATTGGCAGATGTCAGGACCCATCTTCCAAATAACAGACAGAAAGCTACAAAATATCTGGCTTCTTTGCTGGAAATTTAAGCCTAATACATCCATACTTTGCTTTCCACTGCCCAGAACAACAACAAAAAAGTTTGATGCCTGGATCTCCTAGGCTTAGTTCTTTTTTTTTCCTTTCATTTCACTTAATGAGAGTTACTGTTTTTCCAGTGAATACAGAATCATTAATCATACATTGGATCTTCAAACAAAATCCACAGATACTTTTCTTATTCTAAAGGAAACCCCTCCTTCCTCCTCTGAAGTCCTGTATTTCACAAAAGTTTTCCCACTACTCGGAGGCTAACTCATGACTGGAAATCTGTGTCTTCAAAGGCCATGGGCTCAACAAAATAAATAATGAGACTTCTACCAGCTGTTTAAGTTATAAGTGATGTAACTGTTGAGATTTGTGCTTTCATACACACAAACAAGATAGCAATGGTCAGAAAGAAATTTTTCTTAAGTACCAAATTATTTGATGCACGTAAATAAGACTTTTTAGTCAAGAAAAGACATACATAAATATTTTCCAGCATGATTAGACATTAAAAGTTTGATTTTTGGTGTATAATCTGTAGCAGATTTACAGAAACTGGTAGGAATTTATGAGATTATTTCATTTTGAATTGTAATATGTATATGATAATATGATTAACTGGGAATAGCATCAGTAAAGGCAAGCTCTTTTAAAGTATTGGAAAGTCAGTGCTAACCTATTTGTCTACTACTTTGCAATCAGAATTTCAGCAGCAAACCTGCACAATCTTTTTGTGGAATCATGGCATTACTATGAGCTCGTTTTTCTCATATCTATTCAGACAGTAAACAAAAATAGGATACCATAAGTCCTTACATCCCTGAAAATCTTCCTAAATCTCAAAGTCATTGTGCAAAAGGGCTGATTTAAAAGGGGCAGACAATGAGCAAGGCCTTCATTGTCAGGCCCGCAAGTGAACAAGTTATTTGTGTGCTATCAGTTATATGCTACTGTCAGATTTTTCATTCAGTATGAAAAGAGCATGATTTGATTTGGGCAGCTGGATTAGGCTGCAGCCATATTATTTTTTGCACTGATGTTGATGTATGTAGCTAAATGATTGCTATAGCACAAAAAATTCTAATTATGATGAGGCTTAGAATGAAATTATGTGAGTTATTCCCCAGAAAGTGCCGAGGGTGGCTTTTGAGGGTTTACAAAACAGGTATCAAGTGGTGTTGATGTACACACATCACAGTGATCCACTTGGAAATCCAAGTCTTGATAATAGAAGTCTATAATTTACACTTTTAGGTCAAGTGGAAGTACTGCTGAAAGAAATGGGGAACAATCTGTTTTTCAATAGAAATTATATGACCCTCCTGCTTTTTTAAGTCTTCTTCTATGTCTCAGTTTGTATGATTGACAAAATAATGACAGCATCCTTTCGAATTTGTTACCGGAATGCAGCTAAAGCTATACAGAAGGACTAACAGCCAGGGTTGAGGGGACCTGGGGAGAGAGTTTGCATGGGTCAGGAAAAAAAGCAGTGTAAAAGCTTCCTGAAAACATCTAACTAAAATATAATTACTAAAACAGCTTTGAAAGAAGGGAGTTAAATTACTGAGTGTGGCTATGATCATTCTCCTAGTTTAAATTACTCCAGCATAAATGAAATTAAATAGGACCTGGACTCTGGTAATTAACTACCCTACTCACAGGTGATCACAATATGTGCCTTGTAAGATCCCTGCAAAAGCAAAATTTATACACCTACAAATGACATGTGTGCATATTAACTGCATTTTTGCAGTTTACAAGAATAGCAAAGTCCTTTGATAGCTAACCAAGAAAATTATAGTGTGGGGTGGGGGCATGGGGGAGGAAATTCTGCATTCATTTAGAAGTAATGATTTAGACAACATTTCCCTTGAATTAGTTCATTTTAAAAGAGAACAAACGTTTTGTCCTGCTGGGTAGCTTTTCAGCAGGGATGCCCTGCCTGCCTTACTTCAGATCTGCAACATTATGTGCTTTCAATTAGTGGTAGCACTTGCAAAACTAGTAACACAGACATTTTGGCATGAAATCTGACTCCCAGGCAGTGAAGGGTACTTAAGATCTACTCTGGGATGGGTGGAGGAATGCAGCATATTTGAAACAGTGTTGATCATTTGTCATAATGGTGTCACTTCTAAAAATCTTGCTGCATTTTCATAGGCTTGGCTTTTAATTTCTTCTTTGCTTCCATGTTTAGAATTTACTTTCCATTTACCTAGGGTCCCTATTTCTGCCTCTTTTGTCACCTGGCCACTTATTAAGCCTACAATTAAGTTTTCTTCAGGCTTCTAGGGCAGCCAAGTGTCCTAGCTAGACATGCTCAAAATACTGCAGTACTTAAAATGCTTAACATTTAGAATCCTCTTCATCTTTGAAGTCGTTTGCAAACATTAGTTACAACCGAACAATCCAGCATTGTCAGGGACTGAATCCTTCAGTCCATTGTCCACTTAATGTTATGAAGCAATTATTAAAATACCCTTTTAAAGCAAATGTTAGTTCCTTTAACTTTGCAGTCAGGAAAAGCTGACTTCTGTTGCTATTCCACATCAATGTAAGTGCCTCTTGTAATACATCTGCTGGCAGAAAAAAGCCTGTGCATGTTTCAATGAAGTTCCCCAGTCCCACTTATCCTAGATATCTTGATAGGCAGGTGACATTTTGATGAGCAAAATAACAAATGTCACTGCTGTGGTGACAGACATATACAATATTCCAAATATCCACTGAAAAAAGAAGTGTTTAATTTAGGAATGAAAGAGGCAACTGCTTGACAGGGTTTGAACAGGCATAACTATAATATTTTTAGCAATGAAGTCAATAATTTGTCTCACTATCACATCTATCATGATGCTAAAGTAATTTTTACCAAGACTTTCCTATATGCCACTCTGTATGTTGTCAACAGTGCCATTGGAAGGATACTACAGCAGATATGAGGACTTTTTTTTCCCCAAGAGTTGCATTCCTCATCTCAGCTAAAGGACTTAGATTTGTTTGGGTGGTGCTGAAGGCTGGAAAGCAGAAAGGACCTTGCACATTGTCACAATGTTTTGTTAGCCTATTGCTGATAATGAGACCTTATGAAAAAATCTTGCTTTAAAATCCCCACAAATTTGACAATGTTTTGATAATTGTGGATGCTCTCCAACTGAAAAAAAAATTTAGGGGTTGCAAATGGAAATGGAGTGAAAGTGTAGAAAATGCCACTCATGTCAAATCCTGCAGTATTCATCTGCTGAGTTATTCATGTGTCTGATCAATGGCATTTGTTTTTATCAGTGCCTAACTCAACCTTGCTTGCACTGCCACTTAGTCTCATTTTCACTCGCTCTAGAAGCAGCAACCTGATTTAAGGAGTGGAGAAGGGAGCAAAAGCATGGGATGTGGTTAGATGTTCTCTTTCTGATCACTTAAAAGAAATGAGCATATGAAGAAGCAGTTAGGCCACTGCGATCAAACTCATATGCAGTGTAGTTCAGTAACTTTGAGCTAGAACACCAAATTTCCCTTACACTTCTTCAAAGCCCTTGCAATGGGTGGGTCTTATTTAGGTAACTGTCTTTTTGCATGACAGGTAATCCACAATGGTCCACAACCATACAAGCAGGCTTTTCCCAATTTCTTTCAGACTGCTTAACAGCTTTATTGCAATTCTGGAGATAAAGACGATCACATTTCACTGACTTAAGAGAGTAGGTTTAATGCACTGTGCCATTTTCCTTCATCCTAATGGGCCTTTTTCGTGTGCGTGATTAATACGTGTATTAATGCTAATAAAACACTTACAGAGTTTCCCAGATGTCGATGTGGCCCCTTAATCCTTCCCTGTTCTGCTGGGGATAATCATTTTTACAACATGAGATCACTTGCACCAGAAGTGCATTTTAACACCTTTTGCTGTTATCTATATGAACTGATGATCCTAACAGAATCCCAGCAGCACATTTAAACTCTTATTTCTTAGGTTAATCAGGCTAAAACACAGTTAACAAAGTTTTCCAAAGGGGATCTTCTTTACATTAAAAAGAAAAAATAAATAAATAGGTGCTACTAGGATTGTTCATCACCAGAAATTTTGCTCATTGAGAAAAGCAAAGCAGCAACACTATAAAAAGAAAGGGTGTTTTTGTCTAGGGGACAGCATGGCATACAAGGAAAAAAAAAAAAAGAAATATTTTCTGAACAAAGAAGTCAGGCCAGTCCCCCTATTTTTTTTGATCTTTAATCCCTTCTCTCTCAAGTAGAATAGCAAAGGAGCCCTTCTCTCTTTCTAATAAATAGCTAGCAAAGGAAGGCATTCAATGCTATGTCCCTTTGATCAGCACAAATCTGTCAGCTCCTGCAGCTTTTTTTTCTAGCTGCTCTTGTTCCTGGTTAAAAGTGGAAGTAATAACCCCTGAAAGAAATACCCTAGGTGTCCTGCAAATCATCAATCCTATTTTTTTCCTTGTTGTTTTTCAGTGGCCCACCCTCCTGGCCTGAGCAGCCTCCTTACTAACACCCCTCTTCCTCTTTCCACCCTTCTTCCAGAATACCAGTTTCATTTGATACGCAATCCAATGTGCCAGTCTGACCTACTGGGACCTTGCTGTCTGAGACTCTACCACTCTGCAGACAGGGGAAACCTTCCTTCTAGCAGTAAACAATGTTTACTTCCATACATTCGTCTTCCTGTAACGGAATTAAAAAATACTTCATAGACACAGCAAATGGATTTTAGGAAATTACCTTTTAATAATTTATAATGCAGTCCTTACTTTAAAAGCAGCACAACGTAAACAACGAATAAAAAAGTGTGGGTTGTGCTTGACTGAATGCCTGAGATCCTGTTTTGCTCCAATCTTCAGGCTGCTGCAGTTTAGACGACATCATCGCATCTCCACAGTAAACAGTTTGCAAATATTGCTGCTTTTCAGGTCACTCCACGCATTTTAAAGCAGGCTCCTTGTTTACTGCTTGGGTTATCTGCAATCTGCATTTCTTCTCCTCACAGTGTCAGCACCTGATCCACAGTTTGCAAATATTATGCAGTGGAAATAATTCACAAAGGCAAACAATTACAGTTGAGTGTAGAACATGAGCCTGGCTGGTAATGGGAGAGCAGGGCAGAGGCTGTGGTGTCTGCGTGTGTGTGTGCGTATAAAGGGTTGGAGGGGGGAGGAATGGGAGAGTGAGGAAAAGCGACTGTATAAAAGATCATTATTCCTAGGCAATGTCATACCCTTAGTGATGTGCAATGATATTTAAATACCTTTGCCATTTCCCCCTGGTGATGGCTGCACTGGGTGCGTTCTGTGTGCCTATAGGGGTATGTTTTTCACAAATCGGGATGGAGTGAATGCCATTCGTTGTTCTGGCTGCAAAATGTCAAACTGCAGTGGAAAGAAATACAGCATTGCAGTGGTGGTGCACTGAGGCCCCCGGTAGGAAAGCAGGAGCTATTAAGTGGAAAATTCCTGCAGAGGACGTGTTTCCATTTCTAATGCGAAGAAAGAGGGTGTTGTTTGAGGCTGGCAGGTCTGTGGAAAATACAGAAAACACAGGGAAGATGAGAAAATGACCTCATTGAACTCTGAGAACTTAAGCAAACAAACAGCTTCAGCCAACACACCACATTCTTGCAGTGCTTCTGCCCAAACAACAAATTGACCTGTAAGTTATATAATCACCCATAAGCCCCCTGCCCCATGTGTGTGTGAGGTGGGAGAAGTGGTCTTTCCCTGCAGGAAAAGCTGAGGAGGAGGGAGATAAACAGTAAAACCTACAGCAGTAGGAAGGGCCATATGGGAGTGAGCTGCCTGTCCCCCCACCCCTCAACCTTCCCGCCCCAAATGCAGTACTCACATGAGGTTCAGGTTTAACTGTGTTCTGAATACCAGCAGAATTATGACACTAGTTGTTTGTTATAGGATTGAACTATTTCAGTACAGCATAAATTTTCTGTTTCAAAGGATCCTGAATGCCTGCAGGGAAGGTACTAGGTTTTGTGAGCAGAGGGTGGCCTCTGTAAAAGTTGGTGGGGGTTTCAGCTTAGGGATGGTTAAAAGTCCATTATTTGAGCCTAGCTGGGGCTGGAGGGGGGGTTGCTAAGGGGAGAATGTTTAGGGTCTTGGTTTCCCCCTATAGAGGCCCCCTGCTGTGTTGACTTGGACAGCCTGAGTTACCATTTTATATCAACTGAACAAATCCTAGTGTAAAAATGCAGGGGCTGACCGAAGGCCATGGATTCTGTGGCTGCTGTTGTTGTACATAGCTATGGCATGGCAGAAAAGGAAAACGTATGCCAGTAACTCCAGGCTCTTCCTGTGCTGAAAGGTTTGATATGTCTTAAGAATGTTTGTCTCAGTGTATTTCCAATAACTAATTAATTGAGCATGGTAGATGGAAAGCTATTAATTGGCAGAACAGCAGATAGTTTACAATTATATTACTTACAAATCAGAAAAGGGTTTTTCTGTTAACTGAAAGTGTGTTTGTTGTGGGAGCTTGTTCTCTGCTACCCTGTAATTCCAATGTGAGCTTTTAATGGATAGGGCTTTTTTTTTTCTTGTTTACACTGTTAATATCCTGTTGTCTCCCTGCTGCAGATGATTTATGCACAACCAAAACCTGCTTTAGCATCCAGCATTTTGCATGGACTTTGCCCATGATAGGCATGTTAATTTTGACAGGTCATTGGAACTTTTAAGACTGCTTTGTGCTTTAAGGACAGGTATAACCATAAGCAGATAAAGGGATTTTAATGTGAGTCTTTGAAGCATATGCATAGGAATGGACAAGGTTCACATAGTCACAAACTGCAGGCGTTCAGGTTTTATGTAAGCTGCTGTTTGTATGTAGTGGTTTGATCCACTCTGGATTATGGACCACTAGCCATGAATGCCTTGAGATATAATTCAGAAAACCCCAGCAGCTGTAAGGAGTTGACTAGATTCAGTGCCCAGCTGCCCTAGCCAAAATGTTTTAGAGCACAATAAAGTGAACTAAGGATGGGTGCTGAGGAGAAAATAAGACTATTCCAAATTTGATCCAAAAATGCAACCCTTGCTTCTTGCAGGGTTTGCAAACTGTGATTAAATTACTTTTTTTTTCCCAGTTTGAGATTTTCCTGAATATCTGAAACACAAGGCAAAAAAAAAAGAATTACATAGAATTACATACTACAAAAATCTGTACATGCAAGACTTTCATCATTATTGTGTAGGTATAGTTTACATTATTTGGACAAAGATTGAGAAAGGTAGCTAAAGAATGGGTCTTGTGAGTAAATCAAACTGAAATTCTCTCACAGCTGTTAAGTATTGCTTTTCAAGGCTCCACTTGCCACTGATTTCAGGTATGGAGGAGATATTTTTGTAGTAATACAAAGAGGAAATAAATCTGATCTGTGTAGCTAAGATCTGAAAACCAATCTGGCCAGAATCCAGCGCTGTTTCAGTTTAACCCTATTTGCCTGCACCCTCTGCAGGACAATGCCAAAAGACATTCAAGAGCTCCACAGCATTGTGTTATTCCCTTTCTGGGAATGTTTAACCAGGGCAAACTATATAGTGCAGCATTTCTGCATGATGCCATGGATTCTGTTTCTCTTTTCCTTGTGCTGTGTAACTAAGGGGCACTGTAAGGGGCGCATAACTTACAGACGAGAACAGCTTTCTTCTCCACACTCTGACAGGAAATAAAAGGCTCCCAAAAATCTTGAGAGAAAAACAAACTCTGAGAATGACAAAAAGAAGCGCTGCCAAAACAAAAGTTTCCTGCACCTAATAAAAGGAAAAAGGGAGATTTTTGCTCATCTTTACCTTGTGGCTGGAAATGGCAAGAAAGACCTAAGGAATGTCTTGTTTATCACTAGGGCTCTGGAGTTTAGCACCCATTGCAGGATTAACTCTTCTGAGGAGCGCAGGCCTTTGGTTACACTTGCCCTCTGCTTTTTGTAGGTTCATTGTCTTTTCACAGTGGACTTGCATCATATCAGAGATTCTGGTTTGCATTTAGTTTAGAAGACTTTAGATACTTGAAGAGACTTCTGAGAGACTGTTTTAAATAAAAACTTAAATAAATTTGCATGATGAAGTACAAACCTGAGCCAAAGAGGCTGCAGGCAAGCCATGTTCAGCTCCTGTCAATGGACTTCAGTCCAGCCCTACCTTACACATTCACAACTGTGCAGAAATGTCTGGAGGAGTACAGGAGTTTCATGTAGCACAAAAATAGGTAATAGAATAAATCAGTAAATTAATGCTTTGAGAATTGTCCTTATTTGTATCACAGCATCAAAAGACATAGTAAAAGAGCCACAGAAATTATTGATCAAGATTTGTCTTTTATTTTTTTGTTGTTTTATTTTAAATAATCACATTAATTACAGTTGGAAAATGTGAGCTCTCAGTATGGCCATGCTAGATTCAGCATTGTCTTCTTGTTCTGATCATAATGGAAATAGGACACTTGGCCTCTGATTACTGATGGAAGCATGAATGCCCAGGATTGTACTATCACTGGTCGTATGGGTCTGGTTTCCTACCTTCTAAGTCTAACGGCTTGAACGAAGTTTTGAAATCATTGCCTGTAGGAAACTCGAGTTTGAGTCAGTCTTCCTCCTTGTTTGGCAGGTCAGATGACTTCCAGTTTGGACAACTGGAGGATGAGGACCTCAGGACATGCTGAACAGTAAGTAAGTTTGTTGTTTTATTGAGATGCAGAAAGAAAGCCTGTAGGTCAGTATTTTCATACTGAGGAAGGAACAAAAAAGAAAGCTTCACAGTAGACTGTATTTATAAGGCTTTCATGGATAACGTGTATAATCTACCCCAGCACTGACAAGATGGAGACCTTTTCTATTTATCTGTCTTGGGAGCCATAGATGTGGGTCCTGCCTAGGAGCCACAAAAGGCAACATAAATCATCAGGTGTTTAGAAACCATGTCTTGGGAAAGCACTGGGCTTTCAATTGCTTGAGGAGCATCTGCAAAGATGATCTGTGTTTTCCATATCCACTGGAACAAGAATTGGCTCAAATGTCATTAAGACAGAATTATCTTGGACTGTATTAAAAACATTATGTTGAGTGACGGGAGAAGGTGCAAGTACAAAACGGAAAGCGTTCCCCTGAATGCAGATCCTTCCACATGCCAGAAGAAATACATAAATCAGTCAAAGTGTGATTCAGTTAATACTTGGATAAAAGTTTGACTCAACATGGTGTTGAGTGCTGCTTGGGTGGTTTTGACCGGCAGCTGCTCATGAAAAAATCATGGTGATAGAATAGGTGCAGTATTTGAGAGTGATAGTGTAATGGAAAGCTTTGAGAGAGTTTGGATCTTCTTGTTGTTCCCAGCTTCTTGAAAGATCTGTCACAATTGTCTTCTACAGGTATACATAAATTGATATAAGAAAAATACATATCTATCTGGCAATGAGGAGCACTTGATTAGACTTTCTGCAGGCTGATCTGTTTGCAGTGCAAGAGCCTAGCCATTAAAATAGAAACAAGGCTAAAATTTGCCTTCTCTGTTGAAAGTTTCAACAGAGCTTTCTCCAGTTTTACACCTGTGAAGCTCAGTTAAATCACATGTGAAGCAAGACAATACAGATGGTAAAAATCTGAGGCAGGATCAATCAACCTGATGATTTCTCATACTTAAGTCTCAAGGAGAAGTCCTTGGAGATCATTAATTTCTGTAATGTGCACTACTGAAAGAAGTCTATGGGGTTTGGGGAGAAGCTGTAAGGGAGAATTTTAATATACTCCTTTTCCTGCTTTTGGTTGTGATTCACATAAGTAATGAGTTGTCCTGGGTTCAGCAGTAGCAGTCATTTTTCTCCTTCTTAGTAGCTGGTGCAGTGCTGTGGTTTTGACTTTCAGCCTGGGAACAGAGCTGATAACACCGATGTTTTTAGTTGCTGCTCAGTAATGTTTACTCTGACCAAGGACTTTCTGAGTCTTATGCTCTGCCAGGCAGGAGGGAAGTCAGGAGGAAGCAGACAGGATACCTGACCCAAACTAGCCAAAGAGGTATTCCATACCACAGCACGTCATGGCCAGCATATAAACTGGGGGCAATTACCCGGAAGGGTTAGATCATTGCTCACTTTGGGCTGGGTATTGATTGGCAGGTGGTGAGCAGTTGTATTCTCTTCCCTTGTTATTTCCCTAAAATTATTATTATTGGTGGCAGCAGTAGTGGTCTGTGTTCTACCTTAGTTACTGGACTGTTCTTATCTCAACCCATGGGAGTTACATTATTTCGATTCTCCTCTGCATCCCTCTGGGAGCGGAGGGAGGAAGCAGGGGGAGTGAGCGAGTGGCTGCGTGGATCTGGGTTGCTGGCTAGGCTAAAACCACAACAGCTCTTTTTGACACCCAACCTGGGGCACAAAGGGTTGAGATAATGACAGATCTGACCGGAGTGTGTCTAATCATATTTGTGATAAGCATTTATTATTTTGGGTTAATAGTCACTCTTCATAATGCTGATTTATAGGCTCTTAAAGTTATTGCTCTTGATCTCGGAGTTTCGGCATGTCATACCTTACTTACAGCTGTTATTTGCTGCTAGTGTTTATTGGCTGGGGTTCCTGGTCTAAGGTTCTTGTTTCACTGTACTTTATGGTAATGACTTGCAATACAGCAGACTCATTGATCATTAAACTGATCTCGCTTGCATTTCTAATGTGGTCATCACATCAATGTGGTGCTACTCAAACCCCAAGCACATTGGCTGCCCCAGCCCTCACCACAGATACTGCAGCCATTCCAACCACAGTGATAATCACTGCAGCTAAACCAGAGGAGCAATTTATGCTTATATCAGTTGCCCCTGTGTGCAAAACCAAAAGAGAGGCACAAAAAGCAACCCACATAGCGAAGAAAGATGAAGAAACTATACACTTACTGCCTGGGACAGCATCTGATCAAGAGTTAGTATTACATGAATCAGAGGAAGAAGAAGAAGAAGAAGAGATGACTTCTTGACCCCAGACCTCAATCGAGCTACGGAATATGTGAAAAGATTTTACCTATCAACTATTGGAGCACATCATCACCTGCTTGCTCTGATGCTGGGACAATGGTGCTGACGGTCACGAACAAGGAGGTAGAGAAGCCAAGCAGCTGGGATCACTTGCTAGGGAAGGGTGAATTGACAAAGCAGTTGCAAAAGAGAAATGGTCCCTCAGCCTTTTGAGGTGGATCTTGGCAGCTGTGAAAGAATGTGAAAGGATGATGTTATGAGTCGTTAGACCAAGTGGATTACACTAGAGACATGCATCCAGTCTCTGAGGGAATCAGCATTGTAGAGATTATCTATTGCGGTCCGGATGCTCGAAATGCACGCACAGATCCAGATGAAGTCAAATATACACAACCCATGTGGCAGAAATTTACATAGAATGCACCATCATCATATGCCCACTCATCGGCAGCCATAACCTGGAATGACATATTACCACCAACAGAGGATGAAATGATTCATTAACTTGGAGAGTTCGAAAACAATCTCACCCCTTCCATCATTTCAGCTGTGGAAAAACAGTCTCAGGAGTTCAAGCAATTGAGAGACAATCTATATGACTTATCCAGCCCCCCACATGTACCAACCCACAGCTCAGCTATTAACAAAAGTTACTGCTTGAGAGAGAGGAGGTATATACAGAAGGTATACACCATGGACCACCCTATGGTTTTACCTGTGGGATCATGGAGAAGACATGAGGAAATGGGGTGGAAAACCTACCTAAGCTCTGGAGGAACGGGTGTGTGAATTGGAGAAAAAAGGTCAAGAATGATCAACCCATGAAAGCTATGGCTTTGATCTCTGGTGAGCAGGTTCCCAGATGGAGTGGAACAGATGATTTTACTCCAGTTCCTGCAATAAAGAAGACTAATCCCTGTCTACCAGATGTAAGTGACCAATATTGTGATCACTATTAGAGGGGCCCTGCCTCCAGCTAGGTGGAGGTAGGGGACTATTGGATTTACTGAACTGTGTGGATCAGACGGCCTGGCACATCAGTTCCACAGAAGTATAAGGCTCTAGTAGATACCGGTGAACAGTGTACCCTCATGCTATCAAGCTGTCAAGGGGTGGAACCCGTTTATATTCCTGGAGTGACAGGAGGATCCCAAGAGTTGACTGTACTGGAGGCTGAAATCAGCCTGACTGGGAGGAGATGGCAAAAGTATCCCAATGTGACTGGTCCAGAGGCTCCATGCATCCTTGGCATAGACTACCTCAGGAGAGGGTACTTCAAAGACCCAAAAGGGTACTGATGGGCTTTTGGTATTGCTGCTTTGGAGACTGAGGAAATTGAGCAGCTGTCCACCTTGCCTGATTGCTCAGAGGATACTTCTGTTGTGGGGTTGCTGAAGGTCAAAGAATAACAAGTGCCAGTCGTGACCAAAAAAGTGCACTGCCAGCAACATTGCCCCAATCAAGATGCCCTGATCCCCGATCCATAGACTAGAGAGTCAGGGAGTTATCAGTAGGACCCGCTCACCCTTTAATAGTGCCATATGGCCAGTGCGAAAGTCTAACAGAGAGTGGAGACTAACAGTAGACCATCGTAGCCTGAATGAAGTCACAGCACCATTGAGGGCTGCCGTACTGGGTATGCTAGAACTTCAGTATGAACTGGAGTCAAAGGCAGCCAAGTGGTATGCCACGACTGATATTGCTAATGCATTTTTCTCAATTCCTTTGTCAGCAGAGTGCAGGCCACAGTTCACTTTTACGTGGAGGGGTGTCCAGTTCACTTGGAACCGACTGCCCCAGGGATGGAAACACAGCCCTACCATCTGCCATGGGCTGATCCAGACTGCACTGGAACAGGGGCAAGCTCCAGAACACCTGCAATACATCGATGACATTATTGTGTGGGGTGATACAATGGAAGAAGTTTTTGAGAAAGGGAGGGAAATAATCCAAATCCTGCTGAAAGCCGGTTTTGTCATAAAACAGAGAAGGGTCAGGGGACCTGCACAGGAGATTTAATTTTGGGGAATAAAATGGCAAGGTGGACATCACCAGATCCCCACAGATGTGATCTCAAGATAACAGCAATGTCTCCACCAACTAATAAGAAAGAAACATGAGCTTTTGTGGGTGCTGTGAGGTTCTGGGGAATGCACATCCCAAATTACAGTTTGATTGTAAGCCCTCTCTATCATGTGACCCAGAAGAAGAATGATTCCAAAGGGGGCCCTGAGCAACAACAAGCCTTTGAGTAAACTAAATGAGAAATAGTTCATGCAGCAGCCCTTGGACCAGTCTGGACTGGACCAGATGTAAAAAGTGTACTGTACACTGCAGGTGGGGAGAATGGTCCTACCTGGAGCCTCTGGCAGAAAACTCCAGGGGAGACTCGGGGTTGACCCCTTGGCTCTTGGAGTTGGGGATACAGAGGATCTGAGGCCAGCTATACACTAACGGAGAAAGAGATACTGGCAGCCTATGAAGGGGATCGAGCTGTTTCAGAAGTGATTGGCACTGAAGCACAGCTCCTCCTGGCACCCCGGTTGCCCGTGCTGGGCTGTATGTTCAAAGGCAGGATCTCCTCTACACATCATGCAACTGATGTTATATGGAGTAAATGGTCTGCACTAATTACACAATAAGATCATATAGGAAATCCCAGTCATCCAGGCATTCTAGAAGTCATAACGGACTGGCCAGAGGGCAAAGATTTTGGAATGTCACCAGAGGAGGAGGTGATGCGTACTGAAGAGGCCCCACCATATAATAAACTGTCAGAAAGTGAAAAGCAGTATGCCTTGTTCACTGATGGGTCCTGCTGTATTGTGGGAAAGCATCGGAGATGGAAGGCAGCTGTATGGAGTCCTCAGCGACAAGTTGCAGAAACTGTTGAAGGAGAGGGTGAATCAAGTCAGTTTGCTGAGGTGAAAGCCATTCAGCTGGCCTTGGACATTGCTGAGCGAGAAAGGTGGCCAGTACTCTACCTTTATACTGACTCATGGATGGTAGCAAATGCCCTGTGGGGGTGGTTGCAGCAATGGAAGCAGAGCAGCTGGCAATGCAGAGGTAAACCTGTCTGGGCTGCTGCATTATGGCAAGATATCGCTGCCCGGGTGCAGAACCTGGTGGTGAAGGTACGCCATGTAGATGCTCATGTACCCAAGAGTAGGGCGACTGAGGAACACCAGAACAACCAGCAATTGGATAAAGCTCTAAGATTGAAGTGGCTCAGATGGACTTAGATTGGCAACATAAGGGTGAATTAGTTTTGGCCTAGTGGGCCTATGGCACTTCAGGCCATCAGGGCAGAGATGCAACATACAGATGAACTAGTGATCGAGGGGTGGACTTAACAATGGACACTATTGCCCAGGTTATTCACAAGTGTGAAACGTGCTGCAATTAAGCAAGCTAAACAGTTAAAGCCTCTTTTGGTATGGAGGAGGATGGCTGAAGTACAACTATGGGGAGGCCTGCCGAATTGACTATATCACACTCCCACCAACCCGCCAAGGCAAGCGCCATGTGCTTACCATGGTGGAAGCAACCACAGGATGGCTGTAAACATGTGCTGTGCCCCACGCCACTGCCCGGAACACTCTCCTGGGCCTTGAGAAACAGATTGTGTGGTGACGCATCACCCCAGAGAGAATTGAATCAGACAATGGGACTCATTTCTGGAACAGCCTTATAGACATTTGGGCCAAAGAGCATGGCATTGAGTGGGTATATCACATCCCCTACCATGCACCAGCCTTTGGGAAAATCAAACAGTACAACTGGCTGTTAAAAACTACACTGAGAGCAATGGGTGGTGGGACTTTCAGCCATTGGGATATACATTTACCAAAAGCCACCTGGTTGGTCAACACTAGGGGATCTGCCAACAGGGAGAAGTGTATAAGGAATTCCCTATACACAAAGTACATGCATGAAGTTCCCAGGTAACAGACTTCAAGTGGGGTAAAGTTCCTGTGGTGCTGTCCTGGTTTGAGTAGTAGCAGTCATTTTTCTCCTTCTTGGTAGCTGGTGCAGTGCTGTGTTTTGACTTTTGGGCTGAGAACGGTTGCTGATAGCAAGTATGTTTTGAGTTACAGCTTGGGTGTTTGGTTTGTTCAAGGCCTTTTCTGAGCTCATGCTCTGCCAGGGAGGAGGGGAGGCCGGGAGGAAGGAGAGACAGGACACCTGACCCAGGCTAGCCAAAGATGTATTCCATACCATAGCACGTCATGCCCAGGATGTAACCGGGAGAGACCCGGAAGGGCTGGAGCTCTGGGGGGAGGGAGGAGGTATCGGTCGGTGCTCAGTCAGGCAGGGTGGGGTGAGTTATGGGTTGGTGGCTGGTGAGGTGTTGTATTCTCTTCACTTGTTATTTGCTTTATCATTATTATTTGTAGTAGTAATGGCAGTAGTGATTTTTGTTGTGCCTTAGCTATTAAGTTGTGCTTATCTCAATCTGTGGGGGCTACATTCTTTGGATCCTCTTTCCTAACTCTCCAGGAGTTGGGGGAGCAAGGGGGGGGAAGTGAGTGAACGAACTGTGCGGATTTGGGTTTAAGTCATGACAGTTCTTTTGGCTCCCAACGTGGGGCCCGAGGGTTTGAGATAAGAACAGATCTGAGCGGATTTATGGTCTCTTGTCACAGTGCTGATTTATTGGCTGTCAGAGTTTTTTCTCTGGATCTCACAGTTTCAGCATTTTGCCAGGTATTTGTGTATGGATTAGATGTATTTGTGTTTATCAATCATGGGTTTTGGGCTAAAGTTTTTGTTTCACTGTACTTTATGTCAATGGCTTGTAATACGGTGGGGCTCCGGCAGCAAGGGGGGATGGACGTGGCCGTGGACTTGGACTGGTACCAGGCCGTCCCACTGCTCTTCACCGTCCTTGCCCTTGTCCTCTCCTCCTTCTGCGTGAGGCTGCATGAAGCCAGGAAGGAGCAGCCCCGGGAGGCGCCGGCGGCTGAGACTGCCAGGGAGAGAGGCTCCGGGAACCAAACGGCTGTGGCAGAGCAGCGGGAGCAGGCGGGGGAGGAGCGGAGAGAAGCTGTAGCTGAGCAGTGGGAGCAGACGCCGGAAGAGCCAAGTCCCGTGGCCATTCCGAACCCCGCAACAGCCGAGAGTATCCCCCGGAAGTCACCCGCAGAGCCCCAGCAGGATGCAGGAGACCACGCAGCACTTCCCAGCAAGGCAGAGGAGGAAGATCCGGACTTGGGAGAAGAGAAGCTGGTGGTGGGAGAGCTGGCAAGCAGGGCAGCTACATCAGCCCCAGTGACAAGTGCAGCAGCAGCAGCTGAGAGTTCTGACGGTTTTGAATGGCTTTTGGGTGCTCTTGGGACCTGCCTGCTGATTGTGATAGGGATCAGCATGGTGGCACACACACAGAGTGTGTTCTACCCACAACCATTTTGTCTGATCCCAAAAGTTAAGCAGAGTCAGGTTTGGGTCTTGTCTAGGGTTAGACAAGGGTATAGGGGCACCAGGAGACTGTCCCCAAGGCTGGACAGTCATGAGTGGCAGGGCATGTGGGACAGTATGGCCAAGTATCTGGTTCACTGATCCCCTCCAGTGCTTTGGAAGCATTGGAGGTGGAAGGCAGCTGTATGGAGTCCCCAGCAGCAAGCTGTAGAACTGCTGAAGGGGACACTGAATGATTTTGAGCCTGGTGGGCCAGATACTTCAGGCCATCAGTCCAGAGATGCAACATACAGATGTCTCATGATCAAGGGGTGGACGTAAGAGTGATGGTATATTGGAAATGTGGGATCTGGGCATGACGTGAATGGTATGGAATAAGGGGTGGATAATGTCCTGGTTTGAGCAGTAGCAGTCATTTTTCTCCTTCTTTGTAGCTGGTGCAGTGCTGTGTTTTGACTTTCGGGCTGGGAACGGTTGCTGATAGCAAGTATGTTTTGAGTTACAGCTCGGGTGTTTGGTTTGTTCAAGGCCTTTTCTGAGCTCATGCTCTGCCAGGGAGGAGGGGAGGCGTGGAGGAAGGAGAGACAGGACACCTGACCCAGGCTAGCCAAAGATGTATTCCATACCATAGCACATCATGCCCAGGATGTAACCGGGAGAGACCCGGAAGGGCTGGAGCTCTGGGGCAATGGAGGAGGTATCAGTTGGTGCTCGGTCAGGCAGGGTGGGGTGAGTTATGGGTCGGTGGCTGGTGAGGTGTTGTATTCTCTTCACTTGTTATTTGCTTTATCATTATTATTTGTAGTAGTAATGGCAGTAGTGATTTGTGTTGTGCCTTAGCTATTAAACTGTGCTTATCTCAGTCCGTGGAGCTATATTCTTTGGATCCTCCTTCCTAACTCTCCGGGAGTTGGGGGGGAGTGAGTGAATGAACTGTGCGGATTTGGTTTTAAACCATGACACATAAAGAATTTGCTGGGGAAGACAGTCTGAGTTATTCCTGCTTCAGGTAAAGGCAAACCCACTCGTGGGATTGCTTTTGCTCAGGGACCTGGATGTACTTGGTGGGTAATGCGGGAAGATGGGGAAGTCCAATGTGTATCTCAAAGGGATTTGATCTTAGGAGAAAACAGCCAATGAACTCAGTTATATGATGTTGCCTACTATGGAGCACTTTTATAGCCCACCAACTAGATGCCTTTAGGTCACCAGCAACTGGCCCTGACTTCCCTCTGACCATCATCCCAATGAAGAATGAACTTTGACGAAACCAGACTAGCTCAGCATTGACCAGGCAAGTTCCATGGTGTCATCAGGCAACAATTCTGCAGTGCACACCATCTGTCCTGCTCTGAAAGACTTACAAGAGATGGAACCCGACATCATGGACCAGATGAACTCAGCAGCTTTATAGGGGTTGGTCCATGTACTAAGGAATGATATCTCTCTCTTTGTATGTGTATGAGACAAGAGAGATGGTATATTGAAAAAAATGTGGGATCTGAGCATGATGTGAATGGTATGGAATAAGGGGTGGATACTGTCCTGGGTTCAGCAGTAACAGTCATTTTCCTCAGTCTTGGTGGCTGGTGCAGTGCTGTGTTTTTGGCTTTCAGCTTGGGAACAGTGCTGATAACACCAATGTTTTTAGTTGTCGCTAAGTAATGTTTCCTCTGACCAAGAACTTTCTGAGCCTCATGGTCTGCCAGGGAGGAGGGGAAGCTGGGAGGAAGCAGAGAGAGGGCACCTGACCCAAACTAGCCAAAGAGGTATTCCATACCACAGCACGTCATGGCCAGCATATAAACTGGAGGCAATTACCCAGAAGGCTTAGACCACTGCTTGGGTTGGGCTGGGTATTTGTCAGTGGGTGGTGAGCGGTTGTATTCTCTTCCCTTGTTATTTCCCTTATAATTATTATTATTGGTAGCAGCAGTGGTTTGTGTCATACCTTAGTTACTGGACTGTTCTTATCTCAACCAATGGGAGTTACATTCTTTCAATTCTCCTCCCCATCCCTCTCGGAGTGGGGGAAAGAAGGAGGGGGGAAGTGAGCGAGCAGCTGCGTGGTTCTGGGTTGCTGTCTAGGCTAAAACCACAACATGAGTATGATGCTAAACTCACTCTATCCAGCATGGTGGGAATGTTACCTAGTGTCACTAACAAGTGTTTAGTCTGATTCAGCGCTCTAAGCCCCCCACCACATAGAAGCTAATTGTGAGGATTAGGGCGCACGAAGACACTCAAGCTCCGGTCCTGTGGGTCTGGGGAGAAACAATACATTTAAACATTCCAGCTACAGTTCCCTTGGCAACGTACATAACAACAACTCAGTGAAACTATGGGTTTCTTAACCCTTCAGGACATTGACTGAATGAATACTTCCTTGAGGAAACAGTTCAGTCAACCAGATACACTCAAACACTCTTTAATTCAGCAGGCCTTTCTTCTTACAAAAATAACAGCAGTTGAATTCCATGTCAAACTGATCTCCTCCCCTAGCATTAAAGGGTTTAATTTGAATACACACATATACCATTAGCAAATACTTCATAGAAGCCTGTATGGGAAAAAAAAAAGAAAAAGACAGTAGAAAACAATCCCAAAATGTCAATGTTTCTTCTTATTATAAAGTTTCTGTATACAGTGGACATAGAGAAAAATACAGAAGAAGTTATATAAAGCACATAAGTACTCATAAGAAACAAAACAATACTGCATTTATGTGAATTATAGAACACAATGTTGTTCCTGTCAGTTATAGCAATAATAATATCTATAGCAACTTTATAATAATTCCTGTGAGAATTTAAAATACTTCATGAGTATTAATACTTTGAAATAGTAAGATTTACACCGTCTTTGTGAAATACATGAGATCTGCCTCTGGGTTTATTCCACTGCCCAATGAACTTCTTGTGATGCTACACACATCTGCTATTAGCAGTGGCTGTTCTTATCACACAGAAGTTTGGAAGAGAAACTTCCAGCTGAATGCATGTGCAGGGTGGTGTAAGTCACCAGATCTCACCTGTACCTCACAACTGATGCAGGTTTTGGGCTGTCATTACTAGACAGGATTAATGAACGTGCTGACAAGGCCTCAGTTTGTAGCTGCAACACCAATGATATTATGTAGTTTTAATACAGTGGCCTGTCCCTTATTGTCTTAATCAAAAGTTTATGAAAGCATGGAAAACTTTTACCCTAGGGACTTTAAGCTAAGGGTGGGATCATCAAGTGATGCGTAGTGAGAGAACTTAACCTTGCTTCCTCAGCATGCAAGAAGTGAGTGATCTAGCTTTTTAGAAAAGCAAGAGAAACCATCAATATCTATGATAAACCTAGAACTATTCCTTGGCTACCAGAGCACTGATGCACACTTATCAAATGGAAGAGACTGAAGCTACAGACCTAAATTGGGGATCAAACAGATGTTGGTGCATTCTAAAGCAATTACAGTTCATAACCCAGTTTTATCCCCCTTTTTTTCTCTGTAAGCTTTAATTTTTGTTATTTTCAAAAGGAGCCTTCATGATCTTCACTTAGATCTTCCATCCCATGATGGTGAGGCACCTTGTCATGCTTTGTAGCTTCAAGCACATACAAGAAAGCATAAGTACACTGGCAAAATCATTGGCTCTTTAGCCTTGAGTATCTACCACTCTAGCATTGCTCTCTGTTGTCATTTTCTTCTCTGCAGCATATCCTATGTAAATCCGTGGAAAGCAAAAGCCTCTTCCCCCAGCCTTAGCTCACAACAGGTTGTTAAAGATTATGCCGCATCCTCGCTAACACGTGGTTGCCAGGGCATCCTTGTTCCCTAGCCAACTACTATACTAAGGCTTTACTGGCAGCCATCCAGCTGTGCTTCATTTAGGAACCTCTGCCGAAGTAAAGGATGTGTTTTCCCAATTTACTGGAGAAATGAGTCAGTTTGTTGCTTGTCTGTTGAAGATCTTACGCATTTGGGGAAGTAAGACAGGCAGCATCTCTTTTCCATATTCTCTACAAACCGGAATTTAAATCTTACTGCAGAGGGCTTGGATTTTCCACTAACCTAGCTAGTGTGGATGCTAGAAACAAACATCAGTGTGGCACTGTGCCCAGACCAGCACAGGCACAGAGCCACACATGGTGATACTTTCTGCAACTGGGCTGGTAACTCTTAGGTTTTTACTGTGTGATGTGGTGGTACTGTCATGCTTGGGAGGCAAGAGGGTGTCTTGGCATGTGCTGCTGCTTTTACATATTCCATTTAATTATTTTGCAGCACCACAACAACACAAATCCTAGCTAACATTGCTTTTAATGTCAAGTTTCCTTGGGCCAACTGCTTTTAAGGTGGAAGGTGTATGATGACCCCAGATACCTATGATAGGGCCTTGCTTGCTATTTCAGTTAGTGTTGGTGACACCCCCGAAGTTGTAGCACTGCTTTGGCTGACTCCAGGCTGGGCTTCAGTCCAGTGGTTTGAATGGGCTTTGGTTACAGAAGCTGATGGCAGGATACATGGTGGCAGCAGCAGGTACAAACTGTTGCCATTGCAGTAGTACATGTCCAGGAGGAGCCCAAGAGGGGTACCCAGACTCAATGAAAACCCAGAGGGAGGGTCATGCCAAGAGGGCCTCTTGACAGGTTTTCATTGCTCATGCCGTGATTCTTCTGTCCTGTAAAGCCTCCAGGGTGTCACTATTCTTGAATTTCTCATTGCTAGAACAATTAACAAAGTGCATTTGTGCTCTTAGTGTTGTCCTGTGGTAACTTTATAGTAGCATCCATGAACTAAGTGCCAGATAAAGAAAGGAGGTGGGCATCATGGCAGAGATAGGATTTACTGAGTTGTATATTTCTGCTGTCCCCAAAGCAGAACAGAGTTCCACACACTAAGGAAAGGAAAATTTATACTGAAAAGATAAACAGAAGGCAGACACTGCCATCACTTCAGCTGTCACTCACACACCTAACAGCTGCTGCCTATATGTCTGAGAATTAATCAAACCCAAACAACACATACCCTGTAGTAGGCAAGTTGAACAGGCAAGGAAATTTTTTTTTTTCAATATCTTTATTTTGAAAAGTAAAGAAATAATAGAGCCTTATGCTTAAGACCAGGTAAGCTGTATAAATTCGGGTTTTGGAGGTCTCCCTATAATGCTAATTTGGACAGCACTTTACCATCAAATCTTGGCATCCTCTTTTACCCATACTACTTACCTGTTAACTTATACTCTGGTTTTAGCCTGGGAGAAGCCAACTAGGTTCTCAAAACAGAGGAGGTCAAAATAAGTTAAACACTAGATCACATTTAAGGTTTCCCCCTGCATGATAGGTAAGTCTCACTTAAATCACTGTTCTAAGACTGTAAGCACAGCTACTGGGGACAGGCCAGATGCAAGCCAGGTGTAGTTCCCTAAGCCTAGAGTGGATTAAAAGGTATGATTGCAAATCACTAGGGAAACTTTAAGACAGCTTGTAACAGATGAGCTAAGAATGATGGGTATTATTAGCACCTAGGTACAGATTTTTTGCAATCTGAGGCTATCTATCTTAGTTATTGCTTAAATATGCTTAAATATGCTAAATAACAAAAGTGGCTGATCCCAAAGACATCTATCAGACTAGTTAATGGACAAAGGCACATTGTCAGTGGGCTGTTTTATATATACAAATATATAAAAAACCCCACCATAACATACGTATATATGCAGTGCCTCTGTTTCATAGTACCTGAACTATTTATGCTGTAGTATTGCTAGAGGAAAGGACACTGTAGTTGCAATCATTAGATCACCAAAGAAACAGTAAATGCTTTATTGGTGCTATTAAGTAAATGTGTAAGAGGCCAGAATTCAATGTAATAACAAAAGATGGCAGATGAATTATAGAGCTACATCAAGCATTACTCTGATACCACCCAAGAAGGCCTGATCATCAGTATTCAGCCTTCAGTATTGCACCTATAGCTTTAGCATTTCAGACCTGAAAAAAAAAGCAAGAATTTGGCTTTTGTTCACTGTGTGAAAGGGCAGCGTGTAGTTCCTCACAGTCCCACAGGACATGCAGAATTCAGTGACTTGCTCTATACAACCTTTCACTGGAGGAATATAAAGGTAGGAAATGTATTTGTGATACTAATTAAAGATTAGAAAATCCTCATTTAGGCAAACGCCCCTTGGCAGGGTATTAAGAAAAAAAACCCAAACAAAAAAAACCCAACAAAAATACACCCAAAAAAACAACTAAACATATTTCTGTTCAAAGTGATGGAAAGAGCTGTATTTCTCAACTTAAGAGAAAAGGGGATTAAACAAGCACCCTGGTTGGAGTGAAATGGGTTATAAAAATGAGACATAAAGCATTTTACTTCAGTGCTGTCAAGGGTCCAAACTAAAGAACGGTCCTTTAGTCTAAGGACTGAAAGATGACAGACATCTAGTTAAAGTCCAATCTAATATAATGAGCTATTTGAAAAGCTGTTAGTCCTTTTCCTAAAATGAAGCAATGAGAAAATGTCACTCTTTTTGTCACAATTAAAAAGACCCTGAAACTGTTATAACCAATATTACAGGTCAGTGGAACACAATCTGTAGTTACAGCACCAAATTTTACCAAAAGAAAGACTTTGAGAACTGAGACAATATTTTGAGATCATATCATACCCAAACCTAAAACTTGGAACATTTTAATCAATCAATCAATCAGTCGATCAACTTCATTTTGTATAGACCTGTCAGAGTAGAAAAAAAATTGAAAGGTAAATTAATATCTGGAAAGACCTGCATAATGTACACTTTTGCTGATTAAAAGCAATGCACAGAGCATGAACTGGTATTAATAAAAGTACCAAATAATGTGTTATCCCTCACGGTATATATAAATGTTGGCTACACTTCTGTGTTTTTGGAAATACTGTTGTCATGGTTACCATTCAGCTGTCTTTAGGTTTTAATATGCCCCATTTTGTAAGGTTGAGGTTCAGTTCAAGTTCATATGAAGCAAATCCACTGAAGTTTTCAGATGTGGTCTCTAATTTAATGTGCATTATTTTCCAAGAGGCCAACTTGAAATACTTTTGGCATGATTTTAAGAGATGTCAAGCGCCTTCAGATGCAGCAGAAGTCAATGACCTGTATACAGTGACTGAGTCATGAATAATCTGCCAAATGGCATAGGCCATAACAATCTTATTATAAAAACCTATAAACCTGCTTCACTTGGTATAGGGAATGTTTCTGTACTCCTGCAGGCTGAACTTACCACCATTAGACACTAAATGAACAATGTGTCATTCTCTCTAGCATTTATACATTTGTCTGAAACTATAGGAATTCTTGACTGTAATATTTTAAAACATAATCTTAATATCTATGTGAAATATCAATCATCCAATACTTTAGGTCTATTCCAATGAAAAACTTCATTTCCCCTTTATCCAATTTCCTCGTGTTCAAATATGGGGGGGGGGGAGGGGGAGAGAGAGGGTAGTTTTGTGTGAGTGAAAGGCTTTGTCTTTGTTAAAAAGCTTGAGGTTCAAATCAAGATTCTCAGCAATAACCATAAAACCAGGGTAACTGAGAATTAGCTCAGGTAACTGTGTGGGCTTTGTGTTGTCCTCTGCAGGTGTACCTGAGTCAAACTGATATGTAAATGTCCTTTTTTTGCTTTTCTATGAAAACAGATGGACCTGCTCTTCAAACTAGCCTCTTTGCATTATTAGCCATAAAAAAAGTCCTTATCACCACCTTCAGCAAGCCACTTGAACCACAGAAGACTCCAGGAATGGCTCTTTCCTTGCCTTCCCTTTTCTCTTTAGCTTTAGCTAAGCAATGTGGCACAGAGGTATTGATCTTTTTTGTAGTGTTGTGCATAGAAGTGGAGCCTGTTCACAGGGAAAATGAAGCGTGGTAAAGCTTTGGTGCAGTCAACTTTCCTTTGAGCGTATTACATCCAATTCAGGACTAATTTTAATAGTGCCTACTTTTTGGTACAAAAATGGGAAAGGAAAAATAAGGGGAGAAAGAAAGTTCTAGATCAGTGTCTCTGTATTCCAGGTTCATCTCTTCTATAGCCTTTCAGCTTTTTGTATTTCTGGTTTTTGACTTCTGTTCTCTCGAGCGTAGACATAGACAAACTAGCTGCATCCACTGCGTTCCCCATGGCAGGTCTTCCTCTAGCTTCAGTACTCATATTTTCCTAGAATTATTCAAAGACTTGGTTTCTTTTCCTTTTTGGCTGCTGGGCTGGTAGTTTCTTTGCTTTGCTTTGTTTCTGTAATGATTTGGTCCTTGTGGACATCTGCAGTGGAGTGTCCCAGAAGCATCTCTTTTCAGATTGTCTCTGCTCAGTCATACATCTCACAAGTGTGTAGCGTGCAGTAGTTAAAAAAATGCTTGCCCTTTGCAATAGCTCCAGAAGATTTCTGAGTTACTAATTTAGTTTAAAAGGAAAATTTAAAGTGTAGCAGCATAAACCATAAAGAGGACTAGGTCAGCATTTGTATTGTATGAACACATCCATAATCACCCATGTGCCTATATGTATACATATAGTTGTGTGGACTTGAGAAAATACACTTCAGCTGCACACCTACACATTATTAATTCAATTTATTTGTTCATTCATTGATTGATTCATCTGTCTTTTGGGGAGCCATTCAGACATATAAGTAGGGTTGTTACATCTCTGTGTAGGTGTGTGCATTTGTAATTGGAGATAATAATAGGGTTTTTTTTATCAGACATCTCAACATTATTTCATTATTTGATTTCACAGTGTGCATTCTTCATGGTTCTTCACCTATTTTGATACTAAATGGGCCAGTAAATTATAAGCTTTATCTCCTAAACCCTAGAGTTAAGCAGCATCAGATACCTGAAGATGACTTGTATGCAAATTGGACTGAAGGAGGACTTTTTGGCCTCTGTTTCCAATTCCAGTATATGTTCAGCTGAGTAGAAAATGTTTGCTGCTAACCTCAGTGCTGAGCTGCCAGTTTATTGCACAAGTGATACACTTCCATACACTTGATGATGTGGTCTGTGATCTATGGAACGAGGAAGAGAGCACTGAGATAAACTCCAGATGCACCTACTTGTTATCCTGTGTGCTCTGGAGGCCTGGAACCATGCAAAATGGCATTTCAAAAGTCACTTGTAGGTCATTGCATGAGACAGTAGCAATAACATCTCTAAGCAGCTTCCCTCTGCTGTGAAAGTGTCACCTGCTTTTGCACCATGTGAAACACTGAACTGATCAAGAGACTATCTTTCACTGCAAGGTAAGCCTTCTCCTCTAGTAAGTTTACAGTACAGATGTGTGGGAATATTTATAATGCAAGCCCACGATTTTAACAGGTTATTAGCAAAGCACCAGTAGGGGGCCCGAAATGCAAAGACTACTTTGGGATTTGTTCAGGAAACTCTAACTATTCAGAGCTGAATTGATCAAAGATCAAACTTCATACTTAAAAAAAACCTCCACCCCAAAGTCCTCATTCTGCCTGCTTGATGTTAAATGGTAAAACAGCGCAGAAGTGAAAATATCCTGGAGCTCTGTATTATCTTCGTTATCTTCACTGGTGAAGTGAGTGAGTGAGAGGAGAGGTGTGAAATTCCAGCAGAGAGGAACATGCTGTTTTAAGTGGAAGTGCTGACATGCAGGCTACAATTAGACAAAAAATGACTGCTGACATTTAAAAATCATTACAGAGAGGAAATTGTGAGTGTAATTATGTCATCATTGACACTGCTCAAGTGTGCTGATGCATTTTTGCTGATCAAAATCAAGTGTTTATATTTGTAAACAGAATGCACTTAGCAACTCTATCAATGGAAATGTTCTAGACAAGAACTAAGAAAAATAAAGCCGAGGCACGTTGATGAAATATTCTTTTTCCCTTTCTTCAGTATTCTTTTTTCACTTTTTTCAGTATTTTGATTTCAGGTTCATTTCTTGTTAACAAATTTGTTTCACAGTATTTTGGATGACAGTTTCACTGGCTTTTCTTTGTACTCCCTCCCCACACATCAACCCCCCCCCCCCCGAATGATAGGCATGGCCATTGTAAAGGATACCAAAACCCCATTATTGCCAAGACT
The DNA here is from genome assembly GCF_012275295.1 of Melopsittacus undulatus. NCBI lineage: Eukaryota > Metazoa > Chordata > Aves > Psittaciformes > Psittaculidae > Melopsittacus > Melopsittacus undulatus. The sequence continues at coordinate 53,056,176 of NC_047532.1, read as the reverse complement.
TGATGTGCTATGAGAGAGCAATAGACATATAATTAATATAAGTAATTTGGAATATAGTGTACTGAACATAGTGGACTACAATATACTAGAATCTGGCAGAGCACACCAGAATATACTAGAATATACCAGTATATAACAGGGTATAGCAGAGGGGAGGCCAGGCCAGGCTAGAAAAAAAATTACCTAGTAGAACATACTAGAACTCACTTAAATGTAGCTGACTACAGTGCAGTAACACTATACTAGACTCTAATAAATTATATTACAAAACATAATGTCATATAATATGTAATAGATTATCAAAGTATATTATGTTGTAGTGTAATAGAATACCTTGTAGTGCAGCAGTATATGATACAACCTAATGTAATATAGCAGAATTGATGAGAATATAGTAGCACATACTAGATTATAAGATATAATATAGTATGATATAACATTGACTAATATAATATACCATGATCTAATAACTAACAAGATAACATCATGTATGTTAATATAACATAACATTACCTTCTAAATTCTGCTGTTCAGGAACTGCAAAGACTGCTTAAAAACATCAGAATATTTAAGTCTTTCTGAGGGGCTTTAGAAATAGTCTAATACTGTATTTTGGGCAAAGGGAGACATGATGTCAGCAGGTGGAAAATACGTAAATGTCACCATTTACCTTGAGGAGCTTGTTGCCTCTGCTGATACCAAATTCTTGGCACCTATTTACTTAACACAGTCCTTCCTTAAGCTCTGTCAAAGGTCCAGTACCTATGATATGTTATCACTCAATGACAGGAAAATGACCGATGTGAGATATATACAAATGCTCGATTTGGAGCAGACAAAATATATGAAAGGGTATGGTTCTGGCTGATTCCAAAACCAGATTTCTTTTATCTTGGATATATAGGATAATTATATATAAACACAGTTCCAAAATATGAAAGTATAAGTGTTTCCAAAGGCTGTTGAGGGAAGAAGGTCTTGTTTTCTGAAGTGAAATGTCCACAACAACAAAAATGTCTACAAATGCTAGCTCTCCTGAGGATGCCATTTTGTTTACAGTATTCTGGAGCATCCTTATGGTGGAAATTAAGAGACTAAAAATGTTAATAGGAAGGATACTTAATAATGAGATACTCTACATTATCAATACAGTTATTGTCAGCTGTGGCAGAAACAGAAATATGAATATTGAATGTCAACTATTCGGGTTGAAACTAACAACTTCTCAGCTCTGAAATTCCTCTCAGGATCAAAATTCGGGTTTTTAAGAAACAAAAATATTGGTTTGTGTTTGCCTTTTCATTCTTTTCCCCTTCTCCTCTCCCACTTTATTAATTTTGACCCTTGGGAAAGGTTTTTTTTTGCAGTCCACCTATTAATTCCCTAGGTGTCCTCCTGAAGCCAGTTTTTCTTCTTTTGACACTGAGTCCATCACTTTCCATCACTGTCCCCATTCCCTGCATGTCAAAATGTATATCCAGTCAAATTGTGTTACCAGAATAACATCCAGCAACTCTAAAGTCACTACATCAGCAAAAGAGCTGCTTTCATAATATCATTTTATGATTGGATGAATACTGTAATTCCTTTTTAGAGTGATAAAGATTTCCATGTCAAAACACAGAATTCTTTGTGCCATTAAAATAGTAGAAATCAGTAGCTAGGAAACAACCTACAGTGGGTGACTTGGGAGAGGCCAGCCCTACAGGTGTTTCCAATGACTATTTATTGCATCAGAGAATACTAAAGAACCCATGAAAAAGTGAGTCAGAGAAAAAGGTAATAAGGCTTTACTAGTGTATGAAAATATGACACAAAGAATAGTATTATGTTACTGTGTTTTATAGTACAACACTTATAAGGCTACTTTCATCTTTATGTCCCTTTTTGCTAATTCATACCTTTTTAGATTTATTTTCTCTTTGGAATTAGAGTTTTACGTCTGTTATCTTGGTGGAAAGCTTACTTAATTACTGCTTGTAACAAGCTAAATAAAAACCATTTTCCTGTTCTCTGCTCATGTTTGAAAGTTGAAAAAATTAATCTTTCTCTGCATAGTAAACTGGTGCCACACACAGTTTTTAAACACATCATTACAGAACAGCTGAACTTTGAAACTTGGCGATGTCTAATATTTTTTTGTAATCTATCTCTAAGTATATTTGAAAGATATTACTTTGTCTGAGATTTTAATGAACACAAGATTTACAGAGTATTGCTGAGCACCAGGACTATCAAGTAGTTAAAACTTCATCCTACCAAAGGGCAGTAAACAGAAATCAGTACCAATAGACAGCCCTGTATAGTCCACCCAAATGTGAGGAATTCAGCAGCAGTTCAAGATCTGACCCCAAGAGCAGGAATGGAAGGGCCTATGAGAGGTCCTCTGGCACATCCTCAATGAAAAGTCAAATCTACATGATTTTATTATATTCTTTTATTTTTTATTTTTTTTTTATTAAGACCATAGGGGGCATTTCCCAACTTCCCTGATAAAATGCATCCATCTTCACATGTGGAGACCTTTACCTAATGTCTAACTTGGATCTTCCTAAATGTTACCTCTCTGAATACCTTCCATGCAGTTCTTTTTGCAGGATGACTCTTTCAGTCTTTGAGGTTAGTCTCTAAGAAAGCTTCTAGCCTCTATAACACAGCAGTATGCATTTTCTTTACTTCACTTGACAAGCACAAGGGGTGCTGGTCTCAGAGTATTGCTGGGTGCTTTGTTCGAGGGAGAAGGGAAGAAACACTTCCCAAATGAAACACTGCATCAGCACTGAAATTATAAAAAAACATTGTAAGCAATAACAAAAATGCAAGTCCTTGGAGACTGGAGGGTGTCTCCTTCTGTTGTCTGCATTCCCTAATATTCTATATAGTTTATGCTTTCATGGCAAAACAATTTGCCAGTCTCTCATTTGCTAAGATGTTGTTAATGTAATATAATGCAAAGTCCTGAGCTGCTGCTCTGATAGCCCAGCCATGTGAGCTGTTTCCATTTAAGCATAAAGATCTCTTTCAACAACAAAAAATAAGAAAGAAAAAAATAGCCATTTTTCAAGGTTTTCCTCAGACCACTTACTACAGTGATGTGTGACCTTCAGAAGTTACATGACAATGAGTAAATCCTAACATTGAAAGACATCAGCAGTACTGTGTTCTTGTGTAATGTATTATTGACAAAGCCAGTGCAAATGGGTGTAGTAACAGTGTTCAGAAGAGTCCTTCTACTGAAGGACTTTGGGTAGGATAATAGTTGGAGAGACTAGGTAGTAGTTACAGTAATCAATGCAATTTCATATTGGTTTGTTTAGATGACGTGGAATGATCTACCCTGTCAGCTTTCAGATAGGGATCAAATTTTAAGCCCTTTAATCTCCATTGTGAATAATTATCTGTTCGGGTTGTCTTTTCTCATCACCATACCAAGCTAGAGGATTTACCAATACACCTAAACAAGACAGTATAATCATTAAAACAGAGCTCTATTTCTTGATGCTACTGCTATATAAATGTTAAGTAATAGTAACAGAAAAGGGTGTTGGCTGATTATGTTGTTCTGATTATGGCATACTGTAATAATTATTCCTTGATCTGTTTTAGTTTGAAAAGCTTCAGCTGAGCCTGTAACTAAGTTACACTGTCATAAATGAGGCTGTAGAAATCAGCCTTTACAACTGTTACATCTTGCAATTCCATGAATATAACATGCTTTTTCTGCTGCACAACAAATTTAATGAATATATGACAAAGTGTAGATAAAAACATGCAGAAGCAAGTCTGAGGACCACCCTGGATCAAATAAGAACAATTTAAAATGGAATACGATGATGTATCAACTAAAGATTTTCAGCTATAAAAAAACCCTCATTCTCTTCCCCCACAGTCAAGTACAGCCTAAAAGATGATCAGGAAATCTGAGAATGTGGGAGCAGAATAACAATCCATCAAAGAACGATAAGAAAAAGATAAGATGCTATCTAAATTTGATTGTTGAAACATTTTTGCTTCTGAAAATACTGCTAATTAGCACTATTTACTCAGGTTTCATTAATTAAAATTCAATTGTTATACATGTGAAATAAATTATGCAACTTGTAAATCTTAATTACATTGTAATTTGGGATAACTTTATGATTCTTTCATGATGCCTTAAATCAGTGGAATGTGGTTTTCTATTTTAGAGTTGATCAGAGCTGGTAACACTGAATATAATGCACTGCTGGTACATTTAGGGAGAATTGAAGCAATTAATTATAGTATTTTGATTATTGAGTTTTAAACACTAGTATCCATAAACCAAAAAATACAGCAGTATTTGTATGTAATATGATTTTATTACTTCATGCAGCAATTGCTTCTAGTTAGACACTTAGTATTAATTATTCAAGCATGAATCATTCATATGCCAGCGGTTTATTTCCATCAGAACAGTGAAGCAGGTTTAGATCTAGGCACAGATGAAGTTGGCAGAAGCAGCACTTGCAGTGAAACAGATCAGGAGGCTTGGATGTTCTAATGCCAAGGCATTTGTTAACCTGGTAGGTTCACCATGCTCAGATAATGTAAGTCAGTATTGTTTATGGACATTAAAACATTGCATCAATTTAAGCCAGCTGAATTTCTGGCTTCTCTTAGCATCTGTTCATCCTCTTTGCTTTTAATTAACTGACATTGGCATCCCTGGTGAAAGCAGTCCTACCAGAGGGAATGAAAGACCCATAAATCAGCCATATGACAAGGTACCGGGCACTGGTAAAGCTTCAGCTTAAGTATCAGGTCCAGCAATGAACAGATGACTTCCAGAAAGTTAAGTGACATAAGAGAGTGCTATTAGATAAGAGCTCTGAAAGGAAACAAAAATCTAGAAAATACAACTTGGGCTTAATAACTGGAGAAGAATTGTGTAGAAGAGATGGCTGGGATAATGGAGTGTACACAGAGGAAAGACTGGTGTGAAAATCATGAAATGTGCTTAGCAGATAGGAAGACAAGTGAGATCAACATAACAGGCAGCAGGAAAGGCTAATACTGGACATTGGGAAAAGTTTTCTAATGCTAAGAAGAAGCTCAGACACAGCTTCCTTTCTGGGGAGCTATGGAGGTGTTCTTTCACAGAGGTTTTAAGAATAGGCTGGACGAATGTCAATTGGAAATGAAACTGATGCAGCAGGGCCTGTGTTGGGGCAGTCTTTAAATGACCTCAGCATCTTGAGCTTTCAGGGATGCAGAACGTGCTCCAAACTCCTGCTAAGCTAGGAGTTCTTGCAAGAACTGGCTTTCACTAATCCTCTGCTTCTTTGCACCCTAGGAAGAGGTGGTATTTCTGCTGGGACAATACACAGCTCCCTAACGAGTACACTGAATTGAGGCACTTCCCTAGTCAGTGTGCTGTTGCCATTGATCTGATACCTATGCCCAGCATACAGGTCTGGATTATATTATTAAGCAAGGCTGTAGTACTGACCTTTTAGATACCTGAATCCTAATTATTCTTAGACCTTATCCATAATGCATGAGCCAGAACTTGTAAATACCAAGTTATTTTTCTATTGGCTTCAGGGATCCTTTCAACAAAAATTGAAATACATCCCAACTGAGGTGTGAGAAAGTTGGATTGCCTGCTCCTCACAGAAAGATAACTCACAAGTGATTCCACACAAAGGTGTGCAGTCTTAGACCCGAGCGAACCTGGTGCATGATCTTCACTAGAACACATTTGCTGCTGTAAACGGGTGGGACACTGCAGATCTTTTGCAGCCTTGGTTCTGGTTGTCTTGAAGGTTTTCACTGTGCTGTTCAGGTACGCCACTCCACAAATCAAAGCTCACATTGTGCTTCAGTGTGATGCTGGAGGCTGATTCAGGTACTCTGCCCTGTGTCTATTTTAAGACTACGCTCTTCCCTAGCCTGCCTTACAACATCGAGCCAAATTCCCTTCAGAGCTACATTGAAATGGTGCTACCTCTTGGGCTACTGGAGCTAGTAAATAAGTGAAATTAAAAGAGAAATTAATAAGGCAGCCTCAAAAATCTCTGGTTTTAGTTTTGGGGTTTTTTCCATCTGCGTTTACTTTAGTATTTCAAGAAGAAAAATTAAGATATAAGGAATAAAGTTGGTGGTATAAACAACTCCCTAGCAGCTCTATTTTTTTCTTCATTAAGAGAATGCCTGCTCAGTAGAAAACTCTAGAGCTTATTGCAGGAGAGATCCACCAACCTACTCCTGTTACTGGTTGCATGACACAGTGCTTTATTTCACTGCAGCTGAACATCTCTGACAGCCTGTTTTAAGCAGTCACTTTGTACATTAGAGTTTAGAAATGTTTTTCAATTTCATTGTAGAGTAAGTAGGAATATGCTATGAGTGTACTTGCAAGTAAAATTGAGGCAGGCTCTGGTTTGATTCTGGAAGGTTGGCTACAAGCCCTGCAGCTGAAATTTTCAAAATAAAAGATCCTCACCAAATGCATCCTGAAAGAGTAAACAGCCAAAGCAGCTTTGAACTTCGCTTTGTGCTTCTCTTGTTATAGTTATCTATCTGACCCAGCCTCACACTCCCCACCCTCTAACTCTGTTAACAGGTCACCACAGCATAGTGTTACATGCTATAACCTTGCCCAGCCATTCGTGCTTAATGTGGTCACAGCCTGATTCCTTACAGTGTTCTGGGACTCCTAGCCAAATTTCATTGCTACCAGGGGAAAAAGTAAGCTTGACAAACTGAACATTTCCAGTGCAATCAAAGGAAGACAGAGTTGTTTTTCACTCCAAATCTACACGTACACACACATATGTGTGTATGTATATAAATGCACTTGTATATGTGTATAATATCTTTCTAGGTGAAGGCTTCTTTATGTTGCACTTAAGACTTACAGTGTTCTGAGAGAAAAGCAACTATTCCCCTTGTCAAAGCCACAACTCAGCCAGTCAGTTCAGTATGAGAACATTAAGTGAGCCATTTGAGATGTGTGATATTTCAGCTGCACAGCATCCGATTCATCATATGCTTCAGAAATATATTATGTACAGCTGGAAAAAAACAGAAGCTGCAAAGGCAAGAGAAATCAATTAGCAGGAAAGCCCATGTATGAGAAAAGGCCTGCACAAAATCACCATGTTCTATTTTGAGCTTCCTAAAGTTATCTCCCTCTTTTTGGGTGATCTTGAAACACAATCTCTATATTTGGATAAAAAGATAGGCATATTCTAGTTCCCTAATTAGGGACTGATAATTTAACATAACACTGAAGGACTTAAAGTTACACAGTAGCACTAAGCATAAAGTTGGCTTTATATCCTCTTCTCCACACCCTAGCCCCACCAAAAATTTCAGTTATGGCAAGCCTCAATGTTAGGAAAGAGACTGTTATAGTTTGCAAATAGTTTCCATCCTGGAAGAAGGCGCACCCAACAGAATTTAAACAATGCAGGCTGCAATCTCAGTTACAGTGGCATAAATTAGGATCAATTCCATTGAGGTCAGAACAGTTATATCAGTGTGAGACACATGAGGACTGAGCCCGATTAACTGCAGAGGAGTTAATTCTCATCTACTCTCCTGTAAGTCAGAGCTGAATCTGGCCCCTGTCTTCCAGTTGGACTCTATCCACACAGTGGGTCAAATCTGGCTTTGAATTTCAAGAGAATAAATGTGGAGATGCTGATTTTATTGGAGCAATTCCCCATTACAGTAGTGCAAATTTTGGCCCAGAGACTATAAAGAGTCTCAGCAGCAGCTAGCAGTTGAGGTCCCAACATGCTTTGGCCAAGGTGAACATTCTGTGTGCAGAGTCCAAAAGCAGTTCTGAATGATTTGGGGTAACCAACTGTTTGATCAAAATTATCTCTCATATGGATGAAGGCAGCAATTCCAGAAATAAAGTGGACATATGGGACACGCTTATCTACCTAGTTTCTCTCCCACCCCCAGGAATATTTTTTGACTTGTTAACTACTGGAACCCAATCCTCATGTAATACAGGAAATGTGTAGCAGTGATACCAATGACCTTAGTCGAGTGCAAGCTGTGAATAGCCCTGGTGAAGCTGAGCAGGCAGAAAAGACAAAAATGTTGGTATGCCAGCTGTTTACTTCTAATGCAGGTGAATGGCTTTTAGAAGTATTTAAACCAGTTGGAGAACACTCAACCCAATCTTCATTAATGGGGAAAATGGAAGGAAGGGAAGGGAAGGGAAGGGAAGGAAGACAATAAAACATTCAATGACAGCATATACTAATGTGAACAGCAAAAATTCTTCTTTCAGTGGCAGGTGCAGTGATATAGACAGTAGCAGAAAGGCAGAGCTTATGAAAAGGCTACAGAAACAGTTGTGCAAGCTAGAAGATTTAAATGGGCACTCAAGGAGCAGGAAGACTGTCCTGTTTGATGGAGAAGAAGAAGCAGCACCAGCTCAGGGTGCTGGGCTCTGTCTGCCACCTCTTATCCTAGATGAGTAAAGGCTGCCTCTTTTCTGCAGTGGCTTAGCGAAACTGAGTGCTCCATTAGCGTAACAATTATAAGGTAAGCTACAAGCTGTATACAATCAAGTCCCTATTAAGCATTCTCTCCCATTATTTAAGGTTGAACTGCTGCAGAGCTTAATGAATCACTGCTTTCTGACAAATAATAAGTATACCACACAAATGAATTTCAGGGGAAGTGAGATTCTTCCTGAATTCAAATAGAATTTAGCAAATCATTCCGGATAAAACAATGCAGGGAAACAAATTAAAACGTCAAAACACTTCACTTTAGTGTTTTCAAAATGGAGTGTTTCATTCCAGAATTGCCAAAACACTTCCCAAAACTTTCAAAACAAAGCTTTTTATCTGTCCATTTTAAAATTAGCCTAAATTTAAAAAGAAAAAAAGCTTTTTAATGTGTGAAACAGCACAAGACCAAAAATTAAGCCACTCCTTTGGAGCTGAACTAAATAGCTTGGGTTGAACACAAATGACAGTTTTCCTAATTATTTTTTACTTTGCCAACATTTTTTAAAATCTCAGTTTGACCAAAGCTAAAATACAAATCTGAAAAAAAATGGTGAAAAATAAAAAATCCATTACCAAGCTTCAGTTCTAGGTAACCTTCTGCCCAGTTAATGCCTCTTTGAGCTTAACGGAGCAGAGTCAGACCCTTTACTTTCCAAAAAGTATTTGAGCTTAACAATTTGGTTTTTAATTGGAAAAGCTGAAGAGATTTCTTTCTATACTGGTGAAATAATAAAGGTTCCATCTGAAAACTCACAGTCAGAAACACTTTAGCCATGCAAACACTAGATTTGGGTGCTTGAAGACATCGTTGTTCTCTGTGGAGCTGTTATCAGAATCAGCATCCTGCTTAGTCTGATCCTGGAGTTCATCTTCAGCCCAAGTTCCCTTGGTATCCACACTGCCCTGGCTTGGTCTCAGTCAGGCATAAGCCCTTCACAGAGGAGTGGAGGGAAAAACCAGTCCACATCCAAATTGTGCTTCATAGGCAGCATGGCTGTCACGTGCTGCAGCCATTTGGCTGCACGACCTTCTGTCCCTGCTTGAGCTCAGCCATGTCAGGCAGTAAAGATGTGGCAGTTGTCAACCTCCTCACAAAGAGTGTGGAAGTAAAGCACTGAACTGCCATCCTCCTGAGAGGTGCAGCAGCAGCACTCCAAATCAATACTTTCAGCCAGAAATATTTGGCTTGCAGGTGTTTGGCTTTCTGATGAATAGCTCTGATTTTCTACAGAGAGCAGATACTCTTTTTGTGGAAAAAAAAATTCTCACAAAATCCAATTTTCCCTTTAAGGAACAGATGGAGATGGAAAATTTTTAACCTATAAGGTGTATCAACATGTGCAGGTTTTTTTCCCCAACCAGTCTTTTCTGCATATCCATTGACATGCCTTGCTACAGAAAATTTCACTAAATGTCACTGGCTCTGAGTCCAAACCATTGCCCGCTTTCCCAAGCTCTATCAATAGATTTATTAAAAATGATTCCGTCTGTGGACTTTGCTTTTTCCTCATATACCAATCCCAGTGGAGGCAGAGTGACATATTATGCTATTGCATGTCAATCGATGTGCTGATCATGTTCCTGTGTCAGCCAATGGAAAAAAAAAAGGTACTTGTAAGTCCCTGTAGGCATAAAAAAATGCAGAACATGTCACCAGGAAAGGGGAATCAGCTTTATAGCTATCCTAAAGGTATAAAATATTTTATTACCAATTCACATGTGCAGACATTCTAGAATTTACTTGGCTCCAAAATAAAAAGCTAAGGCATATCATCATAATAGCAAAAGAAATCAACTATGCTTGGGATTTGTTATGATTCAATCAACAAAAGAAAGGAAATCCAGGGTCAGAGATCAACCCCTCCCCACCATCTATCACAACAGGTTACCATGCTTAATTTTACCCAGCTATGTGATATTGTGAGCAAACGTTGGAGGCTTGATCCTTAACTTTGAAGTTTTTTGTGGAAGTAAGCCAGAACCACAAAATTTTTGAAATGTAGTTTTTCTCTGTGAAAGTAAAACCAAACAGAAAGTTTTTGCCCTTCCAAGGGATGGTTTTTAAATTGTCTTTGACCCCTTTTCTTCATATTTGCATTGGCTCTGGTTATTTGATTAAAACTGCAGGAAACGTAATTCAAACAATTCTTTTTTAAAGACAAACAAGGAAAATGTTTTTTCTTTTCTCCCCAAATATCTCTTGCCTTTTTTTATAAATGCCCTCCAGATTTGGCTTGGCATTCTTACATATTTCGGGATTATCTGAAAAATAATTCAACTAATACTTTACCTTGGCCCTGCTTTTTAGTGTTTTGATGTATCAGTATTAACTGATTTTAAGGGTTAAAGCAGTTTTTAGGAATATTTGATACAAAATAGGGGGTTTTGAAATCAAAATCAAATAAGTATATACACACACATATGTATACATGTATATACTTACATATACATACATGCACATGTACATACATACGTGTATGCAGCCCACTGAAATTAATCCTAAAAATGTAACATCTTCAACTAGCCACATACAGTAAACACATCAGTCATTACTTTAAAATTCTGTTGACCTTGGTGATAACTTTTCCTGAATAAAGGATATTGACTCTAGCCACAGTGAAACTTAGTGAGTTTAACGAAGTACTTTAATATAGCAATAGCTAAATTCAAGAGAACTTCACAGAGGGAGGTTTCAGTGGCTGATATGAAGGTAGGAAGTTTTCATATCAATAAATATGGTGGTATCTGACATGTAAAATGTTGGAATAGTCCCTTGGATACTGCTTCCCTCCCACTAATATGTTGGACAGTTTCAAAGAACACCATATGCCTGTCCGTAGAATGAGTTGGAAACCAATGTAAATAGAGAGAGAGAGTTCATTTTGCAGCCTTGTTTTCCCTATATTCCCTCTATCCCTGGGCTAAGGGTTACTGGTATGTACAGAGTAATGGAAGAAGGAAAGAGCCCCAGGGAACAGGTGGAAGCAAAGAGTCAAAACTGAAGTGAGGAAGAAGGGAAAGGTAGAGAAAGAGTTGTGAAGAAATTATGTGAAATAGAGGGCAGATTAAATAGACTAGGGAATTGTCCAGTGATGCCAAGGATATGGTGGTGTTCAGAAGTGACAGCAATAAGAGGACTGCGTTTCATGGAGATGTGATAAAGAAAACTGTAAAGATGAGTTATCTCCATGTCTAGAGATACACAGGTAGTGACAAAAGCACAGGAAGATCTGGAGCAAAAGGAAAAGAATCAGGCTATCATGCGTTATTAGTCACTGTTAGAGAGCCAGAACTAGGACCTACATGCCACTCTGCTCCTATTGCTGTGCCACTATGTGAGGCACAGTAAGGGAAAAGAAGGGAAGTAAACTTCGCTTTTAAGCCTATATGTCATCTTCAATCCAAACTTCCAGCCAGTTCTTCAACTCCTTCTTAAGATCTGACTGGACAGTATGGCTTAGCTGGTCATGGTGCAGATAAGCCTGCAATCTCTTCAGAGAACAGCAGGTAAATTTAGGTAAGCTGCTGCAGTTGCTTTCTGATGAATTGAGGGTTTTATTCTCCCCTGTATCTTCTTCAAGTTCTCTTCCCAGGTTCTGAACTCACCTTGTTTTGCCCTTATGTGGGGATTGTGCTCCTAATGCTGAGCCAGACTGCTCACACTTCACCCTGTCTGCAGTGTTTCTCTAATGTGGGCTAACAGCAGTCCATGGCAATGATTTATTTTAAACTAGGTTTATAAACGGAGGTTCTCTTTTCCCTTGGGAAATATTTGTAGATAGAGATTGTTATGTAGCATCTGTAGTTTCCAAGTATCCATATGCAGGATGAATTAGTCAAAATTTATTCTGTGACTCGGAGTTTACACTTGGCAGAAAAGATTGTTTACTTATTTGTAGCAGTATAGCAAGACCTTTACCCTATTGTTTGCAAGCTTTAGCCAGCAGATGAGAAATAGAAATGACTTCAAATTAATACTTGAACCAAGCTCATTTATGACTGAATTAAATTACAGCTTCAGAAGTAAATGTCAGAATTTGCTTGCACTGTGCTTCACTGTCACTGCTGTATTAAAATTTATGGTGTTAAAAGCTGTCCATTTAGACACACATACCTCTCTGTCAGCAGACAAGTAACTGAGTTACATGGACACATCCCGAGATTCAGATGGAACTCCAGAAAATCGTCTCCAAACAGTTTTTATGGATTGATTTCTTTAGATACAGGGCAGTGATGAGTGCTCCATTATACCAGAGGCAAAGATGTTTGTGTGAGAAAAAAAAAAAAAAAAGAAATATAAATAAAAATGGATAGCCCATTTTCTGCATGGGCAGAAGTACAAAGTCTGCTTGTACTGTTTTCCAGGAAAAGTCCTGGGCTGGCCTGTCATTTGTGAAAATAGTTCTGTCTTTATTCCTTATGGGTTTTGTATTTAAGAACCTAGGACTAACACCAATATTCTTTTTCAGCCTTTAATGAAGAAACATGTTCCTAGCAGAGGAGAATGCTGGAGTAAATAGAACCAAAGTAAACAAAATATTTGCAGGTCACCATGTTGGTTCTGTTATTAAAGAAAATATGGCCCAGAAGCATTCCAGACAGATTCGCTGCAATCCGTGTCTGGTAAGATAATGACAAAATACTCCTAGTTACTCAGTTAATAATGTCAGAATTAAAACTAAATGTTCCTTATAAGAAATGTCTCAGCTAGCTGAATCTATGATGTATCAATGACAGCTATAGTAAAAATTAGAAATACTATGGGTTTGGTTTTGTTTTTTCCCTTTGAGAGAATTCCTTAATGTGTGTTTAATTAGAGGGAATCCAGTTTTCAAAAATCATGGGACAGTTCTGTGTAACCAGTCTGCTGCTGCCTGGTCCACTGGTGCCAGCAGGAAGTAAGCATTAAAGCTGAGTCTGTATCCCAGGGTCTCAAACCCTCACGCAGGGGACAGCTTCAAATCCAACATTGCAGGTTTTCCTGGGGAAAAGGTATCTTCAAAATAAAAAATGTTTAGTAGACTGTAAATGAGAAGGTCTAAATAATGGCCAAAAATGCCGAACTGCATGGCTTACGTGCAAAGAACTGTAAGAATTGTAATATTTTCATCAAAACTGAAGGAGGGGAGGGATTCAATATTTTATCTTAATCCTTGCTTAGATAAAATGGGCTTCCAAGAGTTTGGCTTCAGTTCTAAACTAGCAGTGAAACAGAGAGAAAGAAGAGAGGAGAAGGGAAGCACTTTCTAGCAAATTTCCATAAAACTGCCTTACAAAACTGTGCAATGACATAGCAAGCTATATTATCAAGTTAAGCAACTGAGTCAGCTTTGTGTCTGCAAGGTTTCCATCTGAAGGCAACTTTGTCTTATTTTGATTTCTGTGTTTCTGAAGCCAGTGGGACTGTTTCTTAGACAGTGCATGGAATAAGGGAAACTGCATGAACTCTGTAGCTTTTCTGCTCATGAAAGTTTCACAGAGCATGGAGGCTTGCCTGAAAACAGCAGTTTTTCTGCTGAAAATAGCAGTTATGAAAATTATTTACATTCAAACAATGAATATTTCAGGAAATGCTGAGATTTGCATCATAATCATACATAAATTAATTTGGAATAGGTAAAAACAAATGAGGCTCAATTCTAAATTTCAGTCCATTTTCCTTGTTTTACTCTTGTTTAAATTATTCTTGCTCTACAGCCACAAGTCTTCAATGCCTATGTAGAAACCAAGGCGAAAAACATTAGACCACAGACAGGTATAGGACTCCAGGCCAGAGGTTCTCAAGGGAAGTAAATACCAATATCAAATCAGAGTCTATATCTCTTTGTTTAGGATATGCAGAGATAATGTCTCCAAGTGAGAATTTATATCTTACAGTCTGAAACAATGATTTTGATCCCACTGACTGTTAGGCTATGACACAGTTTGTCCACCAAATAAAGTTATTTAAAGATTAACAGGTATACACCCTTACAGAAAGCAAAGAAACTGTAATTAATAGATCATTTCAATAATAAAAGAATTAAAGAATATAACTAAGATATTTTTTATAGGAGTGGTCCCATTTACATCAATGGAATAATTTGCTACGATAAGAGTGTAGAGGATCAAGTCTGTATAACAACCATCTGTGCTCCTTAGATTTTATCCTCAGATGACATTATTTTCTAGCAACAGAGAGATAATGCCACATTGACAGGTAACCCAACCTATTTCCAAACAGCATGCCAAGTCACTGGCTGCTTGGGTATGACATTTGACTGCAGTTGCTTTCACAATTTGATTTATTCTGCTAATCTCACCAGTGCCCTGTTTCCCCTGTGCAAAATCCTTCAGACACATTAGCATGGAAACTGTCACACTGCTTGCCCACTCGTCACAGCTGAACGCTAAGCTATTCAGCCAACACCCTGAGACTGACCCCAACAAGGTGGTGGCTCTACACGCTACCTCCTGCATTGAAAACATGGTAAGAAGACCCTTACTGCTGTAGCAGTTACTACAGCAGACACCACAAAATTGCTAATTGTTACTGTGAAACTATATCCTTATTAAGACACCAAATGTTGAGCCTTCTGCAAACATTTTAAAGATATGTAAAATAACTTTCACTACAGTATATTACTGCTATTATTATACTTAATAAATTAATCAATTTTACAAATTTTCCCTAAGAAATGTTCAAAGGGAGTCTAAGACCAGGCTGCAGGATTTGGCATTTCCCAGAAACCATAAGTAACAGTGTCTTTTTTTAGGCAATATTCAAAATCTATAACCTGCTTCTGATCAAATTGCAATGCAGTTAAGGATTTTTTTTTTGCCAGACACAATGTGTCAAGCTTTATTTTAGTTGCATTTTTAATAGTTTAACTTGCAATTCAGAGAGGCTTTTTCTTAAAACCACATTTTCTTAAAACCCCTCCTTTTCACAATGAGAGCATAGAGAGAAGGTAAGAGAGCTTAACAGCAACATTCATAAAAACATATTTGGAATCACCATCATAGAATCTGACTTGTTGGATGTCTTTGCCAAAGACAGGTTTCCCCAAGAACCTGGATGGAGAATTAGATTTCTAGAAAAGGGTACCATAGGGAACAGATAAGAAATGAGATGCCCATGGATGGAGTAGGGCCCAAGCACTTGTGTATTTCTTTACCCAAGGGCTTCTCATGAACTTTCTCATGAAGTTGCACAACTGATGCAATGGGAGAGGATCTCAGAATAATCAACAGATTCGTTTCAGTCACAGCAAGACGTTACTTCCCAGCTGAGTGCCCAGGCACCTGGTAACTGGCTGTCCTGGACTGAGACAGGCTGTTTTCCTTCTAGGACATTTCAACTTCATCTGAATATCAAGTGGCACTGAATCAGATAAAGAAGCATTACCAATCTATTTGGTAAGTGTCAAGACACTCCCTGGTGTCTGGGAAACTGAGATTCAAATTTGTGTTCCAGAGTGGAGAATGTACAGCACACAGAAAATGACAGAGAGGTAAATAGTGAGGAGCCAACTCCAGCCAGTCAGGAGCTGCAGCTTGAGTCAGGGTACCTAGAAGTTAGCTGATGATCAGCTTTAAAGCTTGGGGACCACAAGGAAACAACAGAAATACAGGCTTATCTGTGTAGATGTACTGTGAACTCTCATCTCTTGCAGGAAGATTCCTGCTGCTTCCCAAAGTGTCTTAAAGGAAAAGGTTCATCAAAGACTGGAAGCAACCAAGGTGAGTCTAGAGGAAAAAGACCTGTGCAAATCTGTTCAGTGAACTCTAGCCAACGTGCCTAGCAAATTGAAAGATAAATATAGGGAGAAATGTGGTGAATAGTTTCTGGATTATGTGTAGTGGCACTATAATATCATAATGATATTTCAAGTAGTTTCTGAGTAACATAAGGTTATCTCATAAAACTGTTGCTTTAAATCGTCACAATTTAGCATTTTAACATTCTTCCTATTGCCTCCTATGAACGATGTGATGCAGAACAGGCCCTGCTGTTGGAAGGAGATAACTCAAATTCTGTGCACGCACACTGAAACTGATCTTTCACTGTCACATCTCTGTGGTACACAAGAAGGAAATAAACCACCAGGAAACAGTAACATTGACTTTCAGAAGAGAAAATGCAGCACGAAGCCATAAGGCTTTTGCTAGGATTGGATAAGCTTGGACCTAGAGATGTGTGAAGCTCACAGCTTCAGTTTACCTATGCTTCAGCAAATTTTGCCAGCAGGCTGCTTTGCTTTGCTTGATTTCCCACCAATAAACTTGAGACTTATGTGTGCTGGAAAATCAGAGCTGGTGCTGAACTTAGACAAATTTTGCTTTTCCCTTGCACATTACCAACACACTGTTAATCTCCTGCTGTCTCTGACAGTGTAGGAGAATAGTAGTATCACATATGCTCAGAATCATCACACAAAGTGTTTCAAGAGCAAACAAGAAAAAAGACCTAGTGCTGACTTAATATGACCTACTGCCACTTGCAAGGTCATTTACCTGTGCTGAGAGAGAGCATACAAGTTTTTTTTCTGGATGAAGGACTTGCACAGCTGGTGGGATCTTGAAAGCTGCTGATCCATGCCTGCCAGCCATGAGATTTGCTTTGTAAATACATTCCTCCCACCTACCAAACAGCAGGCCATGTTATTGTTTCAGGTTGGGTCACCTGTAGGCAGAGCTGTCCCACAGTAACAAAAGGTGCAACAATGTGTGTTTAGTTAAATCAGGTAATCATTTAAACCAGCACATTGTAGCTGGATCAGGTAAGATTACCATCAACACCCACTCACTCCATTGCACTAGCAGAACTCTTTCAGATTAACTCCTTGCAGCTTTCTTTTCTCAGAAACTCTTCTTCTGGCCCTGAAGTCCTTAAATATGACCGGAGACTGTCACAAGTGAGACATGGTGGCTGGTGTATCGCAGTGTTCTGACATAAGTGTTAGGCAAGTTCAGCATGTCTGCTGGAATGATTTAGCACTCCAGATGCAGTGATTAGCACACCTATAGCCGAAAGTGGAGGCTTCTGCTTTCCCAATGTAGACTTTGTTCCACCAGTTCTTCATGTCCCACACTCACAGCCCTGTTCGACCAAGGCAGTGGTTTTGAAAAAACGTTCCGTCTCCCAGGGTTGCTCATGAGCAAGTACTGTGGTTACAAGCCTGCTAGAGCAGATTCAGTAACTAATGGCATCTCAAACCATCTTGCTAGCTTTTGTCAAATGATTATATGGTGCATTTGGCTTGTGCAATAAGTACTGCTCAGTGAGAGCTGTAACCACTGGAAAGAACATTTTTTGAAAGAAAGTTTATATTTCCTAAGAACCAAAAAAAGAGATGACATTTTCCTGTATCTATAAACAACACCAATTTGAATAATATATTGTGCCAATAAAGATGTCAAAATCTTGTGAAAAATGAATATGAGATCTCTGCTTTATCAAGTTATTCATATTCCAGGTTTTCTGAGGGAGCCAGCCTAGGCTTTAAGATGTATTCTTTGTGGAAGAGAGGATAATTATTATTCAGCTCTCTCTCTGAAAATTTAAATCCAAAATACATACACTGGTAAACAAATTTTCCTACATCTTCGCTACAGGAACTGAATCCATTGATTATATTAAATATGAATTGTTTTCCTGACCACTCTCCCACAGGGTGGAGAGCAATTCAAATCATGTTTCCTCGAACATTTAGCAGCTGGCAATTGCTGGTTGCAGACTACCTGCCAAGAAGACACTGCATACAAACAAAAATATACAGTATTATACATCTACTTACACATATGGAACAGAAGACACATTTATCCCTTCATTAATAAGTATTTCAGCTTTCACAGTGGTGGAATAAAGTATCTTCACTAGGGAATTGCTTCAGCAGTAAGTTTACTGCTATTAATGACTTTGCAGGATCCATTTCTTGGAGAATGGACAGCAGCTTCCAGTATCTTTGTCTGCTGTGACTGCAACAATAAAAGGAATTGGTCAGATGAGTATTGAAAATGTAGTTTAAATGTAGTACAAGTTTCTACCTTGACCATTCTAGCAATATAGACAGGATACATGTATGCTGTCTGTCTAATCATCCTAATGATACGGATTTTCTACAGGCACTAGTCTGGTGGGTGGAAGGAGTAATTGTAGTCACATTTATTCTGCAATGGTAGTTTTTTTGCTTATTGCTCCTTTTGATGTCACTTTAAGAATGGAGCTCAAAAGATCATAGCAAAGCAATACTGGAGCACCACAGTAGACACTAAAAGGCCATGTAAGTACACAGGCAACTGTTGTGTAGTACAGTGAATAGGAAAATAAAACAGCTACAAGTTGCAAGATGGCTAGGAAGGAAAGAGTTCGCCAGGAAGAAATCTAAAACTTACTTCTGGAGCTTAGCTACCACTTCTGAGACAATACCAAGTCCGTCCTTTGATGGGGGGCCACAGTGATGGAGATATAGAATAATAGAATAGTTAGGGTTGGAAAGGACCTTAAAATTATATAGTTCCAACTCCCCTGCCATGGGCAGGGACACCTCACACTAAATCATATCACCCAAGGCTTCATCCAACCTGGCCTTGAACACTGCCAGGGATGGAGCATTCACAGCCTCCCTGCACAACCCATTCCAGTACCTCACCACCTTAACAGTAAATAGTTTCTTCCTTATATCCGGTCTAAACCTCTGCTGTTTAAGTTTCAACCCGTTACCCCTTGTCCTATCACTACAGTCCCTAATGAATAGTCCCTCACCAGCATCCCTGTAGGCCCCCTTCAGATACTGGAAGGCTGCTATGAGGTCTCCACGCAGCCTTCTCTTCTCCAGGCTGAACAGCCCCAACTTTCTCAGCCTGTCTTCATATGGGAGGTGCTCCAGTCCCCTCATCATCCTCGTGGCCTCCTCTGGACTTGTTCTAACAGTTCCATGTCCTTTTTATGTTGAGGACACCAGAACCGCACACAGTACTCCAAGTGAGGTCTTGACAATACTAACACCATGGCTTCACCAGTGGTGAAGGTAACACAGCCCACAATCACATATTGCCAAATAATTTCTTAGTGTTCAGCAGCATTCTTTAATATATAGTGGAATTCATTGCACCTGAGTAACTGACTATCCTGGTTACTGCTCCCAGAGGTTCCAGGGCAAGTGTATCTAATTGTTAACTTTTATTCTGCCTTTAGCAAAAGCTGCTTGCATATATGCACAGCACTGCAGTTCCCTGGTGTCTCCCTTGCCCAATTCATCAGCTAGCACAGCTGGTAGTGACAGGATCCAGCCGGTTGCAGGACTATGATCCTTTGATAGGGAAATATAAACAAAATGCTGTGTCTCCTTGATACTTTCCCCACCACCTTGACATACATGAGCTAGGGAAACCACAATTTGGATATGGGCTGGTACGTAACACTGCAACAATCTGCTGTCAATAATAATTTAAAAATGGGTTAATTAAATGCACGGTATGAATAGGAAATAAGATTAGAGGTGACACTCAGACCAGGAGGCCTTTTTCAGGCTGTGGAAAAAAATAGAACACAGTAATTTTTCCCACAGCCTGGAGAAGGCCTCATGTCCTAAATGTCATCTCTAATCTTGTTTTCTATTTCTAGTGTATATTACACTGCAGTGCTAGTGCCACTACAGTTAAAGTGGTGTCAGTGTTTCCATGATAAACCCCTATATTCAGAAATTTGTAACTCAACCATAAAATTTTTTCTCTGGGCTGAAACTTGGCAAACAAGTTTCAGCCAAACATATTTCATGTTTAATTTCTAAAATTGAAAAAATATTTATATTATTTTCAAAACCAAATTTTGCAAGCCATGAGGCTATAAGGTGGAGTCTGAAATTCCTCCAAAAGGATTGTTAGTAGCTTAGTGGGATAATTTTAAGCCTTTTTTTTAATTCCAAATACAGATATACTACAGTGGCATTTTTTTTTAAAGAATTAATAGTTGTACAATCAGGTGAAAAAAATTTATTTTCTTAAACTGTGAGTAAATAGTTATAGGACTGGTCAATAATCTGCATTTTATAAAGGCTCCTAAGTACGCATTTACATGATAAAATGTAACAACATTGAATCACAGACAAATGAGTCAATAATGTGCTTGAAAAAACTTCATAAATGTGGTTACATGGGCCAATAGTATGCAAGGTTTTTTCACATGAAAAGGGCCTCTGTTTAGCTAAGAAAACCTTATTCATGCAGAAATAATCAGATGTGGTTCATCAGTCTTTCCTTTTCCATGCATTGTCATAATAAAAAAGTTGTGCATCTAGTTTGGCTAAGACAGGAAAGATGCAATAGACAGTGACTGAAGCTTGAAGAGCACACTGTAAGACTGTGGAAGAATTATTTAAAGCGAGACAAAGGGGTTCTGGTCAGGATTGTAGTAATATCACAAAATTGTGACTACTGGAAAACAACCAGGAGGAAATCCTGCCAGATGCCTGAGTAGCTGACAAACACAGGACAGTCCCATGACTGGGAATGTGAGAACTAACACTGAAGCAAGTAATATAAAAATATATTTGAGAGGGATGGACTTAATGCTTACATGCAGTAATTTCTGTGCTGAAAGACACCACCATTTCTGTAAACTAAGACTTTGATTTTGCAATCCAATCTTCACGAAGGAATCCTTTTGGAAAGTTTTCTGGAGAGGGTTATCTGATTCCGAATGTACAGATGAAGAGAAAGAGTATGCAGTCATTTTCTGAACTGAGGTCTAAATAAAACTCGTGAATGGTAATCACATTGGGAGTGTTGCAAAATTAGCTCAAGGGACAATCCAGAAGTGCTAATAAAATCAGATAATAAATTTGTCTTCATTCCAAACTAGATAGAAATCTTTGGTTTAAGGCATGTTTGTAATTATCTATTTATTCTGTTGACCTCTATCACATAGATGATTATACTACAATGTAATAAGAAGAAAGACAACTAGCATTACCCTTTTTCATAGCCTACCTTGAATTTTGTGGTAAATACTGGCATTAGCCCTGCTTCAGGTATTCTCCCTAATTTATTTATTATATATAACAGCTTTCTAATGCTACTGTAGCTTCAGTTCAGTTCATGCATTTAGTTTTATAATCCTGATTTAAACATTACAGGGCATGCTTTTGTAATCCCTAGAACCAAGACTGTTAATTTCACCAAGAATCACTTGAAACGTGGTCCAAATCCTGCTGAGGTGAGTGGCTCTCTTGCAGTTAATTGGGAATGATTTTTTACTCCTCCTAAAACTCAAAATCTACATTAATATTTATAGGAATTGTAAGCATGCATTCCCTTTAATTAAATGGATAAGACATCTTTCATATCCTATAATTTAAAATAAAGATTCCTGATATACATATATATAGTATATAAACTGTTTTCAGCATATATATAAAGTGTATTCAGTATAAACATATTCCAGCTTCTGGGCACTGTCAGGAAGCATCTAAACACTACTCCTGTGTCCAAACTACACTCCCCAAAGTGTTCCATTAATTTCAGTGAAACTCCTGGAGTCAGGTACAAGATGGACATTAAAAAGAAGGCGGCGGGGAGGGGGGGGGGGGGGGTTATTCTTGTATCTCTCTACTAAAGGAATACTTACTGAATGTCAGCTACATTCCTGACTCTTACAAGAAATGTTCTATCTTTTCCTAATTGACTTGGGTTGTTAAGTTATAACTGGGTAGCTACTGAAAGACCACAGAAGATGTTTTGGAAAATGTGACTGGAAGCTTCTGTGAGAAAAGAAAAAATGGAAGACTCTAATCCTAATACAGTTCAGGGTAAAAGAAATATCTAGGAGATTTCACTCATTTAATATGCTTAAACACAGAAAAGTACACACACTGTGGCCTAAATTCCATTCACCCTTCTCATGCAACAAACATCACAGGGTTTAAAGGGACCATATTTTTTGATCCTTTCATCTTTTTTTAATATCTTATTCATAGTTGCAGCCTCAGCACTATGCAGCTCTCAGTTTAATCACTGCAGCTTTCAGGAAGAACCTCTCAGGCTTTCAACATTTAAGCATTTAGTTGTCTAAATTTATGATTGTTGCTTTGCCAAGAGATAGGAGAACAAATCTGGGCTCAGTAAGATGGATACCTCCAAACATGTAGTAAACACTCAGTGAATTGAAAAGGCACTTAACACCACATTTTGTTAAGGAATTTACAGCAAGTGGCCTGCCTCTTCTCACAGTGGCAGCAATTGTATTCATTTCACGTAATGAATTGGTAGGTTATGCTAATCTGAAGAGGGAAGCTATCAATTGTATATGTCCAGACCATCTCTCTCATTGATTTTGTAATTAATGATGAATGTACATTTTGGGAGGGAGAGATTGCTGAGGAGGAAACCTCATGTGCAGAATAAAAATGTTACAGTAGCTTAATCAATTAGGTACTGTTGACAAATGGGCTCAGGATAAACACTACAAAGTATTGTGCTTTAGTAGTGGTCAAAGAGTCAGAAAAAAGGTGTTACATGATATCTATATTAATATTTCCACAGGTTAAATGTGATCCATTGCAGCAACAGGACCATGGGAAAACTGGTATCTCAAAATCATGCATCTCTAACGCTAATGTGAAGCCTATTTGCTTTGTTCACCAGTAAAAAATACCGCAGTAATGCATTAGATGCTGAGAATATTTAAACCTGGTAACAGGATTGAAAGCCATTTAGAATATTATTTTAGGTAACAAATAGCATGCTTTGGATGTAGACAACCAATCTTAAGCATCAGAAGAGAGTATGCCTTTGGAAGCAGACACTATATCGTCTCTTTGGATGCTGCCTGTGCAGAGGTTCATCTTTCCATGCCCGTGAGAGGCCTTTCAGCCTCTCACTATAGCAACATTTGCCACAGGTTGAAGCGACAATACATATAACCAACTTAAATATTCAGCTTCAGCTACATGGTGACATTTGGATGGACAATGTGTGCAGCAAGTTGTAACATTTCTTCCCAAACAAATCTAGAAGTCTGCTGGGAAAATGCAGCACTTAATTGCTGAAGCCTGACTCATGAAAATGACCGCTCTCTACACATAGCTCTCCACTGACTTGACTGTATTTCTTCATAAAATGACAGCAGTTGGTGTAACAAGGTCATGCCTACAACAACATTTCTGAAGTGCACCATACCACACAGCAAAGAACACCACTTCGTTTCTCAGGAAGGTTCCCTTTGCTTTTTTGGGGTGGGCTGAAGGGCTTACATATTTGTGTGTGTGTATGTTTATAGATTTAGAACGTATACAATTTTATTTTTCTCTTTTAACTTCTTTGGAAATACAAAGCTAAACAAGACTTTTGAGTGACTAAGAAACATGTAGGTGAGAGATCTGTCAGCTCTTAATTGAAGGATGGCAAGCGCTAAGTTCTTACAAAAAGCATTTCTTTTCCTGTAATGTTTCAGCAAAATTAGTTGTGTGACAGAAGCTCAAAAGCAAAGATATGCATTCTCATCTAGGCAAGACTGACTCGCTGAAGGGACTTTTGCCTCAGTACAAATTAAAATCAAACTCAGCACACTGCCAAGATGAGAAATCACTTATTTCAGTATAAATCGAGATTAACTTGCCTGATAACTGCAATATTCTAAAAAAGATCCATTTTCATGTAATTCACAGAGCCCTGTAGAGAATTTGAATTGCTAAGTTAAAACTGAAGGAGCAGCATATAAAAATCTTCTACAACCACACTGTTCAACTTCGTATATCAGAAACACACAAGAAAACCCATGTATAGAGGGTATTGGTGTGGCCTATTTGGGAGAGGGGTGGAGGGATGGTGTGTGTTTGTGAGAGTCACAGGCCAGCCACCTGTACCATGGCTCTGCCATGCATGGAAGACAAGGCAATTACATGTGTTTATCTACAATCTGCGCTTCGCAAACCATACAGACATGCTTGTCAGTGAGTTCCTGCAGGGAAATACCAACCACTGGAAAAACTTTAACGTAGGAGATCAGACCTGTAGGAATCCCAGAAAACAGTGATCTTTCTCCAGCTGTGGTGCTTTGGTTTACCTGTTTTTCACATGTGCACCAGGATGATGACTACTTTCAAGATACTGTTTACTCTTACTTTGGACCAAGGAGCTCTGTGCAATATACAAAGAAAGAATACAGTCAGCTGCAGGCACAATACAAAAATTCAAATTCCATTAACTGGAAACATTAGACATATTAATAACATCTTCTAAAAAGAATTGGTGCTCCTTAAAATAACAGTTCTTGTCACTTTAATGCAGATCAAGAGTAACACATCTCAGGATCATGCAGTTGCACTGATTAACAATTGGCATTAAAAGGTACTAGAAGGGAGCTACGTGACTCCATCATGTTTTAGTTTTTTGTGTGCCCCATGACTATGTCATAGCTTCAGTTCAGCACAAAGCAACATGTAATTTTCATGTTTCTTATCTCCAGCTGGGCACCAGTTATCTTTAATTATAGGCAGGAAGATTCCTGAAAAGGTATTTCTACTGGGAGAACACACAAACTGTATCAGTGATTCTTACCAGTGAAAACGGTCAGAAAGGTTATTTATTTCAGTATTTAAGAATAGGTAAAATACTAACTGAGCTTTCTTACGTATAAAAGGCAAAGAAAATAAGCTTTATTCACTTGATGACTTGCATTAAGCTGTGTGTTTGTGGACTGGAGCTGAGTGGGAACTGAAGTGAAGTGAAATTCTGTAATACATCACTGGTTTCACTGAACACAGGTAGGCTGGGGTTTTCTTAGTTTGAAATGTCTTTCTCAAAGTACTTTGTTAGCTTACTGATGTTCCTATTTCCTAGCACATGTTGCAGACTTAGTATAATGAGTATTAGAGAAGGGAAAGAAAAAGAAATTCAATGTCATGCTGAAATTCCTGGAAGGCAGGAAAAGGACCATTACAGGATCACACTCTAATAAAATCAGTACCGGTTATTCAAAAGTACACAGCAAATAAATTTAAGATGGATACTTCTCCTATGCATAGATATTTGTCCTATAAGGTGGTATAACAACAGCTACATAAACTGGACTAATATCCAAATTAAACTTTATAGGGGAGAAATAATAAAACAGACAAGATCCCATCGGAAGAAAAGGAACTGAAATTACTGGTGCTTCTTTTCACGCTGGAATATGGGTATGGGTGGAAAGAGTTTGCTATTTGTTTTTAAGCTCTACCCCTTCAGCCATTTCATAAACAAACTCCCCTAAGATTATAGTGCAGCCTTAGTCCTGTCCCTATGGAAAAAGTTTGCAAACCTTTGTTTAAGAGTTTCATAAGAGCTCTATGCTATTTAGGTTTCCTTTACAACATGTTTATTCAGTTAGATAAATCCATTCTTCTGAATTAAACAAAGTAGTGGAGTGTGCAGGAGTCTCAACTTTCACTACAACCTTTTTCAAGCTTGTGATGTAGTGTCTGAGGTTAATTCTCCAGTGGGTCCCTGGACTTAAGAAAAGGAAATGAGCACATTTCAGAGAAGGGGTAAAAGTCAGGGCTAACGCAACTACTTCAGGTAATACTATACAGGCTGAGGAGGTGGGGGGGAAGGACTCCTTGGGAAGGTGGTAGCATGTTCCCTGCACTTTGAATAACACTTTACTGCCATCAACTATAGCCAACTGATACCACCATTTGAAAAAAACAGTAACAATGGATTGGGCCTTTTAAAGATCTTTTAGCTTCTCCTTGATATTTCAAATCTAACTGTCAAATATTGCCCAGACATTCTCTTTTGTTCTGTTGGTGTTTTGTCTCACTCTTCATTTTCAAGACTGGGCATTTTTCCAAGAGCTGCACTCCAGCTTGGGGCTTGAATAATTCTGTGAATTGCTGTGGCCCATTTTATTCATAGGGTCAGAGCAGATGATTATAGTCATCTCTTCTGCTCTTAAAAGCTAAACAACCCTATGCTAGCCAAGAAATCATAATGTTTCCAGTGGTAGAATGCTTTTTAATGAAACATCTCAGTAGTCTGTAATTTTCCTAACACATCAATGACAGTCAAAACTTAATGGAAGTTACCTCTGTCTCTTCTTAAAGAACACCCCCCTCTAATCATCTATTTTGTATCAAGGCAGACATGTTTTCCCACAGGACAGAGAAATTCCAACTGGAGTGCCATGAGTAATATTGCTTTCCTTCTGTTTAATTTAATTATTTTAGAAGATATTTTTTTTCTTCAATTGGGCAACGTTTTGACACATTTTCATTTCCATCACCAAGATGGAGGGAATCACACTTAGGAATTCAAATCAATTCATTCTATCAGCTGATTGTGGGGGGTTTTATGATTCAAGTGTCCATTTTTTCCAAACCATTTTTTAACTCACCACATGAAAGGCACCTCTTCCCATACACCTTTCTTTTTCTCTATCCATAGACCTTTACATTTATAGCACAACTAGAATTAATGATGTAGAGATTTTAAACCACTAAAAATGCAGAATTTAAACATTAATTCTGTACTACCTGTTCAAACCCAAATCTTCTGAAGCAATGTAATGATAGAATTGAATTGAACATAATAGCATAGCATGAGCTATAGTTTTTCATGTTATTTCACACCAATCAGTTAACATTCTGGATTCCAAAATATCAATTAAAAAGGCAAAAATTCTCACTTTTTATCTCCTTAAAACATACAAGAAGAAAATCTGTATATACAGTAAGATAAGATATGAAAAGTTTTAATTCTGCTCAATCTAAATCCTCAGTTTGTGAGCAATTTTGAAGCTAAAGGGATTAATTAAAGAGCAATTCCCCCATGGCAAATGAAAACGCATTTCCTTTTTCTTCAGGTGAAGTGGTTTTCATTGGCTACAGTATTCCTGGAGCTAAAAAATTAAAAATATAGAATACAAAAGCTGTTTCCACAAAGACTGGACAGTCATGTATATGAATAAGTATATCTAGATGAATGCACCATACAAGAAAAGAGATGGGAAAAGAGAAACCAAGAAAAAGTACAAGGCTGCGTGCTATTGAACAGCTCAAATATAGCTGACAAAATTCCTGCATTTGTTTTCCAGGGAAAAATGACAACATTTTTAAATGTCCTTTCTTTCTAAATCAGAGTTGAACCACAAATTTCAAAATGCCCATCAGCACAGACACTTGAAAAAATCACGTTAAGTAAAACCAGAATGAGTTTTGAAATTAACACAGTATAATTAATAAAAGAGAATAAAGTGAATGCATTAGCATTGAGTCTATTGATGTGAAAGCTCCAGATATTTTTGTGTTTGTCATATCAGTACATTACAGTTGAATCTTTCTAGGCTGATATAAAGTTATTTAATATAAATACAACCATTATATATTTGCACATAGAATTGGAAGTCCTTCTAGAAAATTTTAAAATTCACTCAAAGGCACATGTTAGATCTCACAAAATAATCCTCTTTTACTGGGACAGGGATGTAACTAAAGCTACATTCCAAAATCTTAGGAGTATATGAGAACCCAAGGACCTGGGGACACAAGATTTGGCAGTATTTGGGATCCTCTACCATCCAGACATTGGGAACTTCAGAGCAAGTCAAGGTATCTGCTCTGATATTTTCTCTCTGGAGCAATGGGAAGGACTCACAAAAGGGTGGAAGAGAGAGAAACTCTGATCATAAAACACCTCCCAGGCACTCACTAGGGCAAGGGAGCTTATGCATCCAAGCAGCTGAGCTAGCAATAGTGAATTTTAATTTGCTGCTAATGTACAGCTGCAGTGGGAGAAACAGGAGTGATATCTGGGCTGTTTTCTCTGAGCTACAATGGCAATGCTGCTCCCATCACAGCCAACACATTCCCCAGACTAGCAGTACATTTTACACACTATTCTTCCATTAGATTCGTGCTCTAAAGTACAAGCTTGCATTTATTACACAACTTTTCATTCTGCAACAGCAGTATATTGCTGTAAATTAGGAAGCCACCTGTGAGTAATCAGATCTGATTTTCCTACAGCCTTTTGTAACTTATTTTGTAGCATCATTTACACAGAAGCCAGATTCCTAGTCTTCTTTTGTCTATCTAGGAGCTACTAGAAATAAATTCACAATGGAGGAATTCCTGATAGCTTTTCCTACAAAAGATGTGTTTTGCGGGGTGGTGGAGGGAGAATATGTAAGACTACAGGTCTTACAAGTCTATCAGCTGTTACAGTTGCTGCCTGCAGGTTTCCCCAGTACTGCAGAGATGTCTCATTTTTAGACCATGGTTTAAATCTATGCTTTGCTCAGAAAAGCAGGTTTGGTCAGTTAAGGACTGGGTGATCATCTGTTGATTAATAAACAGTTAAGTATCATAGCATCCAAGAATGGGAAAAAAAGAAAAGTTTCTCACTCCCACAGGAATTAGTACACAGCCCAAATCTCTCCTTCCACCACTGAGGCACAAGACCAGAGCATTGTTAGAATATAGAGTGTGCCATAGAGGATCACACTAAATGTTCACTGAGCCCAGGATTTGTCTAGCAGGATTACAAAGGAGATGAGCATGGAAAAGCATTCCTACTATGGAAGTCATTCCACCCTTCTTGCACTTTTACAAATACCTCCCAGTTGTACAATGTCTTATTTGAGATGAAAGGATTGGAACTGGGTGCACTATTCAATACAGGGGTGAATATCATATAGTTATTCTGTAGTCTTTTTTTCTCACTTAATGTTTGTTTAACTTTTGGGCTGCTACTGAGCACTGAGACAGTGTTTTCATGGAACTAACTATTATAATCCCAAGATTGTGATCCTGAATCATAAAGGCCAGCTCAGAGCCTATAATTTTGTATGTGAATTTAGGATTGCTTTTCCCCACATGCATCAGTTTAGATTTATACATATTAAATTTCATTTTCCTGCACAATCTCCTGAGATACTTCTGTGTTTTCTCAGGAGTGGTCTTCATGTTTACTACCCTGAATAACTGATATCCTATCATCTCCAGGCTTCTCACCTCTCTCTTCATCTGCTTGTCCCAATAGTTTATGGTATGCTTACCAGGACACACCCCAGGTGCTTGTGGGTCTTTGCTGAGTCCAATTCACTCACTAGGAACTTGTAGGCATGGCCATAAGAACCCTGAGAGCTTTAGCCTACTAAGTAACTATCATCGAAAATGGAAGTTAGGGTGCTGAAAAGGGCCTAAAGAGGGTTAAAAGCTCATTAGCAACCCCAAATTTCCTAAGTTTTCCTAGAAATCTCACATAGACTAGTTATAGATAGGAAATACTAAACTGGGATCACACTGACTTGAAGGACTGAGGAAATGCTAGATTTCCTACATCCACCATGTCCTTCCTTCAGAGAGATGTCACATCCTGCTGCTCACAAGCACACCAGCAAGTGCATAAATGATAGAATGACCCATATTTTTGTTATTTAAGTAATATTTGCCACTGTTCTCTCTCTATGTTCCATAAACATCCCGCCATATCAGGGAAGAAGAAAAAGTAATCTACTGTCTTCACAGCAGAAAGAGCTTTCAGTCACAATTGGGAATTTCTGTATATCCCCTTCCCTATTGCAAAAGAATAAATAAATGCCAGATAAAAACAATTAGCTTTTTCTAGCTCTCCCCTGCCACTATGCAATGATCTATATGTTAATTTATAATAACACAGAAGAAAATGGATGCAAAGGTTTAAGTAAAAGAGAAACAGGAGAAGAGATCATGCAGAACAGGAGCTTAGTGAACAGGAATGCGATACGTGTAATTCACTATTCTGAGAACACAAAACATTAGATGGAAAAAGTACTTCTAGGAACAAGTCAGAGGCTGTGCTGCTATCAGTCATGCCCCCTCGCTGTGGAATACAGGTACAATGCAACAAGCACAGCACAGAGCAGTAAACAGATGGGCTTCCACTCCACTGCAAATTTTACTGAGTATTTGTACATTCATTTTATCAGAAAGGAGGGGGAAAAAAAAGCTTTTTGCTCTATTTTTACCAACATAAATACCTTTTATAGAATATTGGTTTGTTTGCCTTTGACCTTCTCTTTTGTGGGGGAAAAATGAATTACAAGTTATGAAAAGCATTAAACAAAAAGAAATATGAAAGCAAATGTGGCTCAGTATCCTGATTTTCTAAAACATTATTATCAGTAAATAGCTCCCTTTTAAGAGTAGCCCTAATAGGCTATTAGCAACAGTAGCTAACAATTTCAAGGCAATTAATAATACTTTTAAATAATTAGATGGCTAATATATTACATGAGAGCATACAGCAAACAGCAGTCTTGCTGATTATATACATTATTCTCCCTGCTTGGCTTAATGAAGGTGTCTGGCTTTCAGATTAATTCATTCTTGCTCTATTTTTATTTTTTTTAATCAGTGTAACTAATCCTCCCACACACTATTGTAGCATTAAAGCAGAAAGATGTGGATGAAGCAGTGAAAGAAACACAAAAAAGAACATTAAAATGAAGATTTAGTTCCAAGTTTCAGAAGCAGTTGTACAAAGCAAAGAATTAAGATGTGGGAAATTAGTGAGAAAATGCAGAAGCCTGAGTCAACATTTGTTTAATACCTTCTGCTTAATGCTGAAAACATAAATCTCTACACAGAGGTAATCACACCCAGATCATTTTGATTTTCAGAACAAAGCAATTCTTCTGACAAAGATATTACCAACTCCACAGCTTAAACGATTGTGTTTCCTATTTTCTCCAAAAAACAGAGAGAGGAGGGGCCCTTGGATAAAGGGAGATTTGCTCCAAATTGGGAGGTAATCTTTCAGGAAAAAATAGCAATGAATAAATTGTTTACAGTCAAAATCTTCTTATTCGTATTAGCCTATAACTACGTTTCATTTTCAAATATTTGAGCATGCCTGTGTGCTCAGCAACTGTCTGCTGCTGTGACTGCACAAGTGAATTACCTTCACTGAACGCCAGAATATACAAGTATTCCTGCCCTGCGTACCAGAAACTTACCATATCTTGCATTTTACCCCTAGGCTCACAAAACAATTCCAAAAACTCCACGGGGCAATGATCCCTGTTTTGGAGACAGGGAAGTGGAGCAATCACTTCCTTTGAGTTTTCCTGTGTCCGAGGCTCAGCCCTGCACAGTCACACACCTGATGCACACACACAGAACAAACATCCCCGCATGCATGGCTCCAGGCCTCTGCTCCAACTTGGAGGAAATCCTTCTCCCATTTCTCAGTGAAGTCTCAGCAGTACTGACTGGCTAAAATGCTGTAATAGCAGAAGGAAATGTCAGGTCAACCTATCCACTTACTGAATTACCCTACTGCATCTCCTACTGCTCTCCTACCCACATGTAATCCTCTTCAAGATCCAGCAGGAGCTGGTAAATATCACAAAAAAACGGCTGTTTAGTAAACAGGACAAAAATCACAGAACAAAGCCTTTCAGCATGGAAAATGTCTCCCAGATGTCAGACCAAGGCAATATTCTAACTGTGAGTTTTCTATTAAGCTCTGTACAAACGGTCTCACTCAAAGGCTCCTGTATGAAGACAGGCTGAGAAAGTTGAGGCTGTTCAGCCTGGAGAAGAGAAGGCTGAGTGGAGACCTCATAGCAGCCTTCCAGTATGTGAAGGGGGCCTACAGGGATGCTGGGGAGGGACTCTTTGTCAGGAACAAGGGGGAATGGGTTTAAATTTAGACAAGGGAAGTTCAAGCCAGATATAAGGAAGAAGTTCTTTACTGTGAGGGTGGTGAGGCACTGGAATAGGCTGCCCAAAGAAGTGGTGAATGCTCAGTCTCTGGCAGCTTTTAAAGCCAGGTGGGACAGAGCCTTGGGTGACATGGTTTAATGCGAGGTGTCCCTGCCTATGGCAGGGGCATTGGAACTAGATGATTTTAAAGTCCCTTCCAACCCAAACCATTCTATGATTCTATTCTGTGAATGGTGTGGTGATAAAAGTTGTCTGTACTATGAAATATAAAATAAAGCCTTTCCACCAGCAATGCCTTATTAGATTTGTGCATCAGAGACAAAAAAGCTACAGTAAACGACCATGCCTGCAAAATCAGTATATTAATTTGCAAACATTCAGAAGACATGCATGCTTATCCCAAAGCCAGCATGGCCCTTAATTAAGCATACAGCAGCAAGTATGGATTCCAGACAAGCAGTGACACGCACACTTACAGCTTACCACTTGTAATCTTGCCTTAGATCATGCCAATCACATGGAGCATCTTTTGTGCCCTACATTTGTGCCATGTTTACAAGGAAGTAGTCTTTTTCCAAGACTGAGACTTCTCGAAGTACTGTTTTACAGCTTTTGTTTTTCATATTGTAACCATGATAACAGATGTTGTTCTCAGGCAAGGCCACATGAGGCAGGTTAATAATAAATGAATACCTGAATGCATCTTGACTCCCTGAACATTACTCTGTTTTATTACTGGAGTGACTAGTGAACATACAGATGCAACACGTTGAAGTTCTCCCACCTTCATGAAGAATCTTTGCACTCAGGGTTTGAGTTGTTCAAAGCATTTTTTCAAGCACTGCTATGTGGAAGATGACCAAATCCCAAGGGACAGTAAATAATACTGTAGAAGATATCTAAAAGTAAAATTTACTGGAAAATTCCCTTCCAACCCCTGTAGCAGTTTCTCTTGGCTATGTTGATTTGTGTACGATTTTCTTATTACTTTTTCAATCACGGGGGAATGCAAAATGAGACATTTAACAGACACATGCACTTATCAAAAAATAAACATATCACCAGTTTGTTGGAATATGTTGCAGTATGTACCCGACAGCAGAGATAAGGGCAAACCTTGGCCCACAGATCACAGGATAGCTCAACAAACTGTTACTTTGTACCTTATCTGCCTTAGGTACCCAGGCATAGTCCCTCAGCTTCAAGCCAGCTTCCCAGCTTTTCAACCATTACAGAGCACAAGAGCAGTACAGGCTTGAGGAGCAGCTCCCTCCAGTCAACACCTCTCCCCTCTCCCCCAACCCCTCTTTAAGAGTCAGTCTAATTACAGTTCTTTGAGGGCTGATGTGACAATAGGAGAGGAGGTACAAGAGTTTAGATGTCTACAGATGTATTATATACACACTCTTGTGTACAGGATACCAGTCTAGATCCTACTCAAAAAACGGGCAGAATCCAGTGAAAATTATAAAAGATGGGAAAAAAATGTCCTTTCTGATGCATCCCATCACTTGGAAAGTGATGATTATTGAGCTGCCAGCAGAGAACAGAGACCTCATCCCCCCCACACCAAACCTCAAGGGCTGACAAAGGGCAGTGACAAGTGCTACCAGCTTTCCTTTAAGCAGAATCCGAGAGAAGCATTTTATGCTTCCATAGAATCATAGAATCATAGAATAGTTAGGGTTGGAAAGGACCTTAAGATCCCCTAAGGAAAAGGCACCAGGGCAGGAACAGAGATTTTTCTGCAGGCACAGAAGCCTCTTTTTGAAACATGCAGAGGAAACGCCAGGTTCAGGGTTGCCAAGTACCTGATTTCAGGGTTCATTCTGTTACTGCATATAAATTTCTCTGGTGTGTGTTTGGCACAACATGTTATCCTAGACTGATCATATGTTCACAGATTGTGGAGAGTGTGTGAAAGCCTTTTTTGCTGTAGTTATTGGGCGAAGTCACGTCTGTTACCTGGTACTCATGCAGAGAAATCTGTAATCTGGGAACAGATGGTCTGAGAAAGAGAGAGGGAGAGACGCTGTCTGGAAGACTGCAGAGTTTTTGCTCAGAGGAGATGAAAGAGGAATGAACAAACCCACCACAGCATGACAAAAACATGAAAATACAGGAGAATGTTAGTCCTGAAGGTCATTCCTTTAAAATTCACCAACTGTCTATGCACCATATGTGCAGATCAACACACCAAAAAGAGCCCACCACCCTGTTGCACAGAGAGGGAGGTAACTTAGGCAGCCAAAACTTGCGGCATTGTAGACTTACCATTTAGAAAAGTGACACACTCCATAGCCTAAGCACAGCATCTGAAAAGAATCTGAACAAATATATTGCAACTTCTGCTCTGGATTTTTAACAAAATTTGATAGCAATAACCCGGAACAGAAAAAAATCACATCCTGGTCTTCAAGCACTGCCTTTGTAGGATATGCTGGGACCCGAGACTTTTTCAGCAACCTATGAAATGCAGACCAAGCCTGGCTTTGGAGTCCTCAAACTGGTGATATCTTCCACCAGGACAAGCCCATCCTTCCCAGTTACGTGAAACTGGCTACCCTTACCAAAATGCAAGCATTGTGTTATTCCAAATAAAATTAATTCGGATCTAACCTACCATAAAGTCTTATTCAGTCTTCTTGACAGTGGGAATTTTGGTAATCAACAGCCTAACCAAAGCTACAGGGTGTTGCCCTGCTCACATGAGCACCCACCTTACTGGCAGTAGCTCACAGAAGCAGCCAGCTTACTGGTAGGAGCTCACAGGAGCACAGCCAGCTAACACAGGTACAGATCACATTGTAGCTGTGACAGCACAAAAGTTGTCAACATCCAAAAAACCTAGCTGAGGATCCAGCACAGTCCTAAGGTAGCACTCCCAGTAATCCCTTTATGGCCTTGAATACACCCCTGTCATCATCCATGCCAGTTTAGTGCATCTTTACTCTGTCCCCACAGCTGCAACTGCACCTCATAACAGAGGAGGCATACCCTGAAAAATAAACATGCTTCTTGTGTTCAAGTGAAAACTA
Organism: Melopsittacus undulatus; assembly: GCF_012275295.1. Classification (NCBI taxonomy): domain Eukaryota; kingdom Metazoa; phylum Chordata; class Aves; order Psittaciformes; family Psittaculidae; genus Melopsittacus; species Melopsittacus undulatus. The sequence goes on along the minus strand of NC_047532.1, from coordinate 53,020,968 downwards.
ATGATCATCCCAAGCCTCATGTTCTCAAACAGAACCCTACATGAGAAAGCAGCATCACAGCAACAGCAGCAAGAGGTCTGGAGTGAGGTGCTGGTGCTGCCTGATGCAGCTGCAGGCCCCTGGCATGGCATGCTGCAGAGCAGATGGGGCTGGAGGAGCAGAAGGATCATTCAATCAACGCTTGGTTCCCAGAACCAAAGTGCCTATGTGTGACAGGTATTTAGGGAAAGCTGGACCTAGTAACAAAACCCCTCCAGCCCTGTGAATTACGCACTGCAGGAACTCTCAGCATGAACCTTCCTAAAAGCTTCTCACATTAAGCCTGCCTGCAGGAGCAGGAAAAGAGGAGAATCAAGACATTTCCCTCATGTCCATCACTGGATGAAATCAGTGGTATTGCCCTCATAGAAAACTGATTTGAAAAGATAATCAAGCCCTCATTGAAGAGGACGATTTCACCAGAAAGCTGAAGGGTTGCAATCTCACCAAATTATTGTCTGAATGAGACTGAATTTTCAGCCTTTTCAGCCTGCGGTTGAAAACTCTACTTGTAACACATCAGATGAAGCTGATTTTAAGAACACTCCAGTTTTTAGCTAGCACAAGATTTTACATTTGGGTGCTATCCAGTACTCCAGTTTCTCACAAGAAAGCCACATTGTCAGATACAGAGAAGCAATGCTGTATTATACTATTTATGCTTCCAGCAATGTGTCAGTCAATTTGCAGAGTTAATTTCCAAATAGGAGCAAATGAGTTTTTTACCTCTCAATAGAACACCGGAACATTAAAAGGTAAAATTCTTTTTCCCTCTGCTCTTTCTGCCCTGGTGAATGGCAGCAGAGGCAGGGCACAGTAACAAGATCCAGGATCAAACATGCTGCCAATGGAGTGAAAAAATCCATTCTTTGACAGTAACAAAGTGATCTATCAACCCTCGTGCCTAAGCTACTGAAGAAGACAACGTCCTTTTGGTCATTTTCAGTTATTAAAAGTAATTGCTTGGAGCCAAAGCTAGCTATGACACTCTGGAAAATTATGAAGTATCTTACAGGAGAAATTAAATACAATATCTCATTGTGCAATACAAAACAAAGGCTTCAACTACAGTTCTATGTCTTTGCCAAGTCAATTATATATACGGTGACCCTGCAAACATGAAAAAAGGGCAAATATTAACTTCAAGGCCAGACAAGCATCTCTGCTCTCCCTCCCACTGGTGTATTTTTACCCCTTTTTGAGACAGGATGAATTATAAAAGCTGTGATGCCCTTCTTTTCCTTCTCCATAGCTGTAGAAAGAGGGCTCTTGTCTTTATAGAACAAGTTTCCCAGTCTCTAGAAGTCTGGTTAGGATGCAGGGAAGGTTTTGTTATGCACAACCAGGTGGAACTGGACACAAGCAAGACAATTCTCTTGCAAGAAGCTTTGAACTCCACACACCATTGCTGAACATAGCACACAACAGAGTAAAAGCTACACTGGCTGTCTTTAACTGGGTGAATAGAGCTTCTGAAGCTTCAAGGGAGCTGCAGCTTTCAGAAGATGAGAAAATGACTATGAGTTTACACCTTGAGGGTATGCACATACATCTCCAATGGCTCCCACTATCTTCTAAACTCTTTAGGCCCTTAATTCAGAAAATTGGATGATGCTCACCTTCTACCTCCAAAGGGTTGGTGTCAGCAAACAGAAGCCACTCAGATTACAGAACTGTGTAGAGAAACTGTTGATTCAGAAGCACTGTAATGTTCTTGGTAATTTGCTGTTAATTAGGCAGTGGGATTACAGACATCTGCATATTGCATGCTGCACACAAATGAAACATAAAAAAACCCCTGGTTTTAAACAAAAAGATCAAAGAAGTAGAAAAGCCATCTTCAGCTAAAGCTGAACAGTGAGTCTCAATACATGGTAGGAGAGGAGCACATAACTGGGATCCAGGAAAAGACACTCAGGAATAAAGAACAAAAGGACCCCAAATTAATTCTGAGTACACTATCACATTTTGACAGATACTAGTGCCCCAGCCCAGGCTAAAGTTATGAAGTGGATAGGAAGTTGCCACTCAGGATATGGCAAGAGTCCTTAAAGACTTTGCAGGACAGTGAGGAAGGAAAACAGCCCTTCGCGTGTGTGTTTGGACTGCAGGCACAAACACAAGCACAGGCCAGGAAAAGGCCAGGCTAGGAATGGTGTCACTTGAGAAGAGCTTGTACTTGCCAGCAGAGTGGGCACAAACATAGGGCCAGTAGACAGCTCTGCTATAGAAGATGAATGTGCTATAAGCATGAAAGCAGATGGCATATGTACTACTTTTAAGTTGGATACTGATGCAAAAGCCAGCAGGTTTCAACTATGAGATAAAAAAGCACTAAGAGTAAACAAGTAAAATACAGTCTTTTTACAGATTATGTCTAAGGTGTATCTTCCATCAGAAAGGAAAGCTAAAAGCATCTCAGACCATGTTGTAATGCAGCTGAAACTTATTTTGGAAACAGCTAGGGAATTGAAAAAGGCATAAGAAGTCTGCCATAGGAACACAGAAGTTTAGTGAAAGCACAAGATTCAGCTGAAGGAGCCCAGGCCAAAGCAGGGCCTGCACAAGCTTATTTATCTGGAAACCATAGTGAGAACAACAAAATGAATGTCTTGCCCAGATTGTGACAGGGAGAAGAGACAACATTCTTTGTTGCTCCAAAAAACAAGGACAAAGGGGTTAAATTAAGAGGTAATAAAAGATCATCTTCCATCACCCAAAGCAAACAGATCATATACACCAAGTATTTATCTACATTTCTCATACTCAGTAGGTCAGCGAGCATCAGGCCCTAGGAGAACTGCAGAAGCAAGGTTTCAGGCAAGACTGGAAGTTTCATCACCCTACTGTAGGAGCTCTACTGAAGCAGGGAATGAGGAAACCCAGTTTCATAAAAAAGGGAAAGAGCAAAAGGTTTATGAGGGTCTGTATCTGAAAGCAACAAAAGCTAAGGGGATCTATTACCCATAAACTGTGCTATATGAAAAGCTGTATCAAAGCTACTTCTAAACTGCATAATCTTCACATGAGACTGAAAGGCCAGAAGGGGTTTATTTTATGTCACACCTCGCAACAGTTTCTCCTGACACAAATACAGTCGAAGTAAGCCTGAGAGAGACTGGGAGAGGAAGAAGTTAGAGGCCCTGGTATTCTGCCTGCCCTAATATCCTTTTTCTGCAATGAAGCTCTTTTTTACCATTGTGTCCTCAAGCGTTGGAACCAGACAATGCATGGTGTATCTGAAGTTGCTTTGATTAAACTTAGTTATATCGAGTGCCTAGCCTTTCACTCCTGCCACTGTCAGGGTACACAGATTACTCCTATGGAAATGCAGCAAACCCTGAGGTTCTTAGAAAACCATAATTCTCACACCCAAATTTTCTGATGTGCAAGCAACAGAAACATGATTGTTCTGAGGGTAAACAGTATCACTGCAAAACACGGTGCACATGCAGATGTTGAAGGAATACAATAACCATCAGTTTCCTAGTACTTTCACAACCCTTAAGCTGTACAACAAAATAATTCCAGGTCTCTTTAATATCTTAATAGATCACACTGGGAAACCTCTAAGGTGCTGTATGATTTTGTATGCAAGTGCAACTTTGGTAGCAATTCCAATAGATATAATTGTGAACGTAACAGCAGACTCTAAAGCTCTTTACTGCTGGTGCCAGCCGGGCACACACACAAACACCCTGCAAGAACGTACACACTTGTTGAGCTCAATACTTGTTCATAAGAAGTTACTTGGCTCAGAGTATAATGCCAGCTCTTGGCAAGGTCCTACTGAGCCTGGAATCTGTAGAGGTTTCATTTATTGGTGCTGATGATAGGGATGAGTTAAATTACAGAAATTAAAATTGCTTTTAACATTATTCAAGGGGAATGTTTCCAAAGAGCCGACTGTTGCAAAAGCCGACAATGACGTCTCTTCCAAAACGTTTGCTATTTCAGAGAACTCCAAGCTGCCAATGTCTAAAGTGCAACAGTTTCATTAAAAGAACCTGTGTTTGGTATTGAGCAACCTCTGCAAACCCTAAACAGTCTGTTCTGACACATTTGGAAATTAACAGCAGAACCAAACTTCTGCCCAAGTCTCATTAGCGTATGTTTCCATTGAAGGCCACGCTAAATTAACCAACAAAGCAATATTTTCTTTCCTGCGCCCTCTTTATTTATATGCTAGGAGCTCCTTAGAGATCCAGTCAGGAAACAATTATTCTAAGTGCTGTACAAACACAGAACACAGAGACGATCCCATCCCAAAGAACAATTTTGGATATATCTCCAAGAAGAGTCAAAACAGAGAACATCATAAGCAAGCAGGTAATCATAGACTCTGGTCCTCAACAGTTACACACAGGTGAGTTAATGAGAAAGCCTTATGGCCAGCTGTTGGATTTCATGGGGTGCTTCAAGGTGTTTCAGACCTTTATGGAACAAGTCAAAGTCTACATTCTTTAGCTGTATTCATTCCATTTAAGTCAATATAACACAAAAGAGATTTAATTCTCCATGTCATTGTGGAACATCTTCAAGTATAAGTACATGTTTCAGTGACAGGAATTGCCTCATACTTAGTAAAAGTTGCCATTTGTAAAAGTATGAAAGAATAAGCATTATCTTAGACTTACTGATTTTACATACTCCCAAGAGGTGCCCAGAAGAATCTGTTATTCAGGTAAAATCTGTGTCTCCCCAGATTACAACTGTTCTTATCAAAAGTGCATGGTAACTGTTTTATGAAACATGCCAAGCTGATCATTATAATTTATTTAATATGTAGGATCTGAACTGCTCAAGAAGGTAGAGCAATCACGAACCCTCATTTAATTTTGTGGGATGACACATCAATAACAAATGCAAAATTAAGAACTGAGCTGAAATCTTTGGTGGTAATACTGAAGGAAAAATACGACTTACTTAAAAATAAAATTATAGTCATATGGAAAAGAGTGATTAAAGACAAATTATTCAACAGAGCAAGTGTGAATGTGCTCCTAACAGACAGGACAGTACACTTTCCTCAGCTCATGGGCACTCATTAAGAAGATGCTGTAGTACTTGTGGCCAGCAGGAACAGGCAGTGAAAACTCAGTTCTTGCTATGAATTCACAGCATGTTCCAGTTCTCGGCACTCCCTCTTCCCTCTCTGCTCCTGCCACATGGGACACGTGCTTCAGCATTTGCTTTCATCAAGTCCTTCCCAGGCTCCATACAAGAATCAACATAATGGAAAAAAAGAGATTTTACTGTCTTGCAAGTCATACATTTGAACTCACTCCACTCAGAGGGAGACACAGAGGTTTGGTTTTTCATTTTGTGTTGGTTTCTTCTTTCTTTTTCTTGAATACTAGGAGACAACAAAGCTTTGTGTCTTTTAGGACACTACTCTAAGTGCAAGCCAGTGCAGGGCAGCCAGGGAGAATGAGATGATACCCTACCTCTGCAGTCTTCGAAGTCACACCCCCTACTGACACGAACATGGTCAGTATTTTGTGTTACTATAAAGCCCCCTCCTCCTGATCAGATGTGGCACATTCTGCCTATGCAGATAACAAATTATTTCTAGCAGGAACAAACTGCAAAGCATCATACTTAGAATCAGAGAACAGTTAGGGTTGGAAAGGACCTTAAGATCATCTAGTTACAACTGCGCTGCCATGGTCAGGGACACCTCACACTAAACCGTGTCATTCCAGGCTCTGTTCAATTTGGCCTTGAACACTGCCAGGGATGGAGCATTCACAGCTTCTCTGGGCAACCCATTCCAGTACCTCACCACCCTAACAGTAAAGAATTTCTTCCTTACATCCACTCTAAACTTCCCATTTAAGTTTTGAGCCATGAACTTGCTCCTACTTTCTCAAGCTGATCAAGTACAAGTCCACTAACACTTCTCACCTCTTCACAACCTTTGGTGTCTGTAATTTCCCCAGCCTTTCCATAGAGGTGGCCGATTTAAAACACCTACAACTTGACTAAGGACAAATCAGAAGGTTGGCACTCATAGGAGATTAGGGAGCTATTGCATGTAAAGGACGTTTAATATATGGTACAGTTTAAAGAACAAGCCATACAGAACAACTTTTGCTCAACAGCCTTTTAAGGACTAGGACCTATGTACGCACATTAGAGGCACATGTGTTCTCATCAAACTTGTCCAAGCCAGAACATGTCCTGCAAAAGAGACTATTGCACCTGTTGTAGCTGAGCATGGAGGTGTTGTTTGAACCTGCTGTTAGTTTTCTTTACTCTTGTTTCATTAACTTATCTTGAGCATTTAGAGTACTGTACTTCTAACACTTTACCAGGATTCTTACTATCACAAAAAGCCAATTTTGGAAGAGCAGTTTTTTCTGCATGGAGACAATTAAAGTGAACTCTGCCGTGGTGCTGGGACTCACATACTGAGCTTGGATGTAAGAAACATAAGTTCAAGTCCCAGCTCTGCTAGTATCTAAGGACAAGTCACTAACAACCTTTCCTTGGCTAGTGGGAATATGCATTCTTCAGCATGGGTGAAACAGAACTATGTGTTTGCACAGGTCCTGATTCTCATAATTATAATAGTGCTGATTAACCCAAGCAAGCAGCAAGCATGCAAAAGGAGAACAGAATTTTTGCTACAAGCATGATTTCACTTGACTCTTCAAGAACAAAGCTTAGCTTTTCTTCAGGGGAATCAAATCTTCTGAAATCAGGTGTTTTTGCTTACCTGCTGAACTGCTCCCTGCAGGAGTATTGAGAAACTGTTTCTTCTACACCCAGCATAGCTCATCACTCACCCTGTTAAAAAGTGCATCATGGACATTGCTTCCATCTCTAAAGTCACACCTTACAATCTCCTATTACTGAGCAGTCCTAGCTTTTTCTGAGCTAAGGTTGTGGGGTTTTTTTCCTTTTATTTTTATTATAATTTATTGGTTTATTATTCTCATCCCCTTTCTGAAAGCTCTCAAAGGCACACTTTAAAATATTGGTGAATAGTTCTGCCTCTCTATGTCTCAGGACATAGAACAACACCTCCTAATCACAGTCAGAAAAGGTTGTCTCATGCTCAGTTGCCACCCTGTGTAGCAGCAGTGCAAGGGACTCCCAGCAGGGCTGATTTCACACGGCCTCTGAAAGCAGACACATATACAGCAACACATACAACAAAGTCGAGAGGCATATTGAAAAAGTTAATTTAGAACCCAATTAAATACATTAGAATTGTATTCTTTCCAGGCATATTTATATGACTTTTTTTGTATTTAGAAAATTGTCTAAAGCTTTTCTGATGTTAAAAAAGTCTTGTCAGACTACTAGATCAGCTACAAATATGTAGTTCATGTCTACACCCTTTACATCCCCATCAAAAGGTAGTGGGAATCCACTCCTGCTCAGAGGGGAGCTGGGAAAGACACTGGGTAATTCAGTCTCTAAGCACATGCAGCCCATGACATCTCTGCAGAGCATGCCAGCAAGCACAGCAGTTGTGAAAAGAGGTGTTTAACCCAAGTGATGTAACCTGCTACAGTTCACTTGGTGTCTTGCGGAGACTGTGGCTTCCATTCAAACCATTACAATCTCTATCCCAAATCCAATTGAGCCCAAAGAAAGAGCGGTTACAACAACTCAAATGGTGCCAGTATTGCACAGAAGGCTCCAACACGTTCTTTATTATGATTATTTTTATTTCTATAGCTGAGCAATGCCCGCTGCAGGAATACATGGAGAACCACCCTGATTTCATCCACACTACTGTCAATTAAGCAAATTGTCACTGCAGTATAAATTGGAATAATTGATAACTGTACTAACATGATAATAATTTCATACCCAGGTAGCACCTCAAGGCTCCAGCCAAGACTGAAACCCTGCTGGCTTGGCACTATACAGACATCATGAGGGATAATCCTTGCCCAGGCATGCTTACAAACAGACAAGACAGGCTACGTGTAATAGCGAAAACAAAACCACAAAGAATTAAATGTCTGGCCGAGGGTTACACCAGCTAGTCAGTAGCAAAGCCAAAAATAGGATCCAAGTTTCTTAGTCTACTAGATGTGGCAATGGGAACTATGTGGCCTGATTAGCCCAAAGTCTCTGGCAAGACCTGCTTAAAGTCCTTGGCTAATATTTAGGGACATTATTTGTACTCTGCTCTATTTTGTTTGCTGCCTTCTCTCAGAATAGAAACTTCTGTGGAGGAAACTGGAAAGATCTCCTTCACATGAATGGCGGCTGTGATGACTGCTACGGGATGAAGCAGATGAATAAGTAACTCCACCAAATCAACAAAAATAACTCTTTCTAATGCAAAGTAATCTCCCTCTCAATGTTCATAATAATTGTTAATTATCTATGCCAGGATGGAAGTTGCTGTATTTTTTATTGTATGCTGAAAACATATCTTGTTAAATGGAGGCTGTAATAGCCTCCAACATGAGATTTTATGTAAGTCAATATAGAGTTTTGAAAATAAGAGCCCGTATTTAGACCCAAAATTTCTTTTTTGGGTACTTGCTTGATTCCCAGGTGGCAGGGTGAGGAAATGACGGCCATGGGTAATGATCATAGGTTTTCCAACTTGACATTAGGCTCCCGGTTTAGAGCCCACCCACATCCATCTTGCTTGCGTTAAGGTTCTGTATGTGGAATTTCAAAAAGCACTCACCATAGAAGCATAGAATAGTGAGGGTTGGGAAGGACCATAAGATCATGCGGTTCCAGCCCCCCTGCCATGGGCAGGGACACCTCACTCTAAACCATGTCACTCAAGACTCCATCCAGCCTGGCCCTGAACACTGCCAGGGATGGAACATTCACAACATCTATCTAACTCTTCCTCCCTTGCCATTAGGCATCTGTTACGAGGTAGAATAAAACCAGCACTGAGTCCTGCTGCAATCTCAGCTCACCTGAACCAAGATCACCAAATGACACAGAAGCATCAAAAAGATCTCTATACCCACTACTTGAGGGCATATCAAATCTCACAGTCCCACTTTCAAACATAACACATATTATCCTAATTACTGAGAAGAGTTTATTTTATTAATAAACCTTTATTAATAATTTTATTAATTAATTTATATCAATTTATATTAATATGAATTAATTAATTTATATTAATTTATATTAATAAACGTTAATTATTAATTTTTTTATAAACCTTTATTTTATTAGTCAGTTGCTGGGGTGAGCAGCTCGAGAGAGGCCGCCTTCAACCCCGGAGCGGGGGGAGATCAGTGTCCAGGAGCCTCAGCTCTGAGCGGCCAGAGCCACTGAGGGAGCCTCAAGCCCTCGCCAGGCCTTGCCCAGGAGCCGGCAGCTCAGCTCATGTGAGCAGGGACTCACAGGGGGTGCCAGGAGCAGCGGACCCAGCCCCGAGTGGGTAAAAACCCTCCTCTAGGGGGCGCGAGCGACCAGGGCGTGGGGCGCCAGGGTGGGGAGCGCTCGCCTCAGGCTGAGGGCCCGGTCTGGGAGCAATGCCCTGGCTGCCCCGGCGGTGGCCGGGGTAGGCATCAGACAGGGCCGATGAGAGGGGAGGTTGCGGTGCAGAGCTCGGGGTGCAGAGAGTGCCTGCACTGGTCTGGTGAGGGGAAGGTGCAGAATGGGCAGGGCTGCACTCGGTGCTCCCTGGTGCAGGTCCTCCTCCTGCAGGTGGCTGAGCTGCGGGATGCTGTCAATAGGCTGCAAGATGTCAGGGAAGCTGAGAGGAAGCAGGACTGCTTGCTCCAGGCCCAAACAGTGCAGGGGCACAAGCATCCACTGTAGCTCATGGAGGAAAGAAGGAGGCCATTAACCCAGGAAGTTGGGAAACAGTAACAAAAAAAAAAAAAAACAAAACAACAAAAAAAGGAGGAAGAGGACAATTAAAAGCAAGGGGCTTCCTCCTAAATTTGATGTCCCCACCCAGAAATACTTTGCTGTTCTGCAGGGGCCTAATGAGGAAACACACTCGCTCCATGAACAACTGTCTGATGCACTGCTAAAGAAGATCACTACTGGTGCTGCCAGGAAAAAGCAGTGAGTCGTAGTAGTAGGGGAGTTTACTTTGAAAGGAACAGAGGCACCCATATGTTGGCCTGATGCAGTCTTAAGGGAGGTGTGTTGCTTACCAGGGCCTTGGATCAGGGATGTTGCAGAGAAGCTGCCTGCTCTAGTAAGTCCCACGGACTATTACCCACTTCTAGTGATACATGTGGGTGCTAGTGATAGACAGCAGCAGCCTGGAGAATATTAAGGACTATAGAGCCCTGGGAGAGGTGCGTAGGGGCTCTGGAGAACAGATCGTCTTTTCACCAATTCTCCACAATAAAGGGGAGGACCCTAAAAAGGCCAGGCAGATTTGCCAGGTTAATAAATACTTAGAACAGTGGTGCCATAGTCAGGGGTTTGGGTATTTATAACATGGGAATCAATTTAGTAGGCCAGGTCTACTGGGGGATGGTGGAGCTGGTCTGACAGCAAAGGGGAACAGTGGTTTTGATAGGAGGCTTGCCAGACTTGTCAAGGATGCTTCAAACTAGATGTGCTGGGGGAGAGGGGCATCATTCCATCCCAACACACCCATTCAGCTGCCAGCACCTGTAATAAATGCTTGGAGCAATTCCAGCCACTCCAGCCAATGAGCTGGCTTCATTTGGAGCTCGGCTCAGATGCCTCAATACAAACACCAGCAGCATGGGGAACAAACAAAAGGAATTAGAGATGTGTGCATGTTTACAGGGATATGATATAACAGGCATCACAGAAACATGGTGGGATGGCTCCTTTGACTGGAGTGTTGGAATGGAAAGTTACAGGCTCTTTAGAAAAGACAGTCCTGGCAGGCGGGGAGGGGGAGTTGTCCTTTATGTTAGGGATAGGCTGGAGTGTATGGAACTCTGTCTGGGGACAGGTGAGCAGTCAACAGAGATTTTGTGGGTCAGGGTTAAAGGGAGAACAGCAATGGGAGACATTACTGTGGGGATCTGTTACAGACCACCTGATCAAGAGGAACCTGTGGATGAAGAACTCTACAGACAAATAGGAAAAGCCTCACGCTCGCAGGCCCTTGTTCTCATGGGGGACTTCAACCACCCTGACATCTGTTGGGGCAACGGTATGGCCCGGCACAAGCAATCCAGGAGGTTCCCCAATTGTGTGGAAGACAACTTCCTTCTGCAAGCAATAAAGGAGCCAACGAGGAGAGGTGCCCTCTTGACCTCGTGCTCACCAACAGGGAAGGGCTGGTTGGAAATGTGACGCTCCAGGGCAGCCTTGGTTGTAGCGATCATGAGATGGTCAAGTTTGAGATCCTCAGGACAGTGAAGAGCATGCAGTAAGCTCACTGCCCTGGACTTCAAGAGAGCAGACTTTGGCCTCTTCAGGAACCTGCTTAGCAAGGTTCCATGGGATATAGCCCTAGAGGACAGGGGGCCCCAAGGCTGTTGGATGATATTCAAGGATGACCTGCTACAAGCTCAGGAGTCTTGCATCCCAACCAGAAGGAAGTGCAGCAGGAGGACCAGGAGACCTCCTTGGATGGATAAGGAGCTGCTGAGGAAACTTTGAAGGGAAAAAAGAGGCTTATAAAAGGTGGAAGCAAGGACAGGTGGCCTGGGAATGAATGTTGTCTGGGAACTTAGGGACTATGTTAAGGAAACTACAGCCCAGTTAGAATTAAACTTGCTAGGGATGTGAAAGGTAACAGGAAGGGATTTAATACTTACATTGCAAATAATTTGACTAGGGACAATGTGGGGCCTCTCCAGAAGGTATCAGGAGAATTGCCTACCCTGGATTTGGAAAATCATAGAATCATAGAATAGTTAGGGTTGAAAAGGACCTTAAGATCACCCAGTTCCAACCCCCCTATAAGGGGGCCTATAAGGATCCTGGAGAGGGACTCTTCATTAGGGACTGTAGTGATAGGACAAGGGGTAGTGGGTTAAAACTTAAACAGGGGAAGTTTAGTTTGGATATAAGGAAGAAATTCTTTACTGTAAGGGTGGTGAGGCTCTGGAATGGGTTGCCCAGAGAAGCTGTGAATGCTCCATCCTTGGTGGTGTTCAAGGCCAGGTTAAACAGAGCCTTGGGTGATATGGTTTAGTGTGAGGTGTGCCTGCTCATGGCAGGGGGGTTGGAACTAGATGATCTGAGGGTCCTTTTCAACCCTAACTATTCTATGATACTATGATTTTGTTTATGATTAATTTCTTGAATAAGCCCACATGTATTACATGGGAACTGGAAAATCAGCCCCCTTCCTCCTATGTTGTATTAAGTATGTTAAAAAAAACCTTATACATCATCTGGTTGCCAGTCATTTACGGTAAATGAGATTTGAATTCCAGACTTTGGAGTGCAGCCATTTAGGATATGCAGCTTTGCAAACTATTTTCCACAATGAACTCTCCAGTGATTTCAAGGTACCTTACATTAACCTAAAGCAATTTGTTAGTGCAAAACTCTCTAAACTACTGACATATCTGCTCAAAGAAACACATGATAAATCCAATGCTGGGATTATAGTCATTGTACTGTGGCGAGAACAGGATTTTTGAGAAGCTTTCCTGTTTGGATCAATCAGCATAGTTCCTCACAGTCCAAAACTGAAATCAAAATGCTTTCAAGAGAGATAGGTGCCAGCTCAATGCACAGCTTTTATGCAGTACAAGACTGATTTCAAGTAACATTAGTTGTTTGTGTGGAATAAGCCTACAAGCAATGTCAGGGAGCCTACCCAGTAAGAGGCCTAACAGAAGCTGATTTGCAGATTTGGGCCCTTGTAACTAGAAAGTATGAGTGTTATTTCTACAGTTGTATTTTTATAAACCAAAGCTACCATGTACCACATGTATCACAAGTCTACCTTTTGTAGACAGAGGCCCAGAAATACAGTTAGTCTGTAAAAATTCCACTGAGATTTGTGCAACCAAAATCTTGCTCCTTCCCAAAACAAAAGCTTACACTTGTTCAGATGATGCAAGGAATTAAAGTTACTGCAAATCAGCTGAACCATGGTAAATGTCTGGATGAGTTCACAGGCCCACTGCAAGTTTAATTCAATTTAACTTAGCCTGCTATTAAAGAGGGTTATCCAACATGAGTTACATTACCATACAGAAACAAACATCATAACCTGGATGATGCACAGTTATCTTGTGCAGCTGCATTACCTAAATGCATTTTTTAGTTCAACTTCTGATCCTGTGTTTATATGTAGGTGTCACATATTTACAGCAAGATGATAGAAGCCTGTAGACACGAACTGGAATTTTGTTTGAAATTCAAATCCAGAAATGCAAACAGATTCTATTGTAGCTTTAGCTCATATCTGATGTTTAATATCTCATACTTCTCACAAAGTGGAAGGCAATCCCCTTTTTAGTTGAGAGATCTTAAACGTATTTCCCTTTCTCATAAGCTATCTATTTTCTATTGCTATTTCTAATAGCACTCCCTTTGCTGACTAATGCACTCTGTGATGGTACTTTAGACAAAATCACTTATTCTACTCCTTTTAGAGGTTTCACTCACAGGGAAACATCCCTGTGTCTTTCAAAGTGGTTATAATTTACCTGTCAATGCCTGCATAACAAAAGGGGTCTAGTGTGCAGAACTCAAGACTGCAGTATAGTATGCACTTAGAAAGAACGTGTGAATCTACAGGCCTCAATGCACACGTTCACCATGCACAAGTTCTCATGCTATCAAAGACCCAAAAGAAGGCAGTAGCTGAAAACTGAGCCTTAAGATTGGCATTGCTAGCAATTCTCAACACAGCAGGGCAGGAGGTTCATAGGGTTTGTTGTATTAATAGAGAGCATGGCCATGCATGCTTGAAATTTTAGTGTTTTCCATATCTTGCCTAAGTCACTAGCTATGGAACAACTTTCTTCCTTTCTGGCATATCTGTTTACATAGGTCTTTGCCAGTCTAATCAAGGCTGCTTTGGCTTATTCTATAGCTGTGTGCTCTTCGATGGCTTCCTACTGAGGGGAAGGGTGAAGACATTATTAGAATATGCTTCAAAAGTTTCCTCCTCTCTCAGTGTCTGTTCTTCCGAAAAGGATGTCCTGCAGGTTAGGGCCTTTCTCATGTCTCTCAGAACCTGATTCTCCATGCAACTGGGAAGTGAAACATCACTGAAATCAATAGCATAGCAACATAAATGAGAGTCAAAATTAAATCTTGATATACCAGAACACATTCCTGCACATTAAGCATAAGTGAACAGCTGTTTGGGCTTGAAGGTAATATAACCCTACTGTGGGCCAGCTTCCACACATGGTCATAGAGAGGAGTTATGACTTATTTCTTGCTAGTACAGTTGCTGGGACCCTCACTCCAATGTCAGCATCAACACCACCAAAAAACTTCCAGCCTCTGAACTGAAATATTAAATCGTGAGACCTAAGGTGGAAAACCATCAAGCACTAGCTGTGGCTAAAACCTCAGAAATCAGTCCTTGACTTGAACACAAAACAAAGCACTGTACATTCATGCATTTTTTGTATGCAGTTAACATAACCCAACATAATGGGGTTAGCCCAATGCTTAGCCAAATTCTGCAGTCCTCCAGCTCCATAAATTATTTCTGAAACCAAAAGGAATTACTGTTTAGTAGCCATCCACTTAGCCCTGGTATGTGAGGGTGAAAGAGAGCAGTGTTTCCTCAGGACAGAAAACAAATGTAAGAAAATTACAGTAGATCATCTGAGGGACATCTGATCTCTAGATAGATGTTAAAAAATACTGGGAAGTATTATAGTGAGAATACTAGAAGTAAGAATGCCTCACTTGTCTTCACTAGATTTGCTCTTTCCCTGGTATCTGCAGACCACTATAAGCAGGGGAGAAAATAATTACTCCTCTCCACCTATCAGACTTGTCCTGATAAGACAAATATTTTGTGTGAATTGCTATTGCAGAACTCAACCATGCTATAATTAGCGGCTGTGAAGAATCAGCTCCACAGCTGTCAGCACATCCATCTCTATCTTCCAAAGGGTTCTGTGATATGACTTGGAAAAATACAGACACATAGGAATTCCAAGTAAGTTATTTCAGCTCAAAGGGAAATATTCATCTGATAAGAATACCGCAGTTGAGACCTTTGGAAAACTATGCCAGCAGTAGTAGTTGCAAATAGTATTTCAATGACCTCTCAAGACAAAGAATTTCCTCACTAGTGAAACCTAAGTTACTGGCTGGCTCATGTAAAAGTAGAGACTCAGGAAGCTCTGGACCCTTCTTATACTAAGACAGTACAGAAAACAGGGGGCATTGAACCAGGGCTTGGGTTCCCCAGCAGTCTCTGCAGGGAATAAGCTATAAGCCTGACAGGTGAACAGGCAGAAGGCAGTTCCAGAGGTTCCAGAAACCCTTAGCCTTTGGTCCAGTTAGATAAACCCATACAATATTTGCAACACAGCTCAGTCTTGCAGGCTCAGCAAATATGTGCTTTAAAATTTTGTGACTAATCCTGCACTATATTGTTCTTAGAGGCTACTTACAGTGTGTGTTAAATTCATCAGATTTACTCACATATCCCCAGACCTGGAAATAATTTGAACCTGCATTCAAATTTCATAAAGCCTCCAAGAATGGTGGAAACAAGCTATCTGAAAAGCAAATCAAATCAAAGCTTTGGAAAGTGACTTTAGAACCAAATTAGAGATTGAGCCAACTGTTATCTATCATACATTGTCCCCTCTGGATATTTGTTATGTTTCTAGATCACGTGAAATAGCTTTTTTAAGGAGCAGCATGTCTCACATGTAAATTATTCTTGCAGTTAACCCACTGCTAAACTAATGCAATTGAACAACAGCATGCAAAATTTATATATATATATATACACACATACATATATAAAACATAAAAATAAGTTAAATGGCATAAGAAAAAGTGATCAGAATGACTTGAGGTATTGAAAGAAGCCGTAAGATAGTGCTGGTAAAGGTGCAGTACTTTTGACTGAAGAGTCATATTCCAGCAGAAGTGTCAGTACAGTTTTTCCTTGCCAGCACAGTTTTCTCCTTGTCAGTGTACAAGAGTTTATTAGCTGTCATACAAGCTAAGTATAGCTATCTATAATACCCTGTAACATTTTCTGAAATATGAACAAACATGTTCATTTTAATAACATTCACTCCCTTCACAACACAATCATAATAAAATACCCACATTTTCACAACTCAGATTTAAGATCTGATTTTTCCATGGCTTCAGTATCAAGCTGTCATTTTACCTAGGCAATGTGGATGCAAAACCTCATGGGAAAGATTTCTAAACTTTGCCCAAGCAGAGATGGCTATGGGAACAGAAAAGTACTGGTCTAGATTTAAAACATGGGTTGAACTGAAAGTAGAGAGTACCACAGTTCTACTGTTGTGTCTCATTTCAACTTGGTTTGTATTGTCCAAGGAAATTCAGCTATACCACATGAAGAGACCCGAAAAAAAGGAGGAAACACAATCAAGGTTTTGTTACAAGGTCACTGTTTCCTTGTGATGACCACTTCTAGTAAATATGATCTATATGACTATACTATATTACACATTACCAAAGATAAATAATCTTGAAAGACTTAAAAAAAAATAGTTCTGTTCAGCAATATCTTGACTGAAGTGTTCAGAAATGTAAGTTTGTCAGTCACTGACCTCAGTAGGAGTAATCTGCATGTGATATATTTTGCCTTCAGCAACATGGGCTCCAGATGCAGTTGTTTTAAAAGCAAATAGTATGAAACATCTAAAGCAGCTGTCAACAATAACTATTGCACTTTCTTCCATTGACACTAGCAGGAGTTCTGCATTGACTAAAATCTACAGTCTTATACAGTTTTAGGCAAAAATGTTGTATAATATTTTTCTAAATCATGGACAACATTGTGATCAGGGGCAACAGAAATATCAGGGCATGACGGCTACAATAGCATTATCATTGTTCATGTCCAGCAAATGAGGCATCCTGATGCAGTTTGATAAACATAGGTATGTGCTTTAAATAGCTTGAATAAGATCGCACTCAAATCTATTCAATTCTAAACTAAAATCCCAGTGAGCATCACCTAAGACAGACAAAGGAAAAAGGAATAAAATCTATCCCTGTCAGCATTTCTACATGTTCTAATTCACTGTAATTTTTAAAACTTAATAAAAATCGCTAGTAAACATTCATGAGGTTGCCTAAACTCTGCTAGAACAGAGGAAGATTAGTACAAATTGGAGAGTCTTACTAATAGATGGATGAAATTATTGTTCCATCAACAGTGTTAATTTTTCAGATTTTATAGCTCAATTAATTTGACTAAGCTGTGAAAAGTAGAAAAGTGACATGGTTAAAGTTTTATGGATGGATACTTTTTGTGTCTTTAGTACTTTTAATTATTTTAATGTGTGAGCTCACTGCCACCTCACAGTATTTGAATGACAATTACTGCTTTGCAAAAAACCTTTTTAAAAGAAATATTGCCATAATCTTTTTCACTCAAAATGAGTACAGCAAAATATCCAAATATCCAGCACAAAGTGTTTATTATGTTAACCAAACTAATTGAAACATTAAATCACTAAACTGTCATTTAACTGAAGCTATGGATAACCTGGACCAGTTCTGACATTCTCCAACCTGTTAATGCATTTTAAAAAAGCCCTGCCCTGAGTCACAGGAAGGTTTTCAAAATACCTGCATAGCTTTTCCACCCTGTGCTGATCATCATCATTAACTACTAATAGACAATAATGTAAGCTGTTGTAGCACATTATAAGACCAGGCTGCACTGTCATAACCACTGCAAAAATTAACAAAATCTTTTTCCAAGGGCCTCAGTATTAGTTTTCCCCATGATAATTTCTAGGTGATGGTGAGACATGTAATACCAGATATAGGTTGAATGGTTGAGAGAGGCCCATAAACTTGACATAGACCAGTGAATCTTCCCCAGGTTCATGTTAATTGGTGAACAGACTATTACTAAATAGAGCCGTTATCACTGGCTAGAAAGAAAGTTAAAGCTCTGGGTTGGTTTCAGTTTCAGGTTTGGTTTGGTTTTTTTTGTTTGTTTGTTTGTTTGTTTTTTTCTTTCTGTTAGAGAATTTGCCTTCCTTGAATAAATAATCCACTCCTAAAATGTATTATGCTATGTTATCTGTAAGAGCACCACAGATGTACATGACATTGTACATGAGAAAGTGATCATGGCAGAGAAGGTTATGGTTTAAAGTAGAAATTAAACAGAATACTGAAAGCATGTAATAGTAATGGAAGCAGGAAAAAGGGATGCATTTCACCAATAATGGGTCAAGAAATTAGACTGAGTTTTGGACTGGGTCTCATTGCACTTTTTTGTCTCAGGCCTTACTTATTCTTCTTACAGATCCATGAACACAACAGAAATCGTGTCTGATTCACATAGCTCCATGACTGTAGTGGGTTAGATCCAACATACAGACAACATGCATGTGAAACAGATACAAGGGTGCAGTGGTAGCTTTCACATATTTATATATGTAGTCATTTGTGTGCAGTTCTTTTAAGACACAGAAATAGAATATGAGTGTGCCATATCCAAACCTTGAAGCTTCTGCAGAATCTGCAGTATGGTATTGTCAGTGCTAAGTGGCCCAGACAGGTAAACACTCAATGCCTGTGATGTCTGCAGTTATTCTTATGAGCTGGATTTCCAGTTTGGCTGAGTCATTTGGAGAACAAATGGAAATGTGGAAACAAACCATTAAGAGCATTCGATGTTAGACTAAAATCCCCAGCTCCACACCATCTGAACTGGAGCTCTTTCCAAGTTTAATCATTCATTTCAATCAGGACTTGACAGTATGTTAGGTAAGTTAAAAGACCAAGTAAAGGGAGAAGTAAAAAAGAAAAGGAGAATAACACCTGTCTCTGCAGCTGGTCAACAGGCAGACCTTTAATGTACTGCCTGCTGGGAAACAGGGATGGTCTCATGTTACACTGAGCCGCCAGCAAAGGATGGAGTTTGCAGAAAGGAATCCTGCAACTAAAAGATGTGAGGCTTGGGCTTCAGCCAAAACCAATGGAGAACAGCATTAAATGAAAAGTTCCATAAGTCCAAATGCATTCAATCACTGAACAGCACACAGCTTTGTGGGTTGAAAGAATTTAAGAAAGTAATTTAAATCATCACTGCAGAGCTACCAGTTGTTTCTCATTTTGAAGAACAATCACCATTTTACCCTTAACTACCACCAAATGCTTCCCAAAGTGACCATAGTCACCCATAAACAGACCAAACATCTTCATTTAGAAAGAACAGACCAAACCTGATAAAAGCTGACATGCTGCCCTGAAAATTACTTTAGTGCCTGAAGCAGAATTTCATGTTTCATAGACCAAATTCACCCTAGTAAGTGGCACTAGTTTTGCTTTAGGTTACATACTTAGAAGCTCGTTGACTACAATTGAAAAGTCATTAAAGAAGAGTGATACCAAAAGGTTAGTAGGGAAATATACATAATGGTATTACAGTAGACATTGAGAGAGTATAATCTTAAGAACAGCAAAGAAAGATTGCAGCAGAAAGAAACAAAATAAAATGAAAAATAAAAGTTGAGTTGAAAATCCTAAAGCAGCAAAACCTGCATAGTTGTACTCTGAACTGAAACAGTGGAACAGTAAGGATGGAACTGCAGAGTATCTCACAAAAATGATGAAAGCACTACATAACCAGGGAATAAAATCACATATAACAAGCCAAAATGTCTTTTTTTTCATAGCCTCAATAATAGACTGCTACAAAGGGTTAAAAGTATGTACAGGTCAATAAGGAGCATATTCATCATGACCTGCATTTTCAACAGTGACCTCTAAGTTTGGTTTCACAGGGTGAAACAAAGAAAAATCTCTCTTATGAGGTAATCTGAGGCATCCTAAACTCTCCCCAGTTTTGGCAGGAAATGGAAGGACCCTAACCTTTCCTGATGAGGAAGTGAGTGGGGGATATATCACCCCCAAAACATTGTTGAGAAGTGAACTGTTGTAATGATAACATTTTCAGGAATCTAGCAAGACATTAGGGATTTAAGAAAGAGTTATTTCAAATCCTGCAGTATTTAAAAGGGGACTTACTGGATGGAATTTGATGTGCTAAAAAAATAAAAATAAAAATCCATAAATTGGATTCCAGCTCTTTGTTTTGAGGTTCATTGCTAGAGATTTAATGACCTAAAATTCTTTAATCTCTCATTTACAATTCTATTAAACAAATGCTAAATAAAAATTTCCTCTAGGCACACAGGGGGAGAAAAAGCACCAAAATATTGGAAAAGGATGCAGGTTTTCAGTCAGTTGAAACCTCCCTAATTGGCTGGCATGTTTTTCTGCACTTATTACAGTGAATGCTGCCATCTGTTTCTTACTTCAAAAGAAATAGTCAAAATGATAAACAAGCTAACAGAGAAGGAAGTCTTATCATGTATATAGAGTATTTAAAAAAATAGTAGTATCCTCTAACTCCCTGTGGATAGAATATATCCAGTCTTGATGTGATAATTACAGGTAGAAAAAGTGTGACTGGCAAATATTCAACCACCTTCCATTTTTGATAATGAGGCACATACAGATGATATGGATTTTGACTTCAGGTTTTCCGTTACTCACTTCAGGTTCTACCTTTTAAGCATCACAGTAAGGATGCTTCTTTATGTTAAGCAAGGCTGTGCACTGCCCCATCCATTAGATCACAGATTGCTGACTGAAGATACTGAAAAGTTTTCCAATATAAAACATCACTTTTAATAACCCAAAGGAAAATCTAAGCAACAAGAGAAACAGCATGAAAGACACAATATTAGGATAAAGAAAAAGACACATAA
Source organism: Melopsittacus undulatus (assembly GCF_012275295.1). Taxonomy (NCBI): domain Eukaryota; kingdom Metazoa; phylum Chordata; class Aves; order Psittaciformes; family Psittaculidae; genus Melopsittacus; species Melopsittacus undulatus. The sequence goes on along the minus strand of NC_047532.1, from coordinate 53,000,092 downwards.
GTGTCACTTCTACCAGACAGCTAATGTATCATCAACAGTGCCATTATCACAACTGATCAAATATGCACACACTGTCTTTTTTCCTAATTGTTAAGGATCATAATAAAGTGCTGGTATTTTAGCATTTCAGCATTTAATTCCATCAACTGCTGCTTAGCCTGAGGACTGCAAAATTGGTGCTTGGAAAAAACAGTAGTGCCAAAGACCCCTTGCTTATACAGTAATGAGGGACATTCACTTCCTTGAGTGCTTGCAAACTGCTCAGTGGAACACAGCCCAGATGGGTGTACAGTAAGGCACAAGCCTGTGCCAATGTGTAGAGGAACAGCCACAATCTGAAGTTATGGAAAAAACCTATAGCACACAGGATGAACAATAAACCATGGTAGCTACTGCAGTCAGGAAGTGACAGCAACATAAGTATGAAATACAGGAGAGGATTTCACTCATGTGGAGCCTATTATGTATTTTTTATCGTAGTAGGGTAGTGGAGAGTAGTGAGATTCACAGCTTTTCTCCATCCGATTCTTTTCCCATCCAGAATAGATCTGTATGAGACTAGGAGAAATAAGAGTTTTCTGCTCTCTGCATCTCATGGCAGGAAAAGACAGACCCCATTGCTACAGGGAACAAAAATAACTTGCAACAAAACTGGGTTTGTATCACTCCAGTTCTTTGTTTTGTTTCACAAAAGACTAATTAATTCACCTTCATGCCTGCTTTTTCTTCAGTATTTCCTGGTTTTACAGCTGCCCAAATGACAGAAGCATGAGAAATGAGAGCCAGGGCTGGGAGTACCCACCAGTAATTCCTTTAATTTTTATCTGTAGGCCATGTAAACAGGCAATTTTAGAAGGAAGAGAATGCTAATATATATTTTTACCGCAGGGTATGCGGACTGTAGGGCCACCTGCTCAGGGATGAATGCAGCAAGGGGGAAGAAAAAAAAACCAGAAAACATGGGAAAGAGGAGGCAGGAAGATGGCAAAGGGAAAAAACAAAACCCACAAACCCAAGAGGTGACTAACAGGTCACCATGAATATTTGCTATCAAGAGCCTGTGGACCACAGAAGGTAAAGAACATACAAGTCTCGTGTCTTGACAATGTCACAGCTCAGCTTATAAAGGTGGCTGATGACTAGAGTTTGTGTTTCTCATCCACTTTCTCAAAAAAGAAAGGTATACACACAGGCAGAGTGTGGGAACAGGAGAATGCCCATCAGCTATCACATCAGTTCTTGGCTCTTGCTGCTACCTTAAAAGGGAAACCTGAGAAAGTACAAGAACAGCAGCACTTAAATCACACAGGCAAAAGAGGTGTCTGTGCTATGGCACTGGAGGACACTACTGCAGCAAAGAATTAAGCACAGTTCTCAGGCAGACGGACCTTTGGAAAAGCAGATAAAAACAGATGAACTATTTTAACCTGTAAACAGCTTACACAAAAGCATGCAAATTCAGTCAACTCCTCTGTGGGCTTTCATGACTACTACAAAAGCTTGATCCATCTTAGGGAACTGCACTAGGATGCCTAACAGAGATAGATCTTAACCTAAATTTAAAAAAACAAAACAAAACAAAACAAAACAAAAAACAAACAACAAAACCAGCATAGTTTGAAGATATCTCTTGCTTCTAAAAGTGTCATGCTCCTCCTGCCAAGACAGAATACTTCGCATCTCCTGTTATTCACAGACAAACCTTAAACTGGGCAGAACTGCCTTAAGCTGGGCAGAGCTGCCTAACTCCGCTTGTCACAAGTATGTCTACTGTACTACCAAAACTATTTTTTGATAAAGTAATTAGAAAACAGCCTATTTATCTTGAATAGTAAGCAAGTGCTGGAGGGATTTAACATGCAATGGATGTGTGTCACAGAGTGCTGTGCCCACAGCATGACAACAACTGTGGTACCTAGTTGGACAAAACTCTGCAATTTCTCATAGAAGGGAAGAAACATCATTTAAGGTTATGTGTACAACTGGTCAAATCAGTGCTGACAAATACATTTGTTGATAACTTCAGCCCATTTTCCAGTTACCAACTGTTTGCAAACAGACTACTGTTGTGTTTGTTATTGTAATTGTAGAACAGACAATTGAAGCGGCTGAGCCAAAGCCCCAAATGTTCATCAACTTCAGTAGGTTACGGGAAAGGGTTATAAATCAACAAACTTTACACAAAGAACTTGTAAAATATTCACTTGGACTCTATCCTGCTACTTATTTATGATGTGTAACTGGTCATACTTCATGAAGATTTTTTTTTTCTTCCAGACTAAATATATTAAAGCTTTTAATTAATAGTTTAATAGCAAATATTTTTTACATATGAATGTATAACCATATTCCCATTAGATTAAAATGATGTGAAGAACAGCTATCATCCAGATGTTTTTAACAGTACAAATACCCATGAGTGGTTGATACCAAAATGTTGCAAGAAGTCTGAGGTGTTCAGAACACAAGACACTGTTTGCAAGCATAGTTTCAGTCCATTCAATACAACACTGCATGGATCATTAGTCTGAAGCAGCAGTCTCAGAACAGAGACTGCATTGCAAGCTGATACACTGAATGTTGAAATCACCAATTAATCTCTCCTTCCCATGAATAGAGAGGAAATAAAACACTGGGATTAAACATAAAACTGCTTCATTTTTCAGAATCTGGAATTATATTGTCTGCCTCTAACATGCTGAAGTAGTTGTCTTTATAATTCAGTCCTACTATAATCTGTTATGGTTAACAATAGTGATAACATATCTGCTCCAAAGTACTCTAGGAACAATCCTTCAGAGGATTTACCATTTAACAGTGAGATCATGATACACTTACATTTGCAGAATAACACCCTCTTTTCCTAATCCAAACAACTTTTAATAGATTTGTTGAGGACTCATGGGACATGCCAGCTACAAAAGGATATCATAATCTGATCCTTAGCTTCTTCTAAATGTCTAAGCAGTATTGATCCTACTTGTGCCACATTTGAACATACCAGAAAGTTTCTCATTGGTATTCAGACTTTAATAAATAAATAAATAAATAAATAGAATTCCCTGTCTCTCCTGTTTGTGGAGTATTTTTTCTCCATCTTGGCCTTCATTCATTAAATAGTGGGTATTAAGACAAAATTCCCATAACCCAGCTGTTATGGAGCAATAAAATTTATTTAATGGCCACTGTGCAGAACAATATAAACTACAGTATGCATGCTGCTGAATTACCACGTACCAATGCTACATATATGTAGAAATTTTGGACTACTTTTTAACCCTGAAATTCCTTCTCATGAAATATACTTAAAGCAGATCAGATATTCTTATTATTTCTATGTTGTCTTTAATTGATATTTCTTTGCAAAAAAAACCCACCCCCTCAAAGGCACTTTAATGACACAGAAATTTCTGAGCAATGGGTTGAAGCTCTGAGCAATCACAAGACACCTTGTGGCATATCAAAAAGCTGTTTTCCGTCTCTTGTGATGTTTATTTTCCAAGTATTGAATTATAACAGTTACTACAAGGAGCAGACAGACACAATAAAACCAGTCATCTGTTTAATGTAATAAATAAGCTTGAGCTATAGATTCGCTATTTAATTTACATTAATTTATTCCTTCTTGATACTCTCTCAATAGTAGCAAGTGATGAATGTGAAGAAAATAACACTGGTTTGAGTGTTCAGTGTTATACACAGAAACATTTTTATAAACTACCCCAAAAGCTCAAGCAAAAGGGAACTGGCAAATAACACAGGGTATGATGAGCTGAGCCAAGAATGTGATTTTGGACTGTTTCCATTGCGGTTTTCACTTCAGAGTAATTTGTATGATTTGGAAAGCTAGCAATATAACTCTGTGTAGGGATGGGTTATTCAAGGTAACCTCTATGCTTAAAGGATGGGGTATTTTTATAGACATAGACCAAAAATGAGGTCAAATGCTACAGCTACCTAGAGCTAGGAAGACTGAGAATCTACTAGTTCTAATTTATCACATTATCTTGTACCATACAGTGACATGTATTTTACTGTTCTTAGAATACATAGCTATTAATATGCTAATGGCATGATGAGCAACACAGTAAAGCCTAATAAAATGTCCCTCTAGCAGAAATACTAACTTTTCGTGTTCTTTAAGGCTAATGTTCACATTGAATTCCTCAAGAAATGCAGCGAAGTAGAAGCATAAGAGCATAATATTTGGAACGTTTAAGGTACATTGGATGTTAATGCATTCCTAGTTCATGTGGCAGCCCAGCCTATTTAGTGCTAGATTTTCTCTGTGATAAATCTTGCGCTAATTTCTAGAAATTAGCTAGAAACTTTTTAGCTGCTTGAAGTTGAAAGTTATGGTTTGTACACAAAACACAACAGTGGGCTCAGCACAAGATATAAAGATAGGACTACCATCATTTGATGTATTTGGATGTGAACAAGATTTTCTCTAGCACAGAACAAGGATGAAAAATGTCAAATTCCCCACAGAATTCTGAACCACTAATGAAAGTTTTACAGTGTGCTCTTTTAAAGACTTAGGGCCAGATCCTCACCTATAGTGAAATTTCAGTGAAGGAAGTGGACATTCCTAATTTACATCAATAAAATATTGGACTTATAATTATGAGATCAAGATAAGACAGACATTAAATCCTAATTTTACTCCCCACTGTTTGCAAAGAGTAAAACACTTCCAAGATTTCTACAGGACGAATCTAACATCAGTTCTGGAAATCATTCACACTTACAGGATGATTTAGAGATACTCTTACAGGGTCAAGGTCTTTAGACATGTGAATGTCCTTGGCTAGAAGCTAGGTGAACAAAAAGTTAGAAATTACGTAGCATTGTAAAAGAAAATCAAAGGAATGATTAAACAGTACTAACTAACTAAAAATAAAATTAAAAAACCAAAACCAAACCAACAAGCCCCCAAAACCTGGCACTTAACAAACGAGAGATACCATTTCCCTTCCCCTCCCCCCCCACCTTTTTTTCCCAGAAAAGTTCAATTGGGATTTTTGATTGCTGTTTCAAAGTAATCTTTCAATTTACTGACATGATCTAAGTGAACCACACATGAAAGAAATTTTTAGCATAGATATTAGGCTATTTTCCCACCCCTACTCCTCACAAGCCCATACATCAAAGAAGTCCTGGGTAGGAGAAGCAGCACACCGGGGGCTGGTGGGACACTGCACTATGTCAGCAAGAAGACATGGGTATAGTGCTGTAAATTTAGGATTGCCCCATGCTGCTATACTGCAGATCCCAGGGCTAAGATAATGTAAGAAGTAAATTAGAAAAAGATTGAGTTCAGGATTAATGCATGCATGCACACACACAACTTGGAGTCACCAGTCATCTCTCTATGTCTAGTAAAGAGATGTCAACCTTGGACTGTGCCTCTGGTCAAGCATAGGCCTGAATCTTAGCATGACACCCCAAAAGTGATACTGCTGTAGAAACAGTGGCTGCTTTGGCTCAAGCTAGATAATCAATCTGTAATGCATGGATATCCTCTCCAGTGCATGTCTTTGTATCACTTAACTCCAAAGCTAAGTTTTTTGAAACTGCTGACCATCAGGCAATTTCCTCTCAAGTTTCCCTTTGTTTCTCATACAAGTACTATTCATTAATACTTTCTTAATTTCAAACTTTCTTTATTAATGTCCTTTAAGTTCTGTAAATTCCTAGATATAATTGCTCATGTTCTCCACAGATGCTCAGTTATCTTTCATGCACTGCATTAAATCTCCAAGATTGCCTCTCCTTTTTCTGACAAGAACAAAATTCTGGTCTGGATGAGGACATGTGGTTATGGTGCCAGGACACTTTCATTATCAGATACTTACTAATGCATGTTAAAGGTTTTATAGCAAGAAGAAACTCTGATTTTTGCATGAGGTAAGCTAAAGTCTACTGGCAATAACAGGGTTTGTGTTGTTCAGGGTCATGTTCAATGTAATTGCTGTATCCTTTGCTAGATGAAGATTTTACTCTGTACTTGATCTGGGATTGCTTAACTGGTACTTAAAACCATTGGGTTTCCTCTAGAAAATAACTTTAGTTTCCTTTTAGATAAGTGATTGAAATTCCTTTTTATAGTGAAAGAGAATTCAGCTAAAACACAAGTCAGCTAAAAAAAACTTTCTACCCATGGGGCATTATCTAATTACATCAGCACTGTTAGACAGATAGGCCAGAGCATGTGCTGTGCCAGGCACAACAGCTTCCTTTATCCCTCTTGCCATGCAGCAATACCACCTGGTCAGGACTCAGCACAGAAAACAGACTAAAGTCCTTGTAATCCTTTTAGAAGGCTCTTGATATTGTCTGAGACAAGGGAAAATGAGATTTGTGGATAATCTGAGCTCATTTTAGCTCCAAATGCTCACAAGAAAAACATGACTGTAACCTGCCACATTTATGCACACATTGTCTTTTGCTCTTTTCTGGAATCATGTAGCTCAGGCAAGTGGAAATACAGTGGTGGTTTCTAGTCCACTGGACTTTTTACAACTGTGAGAGTACAAATAAATCCAGTTTTCCCTCTGACTGGCTCCACTAGTGGGCTGTGCTAATAAACCAGAAAAAAAACCAACAACCCACAGTTCTGTTGTGATTAGAAACCTTTGGTGTGTCAAAACATAGTAACACATCTGCAGTTTGGCTGCTTGCCCTAGGGGTTTATACCAGGCCTTAGTTTCCGAAGCCTTTCGTTTCCAAAGCTGGCACAGGAGGAAGCAGAACACAAACCAAACTGTCCAGAAACTGTCCACAGCTTGCAACCCATGAAGCAGCGCAGCACTAACAGGAGGTGATGCTGCGTTCTCTCAATTTTTTACCCTGGAGTCAATAAATAACAAGAAGAAAAAGCACAGACTGTCAAGTCTGAATGGAAGAGCTGATTCTGCAGTCAAGCTCTGATCCTTAGTATGTTCACTGAAAGTTCTGGGGCTTTTTAAGGAAAGTTTCCCTGTTCTTACATAACCTTTGACAGTTTGCTACAGCAGGCTAAGTGAGGGAACAAGATTAACAGATATGAGATATTTTTACTGCTTCACCCAAGGAATCGCAGAATTTTCTGGGAATTATAACACTTGTTCAAAACAATGTGTGATTCTTCATGTTGCTATCAGTGCTAGGAGAGAATTCTACATAGCCTCCAAGTGGTTTTTACTGAACAATTTTACATAATTATTTAACATCCTTCTTCAAATAAATCTGCTAAATAGGTTTTTGAAAGGAACCAAAGTGATGTTATTAAATATCTCTGCAAAATAACATCATTATGAAAGTGGAAGTCATTAAGCTGCTGTTCCTACCGACAGTTGTGTATGTTACCATGAACTTAGCCATGACAAATGCTTTCTGAGTTAACTTGCAGGAAATATATCTGCATCAACTAACACAGATTATATGATCAAGGAACAAGATCAGTGAACCATAATGAACTTGGTCAATATCTGCTTGAAAACATGGCATCTATTTATCTAAATGCAGTATCTCAGCTTCTTGTACTGCATCTCTTCCTGTTCCCCTCCCTTTACTAGCCGTTTACTAAAAAGAATGCTAGTGTAAACAGAATATATACCTTATTTTTAAATAAACTTCCATTAAAATGCATTTATCCACACTTCCTCTAATACCATTTGCTTGCCTCAGTACCATGAGAATCTGCCGTTGATATTGTTACTAGCATGGCCTCTAAACAATGTCTGCCTTCAGCTCAGAAGAGATCCACCACGGACATGAAAATCAGTAGCATATTCCCCATGTTACACGGTGCCGCCAAAGTAGGAACTGAAGGTGTGGCAGCATCTCAACAGTAGGACAGAATGACAGCTGTACAAACACATGGCCCGGCCTGTGATAAAATCTCTTGTCCTCTCTAAAACAGCTGTAACAATGTCAGAGCTCCTTGGAAACGATTTCTCTAGTGGGGAAAAAACAGTGAACAGTCTCATAATGTAGAGTATCTTTGACTGTTAACCCAGAATTCAAGAGTATAAGCCACAGGAGAAAATCTCTTCCATCAGTTAAAGGTCAACATTTCGAAGTCTTCTACCATACATTAGGCACCATCACATCCCTCAGCCACATCTCCCTAATTTTACCAACATCTCTGAAGATCCGAGACTCCCTGCTCAGTGCTGAAACCTTTGCATGCAAACAGGACAGAATGGCTCAGTACAGTTCTGCATGGGAACGCTTTCTGCAGGCGAAAAAGGCAAAGCTCATGTGCAAGTCTGCCAACAATGCTCTGGTACTTTGTGTTTGAGAGCAGAGCCTCTGCTTTCATTGCCTTTAAGAGGGCAAGTAGCATTTACAAAGGAAATTGAGTCTGAGGTAAGAAGAAGATCACCTCAACAGTGGACAGGAAGAACTCTACCTCAGAGTCAGGACCTGTACTGTAAATCATAAAGACACAGGAATCCAGGATTTCTTCAGTTTTCCTCTTTCAAATTCTCTAAGTATGCTACTGTATATTTTATTCTGCTGCTACTCATAACATTCAAAAGTGTCTTCATTTGAGCACACATTTTGAGATATGTGTCTAATTTTTGAAGGGACATGCTCAACAATTTGCAAGGCATCATCAGGGGAAATAAATATAGTCATAAAACAAATGGACATATCCCTAACCATCAAAAAGTTGAAAATTTTAAAAACACACACAAAAATATGTCTGAATATATAAATATAAAAAAAAACCCTTATTGCACAAAGTCCCTGTTTCAAAATACAGCTGACAGCACAGCATTAAGCAAATATACCAATATATCTGAGTGTAACCATTCTTATGCAAAGGAAAAAATAACTCCTACATGCTCAGCCTACTAAAACACATTGCCAGATATTTTAGAGCAAATCAAGAATTTGTTACTATTGAGAAATTAAGCATGCAATCTTTGAAGCCAGATTTGTCACTGGTGAACAGTAAAAACTTAATATTGTCCATATTTATTATGTAATCCCTATTGCCGTTTACCCCAGAAATCACTGCACACAAAAATTACAGGGGAGAAAACCAAACCAAACCAAACAACCTGAGAAATCCTGCTGTATGCTTCTATCCCCTTCTGTTCTTCAAGGAGCACAATGGAAACTAACATGAAAATATTAGATTTCTTACATTGCTATTGCAATAATGAAGAGATAAATGAGTATAAAGAGAAATGAAACTCTGATTGTCCTTTTCATTTTTTTCTCTGACAATATTTCCAGAATTTCTTAATTTAAGCAAAGGAAAGGAAGGGTTATTTTATAGAGGACAAATAACAGGAAAGGAAGAAGAAGAAATAACCAAGAAAGGAAGATGCCTATATATCTTTCTATTTACCCCTTTTTTATTTTAATACTATTTCATAGTAGCCTCTACCATGTCTGTTCTAGTCTTAGCTTACAACTAATTTCTATTAGCATTAATAACTGATGTGTGCTCACATCAAAAGAAGAATATACTTTACTTTCTCAAGTCTTAAACCAGAACAGGTTTAAATGAAGAAAAAAAAAAACCTTGGGCAGGCTTGGAGGTAAGTGAAGCAATGCATACATATCTATAAAGGATAATGGGGCATACTCAGCATACCTGAAAAGATTTCACACCAGTGGTAGAAGGCCTAAATAAATCATGAAAATTAATAAAAGAGAACTATAAAATCTTTATAAAATAATACAAGGAGAACAAGTAGAAATAGCATATAATATTAAATTATTGCATTAAAAAGCAATCAACTGAAAATACCTGGAGAGTATTAAATTGCACTGGAACAGGTTGCCCAGGGAGGTTGTGGAGTCTCCTACATTGGAGATATTCAAGGCCCGCCTGGACAAATTCCTGTGTGATGTACTCTAGGTTACCCTGCTCTTGCAGGGGGGTTGGACTAGATGATCTTTAGAGGTCCCTTCCAACCCTCGGGATTCTGTGATTCTGTGATTCTGAGAGCTTTTAAACATTTACAAGATAACTTATTCTTATGAAGGATGCTAGGGAATGAATATGTTGCAATTATCAGAAAAAAACTAATGGTCAGAATTTCATAGTTTTTCAGCCATTAAATCATATTCTGCAGTTTTAATCCAATCATTTACATTCTTTGTTTCCCAGTTTTGCCTTCTGCATTATAGCAGTAATATTCTCACATGTATATCAATGTACAATTAGATTAACATCTGCAAAAATACATAGGTCTATGGAAAGATTAATAAATACAGATATTGGTATTTCCTAATTTGGAATGTATGGGGTCTTTCTCTCTTCACACCTGAAACTGAAATGTCCGTATTTCTAGATCTACTGCCCCGCATCCCCAAGAGTGACATTCAAAAAACAGTATAAAGATATATATTCGTGTTTATAAGTATGTGTTTGCATACATTTATGAATATATACACACAAATATATTCACTTATACATGAACATGTATATGAACCATAAGATAGTACCACCAGAATGAACATAATTCTGACTACCCATTATGCCTATAAAAGTGTGGGGAAGCCCTTCTGATTGCAGCCATGGTACAATATATTTACATGTAACACCTTTTTCAAAACTAAAGCAATGCTGTACCGTGGTAACTTAATTACATAGCAGTCAGATTCCAAAGAAATTAGAGCTATTTTAAAATATGAAAAACAAGTATAACTTTCAAGCTAAAAAAAAAGCGATCTTGTAGAAAAGAGATACACAAAAATATGTGCTAGAAAAGGCCTTTTGAAAATGAAAAGCTCATATTTCTGACTCAGGGAGGGAACAAGAGGCTGCTCCCATGTCCTGCAAGCAGCCAGAGTACCCTGCTTGCTGGCAACTGGGGAACCCCCAGAATCCTGTGAACACCCCACCATAAATTTCCCTTTGCTTTTATTTAAGATTATGATAGAGGAGACCCCAAAAGCTCCAACTTACTGTTCTTCCACCCCTTGGAATGAAATAGTATTGAATTTCCTCCCTGTGAGGAAGTCCATCCATAGAAGGAACCTCCTAACCCTTCCATCGTGGGACTCCCATTTTAAAGTATCAGTGATGCATTTTTACCTGTATGAGGAAACGATCACACACTATTGGAAATGTCCAGTTAAAAATAGTCCCTACTTTTAAATATCTAATGTTGTATTGCTAAAATGCAAGTGGGTAGATGTGTACAGAAACGGTGGTTCATATTGTGTTACTGCTCATGCCTGGCCACTTTACCAGTGAAGTTTGAGGTGCAGTTCTGAAAGAGATGTCACAATAGTAACATGCCAACATCCCACCCTCTAGGTGGGAAGTCTGCTATGTTAAGTGCTGTATGTTCACCATGCACACCAAGGAGTCCACAGCTTTAGTCGTGAACCCTTGGGGGGTGAAGGGAGGGGAAAATTAGCAAAAGACAGTTTAAGATACACAGGTGAAATAGCACGAGATTCCTATTTCTCTTGTGAAACAAAGATTTCTTTTTATACTGTAGTTTCAAAATTATGTAAATATTTTTGTTATTATTTTTATCAGTTGTTGATAAGCACAAAGAACACAGATTTGTCTTTATAACCCTATATTAACAAGTAACATGAACATTAGGACAAGGGGCAATGGGTGTAAACTGGAGCATAGGAGGTTCCATGTGAACATCAGGAAGAACTTCTTTATTGTAAGAGTGACAGAGCACTGGAACAGGTTGCCCGGGGGGGTTGTGGAGTCTCCTACATTGGAGATATTCAAGGCCCGCCTGGACAAGTTCCTGTGTGATGTACTCTAGGTTACCCTGCTCTTGGCAAGGGGGATGGACTGGATGATCTTTAGAGGTCCCTTCCAACCCTTGGGATTCTGTGATTATCACAGCAGTATTTTCAGCTTCAGGTATAGAGTTCTAAGCCAGTGTCTGTTTTTACAGGTGCCTTGTATTCCTTTTTAAAACCTTTTTAAGTCTCCCATCTGTGAGAAGCAAGTAACCATTTTCATTGATTGAAAAATGTATTTTCTGCACCCTGCATTACATAAACAGATGTGTGCGCAACTATGTGCCTCTGTATCTGTTTGAGTGTGATTGGACCTGTGGTAAAGATGGAAGCATTTGGCATAATCTAAACAAACATATTTCCATACAGTTCCAAAACCCCAAACAACTCAGTTTCAGTGTGCACATTCCTAGGGGTGGCAGGTACAATATGACACACATGGGGCTATAGCTTGATAACAAATCCTGGCTCAAGTAATGAGGCTGTGTAAGCTGAGTAGTACAATCTGGTTTAGCTGTGCATATTACTAGCCAGGTGCAACCAATGCTCAGCTGATACTATCACATGAGTAAGTCTCAATATGAATTTCCTGGTGTCCATTAATCCAGGCATTCTATTCCACATCCCTGTTTCTTTGACTTGGTCAACGGTATTCATATTGCTTGGGCCAGCAAACTAAACATTCTGTTAGTCCTGTTGACTAAAACAAACCTGGATTTAACCCTCCACCTCCAAGGAAGAATCTGTGCAGGAGACACCAGATGGTGTTATTCTCACCAGACCTCTTTTGATACAGATGGTAACTCAACACATTTTTTAAATAAAAGACTTCTTAATACAGTCCTCCAGCATTTTCTGATTCTTACAGAGTACATCTATGCATGTCATGGATCATGAATGTAAAAGCATGCACGTAACATGACACTTTGGTGAGGGTTACCAGATACGCATGACATCCTAACAAAATGAACTTATAATACTTAAACTTAATTAGCATGAATCTAAATACAAAAGATTAATGTGACAAAAGCCAGGCCCAGGACACTGGAGGCAGCTTTTGTGCCTCCTGCTCAGCCCATCCTGCTCCCAGGAGGAATTGCAGACATTCCCAACTGCAGGATTTGAGATGACACCTGCCTTGTAATCCAGGAGGCAACCTGCAGTATGCTGATGTCCTAGCCATCAGATTTGGTTCACTTTAATCAGTCCTACAATCCCATCAATGTCTTTTATTTGCATTTAGTAACTTTCTTTTGTTGCTACTTTCATAAAAAGAGAATGTTTTATTGCTGACACAGTCCATGGCAGCTGCTATGGGTTTTGCACATCAATGTAAACAACTTTTAGTTATTCATTATTTTTGGGGCAATTTTTACCCAATGTAACACAAAGCTGCTCTAGGCTTTGTTTGTCAGTATGTCATGGTCAGGTTTCTGAGTGTCACAGTCATCCACCACAGAGATTATGATTAAAAATATGTCAGTAATAGTCCCTGAGTATACCCAATGTTAAATAGCATCCTGAAGCTTTTTTTTTTAATTGCAAAGGGCATATGGAAATCTGCCATGTGCAAATGCAGTCACAAAATTTTCATAGATACCAATACAAGTAAGGGATTAATCCAGGGGGACTCGTGTGATTATTTTGGCAAATAGTATACTGCAAAAAATAGTTTTTAAATACAAGTTCAACTTCGCAGATTTTTCCAACTGTAAAAAAGGAATACAAAATAAACCATTTAGGCTTTTTGTTTCAAATGACCTTTCTTAAAAAAGGTTTTAAAAGGGTAAAGCAATAAGAAGATGGAATGAAATATTTAGTTTCATGACAAATTAAATGTTTCAAGTCAACCCAAAACATTTCCAGGCCAGAAACCAAACAGAAATATCCCGGAATCCCGTAACGCTCATGAATAATACTGAAATAGGTATCGGTTATAAATATGACTAAATTTTTCAAAATGTGACACCAATGCTATTCTGAATCCATTATCTTGATTTACAAATGTAAACTTACATTGGTGTCCTGTCCAGACTGTAGTTTGGCTCAAGTCTAATGCAGCTTTCCGCTGAGGTATTTGAAGAGCTTATTATAGCATAACACAAAAAGGAAAAAGCCAAGCCCAAGTTTCAGATAATTATTTTTAGAACAAAATAAGACTAATGGTTTATGATGGCCTAAAAGATGATTTTGTCTGACCCTCTGACTGCCTGTAATGGCTTTATTCTGGACTGCTGGTGAGAAACGTTACTATTACCAGCTACTCATGAAGCAGAACACACCTAATATTTTACCCCAGAAGTTACCACTGAACCCACAAAAGCTGTAATCATGGGAGAGTATGAAATAGCATCAAATCCACTCAAAACCTACCTGCCATCACTGCTGTTCAATACTAAAAGGTGAAAAATCCAGAGAATCTTGGAGGGAAAGCACTAAGGTGTCAGGAGTGGCTGGAAGACCCTGGGTCAAGACAGGGATTGATTGGAGACAGAGGGTTAAGCAGAGACAGCTGGGGGGTGTAAATAGGAGGAAATATGTCTCCTTGTGCCACTGAGAAGGGTCACTGTTTCACAATATGGAAGCAGCAAGCTCCTGCCAATACAGAGTAAGAACAAAACATATAGAAGGATCCTATTTCAGGAATACCCTGCTAAATTATAGCTAGCAAATAGACAAATGCCTCTAGAAAAGCCAGCCTCCATTCAAGTGAAAGTATCAATGGCAAAAAAAAAAAAAAAAGAGAAGTTACTATAGGGATGGCATATGGTAAAAAGAAGGAGCTTAATGCAAAGAAAATGCTGTTAGGAAACAAATGGATTATCTAGGGAAGAGCAGTCTGGACGCCACTGTAGTAAGTTGTGATACATTACTGTGAAGTTGATGTTAGAACTCCAGACCCACGCAACACTGATTAAAAAGTATGGAAAAGAAACTCCTTTAAATATAAAAACTGCAAAGAAATACTGCGGGCATATTTCAAGGGTTTCATACACTACAGGAGGAAATGTAGACTTGAAAGACAAATCTGTGAATAAAGTTTCACCCCAGCACCACTACAAAATTACTCAGCGAAGGTGAAATCCTGCCTGGGTGTTCTCAAGTCCACCACGCACTTCCAAAGAAGACACTAAATCCTTCTCTCCAAGGTGGCTCACAGCATAGGATTGCTGCCTCTCCAGCTTGTCCCTAGCAGTGGAACAAGGTGAGTAAGGGTTTCACCCACAGTCTTTTTGTCCAGAATACGTTCAGATCCATGTCCTGCTTACCAAAACCAAAACCAATTTTCATGCAGAACTGGTCTGATAGGCTTTAGGAGGTACACACTCCCCATTTCGTATCTTTCCTAGCCACATACACTGCAGTTGTAGTGGTTCCACCTTGCTAGAAACCACAGCTATTTTGTTAGGAAACTAATATAATTCTAAAAAGTAAATGCAATCATTTCAAAGACTGTAGTGCATATACCACCACCTCTGGTGCCACTGAATGTTTGCTAAAAACTTTTGTAAGAAACACTGTGCCCTAACATACCAATCTTATTGCACCCCTGAACAGATCATTAGCGATAAGGCATGCAAAATTCAAATAGTTTAGGTCTTGATGTAAGACAAGTCAATTCCATAAGAGCTCTGCCTGTCTGGCAACAAAGAGACCAAGAAAAACAAATACCATAGGCAGCCTGGAAACTGAAGAGCCTCCAGGGAGCTGCTGAGGTGGAGCGTCTTCTGACAAGGCAGCAGGAGAGCTCAGAGGCTATACATGTACAAAAAGTTGAGAAACAATTGAACTGAATTGTGGGCACTCATGGAGAGCGTGAAGTAATGGGAACCTCAGAAGGTTATCTAGCTAGGAATGGCAAACAGCAGCAAAACAGAACTATAGCAACGGAGCCCAAGGGTGTGAGAGCTGGGGGGTCACCAGGAATGTCACGCTGTAAGGACACACACAAACTAAGGGGGAAGCAGCTTTGTCCAAAATGAATTATTGCATACAGGGAGTGGAATCACTCTGTGGGTTCTGCCAGTGAAATTCAGGCTTACAGTTTCACTTCTGTCTCTTAGGGCATGTCTACATTGCATTTTTGGCCTGAAGCCTAAGCTCAGGGGCTTTGGCCTGGCCAATCTCCTGACTGATGGCTGTTTGAGTCCAAATTAGCACACAACCGGCATGCCTCCCTGCTGAGAGGAGGGAGCTGAGAGGCAGTAAGGAACAATTTCTTAACCCACTTCCCAGCTGGGTTCAGAGTCCAAATGTATGAGTGCTACTTTCTCAGCTCCACTGCAGTCAGTATGGGTTAGCCTGAATCCTTGTGGCACGTGGCAGGGCAGAGGGAACGCTTTCCTTCCATCAGGTGGAACTGAGAGTCACTGAGAAGCTGCGCTGTGCTCTATCAGCTGCTGCTTTCTGCCCTTAATGCAAATTTCTGTGTTGACATTGCATCAAAACGTCTGAACACACCTCAAGTCCAGGAAGGCTGGATCTTTGCTTCTCAGAAGTGAAACTTCAGTGTCACTGACCAGGCTGAGGGCAATGACACTATTTATTTAACAGTGTGGATGGTTGGTAAATGGCGACATAAACATTGATTCAGGCCCAAGCCAAACACAGAATGCAAACCTGGCCCAAGTGGGGCCCAACTTACCAGTTATTCTACTCTGCCAAAAAAGCAGAACAGCAATTAAAGAGGGATGAACTGACAGTGGAAAAGCACAGCTAAACAAAGAAACATGTCTACAGCACACCATTACTGCCACAACAGATAGTACTAAGCAAGCCTGTAAAATACTCCTCAAATCATGAAGATACTGGCTGGGCACAGATACTTAATTCATATCAGGATATAGCACAGCTAAATTAGCATTGACTGCTTCCATGAACTATTTAATTGGGTAGAGTGCCCAGCAGCAAAACTGCACACCTTACAGCCTTTCCAGACAAACCCTTTCAGGCTCTTGCTTTATTTGCCTTACCTTTTGATGTTCTACCAAACAAGTTAACAGGCAAGAATGTTCCCAACAGAAAAAGAGCAATAATTAAACATTGGAAGAATGCTGATACAAAGTAAATATCAGATTACTATTTATAACATTTTCCCAAAATCTTAACTCCGAGAAACAGAGTGTTACAAAAGGGGTTTGATAAGTAACGGGATCATGTGACATTTGAATCTGGTCAAAACTGCATCTTATTTTAGGCTTTAAAGGGTTATAACGAACTGTGTGTTGGGTGCTTACTGTCCAAGAATAACGCAGTGAATAACAGTAAAACAAAAAGCCAATTTCAGAAAATCATGACATTTACACAGGTTTTAATGAACAGAGAAGAGGCAAAAGTCACCGAATAATTTATTTTTTAGAAATTATTCACTTAGCTGCAGCCATGTTAATTAATTACAAAATTAAGAGAGGTGACAAGAGACTGATTAGGTTTTAGTGTGCCTATCCTTGAATATAATTAAGGAAAGAAAATTGTGATAATGAGTAACTAAGTTGTATAATGAAATTAGATCTTGTCTTTTAATTATAAGAAATGGTATCCTCACCACCCTGTCCAACCAGTATCCAGGACAATCACTACTACCAATCACTGCAAAAGAAGAGACAACACACTATGGCTACAAAAGGTATAGAAAATAGAAATCCTTGTCAAAGAATACACACCGAGTCTACAAATAGTGCATGTCTTCTTCACTGGCCCCAGAAACTGAGTATTAAACACAGATATTATAGATCAGCAACAACATTTGAAGAATAAGAAAGAAAATACTATACCTGAGGCTAGCAACTGTGTTCTCACTTGCTACACCCGAAGCAAACAGCAAGGAAGTATTGTAATGCTGAGAAATGTATCTGAAGGAAATTAGATCTGCTGTTCTTAGCCAATGTCCAGTACATCATGCCTCAGTCCTATTTAACTGACTAACATGAGGCAAGTTATATCATGATGGTCTGTCTTGTCAGAATTAAATGTAGCTAACTACAATACTTTGATATAAGATGTTGGAAGCTGGCTTGACTTTTAAGACTGAAGCTTTTGCTGCAGATGAGGGAAACATGAATAAAAACAAGGAAACAGTGCCATGACATCTGAACCAGTAAAATTTAACTTCTGCAACCAGATTTTGCAAACTCTGACAGAAGATTTTTTCAGTGTTTGGGACATTTATAGAGTATTGCTCCCATATGGACACTAATGCTAAGTAATGCTTAAACTCAGCATGCAGCTTTTTGCATTGCTAGAAAACTCACAGTACATAATTATGGAAGATCTTATGCATACTCCTCTGATCTACTACTCAAGCCTTTGTTTCTCTGATATATCCACCCTGTGAAACTGAAATTAACCACAAAGTACAACTATGCAAGCCTTATTTCCTTAGGAAACCAGACTACAAAGAGGCATCCAGATTCATCTGTTTCTGAAATTCTCCTTCCATTTATGTTTCAAGCTTTTCAGTTCATTCTTGCAAATCCAGGCATCTTGAATATTCCCCTGAAAACAATGGAACTGGGGTTCTGATCACATCACAAACTCAGAAGTTTCAGAGATTCATTAAATGCCAAGGAAAATACAGCACTGTGAAGCAAAGCAAACATTAGAAATGATAACACTAAAAACTCCACTACCAAAATATTCCAATATATTTTCGGATTGGTGCCATTCCTATGTTGCAAAATCACAACTATTTTAGGTTTTTGCCTTTTTTTTTTCCCCCAAGGCTATCAACTCGATAATTTCTCTTGGGGATTCGCTCATTTTGATGCTTTTTTAAAAATGTATCTGCCTTTATACAAATGTTGGATATCTCAGTTTTGCTTACACATTTAGTGCTCAGATGATTTGCTCTGATGGTGCCGGTAATCTGTGAAACTGAAATATGTGACAAAAAGCTCATGTAAAAAAACATTCAGAAATAAATCTGAAAACTGGAACCAAGACAAGGGATGATGACATGTCTATATGCATTTTACAGAAACACAAAAGTGTTGATGGCCTTTAGTTCATCAGCACTCACATGTAAAAAGCGTGAGAGCTAGTTTATACTTTAACCTCACCCATTTGCTCCAGCAGCCTCTATGGATCAAAGGGGATCCAAACCTAGAAAACAGTTAGGAAGACGAAAGACGGTAGGATGTTTGACAGCAATACTAGAACAGCTGCTGCAAAGACCTACTGCATCTCAAATGAGCATAGAAAACAAATTATTATCCCCCTTTTCTGGGTTTACAGAGGGATGAGGATGGGGAATAAAATAAAATTTAATCAAAGAAATACCCATAAATAAAAGCAAACATCAAAAAAATCCAAAACCCTCAAAGGTGAGATTCTGTAAGGAATAGGCTTTCTGGAATGCCAAGATCTTAAAAATCATCACACTTCTTAAATGAAGGCATACTGAAATATCACCTGCATATTTAGGTTTAGGGCAGTGTGCTTATGACTTCAAATCATTAAAATGAGAAATGAGTCATTTAGAATGCTGATCAATGAACATGACGTTAATGAAATAGTGCAGCTCATATTTCTTTTTCTTTCTTTTGACATTAAGAGCCTTGACAAGCATCCAGAGACAGTGTACATTCTATCAATATTATCTGGCGATGATGATCCTTCTTTGATAAATGCATGAACTGAGAGATCTGAGTATTTCCATGGCAACTTTAAGTCTTTGTTTGCCTAGTAAAGAAAAGCATCATCAGGAATATGAATGGCAGATCAGCCTTCTTTACTTGCATGTAGGAAGAAAGAGAGATGAAGAGAGTGACAAATATGAAGGCTGTCATACTTGAGATAAACATTTTTTTAGTAGTATAAATTGGTTTCTAGCTACTGTAGTTACACGCTCTCTGTTCTATGCAACTTGTAACTCCCATCCATTCCCTGGACATTAATATAAAAATTAAAAATGTGTAAGACCTCCTCAGTCTTGATTTGCTTTTACACACTCAAATATAGCTTTAAGACTCCAAATGCTAAACACTTAAGAGAAAAAGGATTATGGTATCATTAACTGCATCCTAGCTCTCTGAAAACCCTTTTGTGTCACGATCCATTAGCTGCAGCAGTGAAGATTCAGATGACTGGCTTCACTGTACATTGTGCTTAGGTTAGAGTAAATGACAAATATTTTCTGCAAAGAAAGATCCAGGGTTTTTTGAGAGTCAGAATAAGTGAAACATGAATGATCGAGAATAGGAAATCACAGTTATTGCTTTAGCAAGGAGTTTGGTTTTTACTTTAATAAATAAACCAGTTACAGTAACAATAAGCATGTAATGGTACAATGGGTCTGGCGGTCCAGAGTGAATGCACATTCATTACCCATGTACTAAACTGGATCATGCCCCACAGGACAAGCTTTAATCTTGCCATGTACATCGACAGTCTTTGACTGGAAAGGAATACCTTGCCATAGCAAAATAATGTGTTTAGCATTCTTACTGTGGGAACATTCTATATGTGTACATTTCTTTTGATGGGTTCTACCTGTAAAAAAAAAAAAAGTCCTAGCAATTTTTAATTAATTTTCTGGAAATGAATGATGAGCATTTTCAGATTATTCTATTAACATTGTTGCCTCTTATTTGATAAAGGAGACATACACCAAGTGTATGTAATTTTTTGTTTAAAAGTTTTTTCGCACAGTTTTTCTTATAAGTAATTTTAAGCTTGGAGGAAAATGTGTTTTCTGTCAAATTTTCAGTCCTGCTCCCCATCTCACTTGTTTATGAACCTGATTTATTATGTATGGTTGACTCCTTAATGATATGCTCCATGGCTCTTGTTAGTTTATTTTTTAGTAAGAGTAACAGCTTTTTTGAATACTTGAAAAAATTAAATGGGAGCAAGCTGTCCACTGATTTATGCTCGCATCTTTCTGCCATGCTTCAACCAAATAGTAATCATTTAAACCAGCTACTGATTTAGTTCATAAAAGAACTTGAACGGCAGGTAGAAATATTACTCATTGTGAAAAAACAAAATGAAGTCTAAAAGCTTAAATCCTTCCCTTTAATAAAAAGGGCAGCCTACCTTAGCTATGTTTTATGACTAATGATTTAAGAGATTGGGGTAGTGTTTGCACCATTATGGATAATCACAAAGGTAGGTTCACGTAAAACATAAATCATCACAACATCATACTCTTTACAGCTTGAGAGATGCAAGCAGGACACTACAGGAAGCAGTCTCTGGTTTGGTGGGGAAGGAATCCCCAGATTTCAGCTTATGGTTTAAAGGCTACTTTTCATATTCTGCACTATCCAGAAGCAAAAATACATAAATTTTCCTGGATCAACCAATTTTCCTCTTCCTATGTAAATAGACAGAACAAGACTCACTATTTCTCTCTGACCTAAAGAAGCACAAGAGTTCTGAAAAGAGAGGAAGAGAGAGACTGCTGATCTACAACTTTCCTGTGCCAAAATAGATTATAGCCTGTTGGACAGAGCAGCTGAGGGAATACACTTTGCATCTTTCATAGGATTCAGTTTGCCACACAGGGCAAGAGCTCCATCCAGGACAGATTTAAAAGGAAACCTAAATGAGTGATCTTGCTACTGCTTCCCTGACTTGCTGTTGGAGCTTGCAATAGCTGTGCAGTTTGCTTCCCCTCACATGTATTACTGAGGCTTCATCTTTCCCATTGCAATTAGAGAGGTACCAGATTGCAGGAAAGACCCACTGTGGTTTGTGCAGAGCCTTCAGTTTGCTGAGCTCTCAGCAGGCAGGTGAGCTGGGCCCTCACAGATCACCAGGTGTTTCAGTTATGTCAAAGCACAAGCACCAGACAAATTTCTGGCTACCTGGCAGCAGAGCTCAATATGATTCAGCAGCAGAACAGAAAGTGTCAGGGGAACTTTCAAAGCTTGGTCAGAATACAGTTAGGCACCTTCTTGATGCTCTGGAAAGTAGAACAGAATTTTAAGAACTGTAATTTGTGATTTGGGAACTTAATTTTGTGTTCAAAGGGATGCATATCCTTCAAGCCACTGTCAGGTCTTTACTTTGTAAAATGGTCCTAAACAAACCAGAAGTGACCATGCTATTTTGGTTTATGTGTTTCACCTGGGCTGATTTACCTTGCTTATAAAGAATCCAGAGTCATCTATTTGTGCTGTCAGGCATGCATCCTTACCACCAGACTATAGCTGTTTACTCTGTCTCTTCCACCTCCTTTTTCTGAAGCTGCTGTGTAGACTTTTCCACCTACTACATGGACTAAATTAGAGATGACATGCTTAGTAACAAAGAGTCAAAATGTCTTGCTGGAGATCCAATAGCTTTGCTCTAATCTTTGTTCAAGTTTTGCTCACCTGAAAGGCTAAATCCTGGTTGATTCAGCTGTCAGTGAATACTGGATATTATAGCTGACCACACATTTCTCTGGATGTTGTTAGCCCTAATGGGCTGCCTAGTCTAGGATGGATGTTTGAACTCTGGAAAACCCCACCTGCTGCTGCTCCTAACCCCTTGCATGGTGGTTATGAACCTTCTTAAATCCTTCTGCAAGGTATTGTCCTCAGGGAGCTACATTTGGTCTGAAACATCCTTATTACTGAGTTTATTGCACAGTCAATTGAAAACACTGCCTGTTGTTCCAGAGAATAACTTTGTTTCAGACTGTAGGCTTCATGGGTCTATGATACTCAGGGGAGTGAGTGGAGATAAGCAAAAAATAAACTGTTTTATCTGAAGTTGATGAAGTGAACCCTGTTCACATATTTCTGTGTTTCCTAAGAAGGTCAACATATCTGCATTTATGAATTCTTCATGAAATGATTTGGGCAGACTGGGGGAAGTATCTTTGTACCATCACACTGCTGATGCAGACACTATTACCATAACAGCTGTGAAAGCCCTGTGAAAGGGCTCTATCTAGCAGAAAATTACCATCAGCTCAATTAACTGCTGTTCAGTAGTCTCTGCAGATAGGATGATAATCAGCATTTGTTGCTGGAGACACAAGACAGTTCATGCACTTATAGATCTGTTAAAGCCAAACACAAATACTAGCAGTCAAGAGAATCAAGCAGATTGCAGCTGCTCCTTTGAGTATAAATCCTTCAAGATGCTGTGCAGTGATGGCTACTTGCTAAAGAAATGAACTAGTGCATGCACTGTAAATATAGCTCACATAAAGCTGCAGGAACATGTCCTCATATTCCTTACTCAGAAAAGTCCAGACAATCATGTCTCAGCCTGAAAACCTCTTAGAAACAACTGATGAAAATGACTTTCCATCATCAAAAAAGTATTCACACCTCAGCAAGAAGCTAAATAAGGACGCTGTTCTGGGAGTGTCCCAGACACTGAACTATTGTTTTTAATCCTCTTAAAGATGCACAAACACAGAAATCTCTTAAAGTGCTCAGCAATGTATTTGACAGAAACAATCCATGCCTGTACAAAGGTAAGGGAAAAAGAGCTAAGCAGATATGCTCGCATTCATGAGCAGAGAAAGTTCATGGACTGGGTCAGCAAAGTGCGCACACAGAGCAGATCAGCACACAAGGTAACAGGCATCCTGCCTGCTTTCTGACAATATGGCTGGAGATCATATCTCAGGAGCTCATACACAGTCTAGGCTTCAGATCCCATGAGGCACTGGGACCTCACATGTAATGTGAAGCTGGCCTTTCCTGGCAAATCCACTCGAGAGCCACAGCAGGAAGGGAGATCATCTTATGAAGCAGATTCTAGACTAACAGCAAACTCTTTTATTCTTTTGGTTAGGTTTTTATTGCTTTTTGGTTCTGAAAAAGATCACCTAAACCCAGCAAACTGCTACACAAACACAGCTGGATCTATCCACTACATAACTGTTTTCTAGAGCAACATAAAACAGCACCCTAAACAAGGATGAAAGCACAGTACTATACATAAAAACAGCTGGATCCACCCAATACATCATTGTTTTCTACAGCAACTTAAAACAGCAGTCTAAGCAAAGATGAAAACACAGTTCTGTACATCTGCTTCCTTGTCTTCTCTCACATTTTCTTTTTCTCCCTTTCATTCTCCTTTTAACTTTCACTCATATTTTTTCTCCTTTTCACAATTTTGCCTCCATTGCCATCTCTAACTCACCTTCCCTACCTGTGCTACTTCAAGAATAGTTCATGCACACGACAGAGCTACCCTGTCACTAGTTCCATATCTATAGGAGGCACAAACTTTCCTGTTAGGTGTTGGATTCTGCTTGGACTTGTGTCAAAATAGCAATCTGTATTACTGAGATATAATGACAAAAAGTGAAACTAAACTTAGATGCATGACTTCAAATAGCAACTATGGTTTGTTGGTTGGTTTGGAGGGATGGGGAGGTGGGATTGGGTTTGTTGGTGGGATTTTTAAAACTCCTCTGTAGTTATTATAGGTTACACTTAGGAAAAGCAACTGAATACACATCCATGACCATTTACAGGGCCAGAAATATGCAATTCAGGGAAAATATGGCATGCAAGACCAAAAAAAGACTGTGTTTGAAAAATCACTGCAGAATATTGTGAAATCTTGGAGGGGGAGGTTTAGCTGGTTTTAATATCCTGATTTATTTTTTCTACCTCTATAAAGATTATTTTCTAGGCCAAATTCTCATCGTCAACATCAGAAACAGCAAAAACACATACAACTAGGTGCCATGAAGAACATTTGTGCAACTTTGAAAAATGTCAGAAATGAGCAAAAAATAAGTTATGTGTGATGAGACCCAGAAAATCTGTTTGTTCCTGGTAGCTACCCCTTAGCAGCCATCAGCTCTTCTGTAAAACCAAACATCAAAGGTCTGAAATTCCACAATGACTTTTGATGTCGGCACAAGTTCAGTAGTTAAAGTTGAAGACTTGTCACATGAGGAGCTTATGCCAATTATAAAGCATAAAAAAGAAGTCACACACATGCAGGCATATGTTCGTTATTAAAACAAGTCCACCAGCTCTCCTCTTCTGAATGTTTGGCTTATTTTATGAGAAAATAAAGACGAAAAATAGCTCTGGTTTGCAAGGTAAAATGCTTGAAAGAAACAAATAAATGTCAGTAGTCACTTTGCCTACATGTATAATCTTCCTGAACTCCTTTTTCAACTGAACCGTGCTGCTACATTTTCCAGCTTAACCTTCACCTGCTGTGCTCATTTTTCTGTAATGGTTACTTTTCCCTCTTCAGATACAAAAGCCTGGTTTACTATCTTTTAACCATTGTCCAATGGCCAGATTGGTTCCCCATGGCACAAAATGGAATAAAATAAGTTTCCCTATGCATTAAAAAGGTGACAACAGGTTGTCTAAATTTTGCCTAGCATGCATCTCTTAACTACCGCTTAATACTGCTAAAACTTCATAACGCTATAACTGTCCCACAATGAGTGAGCAGACCCTCAATTGGTCCAAAATAGCATAGCTTTTCTAAAAATCATTTTCCAAATGTTTTCACATGCAAAAGCTATAATGTCTTGACATTTATGGATATATAAAATATGGCCATGAAGAAAGATATGCTGAGAAGCAAAAATGCAACTGAATCAAGCCCAAGTGCTGCACTTCCCAGCCAGGTAATGGGGCAGAGTAGGGAGGACTGTATTTACCTGAAAAAATACTGTTAATGTACTCACTTTTAGTTTCAAGTGAAATTGTCCAAAACATCATAACAGTTGGGTATCCAAACCTTACTGCCTTTTCAATAATTTCTTGTGAACTTCACAAAAAAAAAAAAACCCACAGCTTTCCAATGGGGAATATTCATGCATTGATATCTCATGGAAATGGTGTGACATTCTCCTAAGATAGGCAGGCTGCTGTTGGAAACACAACTGGTTTCCTTCCACCTTACCCAATACACTGCTGCAGACCCATCTTCCCAGATTCTGCACCAGACAACAGCTTTGCCACAATGACTGCCATAGCAAACCAGAGCCTAACAGCCATCATGGCTCCAACCTGAGCAACCCTCTGAACTTCAGGGAGCTTCCCAAGCTGCTTCCAACAGGACATTAGCTTTCCAGAGTGCCCCGAGGAGCACCTTGAGTCAGAAGTTATGACAGTTGCAGTCTGTTTAATTTAGGAAAACTTGAAATTTTTATTTTCCTGGACTGAAAATTTTCCCATTTTCCTTTGAGTGAAAAAAAAAATCTGAAATGTCACTTTTTGTTCCAAATTAGTACAAACCATACTGGACTTCATGTCTCTTCCAGCACCCCTCCCCATCATAAAACTTCTGAGCCTCGGCTTGTTCTTCAGTGCCTTTATGCCTTTGAAAAATCATCCTTTAAGCTCTCTCTGATGAAATAGTGAAAGTAAGCATGTGTAACTATTCAGCCAAATACCAGATGTTTATGTATTCTCATCATATTCAATGCACAAATATCTGTTCAAAAGTTTTAGTTCACAGTATTGTAGGAATGACTCTTCCTCATACAAATGCCCATATTGGAATGCTGGAAATATAATTCAGGCATAAATGAGAGCATTTACAGTTCATTGTTTGTTACTTGGTGTTCATTATTCTTCTGGTAAAACAATTTTGTCTATCAAGTAAAAAAACAGCCTATGATTTCTGTGACTGACCACACACTAAACATAATGAATGAAGCATGCAACCTATGTAAGTAACAATTTGGAAAATTATTTCCCCAAATTGATCTCTAAACACTTACAGAACAGAAGTTACAGAAAGTTGGAAGTACAGAAAAATGAGAAAATTAGCTGATAAAGACATACTATCAGGTCTTCCACTCACTTTAGTAAAAAGAACAGCGAGGAATTAACTCTGCCACCTCTCCCTGCCACCAGGGCATGCCTTGCCACCTGGGCTGAGAAGAGGATTTTCCACAGCTGCCTCTGGTCTCCCACTGCTCCTTGGATCATGGGAGCTGCTGGGCTGCTCAGGGACACACCATTTGTGCTGGAAAGTATCCTAAGGCTTTTGAAATCCCAGCTGCCACAGGCAGCTCTTGGGAAAACAGGATCCATACAATCTTGGTACAAAACTGTAGCACCACAAAATAACACAAAAGGTTTTTGTGCTATGGTAATAGGATCCTATCTACAGCATTCACTTTAAGACAAATAGGAAGTGATGAATGAGACTTAAATTCTTTTTGGTATGCATCAACAGCCTGGATTTCGTTAAGACCAGAGATATAGATAAGGAATGCAGTGGCCACAGTTTCCTTTCCTACAATCTGTTTTGAGTGGTTCTCCCTCTAGTATTTCTTTAGCAATGAACTCAGGTCTGCTCTTTGTTTTCAGGACAATTGCATTAAGTAGGCCAAGATGAAGATGGAGGCAAGGTACAGTGCAATGTTCTCTCTGTGCGAATCATCTAAGAGCTATATATTGAGGGGGCCATGACAGTGACATATCTGCACTGCTCCACTTCACAGCGACGTCTATAACCTGGAATATTTATGCACTCTTGGGCTCACAGCTTTCAGTACTGCTGGATAACCTCCAGATCCTGCTGGCTTTTATTGACAGATAAAGGGTGCTGAGAAGTTCACAGGATTATGCCCTATCAGATAAAGAATGACCAGCCATTAGGTAATATTTCTGACTGCTACCTAAGTCCTTTTAAACACACACACCCCATTTTCAGGAGGGGAAACCAGAGCAATCCCTTGTAATGGGAAGTTGCAGGAGGCAAAAAGCAAGCAATGAAAACATGAGCTCATGAGCTCCTCTGCCTCAAATAGCACCCAAAAAGTCTTTGGGGGTAAAGAAGGCAAAGCAGAAATAGTATGTTTCTGTGGATCATTGGAAACCTTCCAACTTCGGCTTTTCAGCTGATCCAGATGCATTGCAGGGTATTAGTTACAGGGTTTAGCAAGGACATGTCAGGCTCCAGAGATGCAGTAGCAGGCTGTGAGGCTGTTTGGCCCACTCTGTGCTCACCTGTCTCACACAAGATAAAACCGAGCACATCCACTGCCCCAGTGAGTCAGCGCAGGCTCCTTCTGCAGGGGGTCATGGCAAGCGTCAGCACAGCCAACAAAGCTGAGGTCAGTGTGTCAGAAGTTAGGCTGTGACTGAGCCTTATATATCCCATAGAAAACACAAGCAAATCTTCTATCATTCTGAGAAATACATAGCTGTCCGTATCACAAAAGCCTCAGAGGATTACTTTATCATGAATCAACAAGTTCATCCCAGAACCAGAGTCAGAACAGCTCTTTGTCAGTTGAAGCTTGTCAGGGACCATTTTTGGCAACAGATGAGTACTCATCCCTGCTTGAAAGACACCCTCAAACAAAGCACCAGTGTCACATCAGAAGAGGTTTTGGTTGTGGGCTGGGGGGAACAGCAAGACTTTCATACATAAAGTATGGTATTAGCTTTGAAGCAGTTGTACTTATTATGCCACCACAGGAAGTATATGAATATAGGAAGAATTTTTGCTGCTTCATATTTTGCGCACCTAATACTGGCTGTGGTCCCTTGGAAATTTAGAGTTTAAGCCTTAGATTTTCAAGGTACTAGCAAGCCAGGCATATATTTGCAGCAGCAAAAGTAACATGAATACAATATGAAACTGCAAACTCCAAATTCAGGTGATAATCACACCTGGTGGACTACCATAAAAGATATTTGTTAAATATATTGTTCAGCAAGTTCGACAGATTTTAGAAGTTCACTGTGACATAATATATTCATTATTTTATTGCTGAAATAATTATCTGTTGAAATATTATTATACATGTATTTTTGAACAATTGTAATAATTTATTAAAGACCAAAACAAATATAAATCCAGTTACTGCAAGAACTGGAACATTATAGATCACTGAGCCTGTATGTTGGCAACTACATTTACTTACTTTCTAGACAAACGACTTTTGGAAATGTATTAGAGGTGCTTTCATTTTCAGAAATGTCCTGCTGTAAGACCCAAAGCACTGATCCACTGTCTTCTGCCATTAAAGGCAACTTCCCAAAAAACATCAACACTTTTTCATTGTTGAATACTAAAACAACTTTTCCTAACGGATGTTATTCTGCTACTTATTCACTTACACAGCAATTCTATATTTTTTCTGTGGTATTCTACTACTCACATTGCTGTTTTCTAAGGTGCTTCTAAGGGCAGAAAACTTCCCTGGGGACTCAGCGCATTTTTATTAGTTCCTAAGGAAGCCACTAAATCGGAGCACTTAGTGTAAAAAATTAGATCCTATGCCCTATTTAATATGTGTTTATGTTCCATTGGAATAAAGAAATGTACTACAGACAGTGGAATTCTGTTCATTAGCTTGTATTTATGATCATACTGCAGCTGTAGCCTTTGGGATAGCTGACATACTTGAAGTGTTTTCTAAAATAATAAGTACATTGGAGAAAAACACAGCAACATGAAGCCAAATTCTAAGACAGTTACAACAAATGCTAGCCTTATTTACTCAGTTAACTTCCTCAGAGTTGAGCTGACTTTAATTAAAAGCAGAATTTGGGCTACATAATTAGATGTTAAATGTATGTTAACACATAGAAATAGAGAGTAGTACCAAGCTGTCCGATATTGTATAGACTCCCACTAGCAAACCCACATGACAACACAATCTGTTATGTCAGGAAGATTTAACAGCACAAATCCAACCCAGTCCCATTGGGATTAGCATAACCCAAGAATCTCAGCAAGGCCTATCATTAAAGAGCCCTTCACTGCTGGAATGCAGCACACCCTGACCTGAAACATGAACCACTGCACCAGTGCTGTCCTTCCCCTCCACTTCCACGTTCATACAAATGGAGTCAGATCAGGCTCATTTTCAAGAATTAATTTAGACTTGCTCTAAACTCTTCAAGGAGTGAGCTGCTTTTTTGTTGTGTGGCTGAGAAGCATACAGTAGCCCCAGCAAATACTAGCAGTTCAAGATACGTGTTCAGGAGAAATACTGTCTATTAGGTAAACTAATGTCACCACTGATTGCTACAGAAGAATATACAGATCTATGATTTATTTCAGATGACGGTAAACAAGTTACATCTGCAAAGTCCATCTACCAAAATGTAAAAAGTGCCTGAAATAAACTGACCAGGAAATAAGTTTATTAAATGAAAGAAACAACAGAAACTATCATGCAGTTCCAAATGCAGGGTGGGTGAACCACATGAGTACTACACAGAGCCAAGCACAGTGAAAGCATAAACTATATATAGTAGTAGTACATTTGGCTATCTTCTACATTGGCCAGCCACTGCAGGGAAGATATTACAAGTGCTTTATCAACTGATTTCAAAATTTTTATGACAAAAAGAACAAATCTAAGTCTCAGGAGCACAGCTTATCACCCTTGCAAGACATGGCTTTACTATTACCACTCCAAGTATCTTGTCATATTTCCTGCCTTCTTCCTGACCTAGGTGCCACTCCATCACCTATCCAAGCTCTGTCTCACTCCACTGTTTTCAACTAATCAACTCCCACTCCAGCTCTCTCTGCATTTATTCTCATTTATCCTTCATTCACAGTCTTCCTGGCCCTTTTTTTCAAGTTTACCCCACCCTCTACCCCTCCAATCTCTGGTTCTCTCTTGCAGTCCCAACCTCAGCTTCAGAAGTGAACTTCCTTAAGGATGCAACCTCAGCTTCCTCCTAATTTGCAAAGCCCTTAATCCTGATCTCCTTATCCTTATTCCCACCAGCTCTGCTGATTTCTTATGCTCTCTGCACCAGAATCAAAAGTTTCCATCTGATATGCTGTCCCACATCTGTACAGCCAGGAGAGGTGAACACAAGGAGAATAAAAGCACAGCACCTGGATGCCCTGAGGTGATGCTTAGGGCAGCACTTGACCTTGGGTGAATTCATCTGCTTCTACTGAGCGATTTTGCACCAATTTTTTTTATATTTAACTTTGATCAAATTCATACAAGATCAATTTTCTTGAAGGAACAGCAAAAGCTATCTCTGATCCCAGAAACAGCTCTGCCAGATTTTGAAGTTCTCTTAAAATCATATGAGTATATCAGTAGAAGAGAAAGTAGGCAAATTGCTTTCACTTGAGTGAATAAACATTAGGAAGTGATTTCAGCTGAAATACAATACAGACAAGGGGATACTCCCCATCATAACCCCCATGGTATTAAGAACAAGAACACATGGTGGAATTCAGAGAGTTTCTAGCCATCAGAGGATCAGAGTTATAAGAACAACTTCCCAGCAGGTTCCCCAACCTTCTCACATCCCAGGATGAAAAATTATAGGATGTGCTTTCCTTACTGGCTTTGTGGAAAAATTAAACTCAACAGCTTAAGACTGCCTTTCCTTTTTCCAAGAAATTCAGCCTGTTGCAAACAGCCAGCATGACACTTTTACCCCAGCAGATAAAGTAATAAGCCACTTTTAAGGAATAATTATGATGAAGAGTGTTAAACACTTAAACACCACTCTTGCCGTAAGGTCTGCCAAAAAGATGAAGACAAGAAATCTGCAAACGAAAGAAAGATGGGAAACAAGTACTACATGAAACCATCAATGATCAAACCCAGTACTGTCAAGGATGTGATGTGATGATGCTGTGACAAAGTTAAGGTGTATCCTAGAAAAGCACAATATATAAAGATGCAGACACACATCAACAGGCAAAAAAGCCTACGACGGTTTATCTGGCCTCAGGCCCAATGAATAATACTTCACTGTGGAATTCAACACTAAGCAGTGGATCATACTACCTCACTGATTGGAAAGGGCCAAGTTCAAAAGAAAACCAGTGGATTTGTCTGTTGCTTCTTTATGCTTGACAAATACTTGAGTGTTTGCAGGCGATACAGAGGTCGTGCTCAAATGTCAGATATTGTAAGACTTGGGAGACCTTGTAAGAATTAGTGGAATGGTGAAAGCCCCCAAAAAAACCACAAAAAGAGCTGAGAATAAATCTGATACACTTACATTAACATCTGACTAATTTGAAACAATTAATTAGTATTTCAAATAGAAAACACTCTCACTAAGGTTTGGCCAAGGCATAAGGTATCACAACCAGCACATTCGAAGACCTATCCCCTCACTAGTAAGAAGAAAGTTTAATATTCCTCACGTTTTTTTAGACAAAACAAATAGGGACCAGATGTTACTTTCCTCTTTCCAGTAGGGAAAATAACTGAAAGTTGAGTACACAATTGTGTTTTATAAAATTGTTTTCTAATCAGAGGATTTTTGTTTTACTTGTTCTTAAGAAAGCTATTCATGCCTCTGGAGTTCAAACACCTAGCATCTACTGTGCAATAGTCTAAAATTTAAACTCCCTGCATTCCACCTGCATGTCATAATTTGTGGGGGAAAAGCTTCTGAAATGGTCAGTTTGATTTTTTAAAATGGCTTGTTCATTTAAGGTTTTTCTACCCATTAATGAAGCAGAAGCGTACGTATGCCAGCATAGGCTATCTGGAGTGAGAAGCTGATAGTACAAGTGTGCTGCTGGTACTATTTAGTAATACATTTATTATAGTTTAACCTAGTAAGGACCGGACACTATATCATCCATATACTGGTGTGCACGAAAATCCTTTGCATATCCAAGTGTGGCCAACATTAAAATCCTCATTTTCAGTCCTCAGATGTAAATGAGTATAACAATACCATCAGCAAACCCTATGAATGTACCAGCTAATCACAGAGGTCTACATATTTCACATAGAAATATTTTGTATTTTGAAAGGAGAGAAGACATGCAAAAGCAGCAGCAGTTC
This sequence comes from Melopsittacus undulatus, assembly GCF_012275295.1. Classification (NCBI taxonomy): domain Eukaryota; kingdom Metazoa; phylum Chordata; class Aves; order Psittaciformes; family Psittaculidae; genus Melopsittacus; species Melopsittacus undulatus. Next base: position 52,967,679 of record NC_047532.1, on the reverse strand, counting down.
AGACAACAATGGACAAGAGAGGGGCTAGACTGGAAGCACAGGCTTCACCATCCACTCAGCCTTCTCTACAGTCCTTCTCATCACAAATACCTCTGTGGCAAGCACTGGTCTCCAGAGCACTCCTGTTCTGCAAATTACACAGGCCCTCAAGCCTTTTCATGTCCTTGTTGGTCCTGGATCTTTCTCGCTTAGACTGGGGTCACTGAAGGGAGAAACCCCCACTGCCTACACAGCACACTGGCCTTTTCCATTTGAGAACCTTGTGCTGTTCCCATTGCCACATATGGGTGCAGAATAAAACAAGCTTGCTGACACTTCTGTGTGTATGTCACTTGTGATGATAGCGTGGCAGGAAGCTTATCACATTCTGAATGTACTTGTGAAAATCCCAATCTCTACGTGCTGGCATTTATACACATAACATTTTTAAGGAAGCCAGTTTAATTACCAAGGGGAGGTCACAGTTCTCTGCATACAGAGTCATCTTTTGGTCATACAGAACTACACTACTTTTTGACCTTCTTGACTTCAGATGCTACAAAGCTGCAGCAGAGCTTGCTATCTCATCCCTGACACTACCATCTGGAGCCCTTTTCTTCCTTTGCTGTTACTTAGGAGACCCTCGAGCATTTTTAGGAATATCAATTTACACTTTTCAGAAGCATATCTCTGGGAGTATGCCAAAGAAATATTCCACAAATCTAGCAGATGCATTATGTGAAGACACCTTGCAGCCATTCAATGAGGTGACTGCTCTCAAGCCCATCACTTCCCACTTCTTTTCACATCATCATGATTTTTCAACCTCTCAGTCTATATCCTTTAACAAGGTTTTAAATACACTAAAAACAGCCTAAAATCCTCTGACTAGTCTGCCTTAAATCTTTTCTTATTTCCCACTGTAGTTTTCATTTTAGCCTTACTCTCATTTATAACGGTTTCTTGGCATCCTGTTTCCTAACAACATACTATTAGCACTTCTCTATTGTAATCCCCTCTTTAGCTGCCTAACCCACCATTAGTATTAGCATCAGCATTATCGTGTTATCATGTAACATAGCTGCATGAAAAATTACAACAGTTGTGCAGCAGTTACAGCGTAATTACTTAGTGCCACTCAATGTGAAGTGCTGCAGTAATAGGTTGCATAACCAATTAAATTTCTGAATTCTGCTCACATAAGAAGCCTCTGAAATAATGTCACCATAGAGGTTTCTCAATCCTGTCTGCGACTGCTTTACAGCAGTGGTATACAAAAGGAAGCCAAAACCTGAGACCTGCTCAGGTTGGTTTTTTCTTACTATGTCCAATAGCAAGGAGAATCTACTATTGTGGTCTTGTGAACTGCTACAGTTATTAAAAGTGATATTAATAACCATAAACATCACATGCTTGGGGAAAAAAAAAACAAACAACAGTGTTAGATGACTAAATTCACACTCTTCAGGGGTTGTCTTCAGCCTTAGACACAAAAATTGGAAGGGAAAGAGTAAACTACTTTTTCCAGCAGACTTTTATAATCAGGTTACTGTTTATGAATACAAATTGTATCTGAATGAGAAATGACTAAACATTCTGATGCCTATTCTCTTGACTTGTGCAGTGTCTAGGCACATCTGGAAAAGTACTGCAACAGGCTGCTTTCATACATGAGACAGTTTTCTTTCTTGAACAACAATGCTTTCTATTTTTCTGCCGTATATTTGTTGATACATACCATTGAAAAACAAAAATAGAGCATTAATTATAACACAAATGCAACAATAGACCTTTGCAACCAATTTGCATTGTTTAAGACTTAGTTATTTTCTTTAAAGAATAAAATTCACTATGAACTTTGTAATATGAGTCCAAGATTCACATGCATCATTCACAAAAAAACTTAACAAAATATTATTCTGAAAAACATGAAAGGTGCAAATTACAGTTATCTTTGGGAAGGCAGAAACTCCAGTATATAGATTTTCATACCATGGCAAAGTACCTGCATTTGTATTTTGATTAGAAGATGTATACATATACACACATACAAACACACAGAGAAGATATACATTCTAGAAGATAGACCCAAGTCTAAGCAATGATTCACAGACCTCAATGTCTCCTGAATTCTTAACCTTAGATTCTCAGTAACAGCCATGGAGAAAATAGTGGGGATTTTACTATCCATACCAACTAGATGCTTGTGATCTTTCTTTTTAAGTTCAGCATTTGTCTGATGTAAATTACTGCAGCATTTCCTGGGCAACTGTCAAAGGCTACGTAATAGATTAATCCACTAAAAATATGGTGGCTTGTTCATATGAAGTTGATTTTTCCATTTTGCTTACATTGGATCAGCTTCCCATTGGTTACTTGGTGCAACTCATGTTTTGGTCTATAAAATTTTATAGTAGGCTATAGTGACAAATCAATCTTTATCCCCATTTGGTTCAAAACTATGTTCAAGATAATAACATCACAGTTGCATTTTGAGAAAAAACGTAGTCTCTGTACTGCTGCCTTATGGAGAATTTTGGAAATGCTAACATACCCCAGTAAGTCTCACAGATTGAAGCATGGCTGCTGTTACCTTTCTGTCATAAGAAGTTTGGAGCTATTTTCTTATTTTTTTTCTCTTTGGGAAGAGACAGGAGAGATGTTATTTTTCATTAAAATAAGGGAAAGAAGTAGGAAAATTAGTATCCACTAAATAAAAACAAAAACTAAAGCCTTAGGATTTTGGAACCTCAAATGAGGCAACATGTTTCATGGGGGTGTGGTTCTGGTTTGTTATTTTGTTTTGGCTTGGGTTTTTTGGGGGGGAGGTGTTGATTTTTTATTTATTTTGGGGGGGGTGGTGGTGGGTTTTTTTGTTATTTTGTCCTAGGGTGTTAACAACAAATATCAGTAATGGCTAATGGCTAGAAGAAAATTGCAGAAATAATTAAAAAAACAGTGAGACTTCATGGCAAGTTCCCTAAAAAAAGGTATTAAGTTGAATCTCTGAGGTAACTGAGGAAAATAAAATCCCCATAAATGGACGAAGAATCAACTTAGTCAGCAAGTTAGTTTAAGCAGAAAATTGCAGCCTCTATGCTTTAAAAGTGCCCATGTCTCAGGGCAACCCAGTGATCACTCTGACCAGACCAGTAGACCAGGTCTAAAGAATTAAGTGAGTTGCTTCAGTTTATTGAAAAAACTGTTTTCTTACAGAACAGAAAGATACAAAGAGAAATTATATTGAATTCTAACTACTGCAGATTCAATTAGTTTGGATAGGTCTCTTCACTGTTTATTTCTGAAGAAATATATTCCTAGCTGAGTTCTCTCCTTGTCCCCATTCTTCAGTATCTCAGCATTTCTCCCATTTTCACACAAACCTTTAGTTCATTTATTCTTCAGTCTCTATGTTTTCTTGAAAAGTGCCAAGCTAAAAGTCCTTCTAACACCTGTTTTTCTTTTCAAGTGTACTTCTGCTCATTTATGCCTCTAACCAGTCACTTGGTGCTTATCCGATTTTCCTGTTAGCAAATCCGTTTCAGATGATAGTAGAATTTTCTATCATTCTTGATATTAAAGCAATCTGACTAATGTCCAGCATCCAGCCTTTATAGATCTGCTGCCCTTAGTCATTATCATAGTGGTATGCCATAATCAACTTCTTGGATTAGCACATAGTTTATTTAGTACTTTATTACCTTTACATTATTTAGAAAGGATATTCAGAAGCTGGGAGGCTTTGCATCCTACAGACTCCTCTGGTAGCTGTAGAACCTGGTTGGTGTAATCCTTATCTTGTTCTCAACTACCAACTCTTTGCCCTCTCTAGGCAAGGCCTATGAGGTGATTTATCATTCTTGTCCCATTCCCACTCAAAAATGAAGGGTCCAGATCTCAAGACTTCTGCATGTAAGGTGGCACTTGAAGAACTTGGGAACTTGAAGTTCCCAAGTGAAAGAATAGGATCCAAGCTTCTCTAGGGAAAATCACAGACATTCATTTTGTCACTAACTGTCTTTGCATGCATAAAGTTCCGCTTTTTTGCATGCCCAGAACATACTCTCTGCAGATGCTACTAGGACTGCTCTGCTTGGTGCCTAGCTCATATTTAAGTCTACGCATGCTCCTCATAGGTTTTCTTCACCCATCTCCTGAGGAGTTGCATGCAGTAAATAAGTTATGCTGACTGGAGACACTCCTATGCAAACTGGTTTGAAAACATGGAGACCACAACTCTTTCAAATACACAATGGGAATTGCCATTACCCAGGATATAGTTCAGTATACAGCTTTGTTTGAAAAGGAGTGATGGAGGGTCAGGTCCCAGCTTACCATCTGCCAAGACAGTTCAACACGTATCTATAGAAGCAGTGTTCTATTGCACTTATTACTGAGCTAAAGACAGTACAAAGTAGCTAAAGACAGTACAAAGTAGCTAAAGAGTACAAACAACAAAGCAATGTCGAAGAGAGTGCTTATCTTACATGGCATGAGTATTTCAGACTTTAATCTTTGTTTTTTTCACACTCCTGTTGTGAGAAAAAAATTGCACCAAGAAGAATTTTTTTCCACAACAGTTCTGATGCTCCTAAAACTCAATCTGTGAACATTTACATACAAAGAGTAGCTATAAGATTAACTTGAAGTAAAAAACAAAGGTTGCATTCTCCCCACAGCTTCTATATCCATCCTCTATGCCTTAATAACTTTTTCCAGCGTTTGCAATTACACACAGTTGGTCTGTATATAAATTATCTTGTTATGTTCTGCTAGATTGTATCTTAAAAGCTTTTAAATGATTACAGATAACGCTTCTGTTTTGCTGTATGAGAGGCACAGTGTTTCTAAGGGGTTCCAAAGAACAACCTGAAAATTTCATTAAGTTATGAGAGAACTACTACTATTTGAAATCATGAAATTTTTCTCTGCAAGCTACCATGTGTTAACAACTATCTCATCTTCTTCCGCCATTAGGCGGCCCTAGGTCAAAATGAGGTAAAATGTTCCTCTGACTTGTTCATACCCATACATCTGACCAGCAGCAGATATCAGTGGCAGAGAGACACATTAATACTGAAATCCTAAGTTAAAACATTTATTTAAAATATTTTGCATTTTTTTGTATGACTGCATTTTGCTGACCTTAGTGCCTTAAAAATGGGAGATGCCTTTTATTTTCACTGGGGCTTGATTTGCCATTTCCCTTTACAGCTGTTCACCCCTGCACAAAGTGAGAGTATAACACCTTAGTAAATCTGACTTAAAATTCAGGAGGCACATTTTACACATCTAAGGAGACAAAACAAACAAACAAAAAAAAAGCTACACAAAGAAAACGAGCCGCATCAGTTTTTATGAACTCCAAGAACTTCCTGGTTTATTCCACAATTCAGCATTCATCATTGGTGCATAAGAAGATATTGCTCTCTTATTGAAGCAGATATCTGTCACTGATCTTGGGGGTTTAGCCTCTCTTGCTTCCTCTCTCCTTTGGTGCAAAAATGAAAATAATATTAAATACAGGCCCAAGAAAAGCGGCTTCCTCTCACATTGAAGAGTTCAACCAAAAGCTCCCCAGAGGCTTCTATGACAGTTCATTTAAAATATAATTCAACTAGAACAGTTAAGTGTTACTGTTGAGCAGTTTAAGTGCCTTTGCTAATTTCCCTGGCCCTTGGGGGCGGGAGGGGGGGGTGTGTCATATATTTCACTTGAAGTAAAATAAATTTCAGAGAGAAATTGGAGCATTCCCTATGGAGTACAGGGAGACATCTAAACAATGAACTTACTTTATGTTGTGGTTTAAGCCCAGCCGGCAACCCAGAACCACGCAGCTGCTCACTCACTCCCTGCACTTCCTCCCCCCACTCCCGGAGGCATAGGGAGGAGAACTGAAAGAATGTAATTCCCATGGGTTGAGATAAGAACAGTCCACTAACTAAGGGGTAACACAAACCGCTACTGCTGCCACCAATAATAATAATGATAAGGGAAATAACAAGGGAAGAGAATACAACCACTCACCACCCACTGACCAATACCCAGCCCAACCCAAGCAGTGATCTAAACCTTCCGGGTAATTGCCTCCAGTTTATATGCTGGCCATGATGTGCTGTGGTATGGAATACCTCTTTGGCTAGTTTGGGTCAAGTGTCCTGTCTCTGCTTCCTCCTGGCTTCACCTCCTCCCTGGCAGAACATGAGGTTCAGGAAGTTCTTGGTCGGTGTACACATTACTTAGCAACAACTAAAAACATCAGTGTTATCAGCGCTGTTCCCAAGCTGAAAGCCAAAAACACAGCACTGCACCAGCCAAGACCGAGAAAAATGACTGCTACTGCTGAACCCAGGACAGTATCCACCCCTTATTCTGTACCATTCACATCATGCTCAGATCCCACATTTTTTTCAATATACCATCTCTCTTGTCTCATACACATACTCACAAAGAGAGAGATATCATTCCTTAGAACATGGACCAATCCCTACAAAGCTGCTGAGTTCATCCGGTCCATGATGTCGGGCTCCATCTCTTGTGACTCCTTCAGAGCAGGACAGATGGTGTGCACTGCAGAATTGTTGCCTGATGACACCATGGAACTTGCCTGGTCAATGCTGAGCTAGTCTGGTTTCGTCAAAGCTCATTCTTCGTTGGGATGATGGTCAGAGGGAAGTCAGGGCCAGTCGCGGGTGACCTAAAGACATCTAGTTGGTGGGCTATAAAAATGCTACATAGCAGGCAACAGCATATAATTGAATTCATTGGCTGTTTTCCCATACAATCAAATCCCCTTGAGGTACACATCGAACTTCCCTGTCTGTCAGTTTTACCCACCAAGTACATTCAGGTCTCTAAGCAAAAGCAATCCCACGAGTGGGTTTGCCTTTACCTGAAGCAGGAATAACCCAGACTGCCTTCCCCAGACTGTCTTCCCCTTCTTCTTTATCTGCACCACAGGAACTTTATCCCCTTCTGCAGTATGTAAAAGTTCTGACTGGGCTGGGCCAGCCCTGTTGGCAGATCCTCTGGTGTTGGCCAACCAGGTGGTTTTTGGTAAATGTGTATCCCAATATTTGAAAGTCCCACCACCCATTGCTCTTAGTGTCGTTTTTAACAGCCAGTTGTACTGTTTATTTTCCCAAAGGCTGGTGCATGGTAGGGAATGTGATATACCCACTCAATGTCATGCTCTTTGGCCCAAATGTCTATAAGGCTGTTCCAGAAATGAGTCCCATTGTCTGATTCAATTATCTCTGGGGTGATGCGTCACCACACAATCTGTTTCTCAAGGCCCAGGAGAGTGTTCCGGGCAGTGGTGTGGGGCACAGCACATGTTTACAGCCATCCTGTGGTTGCTTCCACCATGGTAAGCACATAGCGCTTGCCTTGGCGGGTTGGTGGGGGTGTGATATAGTCAATTCAGCAGGCCTCCCCATAGTTGTACTTCAGCCATCCTCCTCCGTACCAAAAGAGGCTTTAACTGTTTAGCTTGCTTAATTGCAGCATGTGTTTCATGCTTGTGAATAACCTGGGCAATAGTGTCCAATGTTAAGTCCACCTCTTGATTACGAGCCCATCTGTATGTTGCGTCTCTGCCCTGATGGCCTGAAGTATATCATGGGCCCACCGAGCCAAAACTAATTCACCCTTATGTTGCCAATCTAAGTCCATCTGAGCCACTTCAATCTTAGAGCTTTATCCAATTGCTGGTTGTTCTGGTGTTCCTCAGTCGCCCTACTCTTGGGTACATGAGCATCTACATGGCGTACCTTCACCACCAGGTTCTGCACCCAGGCAGCGATATCTTGCCACAGTGCAGCAGCCCAGACGGGTTTACCTCTGCATTGCCAGCTGCTCTGCTTCCATTGCTGCAACCACCCCCACAGGGCATTTGCACCATCCATGAGTCAGTATAAAGTACTGGCCACTTTTCTCGTTCAGCAATGTCCAAGGCCAGCTGGATGGCTTTCACCTCAGCAAACTGACTTGATTCACCCTCTCCTTCAACAGTTTCTGCAACTTGTCATTGAGGACTCCATATGGCTGACTTCCATCTCCAATGCTTTCCCACAATACAGCAGGACCCACCAGTAAACAGCTGCTCAACCCCCATCATAGGCTGCCAGTATCTCTTTCTCCGTTAGTGTATAGCTGGCCTCAGATCCTCTGTATCCCCAACTCCAAGAGCCAAGGGGTCAACCCTGAGTCTCCCCTGGAGTTTTCTGCCAGAGGCTCCAGGTAGGACCATTCTCCCCACCTGCAGTGTACAGTACACCTTTTACATCTGGTCCAGTCCAGACTGGTCCAAGGGCTGCTGCATGAACTATCTCTCATTTAGTTTGCTCAAAGGCTTGTTGTTGCTCAGGGCCCCCTTTGGAATCATTCTTCTTCTGGGTCACATGATAGAGAGGGCTTACAATCAAACTGTAATTTGGGATGTGCATTCCCCAGAACCTCACAGCACCCACAAAAGCTCATGTTTCTTTCTTATTAGTTGGTGAAGACATTGCTGTTATCTTGAGGTCACATCTGTGGGGATCTGGTGATGTCCACCTTGCCATTTTATTCCCCAAAATTAAATCTCCTGTGCAGGTCCCCTGACCCTTCTCTGTTTTATGACAAAACCGGCTTTCAGCAGGATTTGGATTATTTCCCTCCCTTTCTCAAAAACTTCTTCCATTGTATCACCCCACACAATAATGTCATCAATGTATTGCAGGTGTTCTGGAGCTTGCCCCTGTTCCAGTGCAGTCTGGATCAGCCCATGGCAGATGGTAGGGCTGTGTTTCCATCCCTGGGGCAGTCGGTTCCAAGTGTACTGAAAGCCCCTCCAAGTAAAAGCAAACTGTGGCCTGCACTCTGCTGACAAAGGAATTGAGAAAAATGCATTAGCAATATCAGTCATGGCATACCACTTGGCTGCCTTTGACTCCAGTTCATACTGAAGTTCTAGCATGTCCGGTACAGCAGCACTCAATGGTGGTGTGACTTCATTCAGGCTACGATGGTCTACTGTTAGTCTCCACTCTCCGTTAGACTTTCACACTGGCCATATGGCACTATTAAAGGGTGAGCGGGTCCTACTGATAACTCCCTGACTTTCTAGTCTATGGATCACCTTATGGATGGGTATCGGGGAGTCTCGACTGGGGCAATGTTGCTGGTGGTGCACTTTTGTGGTCACGATTGGCACTTGTTCTTTGATCTTCAGCAACCCCACAACAGAAGGATCCTCTGAGTGACCAGGTGTCATGGTTTGAGCATGTTTTGAGGGTGTTTTTGTTCAAGGTTTTTTCCAGCCAGGTGGAGGAGGGGAGTCCAGGAGGAAGGAGAGACAGGACACCTGACCCAGGCTAGTCAATTAGGTATTCCATACCATAGCACGTGATGCCCAGGATGTATACTGGGAAGGAGAAGGCTGGAGGAGGGAGCTCTGGTGAAAAATGGAGGAGGGAGCACATGGTGCTCGGCCAGGCAGGGTGGAGTGAGTTATGGGTCGGTGGCTGGTGGGGTGTTGTATTCTTTTCACCTGCTGTTTGCTGTATCATTATTATTTGTAGTAGTAAATGGCAGTAGGGGTTTTGTGTTATGCCTTAGCTATTAAACCGTTCTTATCTCAATCCGTGGGGGCTACATTCTTTGGATTCTCCTTCCTAACTCTCCGGGAGTTGGGGGACTTGGTTTAAACCACGACACCAGGCAAGTTGGACAGCTGCTCAATTTCTTCAGTCTCCAAAGCAGCAGTACCAAAAGCCCATCAGTACCCTTTTGGGTCTTTGAAGTACCCTCTCCTGAGGTAGTCTATGCCAAGGATAAGTGGAGCCTCAGGACCAGTTACAAAGGGGGGCTTTTGCCACTTCCTCCCAGTCAAGCTGATTTCAGCCTCCAGTACAGTCAACTTTTGGGATTCTCCTGTCACTCCAGAAATATAAATGGGTTCCACTCCTTGACAGCTTGATGGCATCCAGGCAGAAAGACTTAATCATAAAATTAGCATTTGTTCCTCTGAACTGGCAGTTGGTCACAGTGACATGCCTGTGTGCAAGTCCAAACACTTCCAAGCTGGGTTATTTTTTTTTTTCCAGAAGCAGAAGATAACTCCTGTGAGCTGTGGCACTTGTTTTCTAACTGCTAAACTGTTTCAGAAACAATCCAATGATGGATCACACTCTAGCTTCAAAGTAGCACTAGAGTTTCAAGGGAGATGTCCCATTACTGCATGGATTGACAGCTGCCTTTCGGAAGTGCACATTGCACAGTACTGTAGGGTCTGACTGGCAGCCATGGCCAATAATGGCTAGGTAGACGAATGTAAAGATTTCTGTGCAAGTCTTACTTTCCTGTCCTGTAGCTAACTTGACCTATATCAAGATAGTCTTGACCTCTGCTTCAACTATACAGCTCTAGGTAGTTTGCTGTCATGTAAAGACTGAGAAAAATGACTGCTACTGCTAAACCCAGGACACTTTAATAAATACACACCCTGCATCTTTTAATTACCCTTGCAATTATCTCCACATTCAGTTTGTTCCTCTTACCTGGGATTCTGTAGCAAACTAACACTCACTAATTACGGATATACTTGCTAACACTATTAACACACTTTTATATTTATGATCAAATACACACATTAAAATGAAATTAATCTTTTTCTTAGCAAAGTGCAAAAGCAACCAATCTTCCTAACTCTGTGAACCCCATGGCTCAAAGCCACACACAGACAGCACTATCTCAGATGCAAAAAGGATGAGAAGCTGCATGAGTGGTTTGCAGATTCTCCAGAAGATCCATCATCCTACGCAGCATGACAGTGGGTTGGACGTGTGGTTCAGTCCCAGAACAACCCAGCAATAATGATCTCATCAACCCTAGTTATTTCACATCTTCTCACAGCTAACCATTCAGACTACCTACCCTGGGTGCGTCTACAAACACAAAGTTGGCCACCATAACCAAGAGGCTATTGAGAGAGTACAACAAGCATGATACAAAGAGACAATATTAGCTGGGTCTTCTTGGGTGGGTACCGAGTTGCTCATTAAAATTTATGGCCATCTGCTGCACTAGACCAGACAATCATTCAAACAGCTGCTGAATTTATGACTATGTGAGAGACCAAACACATGATTAGACCAGGAAATATCAGAAATAATAAACACAGGTTGGTAGTGCAACACAATAGCCAGAATCTCCTTTTCCAACACCACCACCTAAGATCATATCAGTTTCATATTGCTGTATTTTCTTTAATATGCTGAATACCTAGAAGGTAAGTATCCTACAGTTCTAGGCCTAGAGGAGTACTCTTAAGAATAGCAATGAGATAGGGAAACATTTATTGTGTTTCTTAGCTTTTGGAGCTCAGTATTTCTTGTATTATCTAAAGTGGAATCTGGTGCCACCCTGTACAAGGTGGCCATACACTTAGAGCTGTGACACTAGGATAAGTATTTAAGGTGTGGGAAGGCCTGAAGTGTTAAATGCTGCCTCTAAAAAGGGAAGGCCATCTGGGTCATTGGAGCCCATTCCTATGAAAGAACTGACAGATATACTAAGTGATAAAGTATTGTAGACATATAGACCTAAAGAAGTTTAAATCACACAGATAAGATTACTTGTACGTTACAAAGCTAAATAATATCCAGCTAAGAACTATGGCAATCTAACATTAGATTGCTCTATGCACTCCATTCCATTATAATTGCATGTGAGCAGATCTAAACCGACAAAAACAAGCTAAGAAATTTGTTTTCCCCTCTTTCAGTTAAAGCAACCCGGTAGATCAGCAGTATTCAAATAGAATATTAATACACACAATAGATTTCATGTTTTTATCTGTTTTTCTTTTAGAACTAGGGGAAAACAGATGGGCTCTCCTGCACACCCTCTAGATTTACTGAACCAAAGAAAGAGAAAATGACAACAAATGCCCTCTAGTAGCTTTCTGTGCTTCTCAAACTGCTGCATTTTTCCTTCATCCCTTTAAAGATCTAGTTTGACAAGCCCAAAGTACTGGAGTCTAAGCATTGAAAGCATATCAAAAGAGGAGGAATTCCTCTTTTTTTCATGCAATGGCTCTCAGTGGTACTAGCTTTCAAGATTAGTGAGAGCCAGCTTTGTGTCAAGCAGCTGCAACATTTCTGTTCAATATCTCCCTTTCCCTACAGGTGCTATGGGGTCAGAGCAGATGAGACCAGAAGCTTGAAGGCTGAGATACCATGAGAATGGCTGTTCTTGCAGTAGAAGTGAAATTCATTCAGAAGTCACAAGATATGTGGCAGCAACAAAACTGTCCTTTCCAATTTTAAAAGTTGATTTCTTCTGGATGTAGCTGTTCCAAACTTCTGGGAACCTGAACTAAATGTTTTAGTCTTCTAAAAAGTGCATTATATCAGCCAGAATAAAAAAAGTATCTTACTTTATTCTTTTTACAGTTTAATACCAACTCTATGTACATTGTACTAAAAATAGTTACTTTCATTAAAAAAAGGCAATTTGCTCACTGAAATAACTGGGGAAAGCCCTGTGTACTTCAGTTAGCACTAACTGAGGCCTACAAAATCAGATTCTATCATCCTTAAAGACTTGACCTTGCACCACTAAACATTACTGGGAATTATGCCATTGGCTTCAAAGGGACTAGGAACAGGCCCTAAATAAGCAAAACTTCTAGTTATTACTCCAACGGGAGTAATCCTGTCAGGCCACAGAATGTGCCTATATAAGCCAAAAATTCAACAGTGCTTTCTAAATTACATCCATACACTTAGTATGAGAGTGTTCTGTACTTACATATACACAAACCATTCCAATGTGTATATCAGGTAATTGTACAGAAGGGCACAAGGGACTTCCAAGACAGCTTATGCATGAATCTTGGCCTATGTGCCTGATGACTTCAGAGCCTTTCCTGGATATCCCTGCAAAATACACATTCACAGACAGACAGCAAAGTCTCCTCACAGACCAGATTGCCACAACACATCAAAGGAGTACTGAAATTCAGCTCTCCCTATCTTCTGTCTTCACCTGATATGAAATGAATTGTAGAGGGGCTGGAATGGCATGGTTTGGTTTTTTTCCTTAGCAGTATCATTTTGACATCACCACTGAGTGATGTGCTGACAAGTGATGCAGACTGCATTTGAACCCACTGCGTTAAGCAGAAAAAGGCAGAACAAAATACATATACAAGCACATGAATTGCCTTTGAGGGATGGAACCTGGTATCTTTGCAACAGTGTTCATTGCCCACATAGCCATACAGGGTAGAACACAGGATCATATAATGGTTTGGGTTGGAAGGGACCCTAAAATTCATGTAGTTCCAACCCCCCTGGATGGGTGGGGACACCTTCCACCTGTTCAAAGCCCTGTCCAACCTGGCTTGAGCACTTACAAGGGTGAGGCAGCTACAGTTTCTCTAGACAACCTGCTCCAGTGCCTCACTACCTACATAGTAAAGAATTTCTTCCTAGTACTTAATCCAAATCTACCCTCTTTCAGTTTAAAGCCAGTATGAGACATTGTGAGACAAATATGGCAAGTATCAGTAAGATTCATATCTGACGTCTATGACTGTACATATTTGAAACTGGGATTTTAACTCAAACAGTGGGAAAGCTGCTATCCGTGCTTTGGACAAGGTTCCAAAAAGCAGCTAAAATTTGGGGCTCTCAAAATTGATCCCAATTCTAATAAGCATGGTTTAAAAACTACTACAATGGTTGATTTCTTTTTTTTTTTCACACTGTTATTTTTGCCTAATCCTCCCAACCCTGAAAAACACAAAGGTCAGAAAGCTTTATTGAACAGGCACTTAAACTGCATTTAAGTGTAGTTTCCAGGATCTACAATACTGAAACAATCTAAACCTAAAACGCTTTTTAAAAGTCAGGCAGTGAATTTTGTTTTTCTAAATCAAGTTAACATTTCCTCCACTTTACCAACTTCCACAAGGCTCAAAACAGCTCCAGAATTTTGAACATTCAGCTTTCTTTTGGATTTCCCGATTCACTACAAACATAACCTTATCCTGCACAGCAAAGGAATCAAGGATGGATAGAGGCCAGGATAAACTTTCAAAATATCTCATTGTGGGTTTTTCCTCCTTTTTTCAGAATTCATTATTGTATTTGAAAACCACAGATATGCAAAAGAATTACTCTTCTTGGTATAAAACAGCAGATTCAGGTTCAGTTTTTAGCCCAAAGGAGTTAAAACCTGCTGCTAAATTTTGTCATGAAGGGCAATGATATATAATATGCTGAACAAGTAGAGGAAAATTTCAGCAACACGGGAGACAGAAAACAAGTTTATATATTTATGAGATCATCATACACCTCTCTTCAGAAAACATGCCAGTTCATTAGGGACAGAAAAGAAATGCAAGATGCTTGAGTTCAGCAACTCAGGAGTTAAAAGTTTAACTAAATAATGAGTTCCAACAAAGATAATGATAGAGGCTACTAACTCTTGAGAGACCTATTGCACCAAAACCCATCCTTTTCCAGAGATTTCTGTTAGATTATTGATTTTGAGAGAGTGCAATTTTAAAAGGAAATTAAATCCTCTTGGAGAAGGGCAGTTCTAAAACTGGTAGATAACGATTATTGCAAAGGGAATTGAACATTGGGAAGTGAACATGCATCCACCCTGAACAGAGGGGATCGCACACAGCAGCCTGGAAGGCAAATAAAAAAAAAAAAGAAAAAAAAAGAAAGCAAGGATCTTGCTTGATGTTATCAGAAACATGGTGAAAGAAGGGTGCTCTCATCTGGGAGGTTTTGAAAACAAAGACCATCATGGACATGTGCATATACTACTCAAAGGAGAGCACCTTCTCTTCCTCAACAAAACACTGAAATCTCCACCCACACCGGTTTTATTAATCAAGATCTTTTGGCTGACATGAGGAAACTGCCAGTTCCAATCCTCCCTAGCCCTGCATATATTCACTTTGCTGGTAGGACAGAGAGTGAGGACTTCCCCCCACTAACTCTCCAGCTGAACTAACTGGAGGCCTCCCATGGCAGGAAGTCAATTTATAGACTTCTGACACACAGCAGCTGCTGTCGAAAGCTCCCCATGGCTTTCCAAGCTGCATTGACTAGTCTGCTACCACCGGCTCCCTGTTTTAACAGGATTTAGAAGAAGAGAAATTTATGCCCAAGGATCTTGAGACTTCCAGTGCTTTCTATTTTCTACATCAGATTGCCCGCATGGAGACCAGAAACACCTCTGTGGATCTATAGCTTTTGTACTTCATACCACTACCAAGTCATCTGCCGTATTACCTGTTTAGTACCTGTGCTAAAGGTGATGCTTCACAACTAAATGTCATCTGTGGGAGGAGCTGAGGGAGAAAGAAATAAAGCACAAATAGTGTAAGTTTTCTGTATAGGCTTGTATAAATCCAGACAGGGTTAAACTGTTATTTAAATCTATTATTTTCAGAGTAGGCTGATAGTTAACATGGAAGAAAGTTGGGATTTGGCCCATTCAATAGTTCTAAAACAAGCCTACACTGTCTCCTACTTCGAAAGAGACCCGTATATTGGTAAGAAACTGCGTGTCATCCATGTATGTCACTAGTAGTCTGCATTTTGGATTCCTCCCTCACACACACACATACGGCATTTCCACCAGTACCCACTGCATTACACTTTCAATGGTTTTATCAGCTGGCATTTTTTAGTATTCCTGTCTCAAGGAACAGCTGCTTTCCCCCTGCGCTATCTTCCTGCCAGGAAACCAAAGCCACCTAGTTAACACAGAACTGTCAATAACCCAGAGTCTTTAACCCGATCGAGCAATCAGGGAGGATATCATCAAATCAGGTACTAAGAACAGTGATAAGTAAAGTGGGGAAATAAAGAGGAAATCTCCCTGAAATAATTTAAATCAAATTTGTGGAACACTGATCAAAACCTGTAATGTAGGGCAGATTTTTTTCATGCAGGCATTCCCCAGTAGGGCTGTTGTTCTCTACATCATGTTGATTAGGTGAGAATCTGTTTTCTTTTCTCTCCTCATGAAGCTGGATCTTTAAATACCACAATTTGCTTTAGTAGTATACTAACTCTGGACAGGCTCTTTGCAGAGCACCTTTTCCACTAAAATTCTCATGAGGGAAGGAAAACACATCAACATAACTGATCAGTTTCCTGCAGACTAACCTAAAATCTCCTGAAAACATCTAAGAGTCAGACATAATTGAGGCATGCACTATTACACTTTATCAAGTAAATGGCCAGCTAAGATTTCCAGCATCTAAAGCTTACAGAGAAATGCCAACATATTTTACCAGAGCAAATCACTTACAAATACATGGCCAGAATAAACCTAAATTTATAGTTTCATACTACACCCTGATGCTGTTAATTCTATTTCTTGCTATCCTACAAAGAGAGCAAAGCCCTTGAAAAAATCTATGATTTTGTTTTCCACAAACACCTCTATTTTATTGACCCAACATCTGCTCTTTCCTGTTGTTTTAAGTCAGCTAAGTCCTTTCTCTATCCTTGTTTTTGTTCCCTTCATCCTTCACTTCTTTTAAAAGCCAATTCTCAAATAGAATCAACTTTCTTCTTTTTGTGGCTCTGATAATATAAGAAAGTACATTTGGGTTTTTTTCACCCGTTTCTACTTCAGCTTCTTTATGCATGAAAATGAGTACACAACTTTCCCACTACAGTCACAGTGTCTAATACTTTTTGGATGAGACTTGTTCACAGTGCTATTATTGTAATTTATTACATCCCATTCTCCCTAAATACCATTTTCCTTGCCGCAAACCAAAGGTCTTGTTTTCCTGGCATCTAGCAACCCTGCAGTATCTTTGTTGACATCCTGCCAAGATCTTCGCAGGTTCTCAGCAAATCTGTTAGTCTCTGCTGGGGCCAGCTGCTGTCTACAACCCTCACATATTCTGAGCTTCATTCAATTAGAAACACCCCTGAATATATTAGGCCCTCCTGACCTCAAGGGTAATCAGACGAAAAAACACTTCTTCCAACCACTGCAGAAACTTTAGCTCATGAGCCCCAAAATTCAATTTGTATAATATCACAATGGGTGAGAAGGGATACAGTCAGAAGAAACAAATTTTCATCCAAGTCTTCTTAAAGATTCAAGCTTGGCATCATGTCCAGAGACATTTATCCCACCCTCCCAAAGAAACAGATGAAATCTCAGAAGCTGATGAGATTTGAACTGTTACCAACTTTTAAAAAATGCCTCAGAGCTGTCAGCATTCCAGTTCTGATCCATCGCAGACTGCAGTGTATTCACATGATTCAGCATTGTTTCATTCTATGTCAGATTTTGTACACATCAAGAGATTTTCTTTGTAAAACTGCAGAAAAGTTGGATTGGCTTTGTCTTTATTAGCCAGCCACACGATCTATCTATCTAACATAGTATGGAAATGCACTAAACACCAGGCTGTTTGAAAAAGAGGTAACCATCAGGCGACCTGGTATCTGCAAGCTATCCTGCAGATACACCTGCTGAGTCAGGCTCTGGAGTTGAAAGAGGCAAAACCCAGCCCTCAAACTCCAGATCATGCAAACACATAATGTGACTTTGCTTGTGAAAAAGAACTATGAAAAGCTGTGGCTTTTCATAGCTGTGGCTGTTGCTGGGATCTAGTTTTAAGATGGTGCATTTGTGGCCTTTAAGATGGTGTTTGTCTTCAAGGTATCATTCAGTACCCTCTTTAACTAAGGTAAGTCCAGTATAAACCCACGCACTGTAGTTTTTCCATTCCTTGACTTCCAGGGATGGATCAGACTGCTGTGGGCCAGCCTTTCTAGAAACCAGGTTTTGTCAGCTCTACCTTACCCTCTAGTTATATTGTTTTGTGAGCATATGAAAATGAAAGAGGCCATAAATGTAGTGATTGACGGGAAAAGTAGAGGCACCGAGCAAGTGAAACTGTTTGCTGTGAGGGATGGTCTTCAGATGTTCTGGTTTAATGGTTCAGAGTGTGTGGATGCCACACAACAGTGAGGTTGCTAGTACTATTGTTTGCTATTGTGGAAAAACAGTTATTGTGCCCTCCTGCCTAACTTCTCAGCACTTAAAAGTGCATGCAGACAGAACCTTCCCTTAGGAAAATTGTCCAGATTTACCTTCTTTTTTATCTTTTAAACAAAGTTTAATGAAACTTTAAGATTAGCCATAATGTTTCACCACACAATCCTGTCATCACACTTTCCTCTGCCTCTCTCTACTATTTGTCTCCAGCTTTGCCTCCATATTATCCCATACCCTGTGTTCCAACACCCAATGATGTTATTCTTTAGGTGAGAATTTCAGGAATAAGAATTACCAGGTGAGAATCTCAGTGGAGAATGTAATAAAATCTGCATTTGTATACCTATCTCCAGATCTTTAGGATCTGGAGTAAGGACTGCCTTACTCTTTTGCTAAATATTTTAAACCAAAATGTAGTGTAGCTAGTGATGCAAAATACATCATTAGTGACATTATCAGTAACAACGCATAAGCTTAATGCACAGCTTAACAAGCTGCACATCGATACATGGTAAGCATCAGCTCTTGAGCCCTGCCATGTAAGTGTACCCTGTAGGCATGATGACATCATTTGTGCTAAATACCAACTGAACTTCGGACCTCAGTTCTCAGCTGACTGAACACCACCACAACATACTGTGGAAGTACCAAAGGACATGCACATGCTCAGCTGACTCACAGATCTTTGCTAACATGACTTACCCTTCAATCCACATTAGTTCCAGCTAGATAACATTTGTCTTCTTGGAGAAAAAGACACGTCAAGAGGATTAAGGGGAAAAGACTGTATCTTTGTTTAGTGCTGTCATATTGATATTATGAGGGTCAATGCAAAAGCATTTGTAACCTAAGTCAGGTGCAAGACTGAAGTATTACTTTTGCAGAGGAATGCACACTGTCACTAGAATACGGTGTCACAAGAATTCAGTTAAAATACTCTATCTTACTTCAAGAATTCCACACAGAACTATCTTTTCCAAGTGCCTAGGAAGTAGATGGTTACTTCATGGTGATTATCTATTCCTAAATTAAAAAGCTCAAATTACATCTCTATGGCAAAACAAGTATACCCAGACAGTAATGTGGTAGTTCTTGTATATGCTCGTGGAGTTCTGAAATTCTGCATTGTGAAACATCAGGATGCAAGATTGCAAGCTCTTCAAGGAATGCTGAAGAACAAGTCTAATAACTGTCTAAAATAAATTTCACAACTTCAAGAATTAACTATTAGGCCAGAAGTTTGACCCTTTCATCTCTCAGCCAGGTATATACAAGGTCTAGTGACTTCATTTGAGTCTGACCATGCCAGTGTTCACACTGGTATTTTAACAGAATGCACAAGTGCATTTCCACTTAAAATTTGTTTATATTACCTTGTGACAACAGCGTAAAAAATCAATATACAGTAAATTCTGCCATGGAGCTAGAGAACAGATCAGAATTTTGGAGTTCAAGACATGTTCATTTTCACAAAGATTTAATTCTTCTGGGCCATTCATTCTGCAGCTCTTAATCACATATACAGTGTTTGCCACCCTGTGAGATGTACTCATTCTCAGCATAGGTGTGTATACAACAACAGAAAGGACACATTTAAAAATATTATCTCATTTTTTGGATTGATGCTATGACCACTGGTGACTATTTTCCAGTTTTTCTTTTATAATGCTGGTGCTACTCTACTGGCCAGATACAACAGAGAGAGATGCTTAGAGATCTATAAATATAATTCTTATCCAAAATGTATTAAAGAAGTCAAATTAGTGACTGGGATTGGGGTGGGAGATAGCAATGATATTCCATACAAAAGGTTCCCTGCTTAAGTAAACAGCATATTATACGCTGCAGATTAATAGCAACATGGCTAAGGATAATAATTTTTCAGAGTTTAGTCCTGTGAAAATTTTAGGGTTTAGTTTTAGATTTTAGTCCAGGAAAAGCACCTTAGTTATTAATTGGGATTGTATATATGCAAGACCCTTCATCTGGAAGAATGTCAACCATGGCAATATTTTTCTCATCATCTCTTTTTTGTATATTTCTCTCAAACATTTAAGCTCCTGCATTTTGTAAATTTACTCATTGGGTAAAGTCCTGGATTCATTTTTGTTCCTGTGAGGTGTGACAGTTTTTTCTGGGCCAGAGTTTTTCCATTTGATTCAGCAATGTTCATATGCTAAGTTTACACACATGCTTAGATGTTCGTTGGATCAGGATTTAAGAAAAGCTGTGTGAATATGCTTGCATATCCAGAACAGAATTTCTCCCCTGTGTCCTGATCCAATCAGGATGAAAATGCTCAAGTTTCAGATCAATTGTTCCAAAGATTTTCAAGCGCATTAGTAGGATGTCAGCCACACTAATTTAAGTCACCCTGCTGTGCAAAAGCAATTGTTCAAAAAGAAAAAAAAATAAAGCCTTGCTCCCTCTCAATCAAAGTACTATGAAGTAATCTAGCATAACCAATTCATAAAATATCAGTCCCATAACTATATGATGTGAAATGTAGTGTTGATAAGATGATTTTTAATCAGAATTTAAAGCCCATTTTGCAGTTACTATATGAGACCCATTTTCATCTTTAGCCACCAAGTATTGAAAATTGAAGATTTGCTGTATGCATTAGTTAATAGGTCAAATACAATGAAACTACAAATGTAGATGTGAGTGAGAATCCCTTACTCAGTGAAAAGAATCAGTTTTAGAAAAGACTACATGGAGAGTAGAACTGGTTGGAAAGCTTTCATTGAAACAAGTGTTTCTGCCCTATTCTTTTGCTTGACTTCCAACCACTCCAACAAATGAGGAAAAGACTGGAGGCAAAGCTTTTCAGAGGAAAAGGTTATCTGGGAAAAAAATTATACAATTTGAAATGAAACAAAGTATTTTCTACTCAGAAGTAGAAATAGGAGACACTACTCTTTGTTCTAAAAAGTGAAAGTAAAAATATTTTTTTTTTTACCAAGTTCCTTGAGCCACTCCAAGTCTATTCTCTATGGGTAAAGAATAGAGGAATAAAATTTTTGGTTCAGAAGAGTTTGAGATGCTGGGGCTTATTCGAATTGGGGTTTATCTGTATTCTAGTTTCCAATGAATTTTAACTTTTAAACTATGTTTTATGTGTATTTCCATGATCAATTTTTTTCAAATATAAAAAGGGTTGAGTGAACTATTTCAGATGTCATTTAAAGCAAAATCAAATCAAACTTTGGTTCATTTTTTTTTTTCAGTCTCTTCCACTTGTACTTACTGCCAAGTTTTCACAGGGCTGAAAACAACAAAACAAGGGGAAGAAACAAAATAGTTCAGGGTAGTCAAATTTATCCACTCTAGACAATATGAGAAATCATAAATGCCTACTCCTTCCAGATTTCCACCCTGCAATTGAAAAAGGTTTAGGCAAGACTGGGACAATTTCAAACATTTACTTACATTTAAACAAACATCAGGGCACCATGAAGTAGAATTTAATTACAATGTCTATCTTCTTAAACACAAACCAGTTAGTAATATAATCTGTTTGCACATTTCAGAATCATGTGCTCAAATTCGCTTTTGATCAGAAGGTCTACTAATCCTGTCATTGACAAACTTCAATACTATGTCTGTTCACAAAGTGAAATCATATTAAACAAGTGTTTGCTAAAAAACCACAAACATCTCAGGCACATGCAAAGAAATTGAAAATGTTGATAGATTAAAGATTTGGGTGTGAACCTTGATATAATGGTTATAACAGAATCTAAATTTCACAACATCAGAAATAGGAACTCAGAAAGTGACCACTGAAGAGCCTGCTGTGACTTGGAATGAGACAAGCACAGGAAATCTCATTTGGCGAAATGTGATAGTTTAGTGTTGTAGAAAACAGTTGAAGAAACTCAGATGACAGAAGTGAGAACATCCATGACATGAAAGGAAATCTCTTTACCTTCCTTTTTGACCTTCCCTTCCAACTGTGCAAATTAAAAAATAATGTAAATTTATGGGAAAACAGTATTTTCATTCTTCTCTATTTAGGTCCAAAAGAACAAAGTTTGGGTGTTTTGTTTTTTTTTTCTTAACTGGTTCCTTATTCCTCACTTCGTTCTGCAAACCCTCTTAAAAAAAAATGTGAAAAGGGAAAGGGGCATGCTTTTTAGCTAAAAAGGCTGCTTAAATGGGATAAAGAATGAAGTTTGTATCCAGAAAACCCTAGTTAATGGAAAGAGAAACTTGCACCAATGGAAAAAAAAATAGAAAAACTAAAAAATATCCATAGGCAAAACATCAACTTTTGCACTGGCTGTCATAGGTGGGTTTGGCACTGAACACTTCACTGGGAAGTACTAATTGTAGGGATGCTATGTCAGCATCTGCACCTGCCTTCTACCACAACTCCCAGCTGCTTCAGTGAAGAGAACAAAAAGCAATTCCCAAATTCAGCCACTCAACGATCTTGACATCTAAGAATAGATTCTGTGATTTACCTTTTATAAGCTGGCACCAAGCCTATGCACTATTTAAATTTCACTTTAGTCTGTTAGGATTTTTGGAGCCTTCCTATAGATGTGATTTCTCTCTTCCCCAGGCTAAATTCCTGTACTAATAACTCAAGCAACCAACAACTCTTAGGAATATCTCATTTGGTTGGTTTGATTACACCAGAACATTGCTGACTGCTCTAAGCTCTTCAACTTTAAATATAGTTACTAAATATTGAAAACACCTAGGTCAGCAGACCTTTTTGGCTTTGTGCATTGACTCCCATCTTTCTTTCCAATTTTCTTCCGTTTTGCAACTTCAAATGCCTGTGAGGGGATTTTTGTCAAAGTGTGTCAGTGGTAAGATCAGGGCACCAGCTTGTTAAATAAACAATCAGCCCCTAAGCCGTTCCAGAAAAAGGATGAGATTTCTCATACTTATGTCATTTGTGAGTTAAGGTTTATTTAGGTTTTGAATCCCTCAAGGCAAGCATGCAATGTGTAAAGCAGAAGCCCGTAAGAGAAACATTTTACTCCTATTGCTTTCTGAGAAAGAACAAGGCTTTTAAAAAAGATCAGAATGCCACACTTCATTAAACATTAGCCTGCCTTGTCTAATAAGACTTCTTTATTTTTCAGTTGCATTCATTTGTATCTATTTTTGAAAGGTAGCTTAACTTCCATATAATCAAGATATTCGGAGACCAACAGCTTTTAATGCTTGTGCTCTAATAGGAACATCCAGATAGAAGGTAATTTCTCTTTTTTATTTTTCTTTTGAGTCTGAGAATGAATAGGCATTATTAAAAAATATTTTAGGCTGTGTAGTTAAATTCAACTGTCCTGGAAGAGACAACAATTAATAGAAGGAACTAATTTCTCTTCTGCTAAAACATCTAGGATCTCACATACTACAGGTCTTACTTAATTATCTATACATAGATACATGCAAATGTATAAGCAATGTTTATTTTTCATACAAATGCAAAGGTTTTCAGAAGGATGCAGAGAAACCTGACACCAGAAACCTTTCTCTGGTTAAAAACCTGACACTCACATTAATGGAATGGCTGGCTGAAGTTCGCAAAGCTTGAAAACAACTCCAGACCTGTTTTCAAGCATTAGTAGCTTCTTATTGCCATGAGAAATGGGTCTGAAGTTGCTTCAGGTTGAAGGGTATTCAGAAGCAGGATGGTACAGTAAGAGAGAAAAGCAAAGATAGGCTATGGTTTTAGATCTGGACATCATTGAGTTCAAAAGCACTTGGATCCTAGCTGTGTAAGAGTTCCTCTCTAAATAAAGGAAAGGTAAGAAAGATTACTGAAACACCAATTTTGTTGAAATCCATATGTGAGATGAGCTGAACTAAAATATTTATTTGATTAGTGGGGTAAAATTCACAGGGGCTGAGGAAAGGGACAGGGGAAATTAGGGTTCCATTGTGACTTCCAGCAGAAGAGCTGCATCTCTTACTGTGTTCAGTGGAAGTTAACAGTGATCCCACCACAATCAAGGCATAAGTATATGTTACCCCGTGATCAGGAAAGTAATTTTTTTTTTTCATTTTGTGGTAAATAAAGCCAATTGTATCTTGTGCAGGTTTGGTGTACTTATAAAGGAGCAGAGAACACAAGTGGTTCTACAGGAAAGAAAAGCTACATCTATAATTTCATTTAATTTCCTTATTAAGGAACACCACGATTTTCCAGAAGTTTCCCCAGGGTCTCCTGTGACCACTGACTAGCTCTATACTGCATTATTTTGTGAAAAATAGAAAGAAACTTTTTATGAAGTTCGCCACAATTTGTTACTGCTCAGCAGGAACATAATCTGGACTTCTTGCAGTGCTGTAAACCAATTTAATTTCCCTGTCAGACTTCTTGATGGATGTGTCTATAGAGTTTTCAGATGGGAGATAAAACTTTTACCACTGAAGGCAGAAAGTAGTTTCCTTTTCATTTGCTATCCAAGGGTTCAACCATCACCTGCTCAGCAGGGCTTCACTCATTCAGCTCTCTTGAACAATATATTTAAGCTTTATTCATTTAAAATCAAAACAGAAATAAAACAGTAATAAAAACCTTGCATGGGCAAAAGTCTCCAATTCACAAGCACTCTGAAAATTGCAGATTGCACCATTCAGTATGTTATTCCTTCATTTTAACTCACAGCAATACTGATCTTAAATACTAGCCAAAGAAAAACTATTTAGCCAGGCTGCACTAAGGCTCCAAGTGTGACGTACAAGCCAAGAGGAGTGGGAAAGAGACACATGCCATCTTCACAGGGAAACAAAGAACTTCATAGCCCTCAATCACAACCAAATCAGAAACCCCACAGAAGTTGATATAAACTCAAAGAGACCAGAAGTAGCACTAATATTTTTCAAAGGAAATAAATGAGTGGGCTAACAGATTAATAATGAGCACTTGTACTAAAAGATCCCCTAAAAAAGAAATAGATGCATTCGCTCACAAAATTTTCCTAATATATTCCCCTTTATAAGGGTGCTAAAAATATTTCAGTTCTTATTGCCACCTTGATCAAACTTGGAAAAAGTGCAACCAGACCTACATGAGAATGGGAAAATCCCCTCTGGAAATATATTAATGCATTTTAATAATAATAGGCTTATGATTATTCTTCCCATCTCAGCAAATACTGTTTTTCTAAGCTTAAATGCAGGTAATGATATTGTGCTATTATTTCAAAATGAATATCTAAAACTTGTATCATAAATACTTCAACCTTTAAAATTTTTTTAAATTGAAATTTAGAATTAAACTTTTGAATATTTGTGGTAGATTGAATAAGTGTTGATAATAAACTTGTTACAAGGGAAATGTAGCTAAAGGCACCAGAAGCTGACAAGAGCTCGAGGACAAATATCTGGATGCATACATTTTATACTTTAAGTATCATATGTTGATTATCATCCACCATTCTAATTTCAATGCAAAGTGAGCAGACATGAGAGCCTAGTATTCTCTATGGAAGAAAAGACTGACCAAAAACCAACATTGACATCACTGCAAAAGTTGTTCCCAGGCCCAACAACAACAACAACAACATGAAGAACAATTCTTATATTTACCTACTAAAGCAGAAATCGAGCAACTGGCATCATAAGTAGAAATCACAGGATGGTCAAATAGTTGTGGTCACTTCTATTTCCCCTCTTGCCAACTCAGCGCATCAAGTAAAAGTCCATCACATGCTTACATACTGCACCCTTCTTTCCTTAGTAACATACGTCAGTTTTTAAAATCACCAAGTGGTGCCCCACTTCATGAAATTAACCCCTTTATGCAAGGAAGCTTAAAGCAAAGAGAATCTAAAACACTGCTCCTTCAGCAAGCAAGTAATTAGCTTCTGGAGTAGGAACTTTTTCAGAAGCCAAAGTTAGAGGTACTATATATGGAAATCAAGATTAGAGACCAAAAATAATCATGTGTTTATATAGAAACACAGTTATTAAAAAAAAATACCCAGAAATCAGCAGCAAATGCATGCCTTATGCAGAGAACATCCTGACAAATATATGCAGGTGCTCCGATTTTCAAAACAAAGCCAAACCTTCCAGAAGTTGAGGTCTTGCTGTGCAAGCACACTTATCTTTTATAGTAACATTTTAGTGTTTCCATATAATATATCTGAGTGTGTATGTAAGGTGTTCCTCTTACTCTCAAAAAAGTTCAGTGCTTCTCATACCATATTTGCTTCTTCATGAGAATATTGCCAATATAGAAACCAGCATACCAACAGCTGGATGATTTTCAAACTAGTCTTCTTGAGACAGAAATAACGCTGAAAAGATGGATAGGTCACTGGCTCCATTGCATGAGAGATGATGTTGCAAAATTGGAAAATCCTTAATCAATTTAAGTGTCTCAATAAACTTTGAACAGCAGTCAAGATTGAAGAGACTAAGAAAAGACTAGTTGCAAAAACAAGACTGCACTGGTTAAAGTATTAAAAGTAGAGGTTTCTCTCTCATAATACCAAAAAGCAAAACTTGGTTAAAGCTAAAGGCAAAAAGGCAATATGAGATGGCAACTCCTCAGTTTTCTAGTGTAAACTGAATTAGGTATGTGTAACCTTTCTGCCCATAGCACATACCATCCCCCCACCCTCTCCAACATGGCCCTCTGCATATTGTTTTTGTCTTTGTCATTTATAAAATACTTTGTCCTTCACACGTACTGAAGGTTTGCACTCTAGAAATACAAACTTGCTCTTAATTCTCTTTCTCTAAAGTGCACTTCTCTAAGGAAGCCACCCCACAGCAGAATTGCACCTCACTAATTCCCCTCTTTATTATACAGCTGTCTTAATGCTGAATCTGTTTAGCTTTCCGCATTTAGGTAAATGGAAATCAGCTCAGTACAAAGTATATGTCCTGCATGAATCAGGACTATAAAGTAGCTCTTCATTCACAGATAGAGCCCTTTCAGAAATGAAACATAAGTTTGTACTGTGTAAATGACCCATAAAATAAAATTTAACTAACGAGATTTTGATGATCAGGATACACTTAATCTGAAGTAAGAATGGCCACATAAAATTGTATAGAGTGAAGGGGTAAATTAAAACAGATGTCATTATTTTAGCTCAAATGTTGACAAATACTCACTTTGGAACACTACTAAGTACATTTACAATGTCATAAAACCAAAACTATTACAAAAAGTCTGTAACTTAAATTAATATTTGCTATCATTTTTATAAGCATTTAAGTTACATTCAATCTAATAGATAAAACTTACTGTACTATTTTCCACACTTGTATTTCGAAAGTGAAGAATTATAATAACATACTTACAGCTTGGATGCAATGAATCTGTATTTATGAAAAACACATTTCAGATTTGAGAAGCCTACAAAAGCAGTTTTCTGGAAGTAGACAGAGTACATTAGCTAGTTCGATATCCATCAATATACATGATACGTTTAGTATTTTAAATCTTTTTACATGGCAAGTAGTGGTTAAAAATTTAGCAGGTTTATTACACTTCACATGGCTGGTTATTCCACAATTAAGACCAAATTCATATTTTTGCTTTCACAATGCCAACAGCTATCATAAGAAAAAGCTATATTACAAATTACCCTAACAGCAGGATTTTACAATAGATGAGCATGGGAGTCATTTATAATGCATTTGCTGCTATTAAAAAACAAATAAACATTTACAGTCTGCGTTAATTAACTTTACTGCTGAATTAGTAGTATTCCTTACTCTTTTTAAATAGAAGAAATATTGCAAGTATGACATTAAAGTCACGCTTCAGCGCAGCAAAGGCTGTCACATTTTAAAAGCCTCTCTTATTCTCCAAAACACATGGAGCCTTTGGACATCTTGAGACCTACACGCACCACGTTCAGTACTGATACCCTCCAATATACATGAATACAACAGAGCAGTTTAAGAAGGACATTCTCATGTCAGAAATAAATTATCATATTTTGTGCATAGCATTTAAGTACAGCAGCTTAGTAGACTTACCTCACCACCATACAGTATATATGCTCTAGAGCTAACATCTTCTGGTGCGAGGCTAGGAAATGGATAGACTAAATACCAGGGTACATTCTGCCAGCTCATCTGCTCATGTAAGTGAAAATTCAGCTTGGCCATGTCTACAATCTTTATGAGTTGTCGTGAAGTACATAGAGCACTTACATCTTGTATCAATAAACATTTCACCATTTGTGTTGATTTTTTACCTTGTTTTGCTGCTGCCAATCCCAGCATTCTGTGGCAAACATAAGGACATGCCCAATTTGTTCTCATGAGAAAATAAACAGAGCAACAAATCTAAAGTCTTACCCTTACTAAAGTCAACAGCAACCTCAGGATCAAGTATGTGTGAAGCAGGAAAACATCTGACAGCAAAATCTCTGAAAGACTCATTAGAAATGTTCTTTTTCATCATCTTAGTAAATAAGCAATTCACAAAGGCCTGGGCCGTGGCAACACATAGGAAAGCGTCTGTAAAGAGTACAAAGTTTTACAATTAACAGAATGAACTCTGTTCACCATGTCAAATAGAGAAAGGTTTGCTTAGCTTCTTGAATTCCTTCAGCTCTCATTAGTTAAAGAATGAGATTCCTCGGCATTCTCTACACAGAGCTATAGTCTTCATCTATTGGCACAAGAAGTCCCAGCTATTCATTAAGAACCTTTATTTACCACTTACTCATACAGTAGTGAGAATTGCTTATAATGTCTCACCAAGTATGTCTGCACACTGTGGGTAATACTCAAGTTTGTCCTAAAGTTAATTTTAAATACAAACAAACCAGTTTTTATTACAGCTATGAAGTACTGGCTGATAAGCTTATCTGGTAGAAACTTAAAGTTTAGATTTGAACCATATTTTCTATTAGTTTTTAATTTTATGATTTAAAGACGTCCAGTCATCTTTCTCCAAGATAACCATATTTCTGTTGTGCTACAAGGCAGAATAAGATCCTAACACAGACAGAAATGTCACTGCTTATCATTTCATAAAAAACATTACAAGCATTTTCTTTAATAAAAACACTAATTTCTTTCATTTACAAGTAGTTTAATTTTTTTCAGCCTACCACCAATACCTTTTCCAAACACTGTCAGTGCCATTGGATATTTTCAAGCAGTTCTGTTTTCTAGATGAGGGAAACGATTTACTGCCAGCTTTCAGTGTGTGATTTTGTAACTATCATTTCATGAGCACTAAAGACCACAAGAGACCTCATCACAGATTTAGAACCTTGGAGTCAACTTCTTGCTTGCTCTTTTCTGTTCAGTTTCATGCCCTAGAGAAGGATGTTGTATTAGAGCTCTACTGCTAAAGATCGTTATGTTTAGTTTGGATAGAACGTTTCTAGGCAGAATATTGCAAGTTTTGAGGGCTTAAGTGAGACCTTCGGCCTTGTACTGGCCTTAAACACACAGATCAAGTGTTTCTGAACTGCCCCTGTATTGATATTGCGCATATCCTTGTAAATCTTGACAGAAATAGACAAGTTTACTTCTAAACCAAAGATGTTGCTATTACCAACACAAATACATTACACTGAAAATATAGAAATGTGAGGGCATGCTAGCATATTTTTAAATTCATGCAGCTTTTATTGAGTGTTCTATCAGCTTGACTACAACATATACCGCCTGAGGACACCTCATATTAAAAAAGGACACACACAATTGCTCCTATGGTGAGATTACACAGTGGAGTGCTATGAGAAACTGAAACTGGGGGACTTGCTGTGATCATGTTTCTGAGCTAACCATGGTTATAAATGAACATTATAAGTCAATGTAACTAAACTAGTATTTGCTGCATTACTTCCCTCGCTCAAGTGTGAATACATCTAGAGTCCTGTTCATTTGCCTAGAAGAATGATATTCAGAAATACCCCATGAACCACCTGACAAAGAGAATTTAGAATTCACTGTAGTTTTCAGCATCACAGTACTACAGATGTAGATCCTGAGTTGCTGCAAAGAAGCTGATCAACCCTGTAACTATGGTCAACAAACCATAAGCAGATGGGTGACAGTGCAAGTGACAGAAATGTTCAAAATCCCCAGGCACAATAAGCTGGCACCACTTGATCCTTGTAGGAGATGGTAATCAATGCTAATCTATGCATTAGTTATGAGGTGGTTTAATTCCAGTAATAAACATTCTGTGATTGATGAATTTTTCACAGCTGTTGTCTATATAGCTGTTTAATTAGAACATGCTGGCAGAGGCTGTTAATTCAAGTTGCCGACTCCAGTGCATTCCACTTTCTGCAAGGCAGGATGACAGTTGGTAGAGTGACTTGGGTGGCTGTGCAGGGGACCTGACATTTGGCAAAAGATCAGCGCATTAGATGACAAGCCAAATTCCATCAGCTTCCTAAAAATACTAGCAGACTGACAAACAGAAAGTGCTTTAATTGCTGGTGCTACAGTCTTTGATTTTCTGTTATTGATGGACACTGGATCTAACTGCATAGGAATGTCTACTTCATGCTACTGTTGTTCTCAGAGCCAGCCAACCATAACCTAACAGGAAGGAAACAAAGTCAGATGCCTTAAAAAAGAAAAAAAAAACTGCCAAAAGTTCTGACATTTGCTTTAAGTATTTGACCTTCTGAATCCATACAACTCCCTTGCTGGAATATTCCATCAGGGAAAGGGAATCCCTATCTTAGGTATCATGTAACATATGCCTAACTGGGGCCTGAGAGATGGAGATTCCCAAATGAGTACAACACAGGGGGAGCCAATACTACTCCCTCATTGAGGCATCTAAGACCTGACTCAAAGAGTTACATCCAGAGTCCAGCAGGATGCTTATTTTCATTCACCCTGTGCCTGCATCAGAAGTGCCCACTGAACTGCCAGTTGTGAACACAGCTCTGGTACCACAGTCCATTAAAAGCTGAGCTTCCTAAACTTACTGTACACATGCCACCAAGTAGGTTTTAGATGCTGGCACGTTTGGCAATATTCACGCTGGTCACCTACAGATAGAGGAAACCTAATAACAGTTCCCTAAGCTGACTGGACATGTAGGATACTGACCTAAAAAGACAGCCCTGTTTAATCTACAGGTAGTTATCAAGCTTCCTATCATTAACCTCAGTTTTGCTTTATAGTGCTGTTAGAGACTAAATTCTTCTCAGTAAGAAGAAGTCCAGAAATTAATCACAAAACTGGATGTCTGAAATCAGTTAAAATTCTTGTGACAAACAAATAAAACCACTTACTGTACTGCAGCTGCAAGGAGAACTTACCACGCCAGCAGTAAAATCTTTGATACTGAATGGCATGCTCATCTGTTCATAATTCTAATAATGTTAAAAAGTTTATGAAAAATTAAAGTATAACTGTTTAATACTATTTTTTAACTTTTCTGTTCTGGGTGTTTAAATCTTGATTTGACACTAAACAAACTTTTTGATCTAAACTAAATCTGCAAAAAGCATCCAAAAAAATTCCTACTTAAAAAAATAAATTTCTTACTTCATTTCTCAACAGCAAAATTACTTGATTAAAAAAAAGTCATGATTTACTGCTCATTGAGTCATGCCAATATACAGAAAAATACCCATTTAAAAGGACACTATTTTGGCACAAAGACATAAGCATGAACATCTGAACTGCTGAAAATATAATGTGAAATGCACTGGTTCAGTATAACCAGTACATTTGCCAGAACACCACGTTCAGTTTTTGTAAATGCCTTTATGCCTCAAACATTTTAAAGTAAACTCAGACAGCCTAGGAGTAGTCTTCTGATATGATTTTCTCTGAAGCTCCATAAGAATTGGTCTCTGCTCCTGATAACCTTACCATTCTGACACAGAAAGGTGACCAAAAGTCAGTCTGCTACATTGTTTTGGTGTTTTTTTTTTTGTTTGGGTTTTCTTGTTTTGGTTTGGTTATGGTTTTGTTGGTGGTGATTTTTTTTTTTTCCTCCATGATAATTTTCCTCATCAGGCCACTTTGACAATTCCAGAGGCAAGCGTCCCTGTTCTACTTGATTGCAAGAGCCTCCCACTCCCAGTCAGCATGATATTACCCTGTGACCAAGTACCTTACTCCACACAAAATGCCAGAACACTCTCATGGGTTTTGGTTCCTTACATGTGGTAGATGTTTCAATATGTGAATTAAATGAAACACTAGTCTCATCAATCTCTCACATTTTGTCCAAGATAGTGTCATAACACCCTTATTTTAAAGGGAAGTAACCAATAAAGGCAGAGTAGATGGTTGCCAGGAGGGGCTTAGATATCTGTCTCCCTCCTTCTCTCATCCCTAAATCAAAAACAAACAAGACAAAAAATTAGATTTTAATCTTTGTGATTATTTTTTTAAACAGTTACAGCAAAATGTCCTTTGGTTGCTTAGTAGTTCAATAACCTCAAAGCAGCTAAAGCAACTTTGCTCCTTCAGTTTTGTATTTGTTTCTAACAGAGAAAGACAAAATTCATGTAATATGAAAAGCCACAAAAGAGCCTGGCAAAACCTGCAGAAACTAACAGTGCCAAGTCTTACACCATGCTACTCAGCAGCTCTGCTGGATGCCTTGCTTGCAGCAATTCAAATTTTGCAAGCAGTGACATGGAGTTTAACTTATCATTTGTCATAATCTTTTTCTAAAAGGTAAAGGATTGAGTTCACAAGCTCTGGAGAGTGGTTTTCTGCAGTTGCATTCTCTAGTGAGCACTTTACTGAACTTAACTGAAAGTTGAAAAGAAAGAGGCTTAAGACAACGCAATTTTATAATTAAAGAAGAGATGACAAAACTTCCCTGGGTTTAGCAACAGCAGGATGATTAGACAAAGTCATTTAGTATTTCATACCTGAATATGAACTTTACATATGGAAGCAGAGTCTAAACCTGTAGAGTTATTCCATAGATTTAACACCAACTCAGTGCAATCTGTTTGAATACTTCACTCTTAATTTCTGAACAGCTGAGAAAAAAGGAAAGGAAAGAGAAGAGAAAAGAGAAAAGAGAAAAAAGAGAAAAGAGAAAAGAGAAAAAAGAGAAAAGAGAAAAGAGAAAAGAAAAAAGAGAAAAGAGAAAAGAGAAAAGGGAAGGGAAGCTGGGAAAAAAATATCAAGAATTAAAATAAAATTAAGGAGACCGTTTATTTGATAGGAACTGATCCACAACAGGCAGCAGAAAACAGTTTCCTTGGTCACCAGGTATCCATTACAACATAAAGCATAATGAAGAAACCTGTGAGTAAGATGTTGTATATGCTTCACAATTTTTCTAGTAAGAGGGCAGGCTACAGTTCATTCTTATGTTTCCTATATTGCCCTTCACATCATTTAATACACACCAGTAACTTCATATAACAACTAGTTGTGAGGCATTGTTTTGTACTTTCTCCTACACGAACTAGGAGATTACATACATCACCTGGTTTTCTTAAATGACTTAGTAGACAGTGCACTGTATTTAAATTGAGTCTTGATATCAAAGAAATAACCACTTAAAAAATTAAAATTTAAAATCTACGCTAGGTAGGTAAGTCAAAACATCACACTTCATACTATTTCTGCTGTTCTTTACCTCCTCCATGAACACAGATTTCAGAACTCTCACAAACTGTGGAGTGGTGATTATTCAGTAGATTTTGAAACCTGAATCTCCCATATGCCTGCTGTTGCCTTTTAAATCTACAACCTGATCACTTGTCCAGAAACAATTGTTTTTGCCAGAACACCAGGTTTTCTGCATAAATCGGTGGTAGGAGTCAAGTTTTTCCAGCAGTCATTGCTATACGAATGTGTCTTGATATTTTTTATTTTTTTCTAGCTAGAGAAGCACATAAGTATCATAGATAGTGACAGCTCTCAAACAAGCAAGAGCCCCACTCCCCAGAGATACTGGTAACTGCTGTGTGTCACAGTCTCAGGAGAGCCTAGGGAGCAACACCCACCCACACCTTTCCTGGGCTAGAGCTAGGAGCAGCAGCAACATCAACTTTCCCCAGGATAGGATTTCTCACGCCACTTAGGGCCATTTTGTCACCCTGCTCCATAGCATAAGCCAGAATCATGTTACTTGCCACGTACTGTTCAAAAGCATGTCATTCCTCATATCCATGTATCTCCTTATTTATTTAACATTCTCACTACTCATGCAAGCCAAATCCAGTGCTGATGAAAAGCAAGAGGAAAAAAACAGTCTGAGTATGCTATGTATCACTGCAGAATGGTTAGATGTTGATACTGTCTTTACAGATGAAGCAAGGTATAATACATGGGAAATAACTCTGTTGGGTTTTTTTTGTATCAAGATAAGTAAAGGTCACAGGAGTTAAATATTTAATGCGGTCAGACTCTTCCCTACCTAGTACACCTTTGTCTCCACTGAAACATGAACTTTCTCCTCACAAAGCACATTATTACAAAATAATGTAAATTATAGCATTACATACAATTTGCAGAGAAGTTCAGGAAAGAGAATTAAAAGAAAAATGAAAAAAACAACAAAAAACATTAAAAAAGCCCCTTCTCTTGCACATCTCCTGTAACACCCTTAGGACCAGAGGCAGAATTTTAAAGCCTTAGTACTGTAGCCATTGGAAAACAGAGCTGGAGCCAGCTTTGGTGCTCTGACCTGACTTTTTTTGTTTTCATAGAACCATAGAATAGTTAGGGTTGGGAAGGACCTTAAAATCATCTAGTTCCAACCCCCTGCCATGGGCAGGGACACCTCACACTAAACCATGTCACCCAAGGCTCTGTCCAACCTGGCCTTGAACACTGCCAGGGATGAAGCATTCTCAACGTCCCTGGGCAAGTCATTCCAGTGCCTCACCAGCCTAACAGGAAAGAATTTCTTCCTTTATACTCAATCTAAACCTCCCTTGTTTAAGTTTTAACCCATTACCCCTTGTCCTGTCACTACAGTCCCTAACGAAGAGTCCCTCCCCAGCATCCCTGTAGGCCCCCTTCAGATACTGGAAGGCTGCTATGAGGTCTCCACGCAGCCTTCTCTTCTCCAGGCTGAACAGCCCCAACTTTCTCAGCCTGTCTTCATATGGGAGGTGCTCCAGTCCCCTGATCATCCTCGTGGCCCTCCTCTGGACTTGTTCTAACAGTTCCATGTCCTTTTTATGTTGAGGACACCAGAACTGCACACAAAACTCCCAGTGAGGTCTCACAGGACCAGAGCAGAGGAGCAAGATCACCTTCTTCTTTTCCCTCTTTGTTTTGTTTTTCCATCCTAATTTCTGCCAGAACCACTCAGCTTTTTGCCTTCTCTCACACAACTCAGCACATTTGTTAGGCAGGCTCAGATGACAGAAAATGCTCATCCATCTCAGAGTCTGAGCAGCCATGTTTTAAGAGGAAACCCCACGGGACTACCAGTACAGCTGTTCCCTCAAGAAGTATGCTTCTGTTTTCAGTTTCCTTTCCTCTTTCAGAGTCAGAAAGGAAAGATCCAATAATCATCCCAATTTCTGAATTCCCAGTGGAAGATAAAACAGCCTCTGAGGCAAATTTGCTAAGAATCTGAGTTGAACACCCACAGATAGAGAACATACTAACAACGTTTGTGAGGAAAAGAATTTCTGACTTAGAGATGTATTTCACACTAGCACAGGATTTAGAAAAAAAAACTTCATGAAAGTAATCACTGTTTGCAAATACTGAACAACAAAAATTCAAGGCAAAACCAAAACCATTACTAAGTAGATCCATTGAGATTAATGCACACCAAAACATTACATGAGATCCCAATTCATATTTTTAACAGCTCAAGATTCAGACTCTAAACTTTAATGCTGGGCAGAGAGAGTGAGAGAAATTCTTTTCAGTTGCACTTGTGAAAGGCTCCATAGATTTCAAGGTACTTGCCTGTGCATAATGCAGCACTTACTCTGCAGGGGGCCAAGAACCTACTCCAGTTGCTATAATATATTGGGTATCACTCCCTCGCCTATAATAAAACTTAGTTTCTCTGACAAGCAGTGCTTACAAACCACAAATAACCAGTTTGGCCCTGGACATGCTCTTTTACAGTCTCAAAGTTTAGAAGAGTCTTCTCTTCCCACGGACATTTCTTAAAGTCACTTAAAGAAATCACCAGTAAGCACATGTAAAGAACGGCAATAGCAAAGAGATTGTTAACTTATAAATCTTGAGTAATTCCTTTTGCTTCAATGGAATTGCTACAGTACAAGTGGAAACTGAATTTATTGTTCTAGAATTATCATTAAGCTAATGTTTCCATTCCTATTAGTCAATGTTTTCTTTGGAATGACACAGTACTATTTATTATTATTATTTTATATGATTCTATACACAAGTGTCTTTTTCATAGCCAAAATAACTTTATTTTTCTAAGAACCCATCATTATAATTTTTGCTTAATGCAATTTTTCAAATTCATGGCTTCAAGCATTACCTAAACTAACCTAACATACAAAAAAGGCTACTGGATTTTCTTGGTAGAATACAGAAGCATTCAACTAAAAAGATGATGATCACAGCACCTAAAGGTGTCATAGTTAGAAGCAAAAAAGGGAACACAGAAACAAAAGACAGCAACAAAGAAAAAAAGTAAAAGCAACAATTACTTCTTACAATGCTCTATTACAACAGAACCTCAGTTCTAACCATTACCAGATGGGTATTACATTCTGCACAAACTGGCAAAGCTGACACCCAAACATTCTCCATATTAGAGAAAAACACTAACAGACTTGCTTTACTGCGCATATATTAAAGACTTACCAAAAAAAAGGACTACTTTTCTGGAAGGAAGTGCTAACAGAGTAAATTTATATTTGCAAGTTTTATTTAATATAAATATATTTATGGAAGTTTATTAGCATACAAAGGAAAAATAATAAATTAAAGCATTTAAATGCCCACATATGCCCACAAGCATGTATACAGACTTTTTTGTTGTTGTTTTTTTTAAACAATCTTTTCTTCGTCACTTTCCCCCACCAGCTCTCTCTCATTACATTTGGTCACAAAAGTTTAGCCTCATCATTAGACTTTCACCCATGCCACATAAAATACAAAAGCCATAAGCCAAATTCCGCTCTCAGTTACACAGATGCAACCTTTAACATCAGAATATTTGCACCAGTGTAAACCAATAATAGACTTTGGCTGCCCTTACGGACCTGATTTTGGCAGGTGGATGGAACAGGACTGGAAAGTTGTATTTATTTACCTCAGGAAACTAGAATCCAGCTTAGAAGAGATTTTAAAAGTTTTATGGACCAAAGACCTAATCTCTAATGGAATTCCCCAAATAGCATAAAATTGCTATAAAGACAAATCTCACACAATTCATTTTTATACCCTTAATCCCTGCTTAGAAGAGGTCCAGGAAGCAAACAATTGGGGTATTGCAGAGCTAAGGGGCAATTGTAGCAAAAGCACTGGGGTAGGACTTTGAGCCAGGGTTGCTTCTTGTCAGCTTGCCTGCTTGTGGAGGGTTGCCATTCTCCTGTGGCTTCTGAGAGCACTGGATTACAGCTACAACAGTAGGGAAAGGGAAGGGAGGTAAAAATAAAGTGCCCCTTGAGAGTTTTTAATAAGCCTGACAAAGAAATCATGCAACTTGGGAAGATGTAAATCATTTTTCAGCTGAAAAGCTTGTTATTTATAGAATATATACAGCTATTTCAAATTGCCATGGAAGTCATCAGGAATACATTTTTAATCCAGTAACAAATGCAATGTATGATGTATATATAAATAAAAAGTATAAAATTGGAGTGAAGACAGAATTTCAATGCCAACACACCATCAAATTACAAGTAACAATCAAGCACCATATTATCATTAGAAGGTAGGCTGCTTCTTCTAATTAGTGCTCCAGGAAAGAAAATAGTACGCATGGTAAAATGAAGCTGCTAGCCAGTGCACCCCAAAGGGTTTAAGATCAACCAATGTAGGATCACTGCAGTAAAGCAGAGTATACAGCATTAGCCAAAACATAACATAACTTCTTCTAAACAGATATTTAATACTTGATAGTCAGGGCCCCCCATGAAAATTGATATGTTAGGTAGAAAAAAATAAGCCTGTACTTTAGGATATAATCAGCAAAACAGAGGAAGATATCTGTAGGACATCAAAACAGAAAACATGCCCAAGAGGAACGTGTGGAATTAACAGGAGCACTTCAGAGCTTTGCTCCAAGTTTCAATTGGCAAGCATGCCATGCTCACAAAAGTTTCGTGTTTGGACTCATATAAATAAAAAGCTACTTCGATGGTGACTGTCACCCACTAAGCAGTGATGCATTGAGATTCAGTGTTTAAATCAAGAGACTCATGTGGATTACACAAACTCAATCCTATTGAGAAGGATGGTGTGAAGTTGTTTAAATGAGCTTCTGTAAGACACCTCCTTCACACTGCAGATAAGATCTGGAGGCAGGTTTGCTTGGCAGGGTTTTGCACCAAGTAAAAGTTGTTTAGCTTGTCAGCATCAGGGAACCTTATCAGTGCGATAAGTCAGAGCTGTTTCAAAAAGTGATCACAACGGAACTTTCGAATTTATTTCCATATAGGTAGGAAACGCCTGTAGCTTCAAGCCACAACTTACTAGACCCAGGCAAACAAAAACACTTGACAGCAGAGCCAAGCCAAAGAGCTTAGCTAGGATCAGTGAGCTGTTAGAGCTGACTATACACATTTGAAAAAAAAAAATTACATAAAGTGCTATGTATCTGAGGTCACTGTGAGAGCCAGGAAGTAATGCCAAGACATTCTTGCAGGCTTCTCCCTTCCTTGGCTTGTCCTCATTCACAGACATGGAGACCAGCCTGCACTAGGGCTCAGCACAAGCTTTCACTGGTTTACCCACCTCTGACAACTAACAGGTCATGTTGCGGAGTCGCTTATATTTAGAACAGGTGGACAGCCCCAGTTCAAAGTTAATCAATTTAACACTTTTTTCATGGCTTTCATAATTCTAATTAGCTTACTGTTGCAAACTAGAGATGGGCTACCCCAGCCTGCTAGAAGTTACAAATGTTATTTCTCTACAAACATGAACATTTTCCTTCTCTTTCCAAGGAAAATTTTTAATGCACAAATTTGAATGCACCTGGCTTTTCTTCCAACCCACATGAAGATTTATCAGTGAAGAATGCCCTGAAGTCATGTTTAAATTGACCTTATTGTGATAAAGGCTACAAGAGTTTAGTGTTATTTTTATATGCAGAGTTGTAGCTTCACCCCATACCAAACACTGTCATTTTACCACTTCCTACTGAGAATTCAAAAAGGGATTTGGTATCAATGTAATTACAAAAGGTTCAAACCCTAGAATCTCATGGACATCTTACCCTCCAGTAGAGATCTCCATAAAGGCTAGGGAGCCATCCTTAGCCTCCCAGCTACCTGTATCTGGAGATACATCCTGGAAAATCTCCCCATAGGCCCAGCATTCCTCAACATGTCATGCCATCAGACTGAGGCCAAGGACCTCTCCACCACCAGACTGCAAGCATGACACCTTTCACTAGCAGAGCTCTCCCAACCCACACATCTTTCTAGGAGGTCCAGAGCCAGACAACATAGCCAGAGAGGTGACAGACACATTCATCTCACTTAAGTGTATGACAGCAGACCCACTACCCATCTCTGCTTGGCAGTGTAGTCCAGGTCCTGGTTTCTGTTAGTCCAACATTAGGGGCAAATATTTACCTCATCTAATTATTGGAACATACGAAAGGAGACAAAAATGAAGCTAGAATAGCCTTTTCATCATGAAACTCACCAGATAGATATCCTACTTCCTATGGTACACCACTATTTCTTCCTGCCCATATTTGAGCAATATCTCTAAAGAAAGCAGAACTAGAACTGGTGGTTACAGCCAAGACTAGTTTTGTGGTCTCAGGGATCTTTTTATGATACCCTTTGAGGTGGTAAGTTGCTCACTATGATAGCTAATGTGTATGTGCCCTGTGGAAACTCAAACCTGACTGATGGCTACTAACATTTTCCCCTTCTACATTTTAAAATCTGACAGATATAACTATCCTGAAGTGTTGACAGAAAACCACAGGTAACAGTCTCCATTTTGACTCATTATATTTTATGATATTTTTAAAATAATATATTGTTAATAAATGTGTTCACAAAATTACCTGATGAGGGGCAAGTCTTCCTATAGCTCTGATGACAAGTAGGGCTAATGTCAGCAGTGTAAAGGATAATTAATCTTATCTGTCAGTGCAGCTGTTTCACATAATTTTACTCTAATAGCAAATATCACATATTTTTGCAAAGGTAATCTGAAGGAGTAGAAACAGGATACTGCTTTCAGATGTAGTTTGCTATCATCACTTCCAGCCCTAGTGCAGTGAATCCTCTAAATTCATGAATTTAGACCTTTCTGGCACTTCTTTGTTCCTGTTAAAGTCTGAATAAAGTTGGTAGATTTACTGCCTCTGGTGACAAGAGCCTCCTCTGAGCCTTATAATAAAGGACATGGTCTTTTGAAATCAGGGTGAAGAATCTAAGTTTTCTTTTGAAGTCTTTGCAGATTTTTAAAGCACCCACATCGCATCCAGCTTGTTTATATACTCTGTGAGACAGGACCTTTGGAAATCTCCTACTGTTGCTAGAGTACAGAGCTGGACACTAGCCTAGCCAGTGAAACTGATTTCTACTATAAGAACAACCTCTTAACTACTCCCACCATCCTGATGGAGGTTTTCCTCAGCAGAGAGAAAGTGCTCTTCTACGAACAGCTCTATAAGAGGTAATGGACATATTCTCCTTTTTATCATACAGACACCTACTGTTTTAGAAAACACTGTAATGAAAAGGCAGAATCCTTGGGAAAAGCCTTTGAAATGCAAACTTCATAGAACATCCCTAGAGAAGTCTGAAGCTGCATGATCCCTGATGACTGCTACTGTTGCTGCTTTGCAGGAAGGCGGATAGTGACAATCCCAATCCTCATGTTCTCTGGGCCATCCATGGAGCTGATTGCATTTCACTTGGCAACATATTTCTTTGCTGCTATTTAATTATGTGAAATACTGTGGCTAAAGTAAAAAGGAGACAAATTGAACCTCTAGGGATGCAGAGTACAAAGAAGAAGTTTAGAAAGATTCAGAAGTGAAGAATATAGGGGAGAAGCTAATGAGGATTTACCCTGTGTAGCACCAGTAGCTCCACACAGAACTACAGAAGTAGATAAGAAAGCAAAAAAATGACCCATCAAGGAGTCAGAAATAGAGCAGCATTGAAAACTGCACCAAATGCAAATCTATGTCCCTACTTGGTGGCCTGCATCCAAGTTCATGGAAAGCAGCCATCAATCAGCTTTTGACACTGGCATTAAATGTTACTTAAGTAGCAGATTCACAAGCAAAACTAGCTTACTGAGAAAGTGACAAATTTTGAAGACATAATTAATAAGTCTGAGAAGGATTTTCAAGGAAGGTCATGTTCAAAGTTGCAGCATTGAGCATTGCTCCTGAAGGATTTAACACTGAGCCCATGAAGAATGATGCTAACATTAAAAAGTTTTCCCACAGGTATATACAGGACCCATTTGTCCAGGTCCCAGACCAGATGAGAACAAAGCCATATTCCCAGAGTGAGATTACTTCCACAGTTGAATATAAGCACTGTCAAAGTGCTTGAAAATTCTATCAAATTGGTTTGGTGAAACATTTAATTTTCACAGCTGAAGAGCAGAAGATGAGCTAGATCTAAGATACAAAAATGGTCTGTCTCTGAGTTTCACAAGAAATTTAACATGTAAGAATGGAGATACAAAAAAAAAAAAATACAAAGTGTATGCAGGTACACATCTCCTGTTACTGAGAGTGGGAGGTAATGTGAACAGGAAGTTTGAACTGATGGAGAGAACAGCCAGATATACAAGACAGACCAGTTAAATGCTTGTAGTAATGCTACTGTGAAACGCCAGCCTCAGGAAGCTGAAAAAGTTATTAAGGAAATACCTGTGCATGTCGTTAGGCCTTTTAGAAGGAAGTCACAACAGCAGAACCTGTTAAATATATCCAAGGGTGTGCTAGTATGACAGATTTTTTTTTGTTTTTCCCCTCAATTTCCAAGAACACTTATAACAATTCTAGCTTAAACTTGAAAATATCTGGTACAGCAAATATTCCCAGAAATATTTTCTAAGTTAATTACTGATGCCCAGGTATTTTTCTTGAACACGCACATTAGGAGTCCATTTTGTTCCCTCATCAGATGTCAATAGTTTTAATGATGTTCTGGTCCAAAAGATGATAAGCGTGACCAGCAGGTCGAAGCAGGTGATCCTGCCCCTCTATTCTGCTCTCGTGAGGCCTCACCTGGCATACTGTGTGCAGTTCTGCTGTCCTCAACATAACTCCCAGCTCATGAGATTATTGGGAGTTATGAAAAAAAAAAAACAAAAAACAACCTATTGCACAAATAAGAACAGTAGCTATTATCCCTTTAAATGTGATGAAATCTTAATTTTGAGGGGTACAAGCTTAGTGAGAAGATGCTTATTCTGCAGGCACGTTGTTCTGTACTCACGTTCACTGAGATTCATTGGATATTTCTAAAAATCGGATTCTCTACTTCTCAGAAACACACTGCTGCTCTGCTGGATATTTGTTAATATTTAGATGGCTCCCAACACAGCAGCATTATAGCACCTGGAAAACATTAATCACAGCACCCTGTGTAACTGTAAACACTGCAGCTAAGGAAATGAAGCACAAGAAGCCCTCATCCAAACGGGAAATCCACACTGGAGTAGCAAAATGATCCTAGGTATCTCACGTCTTGAGATAGTTTTTAAACAGAGGACTATACACCTCTTAAACTTTTGTATAAACTGTGGTGTTTGATTAACATTTTTTAACATTGACAAAAGTAATTTCTTTGTTAACTTCATATGCAACAAGATTACAATACTTTCATATATAGAGCAAACAATAGGATCCCAGAGAAAAATGTGCAAAGTAAAAATTCTTTTCTCAAAACTGAAAATATGACATATTAAGGAATTCTCCCAAACAATATGACATTGTCTCTCTCCCCAAACACACCACTTTAGTGAAATAAACAAGCAAAAAAAATGTGTCTGTGATTATGGAAAAACAGAAGTCAAACATTTTTGTCAGAAACCACCATCAGAACTAAAGCATTATGAAAATTTTGATCAAAAAAATATGAAGTTGGTCAAGCATTTTAGCTTCTGAGTTTGATAATAATAGTATACTTTGATCCCACAAAATAAAAGCATCTTTTTCATAACTGGCAGCTTTTGGCTGATGCATCTAGGTCAGTAAATCTACTCAAAGTCATTACAGAAGGCAGCACTATCCGAAGCATTTGAGATTTAGTTTTGTCCGCACCAGAAGTCAGGGACAGTATATACATATCAAGTATCAGTGGTGATCGGCAGGAATTAAGAAACTAGATAAAGTTCACAAAATAGTTTTTAAAAAAAATTGGAGACACAAAAAAGGAAATAAAACCAACACAAATGAGGAAGCAAGGGTTGTGCATAAAGCAGTCTGCGATCTCACAAAGGAAATACACTTAGCCAGACTTGCTGGAATGCACACAGAGTAACATTCTTACTTGAAAACTGCATAGGATCTACCAATGTCACCTTATTTGTGAAGCAGAAAACACAAAAATATGAGAATTGCAGCTGAATCAAATGCAGCCATACTATAAACACTGCATTTTAGCAGAGCCAGACATAGATGTGTCTAGAGACTCAATGGAAAAATTAATCTAGTAAGCAGTAGAGACAAAAATTTCAAGCATTTGTTATATTTATCCATTGTTAGCAAGGATCCCTGGCAGTGTTCAAGGCCAGGTTGGACAGAGCCTTGGGTGACATGGTCCTAGTGTAAGGCAACCCATGGTAGGGGAGTTGGAACTAGATGATCTTAAGGTACTTTCTAACCCAAGTCATTCTGTGATTTTAGACCAAAAAAGACATAAGATTGCAAAGTCAGCTCTAGAAAAATACCTGACATGGACAGAACAGAATTCACCATGAATCTATGATAATCAGCTAAAATAAATCTTGGTCACTGGCTATGCAGCGTTAGAAAGATCTTCAGCCCTTTCTTTCTGCTATTTGTGACAAAGGAAGAAGAAACCCTTTTACTGAGTTTGTATCCTAGGAAATATTTCCTCCATGGGCAAAAGCAGAAGCTTCTTTCTCTTTTACCAAAACTGGAAAATATTACAGATATGATTCTAGCTTATCTTTTGAACTTCAGTTTGAACCTGTTTGATATTGTCAACTGCAGACTGTTTTCTGGTCTTTATGGAAGTTCATGAGTCTCAGCTTCAAGAAACAGAGACTGCTGCCTTTAGGGATTCTACAATAAGCTCTTTCCATGGTCTTAGTCAAAAGGTTGGCAGGTCACCAAGTCAGGTTTGCTCCATCTTTCAGAAAAGAATCCTCAGCACACATAAAAAATAATTTAAGGTCATTTCAAAGCACAAGAAAGAAAATTCCTTATGACAGAGGTGTCTGCACACATGGAAGAATAGCTATATTTAACCTTATTTTGTGAAGGTGGGAATCCATGTGCATAATTTAATCCTTTATTTCACAGTTTATAATTACGTACCACAGGTAAGGGGGGAGAACACCATACCAGAATGCATGCCCATTGTTAGTAACAAAATGAGAATTTGCCACTTCAAAGCGCATTCTCTCAGATGCACGGAATCTGCTCTAATGTTCTTTGGAGAACCCCAACAGACTAGTTGGTGTGGCTGGGGTTTTTTTGTTTAGTTTTGAGGGGCTTTGTTTGGTGTATAAAATAATATAATAAATGTTGTTGATAAATAACATGAACTGACAAACTGCATAGATGGTGTTGATAACTGGATATTTAAAGTGGAAAGGTATCTGAACTTTGTAATGGAACCTCAGGAGTTACATACTGAACCTTACATATTCATGAAAATATTTCATAAGGAAAAAAAAAATTACCTGAACACCACATTCCAACACCAATGGAA
The DNA here is from genome assembly GCF_012275295.1 of Melopsittacus undulatus. NCBI lineage: Eukaryota > Metazoa > Chordata > Aves > Psittaciformes > Psittaculidae > Melopsittacus > Melopsittacus undulatus. The sequence goes on along the minus strand of NC_047532.1, from coordinate 52,922,689 downwards.
AAATGCTAATAAGTCTGCTGTGATAGACAGGGAATATCTATGGTCTAAGATGGAAATCATGTTTTCTGTCCTTTTAACAATAGGTTTAAAGACTAAACTCCTATGACAAGAAATGCTACTTGTCCGCAGAAGGACCAGTCACCACATGCTACCTAAAAACATGCAGAGAAAGGATCACACACCATTTCAGAGTTTCTTTTTCCTTCTAGTGCCCAGTTAATAGTGCCCTCTGGGTGTCCATTATAGTAATATTATTTGTGGTACTGGTGTGGAGAACTTACGTGCCCAATAGGGAATGAAGTCACTCTATGAATTCATATTACCTATGTCATCAATTTTCAGAAAGTAGTACTTTCGAAGCAGTTACATTAGTACAGATGAAAGACTGGATATTCCCTTTGGAAATCTCAGTGAGATATTTTTAGTCCTATCATTTGGAAAATCAGTACTACAGGTAAAGTGTAGATTTGCAAATTACAAAGTTCTGGCTGCAGTTCAGATCATCTCCCTTATTCAGCAACACATTTATTCCTGAGGTTAACCCTCAGCATGCTCAACATGCTTCAGTGAATAGAACAGACCTCCTGCGGAAGTGATAGAAAAAGTAAACATAAGTATGAAATAAGAGAAACTGTACAGATTGCTTTCAAATTCCTAGTTTAGTCTAACATTTTAAATCAAAGTTCCCTGAATATCATCTCTGAAGCTATCCAGGCAAAATTCTGAAGTTAATTCATTGGAAGAAAGGGGTCTTAGTGATACATGGGTATAAAATTTTCCCTGCATGCTCATACATTCACATATACATATTTAAATGCAATCAGGCATTTAAAACAGTTCAGAACATACTTCTTGAAAGCAGGTGGTTGTATTTCAGAGGAATTCTGCAAGCTTGATGCATCAGAGGAGCACTGTGAAAATATTAGAGCTGACCATCTCTGTCCTCTCAACTATGTTTTCCACAGATGTCTCATAATCATTTTGCTACTTTTGCAACAGAATGCTGATGAATTCCTTGGAATAAAAGGCTATACATTAAGACTTTGAAAGAGCCACCATTGTTTCAAAAAGCCTGGAATAAAAATTTTGTTTAAAGTCTTTACAGACAACATTAAGATCCACCAAACTCAAATAACATCTAGTGTTTGCGCGGCTCACAGGATGTGTTTACTGAGATTACAGTGCTACAAATTTTCCCACTTCGAACACCCTCTTAATCCAGGAGTTACACTTCCTTCTTTGAACTCTGTTTCTGTAATATGTGAGTGCCAGGCAGTGCTAGAACTGTGATACTGAGGTGGGAAAAGCATACTGACTGCATTGGAAGCCACTAACCAGTCATCAAAATGCAATGAAGTTCTTAAACAGAACCTCTGAATGTGTTACCCTGGAACATATCAAGCGACTTGTCCTGCACATCTTGTAGGGTAAAACTCTGCAGAGTTCTAGATAGCTGTAGGCAGGCCAGACAAAAGCTCTGCCCAGGCTGCAAACTGATAATCTGAATAAATTAGCCTAGTCCTGAACACATGCTGTGATAACCTCCAGTATCTATTAAATAGACACTGCTTCACAAACATACTTCTAGGCTTGTAACATGATCAGTGCAAGCCTGAATCTCTTTCCAAATGACCACATAAAATCTACATTTTGTTTTAAGCAGGAGATCCACTGTAAAAAGATTGTAGGATTAAGCTGTAAGGTCCAGATTCTTAACAGCAATTTAATGTCTAATTCCCCCTAGAGTTCTAAACATATCACTCAGAAATCTGCTTTCAAATTATTCACCTCTAACAAACATGGCTGGAAAATCTGTAAAAAAAAGTTTTCCTTGCAGGAAAACTAACACTTCAATTTCTGGTAAGAACAGAGACAAGCAAAGAAACAACAAAAGGGTATTGTAGCTGCTTAGCACTTCTTAATTTTAGAGTGGCACAAGCTACTTTACAGACAAACTAATCATTATTTAACTCAGACCAAATCTGGACCTCAAAAATAGGTGGGTACCAACCAGGTGAGTGTCCAGGGTCCATCTCTTACTATCCAACCCCTTTACATCAAGTAAAATATGATTACAAACCCTTCAAATATGCCACCAGAAACTTGAATTCAGCCTGCACGGTGACTGTTAAATGTTTTTACAAATGGTTGGCTTTAAATTGCCTTTGTCCCTTTACTTGATAGTCTTTTAAAGGTGTTACTTTCAAAAATGAAATCTCACTGGCAAAACCCCAATGTATCTGAAGCTGAAATTTGGACATCGGATGTTTAGTTTTTGTGCACTTGGTAATTACCAACTCACAAGTTTCTGTCTGCCAAAAGATTACCTGTCACTACACCCCTTAAAAACTGATGAGGATGTCCACAAAACTGAGAGATTCATACATTTGGCTATAACCTATGTAGGTTATATATAGGTTATATATATATATAGGTTATATATAGGTTATATAACCTAATATGCAGAATAGGGTATGGGGACCTCCTTAGGTGCAGGAGCAGATCTGGGGCAGACATGACATTTCCATAGCTTGCTTCAACTCAGGTGCAGAAACCGAACTTAAAATATAACTCAAGCCTGAATTCCTTATATGTGGATAGAAAACTATATATGATTCATGTGTTAAACAGGATGTTTAATCAGCAAAAGATGCTGCTACATTCCATTAATTTCCCTACTGACAAATAAAGCCATCAGTAAACTGCTAATTGAAAACACCTACTTCAATTCACTTTAAATCACCATTTTATTGTGGAATACAGAACCTGCTCCATATGGGAGATGAAGTAGGAGCTACAGCCCAGACACCTGCTACTAATCTATAAAAATGCTTGGGATACTTTTAGGGTTTATCTGAACTGTGGGTTATCCTCCATATCAATTTCTTTAAAGAAAGAAAGTAAGTTGTCCCTACCTGGTGGAAGAGCTGCCCAAAAGCTGGCAGCTGATTTTTTTTGCACTCATAATCATCTCCTGCAGATAAACAGGAAGTAAGGAAGTACTGTCCGGTCTCTAGATTCCTGACTAATCTGCACCATCAGATGTGTTCAGAAAATTCTCTAAAACTATGGAACTCTTAACTGCTGCCTCAATGAAGGCTGTTTTACTCCTAATCCCTTGATCCATTCCCTCAGGCACATAGCACTTCAACAAAGTCTCTATTGAGACTGAAGTGCTACATTACAAGTGGAAGTAAAAGATTTCAAGTTTAAAAGACACAGTTAAGGCAATATTGGTTGAGAAGCTCAACATGACTCATCAATGTGCATTTGCAGCCCAGAAAGCCAAACATGTCCTGGGCTACATCAAAAGAAGTGTGAACAGCAGGTCAAGAGAGGGGATTCTCCCCCTCTACTCTGCTTTAGTGAGACACCACCTGCAGTACTGTGTTCACTGTTGAGGCCCCCAACACAAGAATGATGTGGAACTGTTCAAGCATGTGCTAAAAATGTAAGAAATGCATTTTTATACAAACCTATCTTGGCCTTCTCTGTTTTATTAAATTTTCATTCTTTAAAAGTTAGTATTCCGTAAAAAATGGGACTAATTAAGAAAAAATGTGTCGAATTTTCTATGGCAGAACACCTGGCTTTGAAGTCCTAACACAATGGAATATAACATGACTGTAACAGGCTCCTTAGAGTGGTAGTTGATGTCCCAAGCCTGGCAAGGGTTTAAAAGTTATTTGGACAATGCCTTTAATAACATGCTTTAACTTTGTCAGCGCTAAATTGATCAGGGAGTTGGACCAGATGCTCATTGTAGGTCTCATCCAGTTGAAATATTTTATTCTAACAGGGCACTCTGTCCAACACTACAGAGAAAATAAGAAGAGGCCAATGTACAGGGTTGAAAGTAGATGATCTTAAGGTCCTTTCCAACCCTAACTATTCTATGATTCTATGATTTTTTAAGTATACAAGTCCAAAACAAAAATTAAAGCAAACAACCCCATACAGTCTTCTTGCTCTAAGTAGCATAGTAAAACATATAAAACATCAGCAATCATTTGTTCGGTCCAGAAGGTAATCTTTTTATACCTAACAGAAAGCTTTTTCAAGCATGAGAGAGTATCTCTGAAAGGTACAGAGGAGGCTGGTAAGTTTGGTTTTGACCAGACCATTTTCAGCAGATGCTTCCTATCTTTTTACAATGCAATATTGACTAATTTGTTATACTATTCCCTCGGAAAAATACCGGACTGGGCTGTCAAAGAAACACACAGTGCACTTCAGCTTTCTATATTCATTCAAAAATACTTCACCCTGAACAATAAAATCTAAACACCATAATATCAGTTTCACCTGCATCCATTTCATTAATTTTCCACCTTGAAAATTCTAACTTCTTTTTCAGTGCTCAGAATTTCTGCTTGTATTATCCATTAGTATCACAACTCCGTCAGAAGACATAGATACTGTAATGATAGCATACAGGATATCCTCTCCTCAGAAGAGTACTAAAGTACACGATTAATTTTAATGGCAAGTTACCTTTCTACAGAAAAATGATCCAAGGTTTCCATTCATCTGGTAGGAAGGAAAAAAGTTTTTGGTGTCTCAAAGTCCTTGAGCATTTCCATTACACTGTATCATTGGAATATATTTTTACAATTGCAAATTCTGTTAAAAGCTCTCATAGAAGAAACAAGAAGCAGGAAGCATATATAATTTTTTTTTATCTCACAAAAAAGTCTATCTGATGTCACATCTAACTCTCAACATGGAAAGCAATACCAAGGCTAAAGAAGCTGTACTAATTTATATCAAGTGAGGATCTTTCCTAGTATCTAAAAGTCAACCTAAAAAACATAGCTGGTAGGCTAAAAAATAGTCATACCTATGTTTTTTCTTCCACCACAGTTCACATAAATATTGGGTATTAGCCTCCAAAAGTAGGATCATACCATGTTCTTCTGTAAACTGACATGAATGCACATGATGTTACATAATCTGTGGGGAAAAGAACCTCATGAAGCTAAAAGTTTGCACAAAGCAGTGAAGTAAAACCATTCTGGATGACCACGTTTTTTGTGTAATAATAGGAATTAGTAGAGGAAACCATGCACGTTAAGATTCAGCTGTTTTGGCAAACTACATCAGAACTGAATGCGTTACTCCTTCTTTCATGGAAGTCTGTCAAAAAAAAGAACATCCTAAAGAAAATACTATTCATAAAATTTAAAAGAAAGATATGAAAATCATCTCATTTCTGTAAAAAGAAATGCTTTATGATTCCCAAAAAAGAGGATATATTTCCCCACGTTTGAGTTTTTTTTGCTAAGTGCAGTAGAATATATTTGAAGCCTTTTCCAGATAGCACCGTGTGGTTTTTATCCTGATTTGCTACCTCATTTATTCTCCACCTTTATTTAAAAATAAATAAAATGCCTGGAGCAAATAGGTGAACAATCAAAACTAAACAGCAAGATGTTGTAAAGACCAGCATAAAGCTCATCCATAATAGTTCCACCAAAAGATTCCTACAAACAAGAAAATGGGCTGAGTGTCTGATGTATGATGGATCTAATCATAACAACTTTGTTAATCTGCCTTTCTTCCATGATTAAACAGATTAAAAATAGAATCAAAGTAAAGTTTTCCATAACAACATTTTATTCTATTTACCTCCTTTTGACTAAAGAAATTATTTACCCCTGATGTAAAGTAGAAAACTGTTTATTTTTTAAACCAGGCTACAGATTAGGCACTATGTAAACGATTCCAAAAGTTACTCTTCTAAAGCTACAGCATTCATTTTTCTTCTCTAGTGCCTACACACTGACAGATGGAATGACATGTTTTGGGTCAGGGGGCTTTTCCACCAAGCAGAACAAGTCAATTTACATTCTCATCAAGATCTAGCAGCTTGCGTTTGAGTTTCCTTTATTATATTGATAAAGTATTCCACTTTGGAAAATACAAGCTTTTCCTGTTAAAAGCAAACACTTGAGCCTTCTCACATCTTTCTTGATAAGGCTCTAGGATGGACTGTCCTAACCAGAAAACTCTTTGATTTACTTAATCAATACTGCAGCTTGTTTGATGTTGCAAAAAACTCCTGCATGGATACTTACAGTGAGTTCAAGTGCACCTCATCTACATCAGGTGCCAAATTCACCCTTCATTTCTGCTCATGTAATACCACAGACAAGGAACTGCACATGCACAAGGAAGACCGTTTTCTGTGAGTAGTGGAATTATTCAGGCTGTATTACAAAGTGGATAAACAACTGTACAGGAAAGGAAAGATGCCAAACAAAGAACAAGCAATAACTTTGTCTTAAAAACCTGAGCTTGTATGCAAAATATACAAACTAGAATAGAGCAAATATAATTTTCTTATTAAAAAAAGTATGTCAATGAGGTGGTAAATTCTGAAATTATAAAGCAGGGCTGAAAAGAGTAAATTAGGCACAGAGTGGCAGCTGGCCATTATTTCAGGGAAGCCTCAAGTCATTTGCAGGATTTCATTAATATTTGAAGGGAGAAGGGCATCCAAGCATGTGGAGAGTTGTGGGTGTGTCAGAGCACAGAAGAAGTTAGTTTTACTAAACAAGCGAAATCATAAGCACAGAATTTAGTTCAAGATGTAAACTGAAGTGCTACAACACATTTCTGCACATATCCAACATACCTTTGTACTATCAAAGTACATGTACCCTGTAAAACACTCACCAACTCAAAAAGAGAATGACCTAAAAATAGGGAAGGTTGTTATAAGAACTTTAGAAGGAAAACAAATATAAATTGGTAAATGGCTAGCAAAATTCAGAAGAATGTAGGTAGCATGTATTATTAATTCATCCTGGGCTTCTCTGTTACAGCACTTAAACACTGTTCCTACAGAGGAACTTACAGATGTTCCCAAATCAATTATAAAGAATAAATTTCCTGATAACTTTGTAAAACAGTATAGGATTTAGAATAAATAAATGCAACAGAGATTTTTTTTCCCCTTGAAAAGTATTAAAGACAATCGGGTAGAAAAGTTAAACAGGTACTTGGAAGGAAAGAGTTTTCAAAAAATTTATGATTTGTCCAAAGAATACAGAAAACAGCAGTCTTGCATGCTACACTGAAGGCCACAAAGTACTGAGAAGCTACATGCTAAAAGCATAACTAACAGAAGCTGTTCTTGGTTTGTTTGGGTTTGGTTTGGGCTTTTTTTTCCATAATAAAATATTCTAAGCGAAATTCTCCTCAAATATTTGCCAAGGTCATCAGATTATCACGGTGAAAATGAAGTATTTACAAAACAGGGAAAAAAAAATACACTCTTTTCACTGGTGCTGACTCCAGAGGCCATTGAGAGATTTCCCCAACCAGAAATAAGATTAAAGCATTGCCTGACATCACTGTCACTATGTCAAGCCCTACATAAACTGATCAAAATCACTGAATAAGTCAGATACACTTTTCAGATTTAATAAAAAAAAAAGACTGCAGCCTAAGAAACTATCCAAGTGCAGGCTGTGAAAGCCACCTGATACACTAAACAATTGAGCCTATTTTCAACTTCCTGCTGCCACAAACCTATTACTATAGCTACCTATATTTACTTCTTATAAACATATTAAAAACTTGAATCAAAAGTTAGAATGGTAAAGTTTGATCCTGTTTTACTGACTGAATCAGTGTGAAATTTTGCTTTTTATTTCAAGGCAACAAGACCAATCCCAGTGCTCTTTCTATAGTAACAGAAGTTTGAAGTGAATAATATGTCCAGGAAAATTCAGTGGTGGATCTTGCAGTTGAAATGTTCAGTCAGGTTCACAAGGAGATGAGCATGATAGCCTGAGAAACCTGCAGATCTCAAATATAGTACAGGTCAATTCTTCCAGTCTCAGAGAAAACAATCCATGCATCCCAGACAGACAGAATGCACAAGTCCACCCATCCTTTCCCCCACCATGCCTTCTCCCAAGCGACATGGCTCCTGCAAGAGGTCAATTGCTCACAGTCAATTCCTCACACACACCTATTCCCCAGTGCTTCTGAAGTGCAGTCATTTAATCATTGCCCAGCAAGAAAATACAAGATGCTACAAAACAAAACTGGGAAGGTACAACTACAGGGAAAAAAGAAAAGTGAGTCCAGGGCACATACAGGAGAAAAATACAACATACCTAAGTCGACCAATATGATTTATCTTGCAACCCGAGCACCAGCACAAGACCCTCTCTCCACAAAGCCAGAGCCTGATGGCGATTGAACAGTCTGATGGCTCCCCATGAATCACAATTACAGAAACACCTGTGATAAATGGCTAAAACTCACAGTGCTCAATAACCCTTAACTCCTTTCTTTTCTTACGGGGGCAGGGTGGTTAGGGTAACACATACACATTTTTTTTTTAAGAAAACTTGCCTAGAGAAAGCTGCTAAAAGCTTTGCTTTCCCTGCAGGAAAAATGTGACTTTCCTTTTATCTGTCAGCAGGTGTTTGTTTCCTTTTTGCATTCTAATGCATTGAATTTACTGTGGCAAGATTAGCTATGTAAAGAGACCTGCTCTTGTTTAGCAGACCTGCAGGCTGTGTGAGACACCCTTGTATCTGAGAGGGGGCAGAGAGGGAAAAACCTCCATTCTTTCCTCACATTGTCAAGATAATAGTTTAAGGCGTTTTACAGTAGCAAGACACTCATCTTTTACCATGGTTAAGAAAAAAATAAAACAATCTTATAAGGTATGAACCTGAGATCATTTACAAAAGGAAGTAAAAGAAAGTGAATGTTATAAAGCGTGGTCTCTGTTGCCTCTACACTTCAGAGGCTATGAAGCAGGGACCTAACACACATCCTGCTGCAGGTTCATTTTTAAAATGATTTAAGACCAGGAGAAGAATTTGCTCCAGGGTGGGAATACACATGTAGCAGCAGAATTAGTCAAAACTCCAACAAGAGACCAACAATCAGCAAACCTTACAGCAGCCCAGGATGACTCTACAAATAACTTTGGATTAAGCATTTCTGATGTCATAATATTCCTCAACTCTCTAGGTGGGAGGAGACTTTTAATACTGAATGGGGAGCTAAATCTGTACTAAGTAGGCAGGGAATGGTTTGGTTTTGTTTTGTTGCTTGGCTGTTTGGGGTTTTGAGGGGTAGGGGAGGAGTGTTATGGGGTTGCTTGTTCTGAAGTCCTTTTAATGGTGGTGTTAGTTTGCCATTAATGCACAGGAAATATGAGGACTTATTGCTTATGAGTAGCCCTGACCCAGGACTGTAACTCTCATTAAGAATATAACTTACTCAAAAGGTAACACTTTTTCACAGTGACAGTCATTTCTCAACCCTCCTTAAAAGTGGCATGAAGAGCCTAGCAGATGACTTGTTAGATCTCTGAAAATATTTTGCTCAGCTGCCACCTTCACTCTTCTGGAGTTACATAAACCTCCTAAGAAGTGGTTTAGCCCTAATCCATGGAGCCCCAGATCTGTAATCCCCTTTCTCCCACACATCCAAGATGCCTCAGAGGTGAGTGAGGCTTTCAGTCCCTGCCTACCTACATATTTATCTTGCTTTTTTGCCTGAGGCCCTTTCTGTCACAAAGCCTGTGGAAGTTTCATATGAAAAATCCATGAGTCAGAGTGGGAACAAGAGGAATGCTATCCTTGGTTTGTCTTTTAATGGTCTCCACAGATAGTAGTAAAAGGGCTCTGAGTCCAAACTGTTTAAAATTTTAAAATAGAGAGACTTTTAGCTGAAATAAGTCACTTAATTCCACTGAAAGAAACTTTCTCTTCTTGGAAAGTGCAACTCCAAGAGCCATTGCATAGTACCAGCAATTATGTTTACTATCTGTTACATATTGCAATATATAGCATAATAAGATACAATGTATTACTACGACATACTACAGCTATACAGTATATACTTTTTTACACTGCCAGGAAGGAACCCGATATACACCACAGCACTGTGTTAGGTACTATGACATGAGAGTTGCCATCCTGAATTAGTTTGAAGGTCCATCAAGCATGGTATTGACTGACACTAGTATCAGATGTTTAAGGAGGGAGTCCCTATGGGGGCAATTATACACTAATTTACCCATCAGGGAAATTCCTTTTTCAACTCCATCAATTATCCCCCGAGGCATAGGGATTTATATCTCTTACGTTTTTAATCCTTTCTAACATAACTCTAGCTTATCTTATTACATTTATAAATGTTTAACCCTTTTTCAAAACCTAACAAGCTCATTTCACTTAGTAGAACAATTTTAAACTACATGCATGTTGCCCTATATGAGCAGATAAACACAACAAACATGTTAACAGGGAAACTCTTAATGGGAATTGCACAAAAGTCCATCATGTGCATCCTGGGAAAGCCAACAAGGCTGATCACCAAGAAAAGTATTATGAACATTCAGCTTGATATGTTCCAGTAAACTTCTGTGGATCAGATAAAAACTGCATCTAGAATGGCAAAGCTGAGCATCAAATGACAAAAGAAAAAAAGCAAAAGCAGTCTTTGGTAAGTTCTCAACAAATACCAGTAAGCCTTTTTTTGAGCGTTTCCTATGTTACAGTACCCAGTACACCATCCAGCTTCCCAACAAAGAATCACAGATGGAAGTCTGTTTTGTCAGACCTGTAATTCAGCGATTTCATGGAGAGCAACACATGAGATCGCTGTGGAATTCAGCAAGAGACTCCACATTCACATGGAAAGCAGAGAAAATGTCTTTGGCATCCCCCCTTGGTGGCCCCTTGACAGGAAGGCTATACACAGCTGAAGTTTCCTGCTTTCTGCAGAGCTGCTGGAAATGGATTGAGGTAAGGAGGCATGGGAATCAGCTGACCATATTAACAAGCATTTTCCTGGCTAGCCTTAGGAGCTGATCAAGAAATGTCTATAAAAAACAAAGTACATATCCTGCCCACTCTGTGCATGTAACAGGACATGGGGCACATCATGGGATTCAGCAAGGAAAACTGCATGTACAATATGATTTACTACCTGAATGAACTTAATTCTGGAAATCTATTATATTCAGATCTGGAGAAAACTCTGAAATAGTTATACAATTAATCCAACATACACATTAAAGAAAACATTGCTTTATTTTTTTCCTAGTTGCTTTGAAACAGTACATCAACTTTCTAAAGACAGAAAATGGAGTCTGGATCCACATTAAATGATTAGCAACTTTTTCTCCAGGTATGCAAGGCTACCAGAGCAGGGGAAGGATTTTCTGGCAACAATTTAAATACTCTTGAAGGAACAAAGCTCAGCTCCCCTTCAACTGCTGTGACTGCCAAGTTTTTCAAGTGTTTCCTCCTCCTTCCCTACTTTTACACAGGGAACTTGATGGATGCACAGCTACTGTTCCTAGGGACCGTTCACATCTTCTTAAGTGCCAGCTCCATACAGGGCTATTGTCTGCTCTCCTGTGCACAAACATAAAAGGAAGGAGAATCTCCTCCTATTATAAATCTCAGTCAACACTTACCAACATCCCCTGACAGGGAGGCAGGTAGGCATAGCAGAGAGGTTGTGAAAAAGAAACACTCATCTCTCCCTATGTCTTCTTACTGTAAGATATTCTTAGCCTCTTCCAGGGAGAGAGATCAGTTTTGCTCACATTTCTTAGAGGACAAAAGTTAACATAAAATCTTCCTTAAAATGCCTGCCTTTCTAACACAGCATGGGGGTGAGAGGGTGCAAGGGAATAAAACAAAACAAGCCCATACAACAAAAATCATGTGTGAATAATCAATGTCATGGCTCACCAGATGAACAGCTAGAAGTACTTCACATCAGTCCCAAAATTGAATTCATCCTAAATGCTATGAAGGATGAAAACATTTGTTTCAGGTCAAGAAACCCCTTTCCCTACAGCCAAACAGCCAAAATTATTCTTTCTTTGTTATGCTGGGGAGAAGAGGGTTGTGTGGGGAGAAGTTAGGGGAGGGGACAACATTTGGGGGATGTTCAATAAAAGTTAAAGAACTAATACACCAATTTGCCAGTGGCTGGAATGAACACAGTTGTCACAGAAAATCCAAGTTCATGTTCCCATGCTCAAGCAAGCACAGGAGCAATCTGAGCTCAGGTATCCTATATCGCATTCCAATATTGCATCCAGGAGTCTACAAATTATAAGGATAGAGGATGTATTGCCAGTACCTCACACCATCCTCACTGGTTCTGCAATAGGCACTCCAGTCCTGACATGCTTTTCTTCAACTGAAACCACTTCCTGGATTAGAATAATCTAAGGATGATTTCATGGGAACCTACACTGGATTTTTCTAATAAACACATTATTAAGCAAAAAAGGATCACCCAGCATGAAACTAAAGCTGTACTGCAGAAAATCTGATGGGTGCAACTTCGAAAACAACATCCATGAAGTAACACAGAAAGGATTCTTGAGTGGCTTAGATCTTCTAGGACACATTAGGCTTTTCCAGCTGTGATGGTGGGACTGGGCAGGGAGCATACAAGAAAATTCCTCACACAACAGACCCTCACTCTCTCTTTGGTACAAAACGCTTGCCCCTGCTGCCATATGTCTTGGGAGTTACTAGCTAAAAAGAAAAAAGCAACTAAAGTTGCCATACCACCAGCCCCAAAGAGAAGTGCCAGGAGCTGGGGGGTGCACAACAGATGCCGACAGAAGCAAGATCATGGCTACCTGAAATGCCACAGGCAACTCCATATATAGACATTGTTAACAACAGAATGCTATTCAGTTCAAAAAGCATTTTAGACGCCACACACTGCAATTTCCGACTATATTCTACCTATTTGGAACAGCTCTGACAGTCACAGAGAAATTAAAGGTGTCTGCAGGCACTCTGGTGTTTATTCTTTCTGAAGCAGTAAGAACATTATTTAGGAAAGTCACTATTGGCAACATTTCAAGGCCAGTCAGTGACAGATTTAAAAAAAAAAAAAAACTTATGTAAAATTAAGTATCTCTTTCCCATGGCCAGTGTCAAAGAAGGGGAGCAGAGCAGCCACATTCCAATCCCCTGAACAGGAGGTCACTGGAAGGCACAGTTCACCAAACATGCTTTTTAAAAAAAAATGAGTAAGCCTGAACATTATTCCCTGCCTTAGTTATTGCAGCTAGCAAATAGCTTATATTTTGTTGCCGGATGACTTGAGATAAAACACCTTTCCTATGGAATATCATCTGAATCCTAGCTGTTCATTCATTAGAAATATCCTTGTCTTTCAAACACCTGACAGAATGCTGCATTTCTCAGCAGAAAAAAGCCCTTTTTCTAGTCCTAGCAGGAACACCACACTCCCTCTCAATGCTTAGATAGGCTTTCCAATTTCTTGACTTGTCTGATAGATGACCCACATTAACCATGACTCCACATTTCACTGCCTCAGAAGGTCTTTGGAGATGCTATGCACTGAATTAGAGCACCCAAGTCAGCACTTGCCAGCCTAAACAGTCAAGGGAAAACCTTCTCCAGTGACACAGACTGAGTGGCTCGAAGGCAATTCAGAAGCAATTCTTTTATCCGTTCATTACAGAAATTCCCTAATGCATTAAGTCTCTTTACCCAAGCTTCTCATTTAAGCTCTTAAATTAACAAACAATGGATGTAGATCTGAAGTTGTGCAATATATGCCTGCTAGTATCCTGGACATCAGCCAGTCAAACAAAATTAAAAGGCCTAGTTGACAAACCATTACCTTTAAGAAATTTCCAAAAAAATAGTCTGAGAACACTTTTTGGAAGAGAAGGGAAAACTTACAACCCAAGTAGAAAGGGCACTCAGGACACCTGGCAGAAGGATGCAGAATTCTAAAGGAAGCAAAGGCCAAAACTGTCCACCAAGAAACAGGAGAAAAAAAAATATCACAAGCAGCCACAACAGGTCCAGCTCCCTTGCCCCAAAGCCAGACTTGGACTGTGCACGCTGGGCAGGAATATGGAGAGCTGTCCATGCCAATGGCACATATCTGAGTCTACCATGCAACCAAGCCATGGACAAACAGGTTATGTCAGAGCTGCTGCTGGCTGTCCACAGCACACAAAGAGAATGAACTGGGGAGCATGTTGCATATATGGACACTCGCACTCACCTGTCAGCTTCAATATAGCCAGGTCCAAAGAGAGAACCTGCAGAAAGGATCTCCAAAGCCCAGAATGACATTTTCCAATCTGAATACAGTTTAATTTCTGGGATAACCTAGAGAAATCAATGAAAGCTCTGGCTGATGAACTGTAGACACTCTATGTCGCTAAAGACTACAGCTGCTAGTGTAGACACCAACAGCTAGAGATACATCCAAACCCCAGACAAATCCCCACCCATTTCGCTGGAATTAAGTGTTGTTTTAACTGGGATTCATCCCTCATACCCCAGTGCTGATACTACTGGGAAATGCATAGAAAGATCTAGTTTTCACCTGCTGTAGCTCTGTCACCAGAAAGCGGGAGAAAGTATGGGTTTGAGATAGATTCCTGTAAATATCACTTCCAAAATTCAGTACTTCAAGGAATTAAATCAGACTGCCAAAACAGCTGGTTTGTTGGCATTTAGATCTAATCTAATACTTCCCCTTCCAGGAACAACATCAAATTTTAGTGGATAGACAGTGCTACTGCAGTGTTCATGCCCAGCAAGTTTTTAATCCACAGGAACATCGGGGATTTTGGTTAACTCTGAAATACACAGTCCACTGAACTTCACATTCTCTCCACCTGTAGTCTGGTAATAGCCATTTATTTCAGGTGCATTAAAATGACCTGATCAACATGTGCTCAGCAAGGTTTTAATTTTAATAGCATGACAAGCATGGTATTGTAAGTCCTATCTTACAGCTCTCTTGGCTATTATAAAGAGAATTTTCATCTCACTGGCTCTTGAAATGCAAAATACTTGTTTCAGTTTTCTTCCATAGAGCTGTTTCAATGCACTTCAAATTTTCATTATATTTTTGAAGGATGCCTCTACTTAAATTTTAATTGAATTTTCATAGAAGATTCTTTAACTTACCTGTCAATTACACTTGTGGCTTCCACAGATTTGTCTCCTCTTCCAGCTCTTTATTCATGCTTTGAAATCCATCAAAATCACCTAAACATTTGCCAAAATTTAATTCCCATTGGTAAATAAGTTTCTCCTGTTCTAAATTAATTTCTGTGAGCAAGCAAAAAAGAGTGGTATTGGGTTTTGATTATAAATTACACTAGGAATGATTTTAAATTTGAAATACCACTTCTAATTGTATCATGCATCTCCCTAAGTTACCTTACCTTCAAATCTTTACTAAACTGAGCAGTAGGTGAAAGCCTCAACAACAGTAGTAGAATTCATTGCAGTAATTTAGTCAAAAAGCCAAGAGTAAACCAGGATGAATGCGTGATTAGCTCTGAGGAACAAATACTTCAGACTGTCAGTTTAAGAGAAAAGGCCATGAAATACACGGCATATGATACACAGAAAGTGAACATCCAATGAGCCAAGGTAGACTGTTGATTTATCAGCGACAACCAGTAAGAGAAGCAAGAACCCTTACAAAACTGAATAGATTTCTGTTCTCCTGTATGTATATTGTAAAATGCAATGCTGCAGACTGATATTCAGTAGAATGCCACTGGAGTCATTAGAAAGGAGATATTTAAAAATGCATTTTTTTTTAATGACAAGTTATTGTGCTCAAAAAACACTGATTAGAACCAGGATACTTCTGTGTCAGCCCAGTACTGCACAGAAATATCAAAGACAAATAAAAAAAAGAGAGAAACTAAACAGAAACTTCCCAAAACAGAAGATAGCAAATGAGATCTTGACAGGGCTGCACTGCAGCTGAAATGCCACGTGCCCATGCACTGAAGCACATAACTTTGCACATCTACATTTCTCAAGAAAACGATAAAAATAAAAAAAAATGTGAAGAAACTTGAGTTCAAAACTTCTGGTTTAGTTCATAGCAGGGGATGCAACAAAACTTAATTAAAATAAGCAGTGAGTGGGAGTGCTGCTCTGCTTTCAGCCACATCAATTTCCTTTCTGTTGTCTGACTCTGGAAGAGTAAAGATATCACAAAGAAAACATTTCTTCATTTCCAGTACAGTGCAGTGGTCACAAAGCAGGGTTCCCTCGCTTACTGCTGCCATAAACCTGCCTTTTTTGGACTAAGGCACGAGTTAACAAAACTGTTATTGATTCCACTCCCATTTGCACATGCAGGAAATCCTAACAGGTGAGAACAGGCTGATGTCAGAAAAGCCACATGCTTCCTCACACGTTACACCTCAGGCAACTATCACAGTAGTCTCTTTTTGACGCTTCTCATACTCTGACCCACTAGTAACAGTGCAACTTGTCTTTATTCAGAGGAATTGACCTAGCTTAATTAAATGGATGTATGGAGATGTTCATAAAGACAGAGATATTAACATCTCCTACATTACTGGAAGCTTCTTCTAAAGCATCTTTTGAATTCATCTCTCCTTTCAGGCAACAAAAAACTCATTCTTAACAGAAGCTGAACACGCTAGTCATGCTCAGGAGAGGAGGGGTTTTTTATTCTTATTTGCCACTAATAACAACCTGGGCAGAAACTGGCATTAGCAGCAACCCAAATGCTCTGTATACTAATACTTTCCCTTGTCATCAGGAAGCTGCTGTGACCGTCAGAAAGAAAGGAGCTAAGACTAAAAGTTACATATTCCAGCTCCAAGGCTTAATGGCCAAGTAAACTATAATAGCCCAGAAATTTGAACAAAACAGTGCACTGGTCTTACCAATAACTACATATACTTAAGTGAAAGACCAAAAATTGCAAATTCAAGCCATTATAGGAGTGAATTTTCAGTCTGGGGGAGGGGATGTCGGACAGGACACAGGACAGGGGTATCCCAACTATAGGACAGCCAGATGGCCTAACTACTGCTGCATGGGCACTGATTTCAAGGCCTCCAGGTCATAGGTGCTACTGCAAAACAAACAGCACTTACAGGTGAAAAGCTAAAGCCCACTTCTCCCAGTATGCAAAGGCTTTCAAAATGAAGTAAGCCCAGTTGTTTTCCCTCTGGTTCAGAGGAAGATCAGGTCACAGATTAAGTCTTCCCTTGCAGAACAACCACAACATGTAACCAGCTTTTATGATGGTAGAATAAGAAAACCATTCACTAGAGAAGTAGGGAATCAAGGAGGAAAAATAGATTTATCAACCAGCCATAACATGGCCAGTGTGCTGCCAAAGGTGCCTGTCTGTCAAATTAAAAGTCTCAAAAAAACAAAATCCACAACAAAAAAGTGATGGGAACAAGGATCCTGGGAGAGAATTATTATTTAGGGAAAGATGAACATTAATCTATAATACACCTAAAGTTATTCTTTTTATATTTCAGAAGTCATAACTTTGTCAAAGAAAGTTCAAAATTACAGATTAATCACAAAGAAAAAAAAAGATTCTGGCATACTCTCACATTTCTCACTTTTGGGTCTTTAGCATCCTGAGCACATTAAGTAGCAAAATGGGATTTATCTCAACAGCAGATTACCTTACAGCAATTTAAAGAAATGCAAAAAAAAAAAAAAATTTAGTCGTTTCCCAACACCTTATGTGAAGGTATGATGACTTTGGATTGTCCATTTCCCTCCTTTCTTCTTCCCTGTGAGAAGAGTTATGCTAAAAAGCCTCTATCCCACTGGTGGGCACGTCTCTTTTACAGTGTAAGCACCCACTGACTTCACAGCAGATGTACCAATGGAAAATTAATGCAAGCAAAGCCACAGAATTTCACCTCTGCTTTCACTTCAGCCTCCAATTTTCTCAGATTTTATTGTTACTAATAAGGACAGAAAAAAAATTTACTAAAGGGTCTTTCTCCAGGTGAGATTGATACACCACACTTTTTGGGTAGCAAACTCAGACATGATGGTTTTTTTCAGCCTCGCCTTTATTACTGCACAGTCCAAGGGCTGAGCAGCTACACACAGGCTGCTGTCTGGGAAAAGCTCCAAATCCCTCCTTATCTCTGAATGCAAGTGCCTTTTTACCATGGTCAGCATATATAGGATGCTTTATTTCAAGGTGGCTTTTTTTATTAATGCCAACATATTTAAATACCAGTACCTCCATCATGAAAGTCTACCATTTCCCTACAGACACATTAGGCTATCTATGAGAAGCCAGAAGCAAGATGCAGTCTTGTGTAAAGGATACTCTGAGAACGAGGCACCTCTGGAATTCCACTGACACTCAGCTCTGAGACTTCAAAAGAGATGTAAGTGGCACATATGCTGTCTGGCCTTGCACAGGGAGTCATCCACACTAACAGGCATATGCTTGTGAAGAAACAGACTATGGAGATAATACAGTCAGTTTCCTTTTAACTGTATCTAAGTCTGAAATTCCTACATTTACAGATTCAGATGTGGGCTTTTCATACTGAAACAAGCAGTCAGTACAGACAATCTTCCCAGTTCTACCCCATAGTGTATCTGGCGAGGAATGGGTTGGTTGGGGTTTTCTGGGGGGAAAGTTCGGTTGTTTTTTCTTTCTGTATGAATGCATGGAAATCAAAATTGATTTTTTTTCCTATGCTCTTAAAGAAAGTCTAACTCCCAGAGCTACAGAATTAGTGATTTCCAGACCCCAGAGTATCAAAAAGTCTCAAAGACAGAAACCAAGGAAAAAGACTTTAGCACTTTTACAATTGGATGATTTAAAATCAAATTTCCTTTGCTAGGCAATACAGAATGCTCTAGTGATGAGTCATAAAATGTGGGGGTTTGTACTACAGAGTTTCACCAGTCATGCATGTTTACAGAGAAAAATGGACAAGCCAAGTGCAGTAATTTTATGCGAGAGTAGTACATTGGCTGGTCTGCACATGTTCATTGATTCACCTGTTTTACATTGACCTAAACCATTCTTCTGTCAAAGTGGTAAAAACCAATGCCAACTCCATGTGACATCCTAGCTCCTATGTAGTCCCTCAGAAAATCTCAAGTTGATGCCTGTTATCTACCACCAGAACAGAGCCTTTGCCTAAGGGGGGAGCTATGGGAACTCCACCAGTGGAAACAATTGCTAATATACAGGCTAGATGGTAGCTGCCCCTTGGACCTCCCCTACAGCAGGCAGTGCAGGCAGTACAAGCAGCCTCCAGATTCTTAATCTGAATCCAGAAGCATCTGGAAAAAGCCACATTTCAGCAGTGCATTAGAAAGGCACCATCATTCCTACTGCTTATCTGCAGGAATCTCCTGGGAGTGCTTCTTCCTGCATAAACTGTAATTACAGGAGCCTAATCAGTAAATTCCATGTTATGTTTCATCTCATTAAATGTCTGTTACTTTCAATCCTTCCCTCTCAGAACAGATCTGAGTTAATGTAGAAGCAAAATAAGTGAAGAAATAAGCAAGAGCTCTCCTTTAAATGGAGCGGGCTTATTTCCAAGGCCACACAGAGAAAGAGAGGGACACAGTACTGTAAATGAACTACGGCTTCAGTCACCCAATACATCTGCAGCAACTGTTTTGGCACCATGTATTTGAGCCAACAAAGGTTTTATTAAACATTATTTATATATACAACTTCTTTTTTTCATGACCTACATAGAGGCTACTATGATATAGTGGCTGTATGTGGACTGGGGAGAAGTTTCAATTATAGAAGCTCTCTCTGCATTTAAAAAAAATCTTTGTTAGTTTTCTGTCTGCCAGTCTAGTGAAGCAGCCAATTTGGAAAAGCACCTTGTATGAATACCACAGCAGGCTCCAAGCACTGCTGGCATCTTCCATCATTTAGCAAGGCATAAGTCCCCAACTGCAAAACCAGCCTGTCTACAACATTATGTTATGCAATACCTGTTTGCATTACATTGAAGCCCTGAGGAACAGGCATCTCTAACATGTTTATCTGCTGCAGTTTGGAAGGCAATTCCTTCCAGCTCTCAAAAACAAATTAGAAAGGGAAGCTAATATTTATTCTGTTCCCTTATAGATATCCACCTTCCAAACGGAGTTTGTCACAGTTCAACCAAAACACACAGCAAAGGAAGGAGAGGGGCTGGGGGGAATTTGACTGAAGATTTTTTAAGATTTGATTTTTATGCATTTACTTGATAAGGTATTTAGGTGTCGCAAAATAAATTCAATACTCAGTTCAAACAGGAATCAATTTCAGAGACATCAGATACATACTGAGACAGATTTGAGAATTTATTTTTCAGCAAGTTTTTAGAATAATCTGCCCATGTTGCCAGTGGTACTGTAACTCTCCCATCTTCGTCATGGAGTTGCACATTAGTCATAGTCTTGAACCCATCTGTGGAACAACCTCTGCTGCCTGAATAGATTTGAATTTACATCTTTCAGGTGAGTGCTTCAGGGTCTCCTATGAAGCTGCCCTATGAATGTTTAATAGACATTTCACACTCATAGTGCTAGCAAATCCTTCCCTAATCAGACTGCATCTGTGGCCCCTTTTATTGCTGCCCCATGCCCTTTCCCAAGCCTAAAAGGGCACAAACTGAAGATACACATCTCAAAACACAGTCTTGCTGAGACACTCTGCCAACCTGAACTGCACTTGGAAAAGCAGCATGAAAAAAAGCTGATTCTTAGCAATTTGCATTTTAAAAGTGCTTAGCTCATGCTATGTCACTCGGCACACGTTCAAGTTGATGTGTACTCAAGCTGACCTTTATGTGTCTGATATTGTAGAAACAAACACCTTCAGATTTCATCATGCTCAAACTAGAAGTCTAATTCAGATGACATTCAAAATATTCAGTGCTGCAATATGCCCGTAAGTCAGTTACTCACTGTTCTTCACCCAATATATAACATTTCTGATGATTTTTATTTCCGCTGTAGCTTTCCTTTCCCATGGAGCTCCCAGATCAAGCCCATACAGCCAGCTAAGCACAGTCAAAACGTGTTATGTAGAGCCTGTAAAAATATCTTCCATTTTTCTACACTTTACACCCCACTACTTGCTGTAACCTTTCTACACACCACAACATGAAGCAACTCATCAAGGGATATTATACAAATGACATTTGAATGCAAATATTATGCAAAGTAGCAGAAAAACAATCCAGTCAACCCCACCAGATCAGTAACTTTGGAGCTAATCAGCATATACAAATACTCCTGGGGGTCTAAGAAGATCTCCAAAATAATCAGAATTTTCCTGGCTGAATTGCTCATAGGAAATATTTCTGGAGTGAGAAAATCAAAGAGATTCCAGAAATACTTTAATACTATCTGGTTATTTTTCTATATCCAGCACTTAGCCTGGTATGAAATTGTAGTCACAACACAAAACCCAGAGAACATTACTCTACTTTGTTTAATTCTGCATTTACACTTTCATTCTGGAACTAAAAATGAAAAAGCAAGACTGACATAGGACTCCATCCATCTCTACTTTTTATCAGATTTGTGAAGTTACAAAAGTGATTACTCTGAAAGACTGCAGTGTGTGCAGGTGGAATCTGTCTTTCTGAGCCCATCTCCATCACCATTCGAACCAACAACCATTAGAAAGCAAGTCATCAAAAAACAGTGTTCAAGGGCCAGTTCTGCACTCAAATGCCTCAACAGCTTTGAGAGATATAATCAGGATTAAACCCTGTGAATGCAAAGAAGAAATTAGCCGGTGGACATGTTGACAACAGTAACTTTCATCAGAAGCACAGAACTGCTATTTGGTCATTTATTATTGGCTACTTTTCACATTGATTTGAACAAAATTCAAAATGGTAGGCATGTAAAAAATAAAATGGAGCCAGCCTAATGAGAATTTGTCACAAACAGCAATACAAAAGCACTGAAGAAAACAAAGGTGTGCTGAGGAATTCTTGACATAGCTCTCCTGGTACTGAGACTCACAATCATATTTGCCATTATATATGCAAATATATTTATTTTGCAAATAAAGTAGCCACAGTAACACAATTGGTTTTGACACCAGCAATAGGTTTCCCGTCTTTCCCTCATGATTTACAAGTCTTCCTCACTTTCAGACATGAAAACAAAAGCTCAAGCTTATTTGAACTGTGCTTAGACACAAGCTGTCCTTTCTCACATTACTCCAGCTACTGTCAGGCAGTACTTTATATACTTTCACTCAACAATAACAAGTCTTTCACTTTTTGTATTATCATTCAAAACATTAGCCATAATTTCACTCCTAAAAAAGAAAGTTAAAAGATTCTGTCCACCATCAAGAGATTAAATAATGCTTAGGGAAATTGAGTTGCATTTGTTTTCCATTTCATTGCTTTCCAGTGCTGCCATTTGCCAATAATTTACTTGAACAAGATAAAACCCAGCACATATTTCTAAATGTATAGAATGCATTTGAACATAACTGATGAGAACTATAATTAATATGCAAATAAATTACAGGTAGGAATCCCATAAATGTGTGAAGTAACATTAGGCATGGATTGACTTCATACCCAGAGACATTTGTTCCAATTAAAGAAACATAAGTCATGTGTTAGACTCGTGAGGACCCAAAACGTCCCTGACAGCCCAGAGTGTGATGGCTTCCACAAGTAGCACATGTAGGTGGGACCTATTTTACTACAGTAGCTTTATTACAAGTAGTTGAACTCTCTGTGTCAAATCAGGAATGAAGTCTCCTGCCAGTGATAAAGACTACAAAAAAACCCTAGTCCCCATTCAGTTTCTGCTCAGTACTGTGACTAGGATAAGATTAGAGCATATCTACACTGGGGATTGCAGGCTGGACAGCGATGCCAGAGTTACTTGTAAATAAAGTGACACCAAAAAGTCTCTAGCTAAAGTAACCCTGCAGTCAGCATTCATGGCTATAACACCAGAGTGGCTAGACTGCTGCTAGTATTTCAGCAAATTCACATAAACCAAGGATGGCATTGCTCTCCAAATGCTGTAGTCTGCTATGGAAAAGTCCTAACTGCATCTTTTGATTTCCCTACCCAGCAAATTGCAATAAACTGAACATTAGGTGCTATTAGACAGGAACAGAGTTCAGGAAAAAGAACGCAAATTTACTATGGTGCAATCTGATGCAACTGCATCTTAAACATCCATGTGATATCTTTTACATGTGCACACTCAAAGTGTACAATAGCAGTGGAAAAGACTCTTATAAAGAATTAAAGGCTGTTAAATGAAGCTAAGAAATGGTAGGTTCTAAGCAAAGATAAAGAGATTATGGATACATCACACAAGTTCCAGTTAAACTCTGGTACAGATAAATTCTTGACAAAGGATGTTGCAGATATCAAAGTTTATGCAATTTTAAGGGGAAATTTGCACAAGTTAATGAAAGAGAAGCTCCAAAATATTTGCAAATAATAGAAGCTATCTCTGCTGCAAAAGCCTCCAAGCTGCAAATTACTGAAAAGCTATAAAAAGAGTTTGGACAAAGTATTCCTACATACTTGCCCTATTATAAATTCATTAGGCATCCACTTCTGGTCATTGCTGCTGCAGACAACAACTGGGCAAGATGAACCTTAAGTCTAAAACTGCATAGTTGTTCTTATGTTTATGTCCTTACAATGGAATCCCTGTAGGGCAGGCTATCATACCACTAGTTTATAATCCAGAATGATCAGGAAGAGCTGCAGAGATACATCAGTATGGGCTGTAACACATACCCAAAGTAAATGAGTGAGTAGCCAGGAAGCCAGGAAAATTTGCCAGTGCTAAACTCAGCCCTGCTGTGACTGAATGGCTTCTGGCACTTCAGCAAAAAAAGTGGTGGATTTCAGCCATAAATATGCTGAGTTTATGAAACAGATCAGTAGGAAACATTTTAGGTGTCCAGCTTTGATACAATGAGAGCACAGCCCCAACCTAATATTCTCCATTAAGCATATGTGAGAAACTATAAAAAGCACAGAGAAGATGAAGGTAAAATTTAAGATATAAGAGGTAAGGCTTGCTTTGTTTGTGTTCATTTTTTAATTCAGATCCTATCTTTGAAGTAAGGATTTAAGACACTTCCCATGCACAACTTCTGGCAAGTGTGTTTATAACATTTTGTTGACATTTCACAGCTATACCTCAGCAAACACTTCAGGCTGTTGGTGATTACTGTTAGACATACATCAACTACAGAATATTTAATTTCAGTAAAATATTATTCTGGGTAAGGAAAACTGAACGAGGCCTACACTACAAAACACTACAGGAAATTCACTACGATAGGTAGAAAAGATTCTATCATTCCCCTCTGTAACTGTTTATTGCAAACTGTTCTACTCTGTCATCTTTTAAAATCATAATGACCATAGGCATAGAAAACTGTATATTCCCCCACATCAATACCTACCTGTGAAGATATTTATTAGTATGCAAATCAGTGAAAAGTTTAACAGCCTGCACCATTGTATGGAACTTGATCCTGCAGTCTGGCATAAAAACTTCAGTAAAAGAACATACAAGGTCTGTGCAAGTTGCCTACATTGTCAACCACAGCTATGAAAAAAACACTCCCCTCTCAAAACCATAAGCGTGATTTTTTAACCGCACTGCTGCTTGACCTTCTCTGTAACCAAGACTTCAGGCTGCTGCCACTGGAAACATTATTTCTATGTATATTTTATACCTTAAGCTGTTTCTTCAGTTATTTTCAGAACAGAAGTGAACAAGATAACAGCGATAACTGGTATTGTCTGAAGAGGAAGTTTTACTCTCACATAGTCATATAAAAACATGTGACTGTCAAGTATCATGTCTATTGCTTACCTATTATCCCTGCTGGATGCCCACTCTGGCTTTCTCCTGTGTGATGGGAATTCTGTCAATGGCTTTAGTGGAAGTAAACATGGACCTCTTTGGCAGGATTCACTGGACACTGAAGTCATCAGAAATTTTTCTGTCGGCTTGGGCTTTCTGTTACATTGCAGTGTCAACTCCTGCCAACCTGTCCTAGGTCAAAGTTAAAATAGTTTTGCCTACAGGCTGCAGGCTAATGTATTCCATTTCTATAACCTACAACAGAATCAGACACTTCAGTTAGGTCCATTAATTACCACAATAACTGATGCTAGAATCATTTAGTATAGTTTATTATAGGATCATTATTATTGTAAAGCTAGCATGACCACTATTCCAGCTCCAGAAAGACTGCAAATCCCAGACTGAGATAACAGCATCTCCTAACAACAGCTATACCCAGCTCTAGTCACAAATTAGACAGTGGCTTCCCAGGGGTGGCAAAATCAGAACAGCAGAAAAATGTCCCTCTGATACCATCTTCCCTGGCTGCTCTGAGGTGTTGAGAAGTTTACCAGCTGTGTGACAAGCAGCAAAGATGCTGCCATGCTGCTGATGGTATTGCTGTGTGCCTACTTCCAACTTCACCCTCCTGCTGCTGTGCCAGGAGATTTTGCAGCAGTGATCTGGGCTGAAGGAAGCCAAAGACACCCACCCCTGCTTTCCCACTGCTTCACCTACCCCCAGCCAGCAGTTTCACAGGGCCAGGAAAAACTGACAGATTCTGACCTTCAGGCAAAATTCTGTTCCCGAAGCAATACACCCTAAGAAGCCTTGAGCAGCCTGGATCCAGCTCTTATTTAGATATGTCAACTTTTGAGTGCAAAAGGTTAAAATATATACATTACCCAAGTTAAGCATTTAGAGCTAAAATGGCAACGTTTAGATCATGGTGACAGGTAGTAATTTGTGGGACACAAAACACTGCAAAATACAGGCCCCAAATTAGCAGCCCACATAAACTAAACACAGACCAAAACTTGGGAGCTTGGTAGAGGTTCACAAACATAACCTTAAGATTACATTTGCAGTCCTTGGCTGTTATAATTACACTTGTTTCTAGCAAGGGTCCTCATGAAGAAATTTCTGAAAATGTGGATTTCAGAATCATCTCTTGATGATCTCTAAGGAGGGAAAGACTATTATCTCCTCTTCCAAAGGGAATTGGCAAAAGCACTGCACATTATGTGCTTTTCTACTTCATGGCTAAAACTCTTCCTCCATGCCTTCTTGAGCTTTTCATACAAAGCAAATGGTGACTAACAGGCATAGTCTTGTGCCATGGTTTAAACCCAGCTGAACCCAGGACATTTTGTACCACAAAAGTATTTTTAATAGCCAAAGCATTATTATTGCTTTTAGCCTTTACTGTTATCTCAGTAACTTTGATCAATTAACATATCATGTCTATTAAGAGAGCCATGAACATCTATGGAAAACAGCATTCAACTGCTTGGACTTGGTTCTTTGCCATTCCTTACCAGGAGAAAAGAGAATCGTGATTAGGTATCAGAAAGTTCTCCAAGAGAGGAGAATTTTTCTATGTATGAAATTACTGGTGTTTATGCCACGGATCCTACTCTTTGTTTGCCTACAAAAAGTAATATTTTCTTTTTCTTGCACTAAATCATACACACACTATGCAACCTGGCCTTCTTTCCAGGGAGCTGACTGCATTTCCATAAACAATAACAGTCTAATGTTTATCAAGTCATTAATGTCTCATGAAACCATACAGCTGTATAAAAAGGTTTTTTTTATCCCTAGAAAAATTCAAGGGCATTATAAAAAAAGGAAGCAGTTGCATGATTGTGGATCTTGGAGATACAAGATCATCAGAGCTAGCAAATAAAATGGTCAAAACAGAAAGAGACAGATTTTCACTGATTTCTTATTTGTTCCTTCCTGCACACATATTACACACAGGTGCAACTGCAGATCAGAAATAAAAATTTTCTGTTGTATTTTGAAATAAGCCAGACAAAAATTTTATTTCAATAAAAGAGTTGCAGTGACATTATGAAATTGCAAACCAGTAGGAAATTCTCAAATATATGCTTGCCTACAGAATTGACTCAGTTTGGGTACAAAAGCTACCTCACATTTTTTTTTCTACATCTTGTCAGTCTTCCCTTCATTATTATACCTTTTATATCTCAAGAAGCACACCATGTTAAATACGTATAGAAGTGGGTTTTAATATAGCTAATACAAAGTCTTATAAGTATACAAATGAAAGTGACAGAACCCTTCGACAAACATCACTCAAAATCTTTAGATTTCTCGTTTTGCAATTTTACACCCCAGAATTCTCATTTTCTGTGAAATTTTGAGACGGAAGTTCTTAGTAAGGGTTTATAGAGGACTGAAAGCATATTACACTTCTGCTATCAATTCCATGTTACTGTTACAGTTTCCTTCTTCCCTGAATGCCTGGGAGGCACTCATAAATGTATGTTTCAAACACTAACCTATTTGATATATGTTATAGTGAGACAGTTTAGTGTCCATACTGCCTCCTCCAAAAATTATGAACCTCAATATACATTCCAAAGGAAATGGAGATGGTTTGGGATAGGATTTAGATCCTGCCAGAAGGAGGCTGAGGTTATCACTCAACAGTGAATGCATGCCTCCAAGATAAAGGGAAGTAGGTGGAATTAAAGAAACAAAGAGGAAAGACAGAGACAGTAAATCCTACCCTGCCCTCACCCCAGAAGGATTCAATGAAATGTACATACAGAAATGTAAAGCAGTCCCCACTTTCTCACAGTTAAACAGAAAGGCTTCAGGCATGTGCTAAAGGCTTCTATCAACTCCCCACACTGGTTCCAGTTTTTCCCCTTTATCATCATGTAATATACATAGTCCAAATTCTGATCCCCTTACCGATACTTAATAGGGTACATCAACACAAACAGTTCACAATGGAATGGTGCTCAAAGTGAATATACAGCCCCACTGGTTATTACATTGCACTCCAACCATTTAACCGACTGCATAAACACCCTATTCTGGGATAAGTGCTGCAAACTTTCACACCGATTTAGCCAGCTGACTCTACAAAGCTTCTTTTCAGTTCAACAGGGCTGTGCATGGGGAGACACTTCAAAGTCAAGCACAGTAACATTCAATCCAATGCAATTAATACTTGCAATCAAAGAAATCTATCTCAAAAAATTCCTTAGTCTGCGGACAGTACGGAAATTGAAGATAAGTGGAAAACATGGAATTTCTTCCCTT
The DNA here is from genome assembly GCF_012275295.1 of Melopsittacus undulatus. NCBI lineage: Eukaryota > Metazoa > Chordata > Aves > Psittaciformes > Psittaculidae > Melopsittacus > Melopsittacus undulatus. The sequence goes on along the minus strand of NC_047532.1, from coordinate 52,894,721 downwards.
ATTTTTCAAATACACTAAAGCCTTCTCTACCAATAATGAGCTGTTCCCACAAATCTAGATGAAGAAAACCTGTTCACTGAGCAAAGACAAAGCAAGTTACAGTATATTGCAGCAAAGGAAAGATCTAAAGATCAAAGGGTAAATACCATTTCCTGCAATGTGTTTTTCCAGGATACAGCTTACTCAGCTCCTGAGTTGCTCTACAGTAGAGAAGCAAAAGCTGGAAAAGGATGGGAGCAGTGCATGTTTAGGCTCTGGCAGGTAAACACCCAGACACCAGAAAAAAAAAAAGCCACACTCATATAGTGGAGTCAGTGTCTGGAGCCATATGAAATGGCCCCTTTTTTCTGTTGTTTTTATTTTTTTTCCTACTATTTAATTTGAAATGTTCTTCTTCTATATTAGCTTTCTTAGGCTTACTCAAAATCAAGCAAATGAGAAGTGTAGCTATGTATTCAAATTCCTAACTGCATGCCTCATTTTGCATCAAAGAGAAAGCTTACATGATGGCTCCTGATGGCCTGTGGATAAAGGCCACTTCACTCCTCTATTCATAGCACAGCTTGTAGGCTCTCCTTAAATCTAAGGAACACTGTATGATGTTATACGATCATGAGGTACAGGGAGAAAAACATACCACAAGAATATCTGCAAACAGAAAAGTAATAGCAATTCTGTAAAAGCTTTGTGAAAGGCTTCAAATTTCAGCTCTCAAAGTTATCAAACTAAAAAGCCTTTATCCTCAGTGCATTATATCTTTTACCTCTATTGATTATTCCTTTGTATTGCCATGCCCCTAGGTTTTTCCAAGAGGTTCCTACAGAGCATTAGATACTGCAAGCACTATAGATTTTTGTGAAAATGATGTGAAACTGGGAGCAACAGTAGTGATTTGGAATCCTCAAACACACTGAACCTCTCAATAATGCCTCTTACACAGTCACTCTCAGTGACAAAGATGCTTCCCTGTTGCAAAGAGATGGGTTAGGAGTAGATCTGCTGCTGCTGCAGGAGGGTTAAATACCACACTTAACAGTGCTGGCTTTCAGAAAAACACAGCTAGGTGTTAGAGCAGTCTGAGACTAAGCAGCAAGATATACACTGCCCACAACACCGGAGAACCACTGAGCAAGCACCCACAAAGTCAGGATGGTATAGGGAGTGCTCATGGACAAGGAGGCAAAATTAATTTCTGAAGCCATTCATTCTGTTAGGACTACACAAGCTGCTGTGTTTGCCAAGTCAGCCCAGTTCTGCAGTCAGAAAGATTTCAACTTCTCTGTGAGGAAAGAGATAGAACATGTTAGCCATGGAAACACTAGAGTTGCCAGCCCACTCAGGTAGGTGAGGTCCACACACCTAAAAAAGTATAGAGGCCTGCAAAAGCCAGCTGTGGTCTCTCTCAAGAGAAATAAATATGATTAAGACCATCTTAATTCATTTATTCCCCCCCTCCCCAGAAGGGAGGAACTGATTGTATGCCTGCCCTGGTCTCCTAACACCAGTCAGCAAAGGCCACAGCAACTGCTATGCTGAGGCACAGGCATCAGTGCTGGTCACAATTCAGAAGTCATCATGTAGCCACTGCCCTAACTAGCAGGCTGAGATATTCCTGTAAGCTAGGGAAAATAAGCTATTGCCACATGGTAACTGCTGTGAAGTGTAGTTTTTTCACATGGTGATTATCACTGCCAACCCAGAGCAAAGAGAGCTCCTTTGTTTGTTTTTACCCCAAAGCAAGGGTCTGAGGTTTTTGTTTTCCCTGACAGCTAGGAGCTACATTATTTTTGGTCTGAAAGCCAAAGACTGTTATTTTACATGCCCTTGACAACCAAGGCTCTGAGTCAGTAAAACCCTGCCATAGGAGGCAGACCAGTTATTTACTTCGGTGAAGAGTCAGCTTCAGGTGTCCCCAGAGCAAGAACAGCCTGCTTTAGGGCAACGCCTGAGGACAGTGTTTATCCGTACTTGTCAGAGTAGCTAGCAGTGGTAGAGGCCTCTTCTTGTCTGTACTTCACCTTAACTGTCCAAAAATCTTGCTTTGAAGGTGACCTGCCCTAGATGCTATCCAGAGTCCTTCCAGACAGCCAGTGCAGCTACACATTGCACCTCTGCCATCCCTCTCCTGTGACTACAGTCCACATCCACAAAGAACAGGCAAATATCTCCATCTCTCCTACTCCTAGCAGTCCACAAGCTGATGAGCCATTTCTGTCAACATTACATACACTTTTGCCTTTAAAAGCAAAAATGCAGCCCTCGGATCATAGCAATATATTTGGAGACAGACTTCAATATTATCAGCCTTCCTCTGTATTCACACCACCAATACCTTGCAGCAGAACATGCCTCCTCCTCCTCTCCCTTGTGTGACAAATTCTAACAACCATTTTGCTGCTAAACCAGAGTCATTGCTTCACACTCCCAAAAGCTCCTTCAGAACAAGTTATACTTCAAATCTCACTTAAGAGAAGCAGGATAGTTCCTTCTAATATTGTCTGTTCTACTGCCAAAGTGGAAACCACTTTTTCCTCACATTAAACAGTATCAGTACATTTAAACACACTCTACCATGCAGCAATCTCTATTCTTTCTTACTTTTATGTATGAGCAGCAGCTTTCAGCCCAGTGGTTTTTATGCAAAAGTTTTATTTTAAAGGTTAAAAGACAAAAAACATGAAACCTGAGGATAAAGACAGTAAGACTGCAGCTGTACTGAAATGGTATCAAGTGAATGAAAACCAGTACAGGCAATGATATTGTACATTGGCATTAGGGTGTCTCTGAAACATCACAAGTACAATTAGTTCTAGCATTGTTTCCTGCCTGAATCTAAGGTTTCTCCCTGGTTTTATTTTTAGTACCTTTTCTGAGCATTAAACAATTCAGCCAGCTACTTAACTCTAAGCATGTGAGTAGTCCCACTGAAGTGAAAGTTAAGTGCTTTTCAAATGTGAAAGTTCTCTAAAAGCCATTTGAATTGTATTTAAATGTAGAGAATTTTTATACCCACAAAAATCTAAAAGAAACAATTTTCTATTGAAGCTTATAGCAAGCACTTCAACTAGGCAATAATGCTGACACTCGTTGGCTTAGTTCTTTATTTTATGAAGAAAACATACAGAAAAACTCACTCCATTTACTAATCCTTTAGGAGAGTTTCATTACTGGCCTTATATAACAGCAATCAAAGATAGAAACAAAATATTATTTAACAAGGTTCTATATGACAACATAAAGACTGACTGCTATCTGAGTGTTGATTCAGACATATTTCTGCCAAGGTCACTTCCCTGCCAGAATATACATCCAATAACCATACATAAATTTTATTTTTAATAAATGACCACTAAATGGTTGTATAAATAGAGTAAACTGTGGGTAACTGTAGTTTATAATGAATACCTGTTGTAGCAATATTAACAAATACCTTGCACAGACTGACTGCAAGTCAGTGCCACCATCACTACCTTGTTGGTTGGTGGAAAACCAAATGATGTTGGAACACATCAGTGGTTTCCGTTGGTGAGAAATCTACATCTTTGCTACATAAGCTTTCACACTCCTAAGGTATTCCTCATGTTTGTACATTTTAGACATTTGGCTTTGGAAAGCTTACAATTTTTAAAGGAATAGTGACTGACCCAGAACGTCACTGTGGCAAGACTGTTCCCTATACTCTACCCAAAACATAAACATGCTTACATGAAGGCTGTGTGGTCTGAAGTTGGAAATAGGAGTCTGAGATTAAAAATAAGTCAGCTACCAACTCCTTGTGTGACCTTGGGCAAGTCTTTCAACACCCTTATCCTTCAGTTCCCTAACTGTGTAACTAAAAGAGTGATGGAGAGGGCTTTGTGAAGGTTATTGATTGATCACTGTTTGCAAAGCCTGCTGAGATGCCACTGGGAAAAGAATTAAACTGTATGTGTTTAAAGGATCAGTGTATGTTATGACATTATTGAAATACTAGTAAATACATTGCACAAAAAAAATTGAGAAGATAGGAAGAGAAAAATAGTTGCAAACCAATCTGCAAAAGAGGACTTATATTTGGTACATTATAGAATCATAGAATCATAGAATAGTTAGGATTGGAAAGGACTTCAAGATCATCTAGTTCCAACCCCCCTGCCACGGGCAGGGACACCTCACACTAAACCATATCACCCAAGGCTTCATCCAACCTGGTCTTGAACACTGCCAGGGATGGAGCACTCACAACTTCCCTGGGCAACCCATTCCAGTACCTCACCACCCTAACAGTAAAGAATTTCTTCCTTAGATCAAGTCTAAACCTCTGCTGTTTAAGTTTCAACCCGTTACCCCTTGTCCTGTCACTACAGTCCCTAATGAATAGTCCCTCCCCAGAATCCCTGTAGGCTCCCTTCAGATACTGGAAGGCTGCTATGAGGTCGCCACGCAGCCTTCTCTTCTCCAGGCTGAACAGCCCCAACTTTCTCAGCCTGTCTTCATATGGGAGGTGCTCCAGTCCCCAGAATTATGTCTGATCTTGTAGCAGCAGTTAAACAAAACATGAAGCGAACCTTTTGTAAGGAGGGGTCTGATGCCAAGGGCACTCAACACCATCCGGAATTAGGCACGCTCACTCTTCTCAAGGACTTATTTGGGAGCCACGTATTCAAGTCTTCACAGTGGTGACCTGTGCAACTGGTGCAATTTTCTTAAGGTAGATCATCCAATTTTTTCAAAAAGCTGTCTTGTAATTTTCATGTAAGAAAAGCAGATTTATTTTTATGCTTTTCTCAACCACACATACATTTAGGTAAATTCTGATTTTGCACCTATGCAAATGCAAGGGGCATTTTACACTTTTCTTAAGTACTGACACATTTACAACTGCAATTCCTCCAAAATGTCATTCAGCCAAGATTGATTATTTGCTGCAAAGTGAGCAGAGGAAAGAGAAAGAAAGGAGCTGTCAAGCATTCTTGCTTTTTTCTTTAGGAAGGAGAATAGAGAGGCTTATCTTTGGAAAGACAGAGCCTTTTATTAAAGGATGAAATGAGCACTGAACAAACAGTATGTGGAATTCCAGATATGCTGATACTAACAGAAGAAATAGTTAGGATGGCAGAAAAATCTTGTATTTTCAGAGACTTCAAAGGCATTTGTTCTAGATGGATCTCCATTAATTTCCTGGGACTTGCTGATTCATGTGGTCCATTTGCATGTGATGCATTTCACCTATTGCCCCTCTCCCCAAAAAAGTATCAGGTCATGGTTTTTCTTAATTTATTCCATTTCTCAAGCTTCCTCTTACAGCTTAAAATTCAGACCTCCATGTGGCCATTGAACTGCTCCACTGGAAATTATTACTACATTCTATTAGTATTTTGTTATTGATGTACTCTGGAATTATTATATTATCAAGACTTGCAACAAGCTACATAGAATACAAAGGTGCCTTTTCGCAACTATTTCTCTCTCAAAAGCAAATCACAAAGAAAGCCACCTTGATTTCCTGTGACCCAAAAATTTGCAGTAACTGCTTTGATAAAGTAAAAGGATTCCTTTCTTTTTTGCTGTTATAATCCTTGTAAAGTAATGGCCAAGGACCAGGTCCTGGTACCTTTATTGACACAAAATAGCATTGAAATCTGAGAATCTTCCAACTGACTTTGACAACTTGCAGAGTAAGGCTATTAAATTAAACAAGTCACATCTGTGAATTCTAAACCAAGACCCCAACATATGGCTCAACGCCTTTGCCACTGCTGTTAGAAAACTTATGTATTTACTTACTAAGCTTAAACATTTAAATAGATTTATAGCCTATTCTAACAATAGTAACAAAAACCCTATATAGCATGTGCTTCTATAGACCTAGATATTAGCCAAGATGTGGGCACTTGCAGCATAATTGTCCCTCTAAACCTATAACCTCACCTTTAAAAGAACCTGACAGCTCTTCCCATCTGTGATAAGAACTCAGCCTGCTAAACAGTAAAAGCTGTGGTAAAACCTCCCCCCCTCCACCTGTCTCATACAGAAACAGCCAAGTGTCTCCACGTAGTTACAGTTTTGTTAGATGAAGTAATGTCGATTGGGAACTGGACAGAAACTATTACACCTCTTTTGCACAGGACCATACATATGTGGCCTAATGTGTTTTAAACTAGAGATATATAAACAAAGCAGAGCCACCAACTCCCAGTATTTAACCTTTATTTTATAAAATGTACCCAAAGGCAGATTCACTGAAATTGCAAATGACTTTGCAATCATTTTGCCTTTTCTTCTGAGTCACTGTAGAAGCACAACGAATTGTTATTATGCTTAACTAAGTTTAGAATATCATGTCTGCTTCTGAAGCTAATTGACTTTTTCCAACTCTAAACAAACCACTGAACCTTTTCAGGAAGCTTTGCAGTACTAGGGCACACACAGCTAACTTGCAACAACTGGGTTTTGCATTGTGTGTTTGATGCAGAGTGTGGGCTTCAGGCAAGGCCAGGAAGTTTGACATTTTTATGTATATATATGTATTACTTTTAAGATGTCAGGATCCTTTACCATATACAATATCTGAAAAGCTGCCTAACAATCACCAGAAAAACAGCAGGCAAGATACAGGAAAAAAGCTAGACACCAAAACACAGTGCTAGCTATGTGATAAACGCACATTCACAGTAAGGCCTGTGCAATTGCTAAGAAGACTCAGGTGCCCCAGCATCATCCCTCCTCCCCAGGCTAAAAGCCACATTGCACTTTCAAACTCTTGTGCACAGGCCAGTCTATACGTACTCCATGGGGAGCATATAGCTACCTGTCCATAGCTTCTGAATCTTTCAAATTCAGGTTTAGGGGTTAACTAGGATGTGTTCCACAGCCCCCTGCAAAGGAAGAAAGTCCAGCCCTTTAGTAGAAGGCTTTAATCTTACATTTAGTGTAACATGACAGGAGGTACTATTAGCTTGTAAAGCAATGGAAAAGTTCCAGCACAAATTTGAAAGCATTTCTTTTCCACACTAGCTTTTACAGGCATGCTCTTCCACACACACATTCCCCCTTCCTGGGGTTGCAGCATGCCCAGCCTTTACTCACAGCTGCTTTTAAATTCCTTAATTAGAACACAGGTGAAGCTTAAGGCACCATACCATGGTTATTTCAAATATTACAACCTGTGTGGGTTTTAAACATCACCACTAGTCCCAGAGATGGCTGGTAAAAGTCCTAATGACTGGGATAAGACACTTTAAGAAACAAGGAAAGACATTCATTTCCCCCTTTTCAGAATGTTATTTTCTACTCTGCATATTGTTTGGTTAAAACAACAACTTCAAAGTCTGAACGCATAATAAGCATAAGATAAAGGGAAAGGAGAAGATATGAAAGCTTAACTCCAAGCTGCTGTGAGCTCATTCCATACCAAACTAGACAAAACACAGTAAGTCCTAAGACTCTTTGAAGGGACAAAGTTTATCGCAGGTTACAATTTGGCTCATTTGGCTGACATTTTACTTCTCCATCCAAGCTTGGAACTTGGCAGACAACACAAGTTTCTTTTTCTCCTCAGTAAAGTATCCGATTTTCTTTCCAAGTACTCAAACAACTGAGCCTAAAGTTCACTTTTGTTGTATAGACATGAAGCGATTTGACAAGACAAATTACAAGAAAACAAACAAAAAGTTCTAAATTTAAAGCACAATATGAAGTCACTGCTAAAGCTGAATCACCATTAATGTTCACCTCACAAGAAAGTCATTTCCTGTAGACAAAATCAGCAGCCTCAGACTCACCTGCATTCAGACAGCAAGGGCCAGCAGCAGACAGGATTACCCAGCACCAGTGCACAAAAGGGCCATGCAAGGCTGTGGTAGAGCTAAAGACCATTACCACAACAACTTTGATCAAAAAGAGGAATAAGGGCTTGGGCTGTGCTTAAATAGGACTTCTGGGCCCAGAGGCAAGCAGGGCTCACTAAGGCAATTAAGGCCCCAGGCCCTGAACTTAGTAACCTGTTTCAGGGACTTCCAGAAAGCAGGTGTGAAATACTGGGGCACATCTCATCCTTAGCTTCCAGACCTGACAACTATCCCCCCAGTTTCCAATGACTCTCACTTTTAAAACAGTTTTCCTCTTTTCTCAAATGGCTTTGCAATTATGCCAGATTTTGTAGGCATTGCTTAAGCCTAACAACTAACACCTGAATTTAACATCAAACACAGAATCAATTAAAAGAAGTGGGGAGATGGAAACTGTATCCTTTGTTATACAGTTCATCCCACACCAATGGAAAGTTGTTCCCAAAACTTTTCTGCTTTTTGAAACCAGTCAATCCACAAGATTTCCACTAGCTCCCTTGAGAGTTATTCTACACCATATGAAGTGAAGTTTTTTGATAGTCACATTAAGTGTTCTTTTGCCCAATTTCATGCATTTATTCCTAATAATACATCCTGCAGCCATCCTAAAAATCCTCCACTCTTCTTGACATTTGGACCCTTGCAGTATGCTAGACAGTTCACATACTCTCTTTAGTCATTGTTTCCTCCTTCAGATATTTCTTTTGGAAAATAAACTTGGCAAAGACCAGAAGACAGCTCTATTACCATCAAACCTCCTGTGAATGCAACTGGAAAAAGAAAAGCTCCTCAGTTAAGTACTTCAGTGTGCAAATAACACACATTGGAGTTAACAGCAGTCCCCAGAGTGGTGATTCTCAGAAGTTCTATATGTGGAAATCTCACTCAAGGATAGAGAAGGAGCTTGAACCAGCTTAAGAACTGAGGAGGAAGATAGTGTGTTCTCATCACTAAAGCATGAGTTGGATTAGCTAAAGCTACTCCTGGCTCTACCATCAAACTACTGTGTGGTCTGCTGTGACTTTGTTTCCCTATCTATCAAATTGTTTTATGGGAATTTGGCTTCTTTGCTCTCCTCTTAGCATTTTTTTTTCAACCAAATAATTGAGGGGAGAAGATTACCACAGGAAAAAAGGTCCCTGCAAAATGCCTTGAGCCCTAAAAGCATCAGCTTATGTACTACATAAATAGTTAGAATACTGAAAGAATTAAAAATTTCCTCCTGTTCACTTGATGAGGAGGAAGCAATACACTTCCCAAACTCAAAGAGAAATTTGTAACAAAGGTGTGTCAAAGGTCTGTAGGGTGGTGCTGACATTCCAGGTTTAACTGGGAAGTGAACAGGAAAATGGCAGTCTGTCACAGGATATGATGGACTGTTTCCTTGCTCTCCCTATCCACCACCTGAGCACTGATGTAAGTGGTAATTAAAGTGTGACTGGAGTACCTTTTCAGAAGCATTCTCAGTGCAAATCTCAGCACCACTATGCTAGGTTGGTATGCTACTGACAGACTAGTTTAGAGATGATGAGAAGCATCATTTAATTACTCTAGTCACTAAACAGCTTCAGCACCCACAAAACTCACCAGAACCTAAACCCCAAGATAACTTTAGTACTGAGTTTGCAGCACCCATCCCTCCTCATTCATTACTTCCTACAGATAGTTTGTCTACTAACCACAACAGTATTAGCACCCAAAACCAGCTTCAGTTGTTTGGGTTTTTTTTCTCATGACCAAAATTACACAGTGGGATTTGGATGAATTGCAAGAAATTGCAGCTGGCTTTTCAAACCTGCATGGGAAGAAAACTAGAACTTTCTGCAAGCCAAAAGGAGATTTCTCCACACTATTTTCCAGGGCTCAAAAGCTAGAATATAAACTAGTTTTTACAGCGATGAACCTTACGAGGTAGAGGCACAGGGAAATGCAATCCGCTACCTCCAGTCTTTTTCCCGAGCTCCGGCTCAGGAACAGCTGGACATATGTACTGAAATGCTTTTCACAAAGCAGGTACTCTATGCCAGAACTGACTAATTATGAATGTGTCTACCACCCAAAGGAGATAAGAAACTGTGCTTGAGAAACTATTTCAGAAAAAAGAATTCTTCCTCCTCTGCATCAGCCTCCCTTATTGTTTTGGTTCAACTTCAGTCAATCTTTTCTAAGCCTATGATAGAGATTAGAGCAGTACATGGAAAACCTCGCAAAGCTATGTCTCCTTCCTGACAGACCATATACCTCTTTGTGAGTTAAAACAACACAATACATGTTATCTGAGCTCATCTACAGGTTATTTCATAAAATTAATGAAAGTGATTCATCTAATGCCATATGACGAAAGTTAAATCAGAGCCAAGTCCTCAGTACAATCTCCTCAACAACATGACAATGACTCCTTTTCCTATATTATTTTCCTATCTTTACTGCGTCCTGTAAGACTAGGCTTCATTTTGCAGAGATACATAATTATAAGGATGACCTGGACAACATCTATTGCTCTCATACTAGTCTATCTCTTTTCATTTCACAAATCTTGATGAGAAAACTTCTGAATTGATTTTGAAAAACTTGCTTTCTCTACCTAAAGGACTTTCAAGATAATTCAACAGTGCTGTTGACTGCCCTGAAACTCAATAGCAGCCCACTACAATGAACAATTTTAATACCTCTGCCCATGCTATGTCTAACAAAAATGTTATTATCCTATAACTTTATGTTTATATCCAATTATTTATACAAAGGAGAGGAAAACCATAAAGAATACCCCTCAACTGTGGATAGATTTTCAGCAGAACAATTTTGCAAAGTTCTTTCTTCAAAGGAATATGTAGGAAGAAACTCATTTGTCTCTGCTCTGAAATGAAAGTACACATGACTACCCCTCTAATCAATCACATCCTTCGTATTTATGTAGTTTGGTATGGTTTGTGTTTTCATGATGTTCTTTTTATTATAAAGAATTCAGACTCCTATGTGCAGTCAAAACTGGTTTATGAATGCACAAAAGAAAGAAAATCTTGGTATCAATCAATATCTTGTCTAAAGAGGGAACAATGTTATTACTATTCAGTGACCAGTAACATTAAGTGAATGAGGTGCACATTCATCCAAATTCTTCTATAAAACTACTTAGATTTACAAATATGAAAGTACAAAGGCAACATCTTTTGAATTGGTAAATCAGAAGAACTTTGCTGAACCTACAGCAGTTAGTATCACTGGGGGTCTTGGCTCAAAGAACAGTTCATCGGTGTTTTAAATACACCTTTCTACTATATATATCAAGATGCTGTATTATCTTAATATGTGTCATCAATATTAAAGAACTTTGTTATATAAATTTTACATAAATATATTTCTACTGCCATTAGTAGAAATACAACAGCAGAAAACAAGTATAACAAACAAATCAAATATGGAAACATAAAATTTCAGTGAAAATTAGCCTCTCCACCTCCAAAAGTTAACTGGCCCATCCATAAAAACATTATGTACCAAACACAATAATTTTAATGAAGAAGGAAAGAATAAATCTCTACATTAGAAATTAAAACAAACAGTAGTGAAAGCAGTAAATTGAGCTAATAAGGTCCAGCAGAATCTTGAATCACCCAACCCAGCAGACAATATTTGAGAAAGACTAAATGGGAACAAGCCACAGAGACAAGATGAGACAAAGTAACCATGTCATGTAGAACAGATGCTCCAAAACAAACACAATGGCAAAAATAATTATATGTTAACCAAAGCCTTAATATAAGAAAAAATAAATTAAAAAAAATATATATTGTCACATTTGAAATTTGCTTCTTGTTTTGGACAACAGAATTTGCACTTGCAAAAATCCCCCTGCAAAGAAAGCCACAGAGGAGATACAGGTAAAAGCTACGCCAGTAATTCATACATGGATGTCTCTAGCTAGCTGTCTGAATTCAGATACTCTAGCTGATACACAGATGATTATCTGAATTCATGAGTGAAAACATTCATCTATTAATAAATAATTTCCAAGTGCATAATTTGCTGCCACAGTCTGCTTCTTAGAAGAGGACTGCTGAATTTCACCTTACCACTCTACATTCTGAAATCCAGAAGACCAAAGGTAGTTATCTAGTGCATCTTCAGTCCTCATGTGTTAGAAGAGGTTACAGAAGCAGTGCTAAACATGCACAACCAAGGAAAATTCTTATCCAGTAATAGATGAGACATAACGCATGAGGCCTGAGCAACAGATATCTAAGTCAGGAATTAGCACTCAACATGAGTAATGCTTCCAAAAAACGGAATCTCAGAAGAGAAAAACATTAGAACAGTGCAAAATATTCCCAGTTCAGTTAAAGATGTTAATGAGTGTATACATAAACAAGAAATTTCAGAGGCTCTGAAATTTAAAAACACTTTCAGATGGTTACAGTCATGTTTCTCTACGATTATGAAACACAAAGTAAAATTGTGGTTCAGGAGGCAATAACTCAGTTTCTTCAGTTTCTGAAACCAGAAACTGGACTAGCCTTTAGCTCTGATGCAACATTTGAATTTTAACCTAAGGGAAATAAATTCTCCTTTTGATAATCCTTCTCTCATTATTATGTACACTAAGCTATAATAACAAAGACATAGACCCCATAACTGGAAATACAGAAGACTAAAGGTCTTCTGAGGTCTGACCATAATAAAGGTTAAGCAATTCACACAGCTGGGGAAAAAAGCATCCTGTGACCGTGCTTATGCTCTCTTTACATGCACGCTCTCATAAACTCATATACAAACATATTTCAATAAACAACTAACAGAGGAGAACAGGATTTCATTATTATTCTAACCGGTCCTTAGCAAAACTTTCTCAACTGGTTGAAACCAATCAAAGAAAAAACAACAAAACCCAACAACAACAACAACAAAACCACGAACACAAACGCAAACAAACAAGCCACAAAACTGCAGGCCTGTCTGACAAACATTTATAAAACCAGAATGAATCCAGTAAAACACTGAACTTTGATGTGCATGCTTTTCTGAATTAAGGTGGAAGAGAGCCCTATTCTGCTACTTTTAAATGTTGTACTTACAAGTGACTGGCAACATTCAAAAATCAGATCCCTGTTCACACTTCTAATATTTTAAGTGGCCTGGGAAAACATAAATAAAACTACTTAAATGCCATAGCTAATTTATTTAGTCACTTCTTGCAAGCGAAATGAAAGTACACATCTAGTGCATGAACTTGTTCATGAAAAGTCATCTCTCCATAATAAAACTTTTTTTTTAACCTTCTGAGCTGGTCCCAGCTGCTTTTCATACATCTATAACAAACTTCGTGCCAAATGGACTGCTTATATATTTTTCTAAACAAGCCCCACTTTACTTTTTCCAATCAGTCCACACAGATGGCAAGTAAAGAAAACACTTTAATGTCTGTCTGGTGGAGACCATCACTGAAATGCTTTTGCCAAGAAAAAACAGACTAAACATTAATGAGGCCAAATAGAGAATCTTGTTTTACAGGCTGAAAGTACTAGATTTCTCTGGACATACAAAAACTCAATAGTCACTTTAAAGTGCTTACACTTTCCTGCAGCATATAGCAACCATATTCTAATTGGGGTAGCAATGTTCAGTCCACACAAGCAAGAATGGGTACTACATTTCTAAAACATTAACAAGGAAATATCTGGGGACTTTTTTTCTTTTTCTGTTGATGTACACAAAAGTTTCAGCACCCCTTGTAATGAGGATATTTTCCATTACAAAGAATTAACTTCACAGAATTTTCTTACAATGTTACTAAATAAGTTGCTCCTATTGAAAGATCTTACTATTTGTTTTTTTGAACACTATCTGAATTAACACCACATCGGTATACATATAGCAACTCCAGCCTAATTTCTGCTTTTGTGAATGCAGCTAATAATGCTGAGAAAAAGGAAAAATTAGGGAAGATCCAAAATAAATATTCTATTTGACAAAGTGCTAGGTTTTGCCTACAAGAGAGCATTAAAGTTTGCATTATCTACTATGCCTTGCAGATGAGACACAATATTCCCCATGTACAGCAGTGTCATTGCTTATCACTTGCCAAGAAACAGATACAGCTCTTACTGAAGCACAATTAATCGAAGTGTAGCATATAAATCTGTTATTGCATCAGGAGGTTTCAGGGAGGTTGGTTAGATCCTTTATATCCAGGCTTCATCAACAGTGAAAGTTAAGTAAGAAGTACAGGGTGTACAGTACAGTTTTTAAACCAATGAGTCATATTGACTTTGAAGTTTTATCATAGGAAAATGGTCATCAGTTATCTATATACCTCATACTTGGGGCTTTTTGTAGAAAACAATTTTTTAAGTCACTCAAACACTGGTTTTAATGGTAAATTTGAGTTTCACTTTGCTATGAAGGGAAACAGCTGTTTGACAATTTGTAGTTCTGTTTTAAACATGTCTAAACTGCCATGAGAAAAGCATTCACGTGCTACTCATGTTAATATTTCCTTCTTCAGTAGCAGGTGAAGCTGCTATTGACTAAGGATAGACATGTAGAATATTTTGAACCATCAAGGCACAATCACAGTGAGCAGTTAGTTTCCAGTGGTCAAAAAGATCCAAAGATAAATGTCTCACTATACTACATTTCTCACAGGTCTCATCTTTTCTTTTTCAGCTTTTCTTTTGTAATGCTCTTTCCTCATCTTTTTTTAACACTTTTTTGTAAGTATTTTCCATGGTACCTAGCCAGTTGAGGATGAACTGTCAGGTTCCATTTCCTCTTCTGTACACCTTAAGAGGTGGTCCAGATTTTAAAGGAGGCCAACATGTTGGACAAGGAAACATGTGGACATCCAAACTGTTGTGTGATGAGCACTGCAGAGATTGTGGCAACATTTCAGTGTAAGAGTAGGTCTTTAGAAGAATATTACCTAACAGTGAAAATTATTTTTAAGTCTATAAACAGCTATGAGCAGAGTGAACTATTTAACCTGACTAGCTCATTATAAACTGATGTTGGTTTGTCTTATTTCCCCACAAGAGCATCTAGTTTATCAGTGTATTCACCAGACACGGTAATTTTATGCCAAAGCAGAAAAAGTCTAAAGAAAAGGATCTAAATATATAGATATAGATAAACAATCAGGGATCAGTTTAAAAGATATATCCAGAAGACAAAGCTTCAAAAGGTGCTGCTAACTAGATTGCTCTGTGGTAAGGATATTCAGTAAACAGATTATCTCTAATAAGCTTATCCTCTATTAAACCACTAAGGAGTCGATGCTGTGATAAGACTGTTCTCAAATGCAATGAATTATAGACATACAATTATTGAAAGGAGTAAAGCAAGCTTTCACTTCTCCCATAGTGCTACTCAGTGACTCCCTGTGTTCGCCCTAACTGCTGATGAACAAAGATGTATAGACTGGCACACCAGATTTGATCATTCTGGTAAAAGGTGATCAAATTAGGTATTAGAAACTCGTTAAGAAAAAAAACAAAAAAATCACTGCTTTTAAAGCTACCTGTAAAGATTTCAGCACTTTCACAGAAGCATGGGAAGAGGAAACCCAGTGAAAGCTCTGCCTTGCAGCAGAAGTGTTTTCCTACAAGTATTTCATTTTGAGACAGTGACGTAACAGTTTCACCAAGATCCTCTCAGGCATCAATAACTGTATAATGATTACTGCAATAACTGCAAAATTCATCCTAGAACTGCAGTACAATTTTCCTTTCTCTAAAAAAATAAAGAGAATGAAGTGATCAGAGTAAGGGGGCAAAATTACATGAACAGAAGTTACAAGAAAGACAAATTCAGTCATATGTATGGCATTTACAACCATTTCTTTAAGCTGAGATATGCATTAAGGCTTGTGTAAGTCTTCTGTGTAAGCCAGCTTCTAATTACCATAATGGTAGAGACCACACTGTTTCTCAGACTCTCAAGTGACCAGAACACAGAGAAGTCCCTAGACACACTCCATTTGAATTCTGAATACAGGAAGCATCATGCAATTTGTTAAAAATGTTTCTATAACTGCAATAACAAAGTCAGCATTGATAAAACGTCATTTGCAGCAAGCTATAAGCAAATCATTCCATCATTTCCAACACATACCAATGCATAGCTGATTTACCAATGCATAGCTGATTTATTAAAAGGGCAGGGAGGAAACAAATTCTCAAAACAGTGAAAAACCTGTGAAATAATAAGAAGGCTGTCTAGATAATAAGAATAATAAAAAATAAAAAATATTACAAATGCTGAAAGAGCAGTGGACAGGCACAATAAAGAAAGGAGGCTGGTGAATAGAAAGAGTTGGGAAAGTTGAGGCAATTACCCGCTAAGAAGTAAATTTTTGAGTCATGTTACAAATCAGCATGTCCTACCAAATCTAAGTAGGAATGTGCCAATTAGCAGAGCAAACATTCCAGTTCTGAGAATATCGGGCTCTAATGGTGTATTTTGGAAGGCTTAAACCACAAAATTCAAGCTGTGGACTCAGACTATGATACCAGGGCTCCAGCCAGTTTTCAGGGTACCTTTTCAGAGTCTGATTAGGCACACAGCTCTAATGATGGCTTAGAGACTGTCTGTCATGCAGAGCAGTGAAAAACAGCTTAGTGTTTCCATAAGTTTTCACTATGTATTTTTCCACCCTCCAGAAAAAGCATGTTTGCTAAACACAAACCATGTAACCTTGTTGTCGTGGATAATGCATTAATTATACAGTTCTACAATTAGCAGCTTCAAGTTAAAAATAAATAAAAAAGTTCACAGGTTTGCAGGCTGTCACAAGAAAAATCCACAAAGTGTTTTTTTCTGTTTATTTAATCTGCTTGTGAAGTTGCTGTGGAAAGAGAAAAATAATGATGCATAGAAAAAAAATCCTCTTGAGAATCCAGTCATTGATTAAAAAAATGTTAATTAAGAATCTATGCCTTCAGAATGATATCTAATTTGGCATACAGGGAAAAAAAGCATCTAAGAGAGAATTAAAGGCAAGTCCCATGATAAAGATGCTTTGGTTTGGATTAAACTGCTAAAAGCCTCAGACTTTAAACACTGTAGAAAAAAAGAACAACATACTCCATATATACCAGAGGGAGTATTAGCATTGTAGGGAAAAAATTGTATATAATGTGATAGCTTATAATTGCAAATACAGTGGAAATAAAAAGTTTAATAAATCACTTTTCTGCCAATGTTTTTGCCTTTCAGAGTTCTCTTTTTTGCCTAATTGCTTACTTAAACTGCAGTGTAACAAATCTATATTCTGCAACTTTCACTGTCTGACAAATCTTGGAGAAAGAAATCTCGATCTTTAAACTAACAAACTCAGAACATATATATCTATAAGTACAACACATACCCTCAGGTATTTATAACCCATAGCTGCTAGGTCAGATCTAATTGTTTGCATCATAGTCTTTACCTTGAGCACACATAAGAACCCCCTTCCCTGCAATGAAAATTTATCATTAAAGACTATCAAGATCCAAAAGCTGACTGTTTACTCACAGTGGAAGGAAAGAGTGAACATGCTGATGCATATGGGAAGTAGATTCAGGCTCATGAGTGAATATAAAGTGTTCATATAGCCAGATAAGTACTACAGGCTGAAAGTGTCGAGCAGAATTTCACTGCCCTCCCAAATCTTACATTAACACAGTACTGTAACAAGAAGATTAATAGCCTCCTGCACACATTGGTTACCACATACCACATCATGCTGACAATCCATACACATTGCACAAGCAAAAAAGGAAATGGCTGGTGCAGAAAACATTCCAAGGGTTTCATATTTGTGGAAATTCCTTTTTGCACTAGGAAATTCCTTTATTTCGGTAATTCACAGAGGTTACAGATGCATGCTGAAAGCTCAGACTCAGCCGAAACAAAATGCTTAAATGAGCATCTTTATTCAATATCATAGATACAAAAACATTTCCAACCATGCCAGCATATGCTTAGCACCAAATAGAAATGTGCCTCAGATTTTTTTGCTTCCTGAAAAGTGGGCAACATAGCCATAAAGAAGGACTGGCCAAGGAAATTATGCAATGTACTGATTCCACGTATTTCCTCCATGTGGTTTTCTGTGCAAGTCCTATCAGCAAGTGTGTCTGGTTTTTCACAGTGATTCACCACTGTGCTAGCCCAGGAGGCCAGAATGATGTAAGCTAAACCAGTATTTTCAAGAAAGTATAAGGAGCATTGGCACAAAGATCTCAGCAAATTTCCTATATTGGCTAGCTCTTTTGCACTCTTCCAAAATCCCCAACATAAACTTCACATTTTAAACAGGTAAACCTTGTCTGCTGAACATTAACTACTGCCAAAATAACAACTGCTGTGTCTGCTAATGCTTCTTTTGAGGGTATCAGTGTCCTCCGGGGAAGGAACCAACCAGAGATGCTAATATTGTTTATAAAGCCTGGAAGCAGCCAAACCAAGCCCTCTGAATCCAGACAACCCTAAACTTTGAGCTCAAAAAAAGAATCAAAATAAAATTTTATTTCCAGGTCTAGATCCTTCCTTTAGTGAGCTGAGCTCAAACCAGATCCAATTGGTTTTGCTTTTACCAACAGTAGACCCTGCTGTAGAAGCTGGGCCCTGCTGAGAGAAAAATGAGGTTCCAGAATCTGGGCAAGTCTCTGCCTTTGAGGATTTAATTTCTCAAACTCATACAGTGACTTAGCAGGTCTGTACGTAGGTATAAAAACTTCTCACAATGGCATTTAAGGAAGTGAGAAGAAAACTCTTAAGATAAGGGGCTCATAGAAATAAAGCATCTTCAGTTCAAGAGAATGCAGCTAAAATATTCTTAAGTTAACCAGAAATGGAGGAGATAGAAGTGGAAATCACTAAAATCCACATACAAAAATGCCAGACTGGAAGCTTTTTAGGACTCTCATACGCACCTGTATTGTTTTGCAGTATTTGTGGATATATACAAGAAATTTCAGCGTAAGCCCAGCCAGTACAAAATCCTTCAGTACTGCCACAATGCTGATGATTTTCCAAACATTAAAACTAAAAAAACTTTGACTACTTATTTTTATTTCTTTTTAATTATCATTGCCTCCTCTTTCTCACTGAAAGAAATGAAACTGAGGCCTAAGTTTCCAGATTCTGCAACTAAAGAGTTGTGGGCATAAAGAAGTTTCATTTTGAACATATGACAACACTCAAGAGGAAGAGAAGTCGCACCCATAAACCCCCAAAACATGTCAAACTTTCCAAAAAAGAATAGACATTAAAAACATGAGTAAGGAAGTTAAGATGTTTAAATTATGAAACCCAGGTCCCTTTTCATCTTTAACTCAGTTAAGGTCTCCATATCTCTAAAGCATATTTTATAATGGTCTTTGCACTGTAATTTATTTTAATGCTCCTCCTCTCATGACTTACCTTATCTATATCATTACATCAGCAGAGACACAACGATAGGTTACAATATTCCCTGAACATTTTAGTACTAGGTACTTTCAAGTAAGCAATTATTTCTTCATGGTTTAAATATATATAAAGAAAACGATCTTAAAGCTCCCTGTTAACTCTGCATTAGTTCTTTTTCTTTAATTCATTCAGACATCTAAAAATATCATATGGGATTAACAGATTCAAATGTATGTAAATGTATATATACATATTTACACAAATACACCTGAGGCTGAGTAGTTGTGATCCTGCAGACTGTATAGGAAACAAAATATAGCTTCCAGCTTCCCCTACCACAATAGTTCCCAATGGCATAGGAGAAACATGAACTAGTGCCATATCCTCCAAATTATGAGCATCATTTCTGGTGATAGGACCCTGAAAACTGTCCTTTTTCAGTGCCACAACACTCACTGCACTGATAGCAATATCAGTCTGGCTTCTTACTACCTCACTTTTCTGACCTGTCCCACCTTATCTGAGTTCATTGCTGAGGAAAGGGAGGGCAGCCATGTAGGTGCCAGGGTGCAGGAAGGGACAGCAGCAGCCCCAGGGTGCTGCTGGTCCTACCTGCCTCCATAGCCCAAAGGAGAAGGTCCTAAGGTGGTTGCATTGAGGCTGCTGACCAACTTTGAAATGCGTTTTCTCCTAAAAATCAAAGTCCTCCAAGATTCTACAAATGAGAAGAATACAAGGATATGTTTGGGATTTTATGCTATATAAAGATTTTTTTTCTTTTATAAGAAAATTAAACATTATATTTTAAGTGGTATGTTCTTTAATTGTTACAGTGCTGCTCATTAAGTTTATTCTTTCAATTGACTCCCATAGCCAAGGGGACAAGGGACTACACCAGCTAAGGGCACAACAGGAATCATGAAGGCTTGATCATGGCTTAAACATCTTTGCCTTGGTCTTCACTGACAAATGCTCTGACCGCACCACCCAAGTCTTGGAAGGCAGATGCAGGGACTGTGAGAATGAAGACCTTGGGCCCACTGTACGAGAGGATCTGGTTCGAGACCATCTTAAGAACCTGAATGTACACACGTCCATGGGACCTGATGAAATCCATCCGTGGGTCCTGAAGGAGCTGGTGAATGAAGTTGCAAAGCCACTGGCCATCATATTTGAAAAATCATGGCAGACAGGTGAAGTTCCTGATGACTGGAAAAAGGGAAATATAACCCCCATTTTCAAGAAGGGGAAAATGGATGACCCGGGGAATTACAGACCAGTCAGTTTCACCTCTGTGCCTGGCAAAATCTGGAAGCAGGAGAATGGATATTTGGTACATGAGCTCTGAATAACTCCGAGGGATACAGCAAGGCCGTGGGAGGCCCGAGGAAGCCTAAGCAAGCAAGATAAGAAGAAGCTGTAATTCACTGACTTATGAGAACTGTGGATTGTTGGCAGGCGTTCAAGGTCAAGTTCTCACACCTGTGCTTAACCAATTATATGTTAGTCACTAAGGGTCTTCAAGACGAGTATCCAATCATGATATGCCAAATTTCTGTAGGTGTGGGTAAGCAATAGTATATAAGGAGTTAATGCTTTGCAATAAATGGCTTTTTGTCTGATCATATTGGTCTCTGACTGAGTCCGTTCCGCGGCACTAGTGTACTACTGTTGTTATGCTTCTAAAGTCATTCTAAAATCAATCACTCTGGAGTCAAAATGATTCAGACTTGGTATTCTTTGAGGGTGTTTTGGGTTTTTTTAATTTCTAAATTTGTTACCTAAACAGCAATGAAAACCATTACCTCTGATCTCATCTCAGATCCAAGTGACAGAAAATCTTCTAATAGGACTGTTCTGTGACTGTTGAGACACACATACCATACACAAAATAAAGGAAATGCCAAACCGACTTCTGCTTAGCATTTTTTCAATGAAAATTCATGATTAAAAGGAGGATAAATATTTGCATCTCCTGTTCTCACCATTCTGCTGCTTACCTTTTCCCAAACCTCAGCAAATTTGTCACAAGCAGAAAGAAGCAGCGATGTTAGCTCTGTGAACGTGAACACTGAGTCAGCAAAATGTAGTGCAAATCCTTTTTCTTCCCCATGTTGTTTAGAATCAAACAAAAGGGAAGGAGGCATGTGTCCTTCACAAAGGTGCTTGCTTATCCAATGTCACACCAGCAACACATCTTCTGTTAGCAGTAAACAAAACTCTTCATATTAAACAAAGCTATTAAAGAGCAAAAGAAGTAACTGTTTACATAACACTTAGCCAAGCTGAGAGGTAGAAGCATGAGGCAAAAAGATGCCATTCCTCCTTTCCCAGCAACAGACTCTCCTCTTTCTGCCCTTCGCTAGCCAAGCCCATAGGTCTCTGCTGCTGGGTCTCTTGTCACATGAAGGGAGATAGTAGAGCAGTCAGTCTTTTTAGATTAAAGAAGGCCACTGCATGTGACTTGCCAAAGGTCATGTTGCACCTACAGGACACTGAAGGATTAAGTAGTTCTTTCCACAATGCCGGAACTGGTGGGTGGGACTCAGCTTTGCGTAATGCATTTTAACAATGCAACCACTCATTACAGCCTTGACACAGCATGGCCATCACAGCCAGTTGGTCAAAACTCGTCAGACTCAGACTCTAGAAGCAATAGGAAATGGTGCTTCTCTAAGAGGCAACAGCAGCAGAAACATCCAATTTTCTTTTGCTGGGATAACTATGGTTTTACCAGATGTCATTTCATGTTACACAATGACTTCAGAGATGGTAGTCTGCCTGGGCACATAGTGAACTCTGCGATCTGTTCTTGCCTTTGGAAAGAGCAGAATTTGTGTCAGCAGACACAGAAATGTACAGGACATTTGAGAGAAAGAACACCACAAAACTGTCTGCTGAAACTGGAAAAGCTGTAAATTCATTCCTTAAACAGCTTTTTCCAAAGAAGCCAACAGCTTTGCTGTGCCTTCAGCACACCTTCTAAGAGGCAAACTCAGTGGCAAAGAGAAGCTGCTTTTAGTCATACAACTCTAGAGCTTTGCTGCCCCATAAGAAAAAACAAGTGATTTGGAAACCTATGAAAGAAAATTGGGGCAGGAGTGGCCCTCCCCTGTGAGTCCTGCCACAAAATCCTGTGAGTGGGAAACTAAAATAGCATTAAGGAAACAAAATATAATTGAGAAGATGAAATAAAATGCTCAAGTGGAAATGAAAAATTGAAAACAAACTGCTAAAGTCAGAAAGTGCAACAGGCCACATATTTTTTTCAAAGTCCTCCAAAAATGCTTTGCCAAAAGTATTTGGTCCCAATAAATCTGTGCTTGGTGGTGAAAAATGAAGAATGATCAAAAACAAAGTTATTGCAATACATTGATGATAACTTTCTTCAAGTGATAGAGGAGCCGACAAGGAGAGGTTGCTATGCTGGACATTTTATTGCCAGCTGTGAGGGGCTTCTGGAGAATGTGAAGCTCAAGGGCAACCTTGGCTGCAGTGACAATGAAATGGTGAAGTTCAAGATCCTTAGGGTAGGAGGAAGGCATGCAGCAAGTTTGCTACCCTGGACTTCAGGACTTTGACCTCTTCAGGGATCTGCTTGGTAGAGTTCCTGGGATAAAGCCCTCAAGGGAAGAGGGGCCCAAGAAAGGTGGTTAATATTCAAGGATCACCTCCTCCAAGCTCAGGAGGGATGCGTCCCAGCAAAGACGAAGTCAGGCAGAAAAACAGCAAGCCTTCATTGATGGAAAAGGAGCTCCTGCAAAAAAGTAAACACAAAAAGGAAGCCTACGGAGAGTGGCAGCAAGGACAGGTAGCCTGGGAGGAATACAGGGAAATTAATACTTATCAGTAACCTATTTTGATGAAAACATCTTCCCATATTACATGTCCTAAGAGTCACGGGAGCACAGCAGAGCACTAGCATTTGCTGCTAATACAATGGCAGTTTACAGCTCTCTGTTTAGACTGCAAAAACAATCTTGATGCTGCATGATCTGCATTTTAAGACTACAGGTTTCTGGGTGCTGGAACATACTTAATCACATGTTAAATCAGACAGTTGCATGCTCCTATCTGCGCCACAGAAGTCTCTAATCTTTGTTAGGTAGATAACAGTTTTATCTGACAAATATTTTTAGAACACAGCAGCTGAGCTACCATTTATTACCATTTCCCAAGAGGGATTTGACCTTAAGACCTCAAGAAGTTCTGTAGCAGGTACTGTTTCCACAGATCCTGCTTCAGCTGTGAATAGTGTTACAGAACTGGCTTTTCAAAGAGAAATTTACCTTCTATGTTTCAAAAATCATAGGAATGTTATTGGAAAATGCATCTGTTACTTTTAAATCAGATTATTTAAGATGTTTTTAATTTTCTATCACTGCATATTATACTACTCTATGTTTTCATTTAGTTCAAAGCAGAAAAGTATGCCATAATTTCCAAACAACTCAAAAGCATCCAAGGAATCAAAAAAGCAGATATTAAAGTCAAATATAATACTGTTCAAGTGAGAGGAGTGAGAATCAGAAATACACCAGCCTTGATTTCTAGTGGGATTTTTATCAATGCAGTATCAATGACCTTGATGACAGGGAAGAATAGTATTGAGGTGTTACTACATACACAGCAATCCCAGGTTAGACTTACTATGTCACACAACTTACTTATAAGGAAAATTTCTCTCCCTCAGTTTCCCAAGCTGTAAAACTGGCATAATAAGTATTTAATTTCTTAACTACTTTCTGACCATGCTCAGTAATGTTAAAAATAATTAAAATACCACAGCAAAAAAAAGTATCTAATGCCTCTCTCACTGATAACCATACCCAGTTCTGACCCTCTCACTTCTGGCCTGTTACTTATCCTTTCAGTACCTCCAAATTACATTTTAGTATATTTTATATTTCAACTAAACATGATAAACTTTTTATTATTGTCACCCAGTGATAATAATCTCTTGTACAGGAGCTCTACAGTTTGCATGGAATGTAATTTTCTGAAATAATATATAACTGGTTTTCATATGTAAACTACCTATCTCCTGCTCTTGTTAGCGCAGAACATGCAGTTCTTCGGTAGATCTCTCACTGGAAGATTTTGCATGTCCTGCATATGTCAGTTGGCTAATACTTACTCCTGTGTTGGGAGTTAAGAAAGCACTGACTCTGCTGGGCCTAAGCTCTTCTCCACTGAGCAATCTAAGGCCCTACATGTTACGATAGCAGGCTCAGTTCTGCCATTTCCAGTATTTCCCAGATCTATCTGGAACACAACTGTACTGTGAACTCTCTTTTTTGGTTTGGGGTTCTTTTTTGGCATCTGCCGTTACAGCTTGAGTAACAGCAAGTTGGGGCAGATAATGAAGCCAGTAAAGATAGCAATAAAAATATGACTCAAACATTAGCCCTCACTTTTCTTTTTTGTAAAAAAAAAAAAAAATAAAGCTTCAGGCAGAGTTAGACAGTTAGATCATTATTATTAAATAACATCAACTAGCCCATGTACTTTTTGTTCATGTACCACTTGTTCCTTGTTTTTGAGGAAGGCAAAACAGGGTTTTATTTTTACATTGCATATAAACATTCCCTGAACAAAGGTAGAAGCTTGAGAGTCACTTTGTGTTCCTGATAAATTCAAAAGGCAGCACAGCAGCTGACTGACTATCTCAGCAAGCCTGTTTTCCAAAGATACAATTAAATGGTGTTGAAAAATCACATCAGGATGAATTACTAGGAACTTTGGACTTTTGAGTTCCCAAGTTTGATCCCAAGCCTGTGGCAGGTGATCCAAAGTCTGTCTTTGACTTCCATAATGTTTACACTGGACTCCTCCTGAAGAGTATGAACAAGGATTTGGGAACCCAAATTTAAACATCCCTGCTTTTCCAAGTCTTAGACTATATCCTGTCCTTAATTCATTTTTTCTTTCTTACAGAGCTGGTGTGTAAACCTTATGGCATATCTACACTATACAATGCAGAAATCTCTGCACCAGCTGGTGCGAGTACCCAGCATAGCACCATGCTGAGCCATTAGCTTGAGTCCTGGGAGTAGTATAGATATATTAGCATGTCATTATGCCCAGGCTAATGAGCTCAGGCTAGCTCTGCATTATACTGCTTTTATCCAGAGCTAGCTGTATAGCCCCACACTGCAAAGTGTAGACTTGCTTCTGCACCACTGAATGTTATCTGCTCTATGTATCACAATCCTGCTCCTGCAGACCCATTGCTGCTGCTTGAATGACATTTCTTTGCCTGAATTCTAAACACTCCAGTATACAAAAATGCCTGTTCCTAAACTGAAACTTATTTATCTATCCACACATTGCAATCTACAATTGTAAACAGAGCACCTGCATCTCACCACTTCTCTACTATAATGAATACATCACATGCTTAAATTCTGCCTGAAATACAGAGATTTGAATGAATCCCAGTAATCATCATTTAGCTCTTATGCTCTTAGTTTTGTGTGGAGAGGAAAGAATTCTGCACTTTAGTTTCATCACAGAGGTCAAAATGTTGTTTCTTAAAACAAAATTTGTATATTTCCTCTCTGTTGGCAGAAGCTCTTCTTTCGAATAGAAGGGAGTTGATCAGTGAAATATAAAAAATTTGGCTGGCAAGACAGGTTGACTGACAGCCATTGCAATTAACTAGACAATTTCAATTGTTATGTACTTCTGTGTCATTGGCAACAGTGATTATTAGGGGGGCACACACATATATGTACATTCTGTATTTGTTACTTAGCAATTATACCATGTCACCTCTCTTAAGAGACGTTTTTTCTTTCTGCTTACCTATTCCAAATGACCAAACATATGTCTTTGATCTGCCTGAATGGATAAGTATCTTACCAAGGCTATGAGCACATGAATAGCTAAGCAAAGCTCCTGACACAGCAGAAAGCATTTGCACACACCTAAGACAAAGTCTAAATGCTGAAATGTAAAGACCAGAATAGAAAACACTGAATGGAGCAAAATTGTAATTACCAACAGGAGCAACATCCTTTCCTCATCAATCCTCAGGCATGCTTATATTAAGCCATAAAGGGTTAGACAATTCTGGAGAGATAGTATTTCAGGGGGTTTTTTTGTTTTGTTTTGTTTAATGCTTTGGAGCTAAATCATGCTTTCCTTTCCCAGGGGTGCACAAGACAAAGAAAAGGCCAGATGGAGCCCTCTTCCCCTCCCTACCATACCTGGGCAGGAGCCAGCCTCAGTGCGGTGCCCAGGGGAGTGTGTGAGCACTGGCAGTCCAGCCGGCAGCCCTGAGGAGTGCGCCCAGCCTGACAGCGGGGCTCTTGTCAGCTCTCACCCACAGACAGGCACAGCGGCAGAAGCAAATGGTCGCTCTACTATATGGCCGTGCGTCAGGGCACCTCCACCCTCACTGCCACACTTAACACATTCAAGGGCCACAATTCATCCTCTTTAAAGCACTGACATCTTTCCACACAGCCGTTATCTGGCTGCATATCCGGAGCCAGTCTTGCCTCCAAGCACAAACACAGAGCCATAGCAGAGCCCCCGGGGGTGTGCCAAAGGAGGATGATATGCCTGAGCTCTCAGACCAGCAATGACTGCTGCCTCCCATGCCACCCAGGGATGAGGTTGCAGGTTCCCAGCAGGACACTTCAGAAGGTGCAGCCAGCAGCTGGAAGGACTTCAGAGGAATACCCTGTGAGAGAGGGACAGCACTTGCAAGGGAAACACGAGACAAGCTTCCAGGGCTGCAAAACATCTCCCTGGAGCCGTAATAAACAAAGCAATTTAAGCCAACAGGGCTTTATTCTGATCTGTGAAGCAGCTGCACAAGCAGCAGCACACTGCAGGGCTGACAGGAGAAACAGGGATTCAGCACAATAAGCCGGTGGTGCAACAGCACACTTCTCCATCACAACTTTAGTTCAGTGTCAAAGGTGCATTGTAAAGTTCATTGGCTCCCAGTTACCCTGCACTCATAATCATAATGGAGCACATGTGAAGGAACGCAGAAGAGGACAACACAGGTAAACAGAATCAAACCATACTAATGAGAAGACCACCCAGAAGCACAGCAACAAGAACTGCCCTTGGCAGAAGTGCGCAAAACATGGCACTGCCCAGAGCAGACAGGAACAGCAGTCATTATAGCTACATCACATGTCACTTTAAAGAAATATATATGCTCCTCACACACAGCCAACCAGACCCACTGCACGCTGCAGTAAGATCTGGGAACTCATGAGGCTTTCCTACACCAATCAGCTGCAGTTTGACTTAAGGAGAAATCAATATATGGAGAAAAACTAACAAAAAAACTAGAAAGGGCTGCAATATTTTATGTCATATGATTATATTTTTAATTTTGTTTTGTTTTCATGGCACTTAACAGAGACATTGCTTTAAGCCAAAAAGAGACTCTCAGAGTCACTGCTGACTGTAAGAGAATAGAGACACCCTCATTTTAGCATTGATTTCACTAACCATGTTATTCTCAGCACAGTAAAGTGCTGAAGCCAAGTCACTTGGTACAACTAGTCTCTTGTGTTGCAGAAGAAGTCACAGCTACTCTCCACGTTTTCTCCCTTTCTCAAGAGAGTACTCTAGCAGTACCATATTTTACACCGAAAAGAGATCAGGGTCAATGCTTACTTTTCCTCATGTGAAACAATATGATAACAGCTACTGCAGTGTTCTCCAGCAACATCCAGTACCTCACATCACAGATATAAAATTCACACCTATTCTTCCTGAGCCACAGCACTGGCAGTCGAGGGCAGTTGCCCCAGGTCTTGAATAAACACCCTAGTCTACTGTCTTACCTCTCATATCTCTAGAGAAGATGGGGATGTTCCACAGGCTCTTTCAAGGACAGTTAAACCAAATGGACAAAACACATTGCAGGAGAACCTGGGAGGGAGCCATAGATCTCCAGGAGACTAGCACACAAAGAGGACAAAAACCTGACCAACCAAAGTTCACTGAGAAGGGCTTTGCCCATTGCTGTATTTGCTAAAATTCAACATAAATCTGTTTCCTCACTGTTGGTGGCATCATCACTATTTCCTGTCCCCCCTTCCCAAAGACCCTTAATAGCAAAGGTATTTCACAGGCAAATGTTTCTTTTTTTAAAAGGCAGAGCTCATCTTATTTTAGAACCCAGCATCTATGCCAAGACTTCACACTGTGCTGAATGCATTACAACATCAACCAAAAGTGTAAAATACATTTTAAAAATGATCGGGCAATACACTGAATAGTTGTGGTTTCTGAACACTTGCCAGTTTTAGTTAGAAGGGGTTTTTTTTCCCCTTGTGTAACTTATAGGCAAACTGAAAAAGATAAGTGTAAAGTGTTCTTGCAATCTACTATATCAAAGCACGTAGATTTGCAAATGCTTTTATTCACTGAAGCACACCACATACGGAAATAGCCCTATATTTCCCTAACCCATAATGTGCTGTTATTCCCTTTCAATATGATATACCATATAAAGAAGTTATCTTTGACAGTCCCAAATACCAAAGTCTAAAATAAAAGAATGTGGTTATTTGGGGGAAGAGGATGCTGTGACAACCAGTGTAAAAGACACTAATCTTTATTAATTTTAAAAACAGGATAAACTACTTCCCCTTCCACCCCCCAAAAAAATAAGAGTAGTAATCACAGAGAGCAAAATCTTGCCTGTGATGAGTCAGAATAATGAGTGGCATGGTTGCTAGATTACCTGTGAATACTGGTTTGCAGACAGTACTGCAAGCACCATGCAGACAGAGAATTCAAGAATCAGATCCAGTTCTCACGAGAAATCATGATCTGAACCTTTCACGAATCTCAGTGTAATCCTGACTTGAGTTTGAAAATAGGTTGGGATAATTTTTTTTTTCCCCATTGCATTTTAGTTATGGGCACTTCTGGTGAAAAAGAGCAAAGAGAAAAGCTGGCAAGCCAGCAGGCAGCCTTTGTGAAAGAGACTGAAACAGGATCAGGGCTCTCCCTAAGGAGAGAAAAATAGCTGCAGATGAGTCAAGAAATCTAGACAAAAGCATGAGGCAGTTTAAAAGATTTTTAAAAGCCCAGCAGCAAGTACTACTGGAACCCCAATTTCATTAAGCAGATCAAAGATGACAGATCAGAGGGTGTGAAACCAGAGTGCGTTGGTCATTATCTGACAAAGTTTTTTTTTCAGAAGAAAATGTCAATTAGTTGAAATCAAAGCTTTTGGCAGGAATATGAACACTAACTTTGTCTGGAACCTTCTCTTGGGTACAAGATGGCATTTTTGATCAGAAAAATCACACCACGAGAGCAGCCTACAACCCCACCACTAGGTCAGTGCCCTGGAATAGCATGTAAATCCCTACGCCAGAGGTGAGGAAATTCCCAAGCTAACAGTGACTGTTGATGGTGAGTCTACCTGATTTCACATGGCAGCCTGTGGATGCACCAGCTCAGAGGAGCTTAATTCGTGTACACCTGCACCCAAACTAATAAACCCAACTGCTCTTCTAAGCTATCTCTATCATTTTCACAAAACCAACTCCCACAAACCGTGTCTAGTATCTATGCATCTACCTTCCAGCAGGAACTACATGGGATGTGTCTGGACCCCAAATCACACCCAAACCACTCGCATTCTCATGGCTGGGACATACGTCTAGAAAAACCCATATATCTTGATAGCACTAATTGTTTTGTCTAAATTCTGCCATTTCAAGAGTGTTACTAAAATGCAAATTATATTCATCTATTCTCTTACCCCATAAAATTTCTTGAAATTCATATAAACAAAAGTTGTGAAGCTGTAAAAAATATTCTCATGACCAAAACAAGAAAACCAGAATAAGTATTTACTTAATTTCCTCATTCAACATTTTGTTCAAAGATACATATTCATGTGAACGCTTTGCGAACACTCATTTTACCAACACTCTGTTCTCCAATGGAAAGATGTTCCATCTGAGATCTACAAGTTAGAATGTAGTCTTTGGTCATATCACAGATATGTTTTTGTTTTCTCTGCATATTTTTATCTTGTGTCTGGTTACCAGCTTCGGTTTTATCTTTCATTCCAATTGTCTAGAAAGCTATATTAACAAACCTTATGAAGTTCCTCTAAGCAGAAGAGAGCTATGGTTCATAGGAAAGCTGAGACTGCATGTAAGTTCAGCACCAAAAATGGCTCCCAGGTGCATACAAACACCTCAGGAAAGACTCAGTTTGTGTATAAGAGAACTCTATAAACCTGCAGATTCCTACTCTTTCTTACTTAAAAATGCCTGGCTCCCATGATTCTTCAACAGCTAAAATTCCTGAAGATTCACATGTCTTAAGCTGATCCCAGGTCTTGGAACAATGGCTTCATTAGCCATTTTCTTAGGTACTGAAACTAGTACAGCTACTAATTTTGGTAACAGATAACTCCTGCAACTCAGCATGCTAATTATTTACTGTATAAATTACAGTTTGACCATTAATCAGCTGTAAATTATGCCTTATGATAAAACTAGGTTTGGATCCTTCTTGAACGAGTATGATAAAACTTACAAGAAGTGAAAGCAGATAGGAAGTTCTATTGCAAAATTGCTGCAGAAACAAAAAAAAATTATGGTGCAATCTTGATGAAAATAAAATTCAGATGGAACAAGATAATGTGCAAATGATTTGGTGAAAAATACATCTCCAAGTATGATTTAAGAGACATTTCAGTGCCATAGTTACACATTTGATTTCCAAAACCATGAAACATTCCATTATTGTAATAGCTTTGATTGGCTGCGATTCTGCCAGCAAAACTACTACAGTATTGTTATAGTGATAAATTTTCCTGCAAGAAAGGGCTATTATATAAGAATGACTCAGATATTTATAGATAGCTTTTATTTATTTATTTTAAGAGGTTATAATGAGAGAAGCTGGATTGAAAAGTAAGAAAGAAAACTGGGGCTAATCAATATAATGCTCTCAAATAGCCTAAGTTTTTTATACTTAAAATTGTTTCGGGGTTCCAGAAAAACACAGAAGGAATATTAAGCTTTTACTGGTTTGCCTTTTTTTGTCTGTGTGTGTGCGTGTGTTTTCATCTCACTATTAAGACTATTCGCAGATTATTTTCGTCCTTCCTTTCCTCCTTGTCTCTCCTGTCCCCACTTCTCAGCCACCTGATAGTTTGGACATTGTCCTGGTTTGAGCAGTAGCAGTCATTTTTCTCCTTCTTGGTAGCTGGTGCCATGCTGTGTTTTGACTTTTGGGCTGAGAACGGTTGCTGATAGCAAGTATGTTTTGAATTACTGCTCAAATGTTTGGTTTGTCCAAGGCCTTTTCTGAGCTCATGCTCTGCCAGGGAGGAGGAAGGCCGGGAGGAAGGAGAGACAGGACACCTGACCCAGGCTAGCCAAAGAGGTATTCCATACCATAGCACATCATGTCCAGGATGTAACCGGGAGAGAACCCGGAAGGACTGGAGCTCTGGGGGGAGGGAGGAGGTATCGGTCTGTGCTCGGTCGGGCAGGGTGGGGTGAGTTATGGGTCGGTGGCTGGTGAGGTGTTGTATTCTCTTTGCTTGTTATTGGCTTTATCATTATTATTTGTAGTAGTAATGGCAGTAGTGATTTGTGTTGTGCCTTAGCTATTAAACTGTGCTTATCTCAATCCGTGGGGGCTACATTCTTTGGATCCTCCTTCCTAACTCTCCGTGAGTTGGTGGAGCAAAGGGGGGAGTGAGTGAACGAACTGTGCGGACTTGGTTTTAAACCTCGACAGAAATGAAAATATATTTTCTTGTTATCTTTTTTTTTCTTTTTTTTTTTTCATTGCTATTCACATAGGGCAATTGCCCAGAAACAAACTATAAATATATTAATATTTAGCTAGCTAGATACCCATCTATGTATATAGATAAACATTACATAAGCATGTGTCTAAGTCAAAACTGATGACAAAGGTCAGGAAATACCAAACAATCCCACCACAATAAGCCTCCAAAAGAAAATCCAATAAATGCAATACTACATATGATGTGCAATAAAGGTTTAATGCAGATACTCGTTTTCATTTAAATTTCACAAGTGTTGTAGGAAATACCTTTCATCACCCCTCTTGAAACCTGAGACCAAAACCACTACTTTGTGCTAGGAAGTTCAAGTGTAAATTTGTAAAATGAATCTTCTTTAGTCCTTTGGGGGTAAACTAGATTAGAAGACAAAAGCAACAGAAGTGAAAATACAGCTACAAACACATTTAGCAACAAATAAAGAAAACAAACAGGAAGGTGTACAGTTGCAAGAAATAGTCTAGTAAAATTATACATTCTTTTCTTTTAGAATATAATTTAAACTGTTCAGAATTAGAATCCATTAGTGAAGAAGTTAATGGATTTGTGACAAGCCCAGAGAGCAGGCTTCATTGCATTAAGCTCCCTATCAATCTGCTTCAGTTGGTGTGTTCTATTCACCAAGAATGTGCCTACCTTTACTATTTAAAGGGAGACTCTGTAGCTGGCCCAGTATAGCCCTAATGTAAGAAATCAGGCATTAACCTAGCAACTATTAGTGCTCATCCTGAAGAGGCTGGAAAAGATAAAGGGAGAATATCCTCACAGCTTCTATTGTCTTATCCAGATTGCCAAGCATGTTTTAAGACATGGCTGAGCATAAACAGCACAATATACTTGGTGAAAGTCATAAACCTGCTCTACAGTCCTGTCTCTAAACAAGTTTCCTTCCAAAAATTTCCTATTGTGTGGTGGGGAGTTAAGATGGCAACTGGTAAAAGATACTGCCAGAGTGCAATTCAAAAGGTCATCATCACAAGCTAGGACACTGTGCCTCTGTGATAAACTGTCAGAAGCCTTCAGTGTACAAACACCCAGTACAGCCCTGAAGGTCAGGGAGTCCTGGGGATGTCCCACTGATGCCTTTTTTCCAAGCTGCTGAGCTGTCATATTGTCTGTCACCAAATGGTCAGAGGCACAAGACCTTTGTTTAGCAACTCTGCCACTTTTCATAGGGCTCTCACTCCCAGATTGTGGCACGCTCACGTTTGTGTAAGTCTGGGTATGCCTATACCTCCAGTACCAAACTTGCTGGATTGAGCCCATCTGTTGTTGCCTCCTTCGTTTTATGACTCTTTGGAGCCTGGACAGACAGCTTGCAGTACCTCTGAAAAGATGGTGTAGGCAAAACCACAATCTGCAGAACCTGGACCAGATTTATAGTGCCATCACCATATGCCTCCAGTCAGAGCACACAGCATGTGTGTCAAGACCAAGATAAGAGTTCTCTCATCAGACATTTCCAGGCACATCTTAGGTCATTTGGATATGCTTTTATGGCTCTCAACATTTATTATGGCTAGACTGCTGCCAACAAAGCCCTTGCATTCACAAGTGGATGAGTGTGGAAACTGTTCCACTAATGTATCCACATGAACACTCCTAATTACCTTAATAACAAGATACTATAATTTTTCATCCCACAGAAGGCTTGAATTAGTGGATATGCATCCCACCAAGTAGTCAACAACCTACTTGACTTAAGTACTTACTTAGAACTCCTCACTGAATGTCTCATACTCCTTTTGCACACAAACCTGACTCAGCATCCCTCTCAATGCCACGCTCAGCATGGCAATATTGTGGTACCCTGGAGGATGACGATGTTCTGCACTGGAGGCTTTGGGAGTAAGTTTGTAAGATGATTCAGAATATGAGTAATTCCAAAAGAGCCTCTAGATTCATTCCCATCTGCCCTACTCCCACACCACACTCAATGTGTTTCTTCCCACTCACTAATAACAGCTCTTGCCTCCTACATGCTATCAACACCTGACTGTCTTTTCTTACTGCAAAACAGTAAGCTCTTATAATGCATTCAAAGCACAATTTTGTCTGACACTTTTTTTTTAGCTAATTCTGTTAAGGCTTTTTTTTTTTTTTTCTGTTCGAGCTGTTTCATTTGTAGGAGCAAGTAAGCCTGAATGTCTCCTGCCACATCTGCTATCATCCCTATGAGGGTGGTGAGGTTGCCCAAAGAAGCTGTGAATGCTCCATCCCTGGCAGTTTTCAAGGCCAGGTTGGACAGAGCCTTGGGCAACAAGATCTAGAGTGAGCTGTCCCTGCTCATGGCTAGGGGATTGGAACCAGATGATCTTAAGGTCCTTTCCAACCCTAACTATTCTATGATTCTGCGATCCGTTATTCAGTATACAATGCCAAAGCCTGCTGAAGGTTACAGTTTACAAAAAGGGATTGCCTTTTTTCATATATACTGAACCTGATGAGGAAACCATGAGATACCATGATAGGTACCACTCCATTCATCCCTTCAGTACCTATCTGATATCCTGTGGCAAGCAAAAAGTTGGGAATCAGTTCCTACGTGGGCAATTCTACCTACCTTCAGCCTTGCAATCAAAACCCACAGATGTCAGGCAGTGCTTCCCTTCCTCTCCCTCCTTCCCCCCCCCCGAAATATTTTCATCTCTTTCTCTTACACTTAATGTCTTTATAGTCCTTATAGCTACCTTATAGCCCAATAAACCAGGTTTGAATGAAAAAAATAAGACTGGGAGAACATAGCTAACACTCTCCCTGACCACGCTTGATACAAATGTAGAGCGTTTCCTTTCTCAAGTCACACTGTCATGGCAACCGCAACTCCTCACAAGCCACAAAGGAATCTAGCCAGAACATTTCAGTGCTGTTTCAGGACCATAATGAATCTGAGAGTTCTGCCAACATTAAGTTTTTACCAAAAAAAAAAAACCACCAAAAAAAACCCACAGAAAATAAAGCCTAGTGAGCCTATTTCCAGGCAGGAAAACTCTATTTCTCTATTTTTAAAGTGATCACTTTTCCTACCTAATAATAAAACTCAGCAAGGAAAGATCAGGGAAGATAAAGAAGCCAGATCTGAAAAATTTCTGTATATGGAAAAAAAAGTTTCAAAAACCTCCATGCTGACTAACACTGTCATGCTAGAAAAAAAAAACCCACAAGAGAGAAATACAGGCCAAGATGAACTCTAACCTTAATATTACTGCAACTTTATCCACATACTTTACTACGGTTTCCTAAAGAAATGAGGCTCACACAGACACATCAAGCCAGATTGTATGTCTCTGATTAAAAATTCCCTCTCCTCCAATAACTTCTGAAGCCATTGGCCAATTTTAACCTACTCTGACAGAAAAGCAGAGGTCCAAGGAATAAAAACCTCCTAACAGGCAGATAAGAAGAGCAAGGCCTTTCCTTGGACTGCCACTAGAAAGAAGGCATGTCCTGGAAGTTCAGGAGCAGCTTTCTGTTACCTGTTTTACAGAGTTCTGATAAAGGGTGAATAGATACAATGTTGGCAAACAGAGTAGTTGCAACAGGCACTCACATTACATTATACATAGGACCTTGACTATCTCCCTTCAATTAGAGGCAGACTAAAGCAAGGGGAGTGAGGAAGAGAGTCATCCAGTCTGCTAAGTCCAGCAGAAAGCTGACACCAGTTTCAGCAAGCTGGGGACAATGGGCCCTCAGTAATAAATTAAACAACTCCATGCACTTTTCAAGGCAAGTCAGAGCTGTGGAGTGATAGTCTTGCATCAGGCTTCCCAAATTCTGCTTTCATTTGGGCCCATACTATCCTGCAGCACAAACTCAGCAAGTGCACTTCCTGAGCATGACATCTGTGCTTGCAGGAGAGGGAAGCCAGCACTCAGATGTACACAGGTGTTTGTGTTGTAAAACAGAAAGCTGAGTGTACAAAAAAGAAGCATTCTTTGTGGACTCTTTTCGGAGCTTAGAGTCACATTAACAGCTGCACAATGAGGGGAGAGCAAGCAAGAAGATCAGATAGGTCAATTAGATGCAGAAGTGGAAAATATCAGCTCTAAATTTTCTGTAAAACCTAGGTTCTGAAAGAGCACAAGACTTCACCAGTCCCCTTATTTATTTGGAATTATGCAGGTTTTCCACAACCAGGAT
Organism: Melopsittacus undulatus; assembly: GCF_012275295.1. Taxonomy (NCBI): domain Eukaryota; kingdom Metazoa; phylum Chordata; class Aves; order Psittaciformes; family Psittaculidae; genus Melopsittacus; species Melopsittacus undulatus. The sequence continues at coordinate 52,858,532 of NC_047532.1, read as the reverse complement.
TTTCCAGCTCTCCTACGATCACTGTGCAGCACACTTTCTTATGAGCTAGTTGTTTCCTGCTTGGTTAAAGAGGTTCATTATTATAAATTCCATGTGTTTCCAGCCACGATCAGCTGATCTTATCCCTGCAGAGTTTTATCAGGTGAAGGAATTAATAGGCTTTACACTCCTGTACACGGGGAGAAGAAATATAGAGAGAATGAGCATCTTTCATCCCCAGAGTCTTCCCACACTCACACATCCGTGATGGACAGCCCAGGGCATCCAACCCCTTTCCTGGGACCAAGGCCTCCGCAGGGTGCCCCCACCCAGCCCTGACCCTCCCGACGCGGCGAGGCCGGGGCACGGGGCGGAGCGTTGGCCAGGGTGCTGAACCGCGCCGGACAGCGGGCGCCGGCGGACACCAAACTCATCTGATGGGAGAAGCAGAAGGCTCCTCCGGCATGACTTCATCTTCTTCTGGTTTGTAATTCCCCTCTGCTACTGCAGGCTTTCCCGGGGATTCATTCCACACTTGAGCCTTCTTGAGGGTGGAGGAGAAGGGAGTATTCCACCTTCTCATCCTGCTGCCCCAGCACGGCATGCATCAACCAACACACCCACCACAGTCACTCTATGTACACAGCAGAACTAACTATTAAGCTACAAATCACTACGATGTTTCTTAAGTTGATGCTTAGGACTCAACCAAATTAAAAGCTCTTGGTGCTAGACATTGTACCAAAACAGAATGAGAATGTTCCTCATACCACAGTATGTCAATGTTGGCCAAGAACATTCCTTGAAACTCTTCAACCCCAGAGGTATTTTTGGAAGTCTGACTTCTTCAGTCTCACTACCACAGTAGGTCCTCATGCCCTCATGTAGAAGCTGGCTCTGGACTAGACATTCCATTCAAGATACTTCTGCAAAGGCCACGACTGTTACATAGCTAAGTCCAAGCCACATAGTTTAGCAGGCTCATCACAGCAGCATAAAGCCCTACAAAGGCCGCAAAACACTAACAACCTGACTGCTAAATAAATGTTACTGGGATGATCTCCAAACTCTGGTGGAAAGATTGTTTGCAGTACTTGAGTTACCTAGCATTTAGGAAGCTCTGATATTTCTATAGCATGCTGCAGTCACACGTGTCATTTCTCCCTTGATTGCAAGAAAAAGTTGTAGAACAGGCCAGCAATCAGGCCACAGTATTTAATTCAAAGAAACAAAGCTGGACGATTGAAAGTATGCGTTGAAGTAGTGACCAATACAGTTGTGCATGCACTTCTTCCTCATTATATTGTGATTTCTTTCTCCATTTATATACTGTGGTCTCACACTGGATATTTAGCAAATTCCTTTCTTACTGATCTACACCTTCATTTACCACCCTTCTATTTCTGTGTCTCCCTGCTCCACCATCCAGATGTCTCTTTCATCCCTGAGATACAGCACTGCTGCTTTTGTATTTCAGAGTACCCAAGCCCTGGGTTTCCCTCTCCCACTAACTACACCAGACACAGGAAAGCTCCTTTGACATTACGTACCTTTTGACTTTTGCTACCATATGAAGCAAAACATTCCTTCATCCACAACTTAATCTAACTAAAATACCCCTGCTCACTTTGTTCACTTGAGACACTGGCTAACCCCTTTTTGGGCTGTCGTATCTCAGACAAGCTTTTGTATTCACTTTCCCTGAGGCCACTTATATCCAGAATTTTACTTCAGTCAAAATTATGCAAGTCACTTAAGTTCTGTAAAGAAAGCAAAAAGTATCACCAATGCTTTAGCACAGCTTCCAGTGAACAGGCACATTATTGCAGCCTGAGAAGAGTAAGAAAATCTCCTTGTCAGCAGTACAGAGGTGGGGAACAGCATACCCCTGGGCAAAAGCCTCTACACCTCTGGCACATTTCCCCAGAGAAAAATATGCTATAAACTGTGATTTCAGAACTGACACATTCCATCTTTTGTGATCCTTCACCTTTTGCTGGCCACCTCATTCAAATGTCATGCTATCTCTATGCCAGAAAGTGGGGTTGAAAGTACCCTTTGACCACTGAGATCTGCTATGCCACACAGACTTTACATCAATGCAGACCTTGATAGAAGCGACTACTGCAAAGTGAAGAAGCACCTCCAGAGATTATAAGAAAGGCTACAGGAAGAGCAGTGCATAGTTTCTGGTTTTACGATGAACAAACAAGTTTGAGTACCTGTTTTTTGAAGAGACCTGCAGTCTTTTCCAAATGCTTTCCTAGCCTTCAAGCAGACAGACTCTATAGGTGTAGAGGAAAACCCCTGAAAACTGCTAGCCATGATCTCTTACCCTTAAAAAATAATAGAACATCAGAGCATTGCACAGTCTCTGTGTTTTCTTAAACACAGATGTACGGCTGATTTACAAAATGTCAAATTAAGCTCCTTTGGGATTTCTTTGATTTTAAATGACAGAATTTCCTTTGCAAATAACTCTAGTAAAGCTTCCAGAGCTTAGAAATGGCAATTCTGACAGGTTTTTCTCCCTCCAAGACAGTCTCTCTTCAGATCATCAGGAGGACTGTTACTCACTTCTGGAGAATGTTATCTTTTTGGTCCTGTTTTGGTCCTTTGGACAAAGCTCAATCTCCTATGCTGTAAGAAACTATTCAAGCCCCTGAACATGTTACAAGGCAGACAGTTATTTCTGAAATTGTACAGACAATTCTTCCATCCTGTACATATTTCCCTATGCAAACAGTTATTTAACTTACTAAAATTTAGAGGTAATCACTACGATTTTCTTTAAAGACATAATTTCAATTTCCATTTAAAACCACTTTATTAGCTTACCATTTAAGACATACTCAGCTGAAGCATCACATAAAATTGTGAGTGTAGATGCTAATCTCTTCTAAAAATTGACAAATAACACTGATTTATAAAATTGATAGATCAAATAAAGAGTGGAAGTTAGCAGTTTCAAAGTCTTTTTTGGCATGCTTTCTCAGTGACAAAATATGTTTTATTCTGAAAACTAAGAAACATCAAGTATTTAGTCTTGGGAACAGTAGTTTCTGGTTTTAATTTTCACTTATTTTGCATGTATAAAAGATCTGTTATATAGTATTTCAAAACATTAACAATATATTTTCCACAAATACCACTGCACAAGAAAATTGGCTTTTCCTCTGAATTGTATTCACAGAAGTTGTGCAAACCTAGTAGGAAATTTACTTCAGTATCTGAACCTGAGTGGCTCTTACAGCATTTCCTAGGAGACCAAGAGTTGGTACAACAGATCTAGAAGGCTATTATTTTTCAGAAGATATTCAAATATAAAAGACCTAATATGCTGTAACTGCACTAGGTCTGAAGGATTCAAAGAATAGAAAAGCAAGTGAGAAGCAAGCAAAGGCAACTGCTTCCTATCAGTTGAAGAAAAAGGCCAATTACAATATATAGTATTCATTGAACTAGTCACAGATCTGTTCAGTTAGATGAAACAAAACAGCATCCCAGGAAAAAGCATTTTCCAGGGGAATTTTAAGACATACAGAAGCCAATGATGTGACAGCAATAAAAGCCTCCAAAGCTACAGGAGGAGCTTCTGCTGATTATACTAACAAGGAGTTAATTTAAAATGTGAGAACAGCAGACAAATTATTTATCCAAGATCTTTTAACTCCATAACATAAGGAGTAGGAACTCTACCAGGAGATGAATTAGCTCCAGCAAAGAATTTATTAGTATTTTACATCTGAAGTCTCAATTTGGAGGATTGCTCTCTTTGGCATCAAGTAGAGTCATGAACGCAGTAAAGTTCAGAACTTTACAGAAAAATCAATTTACAAAATCACAACAAAATCTACTGTGTGGTTTAGAAAATAGCTAAACACCTCTGCTACAAGGATGTGATAAAGAGCAAGGTATCAAATTGGGTCTATGAAGATTGCCAAAGTAGCGATAAAACAGTTCAAGTCTCCCTCAACCCTCATCTCTCTTAAAGATAATCTGAGGCATTTCTTAACATTTGCAGTGGGTATAAGGCAAGGATTACAAACAACAACAAAACCTGGCCTTGTAGTGAACCTTCTTAGGAAATACAGGTCCTTTTTTCCCCTGAAAAGCATCATGATAGTTTAGTCTCTATTCTTTTAACTTCCTGTTTTTCAAAGCTAAAACAAGAGAAGCCCCAACCTGTCCATGAAGACGGGGTGCTTAAAAATCAATAAATGCTCTAAGACCCAGGTTATCATGAAAAAAAACAACTTTGACAGGAAGTGCTTCATCCCCTCATAATAATACCAAGGCACTCAATTTCACTCAGAGCTACAGTTGTGTAAAACCTCAGGAAAAACTGAACCAATTACACTCAGTGGAAACACTTAGTGAGAGTCCCAATGCCTGCAGAGCCTAAAGCTGCTGCATATGCAGTATGAGCAAAAACCAAAGATTAATTTGCTTTTTAATGTTGAGGCTACATACACACGTTGCCATGTGAGGTGATCAGCTGAACTGAAGTAAACATACACTCATTACAGGAAGTGGGCTGAATGGCATAGCCTTTAGAGCATGTCAATCTGCAGCATGGTAATGTAGTGCTCCCTTGTCACTGAAGTTGTTCTCTAATAAATGCTCAGCACAAGTGTCAATAACACCACCTACATCCCAAATAACCTCAGTCAGAACTGTTGGAATAGCTGTCCATAAAACAGGACAAAATCACCCCCAGCAGCAGCAGATGGAACTTCTCTGAAATGGTGGCAAGTGTATTTCACATAGCAGTTACAGAACCAATGGCCTCAGGGATTATACATTTGCTCACACAAATCCTACCATAAACATCTGAATTGGTTGTAAAGGTACAAGGCAAACTAGATAATTTAATTTCAATCATGCCACTCTTCCTCTGCTTAATTTTGGCTCCTTTCTCTCAAATTTGCCAAATTTAGGTGTTTTCTAAAAACTGCAGAATAGAAGCAAGTCTTTTGGTAAAAAGCATGTTCTTCAAATCCCAATCTCAGTGTTTGAAACTATAGAATCCTAAGGCTTTGATTGTACAAAGGACTCCATGCTGTACAGTTCAAGAATTTTACTGCTTCTTAAAGAGTCCTTAAAAATGTTTTTGTTGTTTAAAATACCTTTCCTCATATTCCAGTTTCTTTACCATGCTACTGCTGTTTCTACATTTCAACAGAAAACTGCTCTCTATATTTCCTTGCCAGTGGTGTGGAACCCATAACAATTATCAGTGTGTGCTTGTTTCTGCTGTGCCTCATTTTTTTCAATCCTGACAGTTCCCTCTTATAAAGTAGGTACCTTTAGTCCAATGCTTGAATCAGTTACTCAAAAATAAGTTAAGTGCTACTTCTTAATGGGCATTCATTTGAGGAAAAAAATAATTGTATTCTCATGTTTTTTTGATGCAAAGCAAGAGTATTTTAATAAATAATTAATTTTAGCAAAACACAAAATTTATTGGCCTAATACTTTTAGAAACACAAACTAAATGAGATAGGATGTATGCACATACATATGTACTCAGCTATATTGTATTTTCAGAATCTCATTATTCCAATTTTCCTTATCATACCTGATATATAAAAGTTCCTGCCTGCACCAATATAAACAAGAGATTTCTTGTTAATGTATCTCTCAGTAAATTTGGTGAGGAAACACAGAAAAGAACATATCATATACTCCTCACTCTGTAATTTGGTCAGTTATGCAAATATAAGTAACACCAAAAAAAAACCCCAAACTTCTGAAAAATTATCTTCTGCAGTTCTGTTTCTTTTTAATTTACCCTGAAAAAAATCAGCACTTATGGACACACGACTGCAGGAATGTGTCTATATCGGGTATATATATTTGGGCAAATCCTGTAAGTTTTCTATGCAGATATATTGCCAAAGCACTGTCCAAGAGAGAAGACTGAAATACAGGGAGGCCACAAACACTCCTAGCTGGGATCTTTGAAATCCACAAGTTACATAAGCACTTTATAGCATTTAGAATTCATAATGATAAATTCATTATTTGTGGAAGTATACATCAGTCCCTGGGCACCATCTGGATACTGATATCGGGCAACAAGATAAGTAGGGTCCACAGGCAGAAGAAGCATGCAAAGAAGAGCATCACTGAACATGGACCTGGAAACAGGCTCTGCAAGCTGAACATGGCACTCCGAAATCCTCAAGATGCCGCTGGGTCAGGAAGCACATGCACTCTCCTCCCTACGCCCAAAACATAAAATGCATCAGTAGACTCATTCCTAGTATTTATTTGGTCAATGAGCTCAGTGAGAGGAGAATTAAGACTCTGTCGAAAATGCAGATTTGCTACAGAAAAAAAAAAATAAAAGAAGATTAAGAAACTCACTAAAATCAAATGTTTCTTTCCTCTGATCCTGTCTTCCTTATTATTTCAGTGTTGGATGTAGAAGAGTAAATAAATCTCATTTTATATCTGTGACACAATTCCCAACTGTGGTTTCCTCAAGTCCTTCCAAAGCAGCTTTTTGGCAACTTAAACTGATTTGGCACCATCACAGTCACAGAAAATATATTTTATTCCTGAAAGGATTATTCAAAGTTTAACTGACTGTAAGAGTGCCACATCCGCTGAGACTCTTAGAAATTGAACCCTGAGAGAAATGATTCTCTACTGCCTGATGTACATCCCTCACACACATTACAAAATCTCCTCCAGCATCCCCAGTTTGGAAACTGTCAGCTTTTTTTCTTTCCTTCCGCCCTACAAAGCCATTATCTTGGTGAGAGAGGGAACTGGAAACCAATAGCTTGCGTAGGTCACTTAATGAAATGACAGAAAAGGTATAGAATCTCTGCTGTGGCTGTGGAGCATAGGCTTTGCACTGCCAAAACCCAGAGATACAGAGATAGGTGTATTGTGGCAGTTTTCATGGCTGGGACACTTGTTCATGGGAACCATACTGAAACTCCATTTTTAAGTCTCACTTAAGCTCAAGAGCCATAATTCAGCTCTGAGTCTTGATTCCATACACTGAACCCGAACCACTACTATAAGAGTGAAATCCATTAAAATCCTCAAACAGCTTTTCCATTGAGACTGTGACACAAAATTGTTTCCATTTCAGTATCTCCTGAATAAGTACAGTGCGCCTCCAGCATTTCCCACACATTTACCAGCTGAAGAGAGAAATCCTCAACCCCATCCTGAATTTATCATCACAACACCTGCTCTCTGTCAAAGCTCACTGAGGACCCCAAACAAACCATCGTCAATGGGCCTCCAACCACTTTGCAATTTTGTGTTGTTTTTCAGCATGCAGCGCATACCCCAAACAGTCTAACCCACAACCAGATGGTCAATTCACAGGGGAAGACTCCCACAGACTTTAAAAAACAAACAAGCAAACAAACAAATAAATCAGAATTACCAGTATGTGGTGTCTGGTTGTGTTGCAGCATTTAGGCCAGGACCTTAAAAAATAGCCTGAGAACACATTCACAGTGTAGGAACCCATTTCCAACCTAGAGTTTATTTCTGGCAACAGGTTGAGTGGGGAGCAGAGCGGGGGGATACCTACTCCACAAATGCATTATTCATAAAAACTGGGGATTTTTTTTATTACCTGGGGATTTCGGTTTTATTATGTTCAAAGGATTGTTTCAGTGAGCACTCACTCCTCTGCAGGCAAATATGCATGGTATTTTTACACTGCAGTATAATTTACAGTGAATATCTAATATCGGCAAAACCTCAACAAAATCAAATAACCAAAAACATTAGGGACAAATTGCCCTTGCACAATTTATTCCATTGTTTAGTGGAACTCCCCAGAGAATCTGAGGCCCCTAGTATATTGGATGTAAATTGATTAATTCTTACTCTCACAGGGGAGGTCCATAAACTACATCTTTGCATAAGTTATGCCTACCTTAAGAAAAAAAAACAAAACAAAAAACTAACAGGCTACATAAATGGCTATTTTTCCTTGACTTCTGAGCAGAATGACTTCTACAAAGAAGTGAGGGGCATTAAGATATATGTAGCTATTCTTATAAATCTGATTAGTGAAGACAAGGAATAACCACAGTTTAAAACACAGAGAGAAAACAATGGTTGTTTTATACTCTCAACAGAACATATTTCTGAAGCTACCTCTGCTTGTTGTAATCACATTTCCAGTCTGAATCACAAATACTCCAGTAATCTATCTTGCTCTGAACAGCCAAAATATTTAGTTTTTATTTGACCTCCTACTAGGTGCATTCATGGGAAAACAAATGGATTCTACTTGGGGCATGTCCATTTGTGCCTGTATTCCAGAAACCTGAAACCAGGCCAGCATTCTTCTGATTGAATAAAGCTGAGCTGTCTGGGTTAAATCTGTTGTCAATATGTCTCGCTTATATAGTGAAATAGTTTCTTGTTAAGTAAGACAGAGATTTACTGTAGGCAAGATACAGACTTCAAATGCATCAGCATGGAAGAGAGGATAGAAATGTATTAATTCATCAAGAAACACCAGATAAAAGTACTGTATACCTTAGCAGGAAGCCCTTTTTCTATGAATAATCATGGTCTTGAGTCAACAGACTTTGCCTCCTTAAGCTGTCTCTCGCATCAGAATCCAATTATAGCAAAGCCTACAGAAAACAGGTTTGGCACACTTTAATATTTTGGTATTGATCTAATTTAGCTCTGGTTTCAATTACAACAGGGAGCATTTTATCAAGAGATAAACTTTGTTTGTTGGACTTTAAATTGCTTTTTTCCTTATTGTCTCTGATCTCACTACCTGGGTTTTTTTGCCATTCTTCTAGCTGCAGTTTTAGAGGCTTCACCCATTTTCTTATGAACTTCTTTACAAAAAATAAATCAAATCCAGCTTCTCTAAGTAAAAAGGAATGAACTCAATACATTGGGGGTTTCTGTAGCAACCATTCCACAGTGATGCAGCTGAATTTGACATCAAAGAACAAATGTATCAAGTCATCCTGACAACTGAAATACTTGCTGTAAGAAGAATGCATACATGTATCTGGAACAAAGGCAATTATCCTAAGTAAAATGAGCATTTTATTTAGTAATATATGTATACCATATCATCCTACTTGAGGCACCTTTTCTCCCATCAATGTGCATAACTGCCGCAAAAATTAGCTGAATTTACCCACAGAAACTGAGAGGAGAATAGACCTCTTTATTTAGTTTTCAGATGTATGAAAGAATTATCTCATTTTCCATTTAATGACATACAGAAGATATATGGAAGTAATTTTCTTTCTTCCTGCTGAATTTGGCTTTAAACTCTGCAGCTTTACTTCTTATATTCATTGAAGCGAATGTCATCTCTACAACCCAGAATAGTTACATATATTTATAAACTGTATCTAAGAAATGACCCCTGATTAACAATATGCACCTTTCAGCTACAACCCCCCAAAAGCCTGATAACAAGAAGATTTTGCTGCATTGTGCTCTCCCAGAGTACAAATTCCATATGTTGATAATCTGGAATGTTTGTTGAATTAAAGGGGCTTATGAAATTATATCAGTGATTAGAATCATACAGTGCTGAAGGCAGATAGCTGGAGTATTGAAATTTCTAAAAAGGAAGCTGTCAAATAGTAGGAAGCAATTTGCAATGATCCATAGCTTTGTGAATAAAATCACAAACCTAGTGCTCTGTTAAGCTTCAAGAAGTGATAAAAGTTGAATTCAGGGTTTGTAACTCTAAAACAAAGTCCATTTCATGGGCTGCCACAACTTCTAGGAAAGCGTAAGACTTTGCAGAGATAAAAGAATATTATGAACTCACTGTAACTGAAACACAGCTGCTTAGTGTTTCTTTAAATATGATAATGTCTGACACACAGGGGAGACTGCTTTTTAAAACTCCTTGTGGGTATTCCTAGATGTGAGATACAACTGTACTGCCCAAAAGAGAAACATGCAGTGCATCCCTCTCAGGTCTGAACAGGTACAAGAACTGTGCAATTTTTTTGCTCAAGGTAGCATATACCTGCCATTTGCCTAAAGTGGAAGAGGAAAAATGCACCTGAAAATTGCAGCATGTCCTCTTGGGACTATTTGGTGATGACTTTTCCAGGTAAATTTTCAAGCCCCTTCCCTGCCAGAATAGTTTTGAAACACAAGACAGTATAATTCAATTGCTGTCATTAAAGAAAAAAGCAACAAATACTTATTTTGCAGTGACTGGGAACCGCCCAACTATTCATGTTAAAAAGGCCAGATGAATTTGGGGTTTATGTAAAAAAAAAAGCAAACAAACAAAAAAAAAGCAAAACAAAGAAAAACAAAACACCCCAAAACATTCTGAATGCATTTAGAAAGAATAAGTAAAAAATTACTTAGGTAGTAATATGCCAAAGACCTTGTGGACTACACTGGCAAAATGGATGCTTTCCTGTATGTGCACCTGCCCTAAAGAGGTGCTTCCATTTGGTCCCTTCAATGCAAATTTCTGTGATTAGATTTCAGGTGAGCATTAGCCCAAAAGAAAAAACTTATCCTATTCACAGTGGTCATATGTGCACAACCCAATCCTAACAGGCTGCTAACAAGAGACATCACTAAATGATTCTAAGTTACAGGTTTAGCATTCCTGCCTCCTGAACAACTAACCACTTTTAAATGTGATCCCTAAACTGAAGAATTCGAGCTGCAACAACAATGAAAGTGCCACGTCAGCACATGCAAGGCTTCACCCAACAAGCAGTTATTTCCCTAGAGCAAGATAGCAGGTACTAGCTACTATGGCGGGGGGCTAGAAAAAGGCTAGAAAACATGCGTCAGCCAAGGTTTCTGAATCCAGATTTTATACCAGCCCAGGCAAATGCTTATTTCCTGGCTGTAGTGAATCAACATAGGCACCTCTCCCTTTAACATTAGCAGGGGCTGATGAACCCCCCTGGAGCCTGTTCTGGCCCATATGGGACTACCTGGAAGTCAGGAACATGTCATAACATGTTTGTGTCTAATTTGGCCCACAAGTTCAGACCTGCAAGGAAGCTCAGGACAGACCTATCTCGGCTCATCCTAGAGTCCGGGATAAAAATCTCAGTGACTCCCCAGCAGCAGTCTCCTTAACAAAGTCACATGCTTTAAAACACAATCTTGCTCACCTGAGGCTCTGAACTGCATGAACTCTGCCACCTGAGGTACTAATGCCCTTTGTGAAGTTTGTTTTGAAAGGCCCAAATGACCTGAGGAAAAAAAAAAAAATGACCTGAGGAAAAGAAAAAAAACAAACTCATAAATGTGAGGTCACTGCAATAAAAATGATCTGTAGAGTACAGATACCAAAACGTTTAGTCAGATTTACACAGGTGATCACAAAGTCCTCCAGTCCTCTGCCCCACACAATTCCCTCCTACTACTGATTATGCTTAACTAGCTACAGCTTTGTCTGGTAGCAGCTTAACTGGCAGAGGCAGGGTGACTGGGATACAGACAAGCCCCTTCTTTTCTCTTCATCTAAAACACAAATGGCTGACTTGTTCAGGAGAAGAACTTCTGTTTCTGGCTAGAGTCAGCAGACAAGAACATCAGAGGACATGTTTGGACTACACTACAGTAGAGGAAAACCATATCACTCCCAGCTTGCTTGTCTTTAAAAAGAGGTAGAAGATGACACATCTCCTCCTGAGCATCTTGAAGCATTCATGTGAACTGGCCACCATACCCAAGAGCAAGCAAAACAACAAGCTGTGGCCTGGTGCAACTCCTGGACCACCAGTTTCACCCCAGATGTGAAACATCAGGCTCTTAGATCCTGTCAGCTGTCCAGGATTTGCCAACCTCACCATTAACTCCATCAGCACGAGGCCACCAGGTGCTTTCTGTACACTGAGATTTGTCCTGTCACAGATACACCAGGGGCTACCCTCCAGCCACGAAGCAGGGCCATTAACAAGCATAAACATGAACTTGATAGGGTTGTCCAAATTTACATATGGATGTCAAGCCACTCTCCCTAAGTTGGTGGTGTTTTAACACTTCAGCAAGTCCTGGATACTAAAAGCCAGGATCCTGCAGGGTCTGCAGGAGCAGAGCTCCTGAGCTCAGAGCTCAGGAGCTCAGAGCTTCCCTGAGCTGTGAAGGGGCATTCCCAGCACCTGGCTGGCTCCATTACAACTGATGTAGTTGTACATGTACAAGGAATGAGAGATTTGCCAAGCTTCCCTTGAGCTCACATTTATTGCTGCCATGCCCCAGGTAATGCAAACAGCATGTAATTTGAGCATTTCTGTCCTTATTAGTTTATGTTCCATATGATTTCCTTTGCATAGCCATCATCTTGGGTAGCCTGAGGCCTGCTTCATGTGCAGACTTTATGCCCATATAGCTAACAGTGTGAGGTGAGGGGCTTTTTTATTTTAAAGCAATTCATTCAGCACTGCCTCCCAGACAGGCCCAGCTACGAGGTGCCTTGTAGCACTACAGAGTATTTCTCCTCCCACAGAGAAAAACCACACCACCATCTTCATGGGGCTGCAGTTCCGCATGCTGGGGGTGCATGGCCCCTGCTATCTGGGCACTTTAAAAGCCACAGCTTTTACATGAATAAATCCTTTTAAACTGCATGCTCCATAATCACCACACCAAAATACAGATGTGACATTTCCTTTTGTTTGCTGGGATAAACCCGTAGTGCCTTGAGGGGTGGGAGAAACAGCTTTCAAAAGATGGCTCCCTCAGAGAGTGGCCCCCGGCCCCACGGCTGCCCTCAGGCCAGGCAGGGTCCCCGCAGCCAGGCTCTGCTCGCCAGAGGCACGCACGCTGCCGGAACGAGAAAGCCCTCATTGCACTCAATTGTTTTCCTGAATGCCTTTATGAACAACAGCGAAAGGAAATATTACAGCCTGGCCAGTGGCCAGGGGCCTGCTCGGTGCTGTAGCGCAGAGCTCGGAGCAGCCAAGGCAAACACGTTCCCAGCGCCGCCGTGATTTTCGGCTGTGTTTCAAATTAACCGCTGCCTTTCACAGAGGGCTCCCCGGCCCCTGCTTCCAGACTGGGGGGGACCCTCCCCTTTTGTTTCTAACAGGGCTGGTTATTTACAGCACCTCTTTGCCCAGGCACCCCCCGCTGGGCCTCGGTGCTGGGCTGGCCGCTGGCCCCAGTGCCCCTCCATGTCATGCTCAAGGGTGGATAAAAGAGCACAGCCCGAGGGCAGTAGGGACACAGCAAACAGCCGGGGCAGGGGGCAGCTGGGGAACTACTTGCCCCTCAGAGCTGCCACGGTGCTTCCTGCACAGTTATGCATTGTTTCACTTTGGACTAAAACCTCTCCGCAGCCCGGGAGACAGAAAAATAAAAGCAGTTTCCCCTCCATGCAGAGGAAGCACCTCAGGGCACACCAAGCAATGCCTGGGGAGCCACCATGTACACTATCACCCAGCTTCAGCAGGATCAGGCCAGGGAAGGGAAGCCCAGCAGTAAGTCTGGCTTCACACAGCAGCCACTCACTGGCTCTTTAGTGCCAGGGCAAGAGGAGGACAAGGGCAAGCCAGAGGTCCCATCATCACCTGGGCTGACAGTGCCCCACTCCCAGGGAGTCTTTATGGCTCCTGAGTGCTCCATCCAACCCCCAGAACAGCTATGTCCTGGTCACTGGCCAGCTACCCATGGGGCAAAGCCAGGCTAGGATTTCGCCTTTTGAGATGGGCATGGTGGGAGCACATGTGAAAGCAGTTAATTCTGCAGCTATTTGGTCACAGGAATTTACACGCTCAGCTGCTGAAGCAGGAGGTTGTATGGTTAACTGGAGATGTTTAATAGATTTGCAGCAATGGGTGGTGGGGCTTTTAAGAGCAGCAATCTGTTTAGCTCCAGACCAAGAAACACACAGCAAGTTCATACCTCTAAACTAATTACCTTCAGAGCAAGGGCAATGAGGTGAAATCTGACACAGGGTGAAGGCAGGACCAACCATGCTTCACTCCCAAATCTAGTTATTGGTGGGACCAGAGTGCCACGCAAGACCACAGCTGACGCACTGCCAGGAAATTGGTTCCTTCCATCACCATTTTCCAAGCTTCACAGGCAAAGTCTGGGAACAACCATTTTACAAGCATCAGTAACTTGCAAGAAAATTTCCAAGCTCTACTAGCAACATGTTTTGAATTTGGAAGAGGCTCTGTCACAGAAACAGCTCTTAAAAAGTAAAAATTAGGGAGATCAAGATAAAGTAAATATTGCTGACCTAGCATTCCATTCCTGGGGTGAAACACAGGCAAATTGGGCATTTCCTGCAGCTCTTTGCAAACACTGCTTCTTTGGAGAGAGGGTGGATGGAGCAGTGGACTGGGGCTCAGGACACCTGGACTTCATTCCCAGCTGTGTCACTTATGTGCTGAGTAACCTTGGGATATCACTGTAAAACAACACTGAAGTCCTCGAAATCTATGAATGAGAAGTGCTGTGCTGGAAGTAGGCTCTTTCTCCCTCCCTCCATCTTCCCACAGCATTGACATGCAATCCTATATCACAGCTGGCATTTCTGTCACAGCTTGCTTACAGTCCTAATCCTACAGAGTCCTCTGTGGAAAGGGCTTCTAATAGAGCAGTTCTGTTCTCAGTAAATTAGTCCAAAAGAGGTATGTGAAGCCAGAAGAACACTTCTACCTGTATTTTTTATAGAGCTAAGATCCATGTTACAAATTAAAATCCACAGGACCAAGACAGTATTTCAATTTCAGATATATACTCTGTGGCATTGGCATTACTGCCTGTATTTCTCAAGTGCCATTCACAACTGCAGCAATAGAAAGAAAAAAAACCCAGTAAGGTAGGTGGTAACTAGATCTGTTCAGTCAGACAAAAGTACAAGTCAGATTCAATTTCTGCAGACCACTAGGATTTTTATGCCATTGAGCCCAGTATCCATATGGCTGTAACACCAGTGGCCTGGTTTGAGCAGTAGCAGTCATTTTTTCTCCTTCTTGGTAGCTGGTGCAGTGCTGTGTTTTGACTTTTGGGCTGAGAACGGTCGCTGATAGCAAGTATGTTTTGAGTTACTGCTTGGGTATTTGGTTTGTTCAAGGCCTTTTTCTGAGCTCATGCTCTGCCAGGGAGGAGGGGAGGCCGGGAAGAAGGAGAGACAGGACACCTGACCCAGGCTAGCCAAAGAGGTATTCCATACCATAGCACATCATACCCAGGATGTAATCAGGAGAGACCCGGAAGGGCTGGAGCTCTGGGGGGATGGAGGAGGTATCGGTCTGTGCTCGGTCAGGCAGGGTGGGGTGAGTTACGGGTTGGTGGCTGGTGAGGTGTTGTATTCTCTTCACTTGTTATTGGCTTTATCATTATTATTTGTAGTAGTAGTAGCAGTAATGAGTTGTGTTATGCCTTAGCTATTAAACTGTGCTTATCTCAATCCGTGGGGGCTACATTCTTTGGATTCTCCTTCCTAACTCTCTGGTAGTTGGGGGAGCAAGGGGGGGAGTGAGTGAGCAAACTGTGCGGACTTGGTTTAAACCACGACACACCAGTTTTCCTTATTCTCAGGGAAAAAGCTTCACAGCAACAAAACAAAACAAAATAGAAAAAGATAATGTTTTAATCCTGCCATGTGTTATGGACACTTGTTTTCAAGTAAATCTTTAGCTGAAGCCAATAAATTGATGGGCCTTATACTGTAGGACTGAAACCTATATTTTAAGATCTTTAGGGGATACTTAACTGAGCCTTATCATCAGGAGATGAACAGTTTAACATCTGAATCTTCCAGGAGCCATATACATGATTTATCTATCTGAAAGCTTGGAATCCCATCCAGCCTCGGAAACAGAGCCTTGTACACAAGACATTTTATCTTAAGGTTTGTAAAGTGCCCACCACAAAGCTCTCTAATTATTGAGCTTCAAAAAGATCACTCAGCAAAACCTAAGAGTCACACATATCTAAACCAGCAATATCAAACATTTCATGATGTCTATCAAAGTGGAATAATCAAACTCTTTCCTGACAAAGCCTTTTTTCTCTTTCAAAACTAATTCTAGTTTTTCATAGGTTTAGAAAGTGCTGTTCTGGCCATGGTAGATAAGTGACCAAAACAGCAATGAGGGGCTATGTATACAAATATATTGCATTGTAGATAATTGTATCTGTTTGCTCAAAGTTATTTATTACCTGAGCACCTCTGGCATGTACAGACTTGATCTACCCAAGTCATTTAATGATTTTTGCTGTGTCTGCAAGTTGTCCACACATTGCAAAATCCTCAGATGTATCATGAAAGGCCATCTGATGAATGTCAGGTACATGTCTTTCGCTGCAGCTCCTTCACTGTAAGAGAGGACAGGTGCATCATTCATGTTGTGTTGGCAAGTTAAATGAGCCTTTCATTTCAAAGCAAGCTTTAGAATAGTATGGCTCACAGAACACAAGTTCTGAAATATATACATATATATTCACTGGTAAAATGTGAAGTCACAATTACTCTTTATATAAATGTCTGTCCTGGTGAAATCTGAAGAAATAAATGCAAAGTAGGTTACACACTGTAGGCAATAGAAACATGTCCACTTCCTTGTTTTGGCACTGTAGGGAGCTTTTCCAAATAATATATTCACATGTGTGAGACTGAGTACCTGAAACCTCCAAGATCTACAGCCCCAACACTGGAAAAAGCATCAGAACCAAGGAACTCGACTTCCAGAGCACATTCCCTAGATGGGCTGCTCCTCTGCTGAGTTCCCAAAATCTCCTGATGGCAGGGCAGGCCATTATCAGTCAGCCTGAGATCTGAGGCTCCAAAAGGCATTGAGATCATGTTCCCAAGATAGCCATATGCCGGATGCTAGATTATATTCTTCATCAAAGCTGCAGCAATTCAGCAAAAATGCATGTAATTCCAAACATTTCAGCCTCAAGAGAGCTGTTTTCATAGACCTTGGCAGCACTGGAACATTTCCAGACAGTTCCACTCCCATCAGCTCTCTTCGTCCCAAATCTCTGGATGGTACTACACCTCTGACAGACGGGTACACACAGGTTAAAGAGAGCACATTGGAATGAGGTTACAGCTGAAAGCTAGTGGCAGGAATGACATAAGCAAATTATTAGACCAGACCTGGACCCAGCCATGATGTTCGACAGGTCCTGGCTGACACACTGTACTAAGAAGTGCTAATAGGCACAGGCAGATGAAATGGAGGGAGAAAAGGGAACTAACAGACTCCCTAGTAAATTCACCCCTGGTGAGGCCATGAACAAATAACCAAGGCCATCCCTGTTTGGCATATTTAGAGACAAATAAGTTAAGATGTTATGAAAAAGGCTAAGATAAAAGTTTATGCTTTATTTGGAGAGTAGTTACTTATAAAAACAAAATAAATAGGCAAAGGGTCCTGTGGATCTGCTGATCAGCTCTTGACTATCAAAATAAAAAGGAGCTGTAGATGTTTCCAGCTTGGATTAAGAAACATCTTTACTTTGAGGCATTAGTGCTCAGCCCCAACATGGTATTCCAAGTCTCCCCTTGACTAACAATATGAAAAGGAAAAAATACTGATGAGAACACATGATTTTTTTTGTTTGTTTCACATTCAGTGGAGCTAATTCTGTAATCTTTACTCAGGTGGAACCACAGGCTTTAATTCAGCTCATCATGGTAGAATGTGGTGAAAGAAAATGCTCCTGCTTTATTCTGAAATGACAATCTGGACCTCATTTGAGGAGAGGGTAAAACATGATTAAAGAAATACATTTTAAATGATTGTGAGGTAACTGCCTCTTGTCCACTAGATGAAAAAAAAGGCTGCATGTTACATTGCAGATAGTATTTCATCTAATAAAAAACTTTGTTGTTACCCCACAAATATAAAGAATGTCATGGAGAAACAATTTGCTCGGCTTGCCAATACTGGTAGCAAATGAGAATGAGTTGTTAGGCAGTTGGCTTGCTTCTGTCATTGCAGGAAGGGAAGAGTGCTTAAGTCAAGAATATTTCCTGGTATGGCACAGGGACTTTGATAGTCAGCTGGTAATACTTTTACCAGCTATCTAGTTTTCCCAGAAGTGTCTTGACCTGAACTGACTCATCTGTGTCCCAGGAGGATGACTAATCATTCTGATTTATTATTCTGTGGCCTGATAGCCATTTGTTTACATTGGTGCCAGTACAATATTTTATACAGGTTCTATAGGCATAGTTATTTAAACTAGATTCAAAACCAAGAAGAATTCATCACCAAGTACACACAAAATTGAAATAAGTACAAAATGACACTCTGCACAACTTTTGGAGAAAAGATGAAACTTTAAAGGGCAGGCAGAGTTACAAGACAAGCTAATGAGCTAATGAAGCCTGAAGTTAGTAGATAATTGTAGGCATCTTCTAATGAAATTACAAAATCCAAGGACTGCATGTAACCTAAAGAAACCCCACAATGGGTTTTTTACAAGGAAGCAGTGGAGCAGTGTATTATGGGAAACAATCTCAGTCCTATTAAATTAATAGCTCTTGGTGTTGAATGTTCTAGAAACTGTGCTGTGGAATCCAGCAAAAAAAAAAGCCTCTTGAAAATGCTAGGTAATAGCTTGGAGAGTCTGGGCCCATACATCTTCATTTGCAGCAAAAACTTATTCTGCATGAAGCTTTACCCCAAAAAAATCATACTTGAAATAGGCATCACTGCCCGTATATTGTTTTTGTGTGATACTGTTATCACCTGCAGGCAGCAGTCTAGGAAACTTCTGCACGTGAGACTAAAGTAGACTAAGCAGATGACTCAGAAAAGCATTAAAACAGAAGAAAAGCATAGCTGACAATGAGCATTTTCCAGAAGCAACCTAAAATCCACATGCTCAGATATACAGCAGTACCTCACTAACTACAATAATTTGGCATTTCCACTAGTATTGCACTTGAGATTCCACACTTTGCATCTTACTGGTTTACACATAAATTGTGCTTATTTTATGTTATTTTGCTTGCTTTGGAAACTGAGCTTGGGATCTGAGAATCACTCTGGCAAATTTCTTTCTCCATCTCAACCCATAATAATAATTTGTGGAACGAAAAAAGACACTGTTTACATCTCTGCACTGGACTACCATATTGCCAGATTTTCTAACCCAGAACTTTGTCTAGTAATGGAAGGGAGATGATTTTGCTTGCTCAGAACTCCTGTACTGCCCAGTCTCAGTATGTGCAAAAATGTTCTGAACTGCCTCTGAGCCCAAGGCTGAAGGAGTAACACAGTGTACTCCACTCCCTCCTGGCCCACCATGACGAGAAGGTTTGTGGGAAAATGAACAGTGGGAAAGGGGCAGAGAAGAGTTTTAAGTTTCTGGTGCAGCCGGAAGAATAGGGGGAGGTATGGACAGACGTCTCTGGAGCAGAAAAATTTGGAGCTCAACAGAGGCAGTTTCTGCTGAGGCTATTCTAACCAGCCACCTAGTTAGGTGATGGGCACATATGCACAAGACTGTGCAGCCAAGTCCTTTCACACATCACTGTGAAACCTCTTCACATACCATTTCTGATTCTCAATTCCCAGCACACTGCATCATGTCAGAAATGTCCCTTGGCACCTGTATGCTATGCTCTCAGCAACAACCAAGCAATCCAAGGCAAACACTTGTGTAACTTTGTGTACAGTTCTGTGGAAGCTGCACAAAATGGCACTGAATACATCTGAACAGTTCCTATGGAATTAATAAGTAGTAGAAATGTCACTGACAGAAAATACCAGCAAGTGTACAATACAAAGATGATACATACTGGATTATCACTTCTCAGAAGAGAAGCACAACTTGAGCAAATAATAAAAATTCATAAACTCATAGAATCAATTAGGTTGGAAAAAAACCTTTCACATCATCAAATCCAGCTGTTACCCCAAGACTGTCACTGAAGGCCTCGTCCACACAGTTTCTGAAGACTTCTAGGGACGATGATTCCATCATTTCCCTGAGCATCCTGTTCCAATGCCTGAGTACCCTTTCAGTGAAGAATTTTTTCTAATATTCAGTCTGAACCTCCCCTGGGGCAACTTGAGGCTGTTGCCTCTTGTGCTGTCACTTGTTACACAGGAGACCAGCCTTCTCCTTGCTCCATCTGCCTTTCAGCTAGTTGTAGAGAGTCCTTCTTCAAACTAGTGCAAGATGTAACAAACACAATACATAGAGGGGCATAGCACAGGCAAACACTGCTCCTATGAGTGACTGTGTATTTCAAACACAAGGTATTGTGGGGCTAACTCTTCTCCCTTTGAACATATCAGTCAGAAGTTCTCTCAAAATCACTCTTAGTAGGAGTTCTTAAAATCTGCTCTCTGAATTTGTCCTAGGGAAGAAAAAGAACTTCTGGGGATAAAAATCTGCCTTAAAATTTTGAACAATGAGTAACAGCACCAAATCCTTACCCTAACCTCAAGCCAACGGGGTTTATTTTATCTCATACTTGTTTCTTTGAAGTCTACAAAGAATTTCTTGCCTTTCTTTTTTTCCCTGTTCAGTTTTGTATGCCTCTGCACTTTCTGGTTCTGGCTTATGGCTACTAACATACAGAAAGGCTTCCTACCTCATCCTACCTCTTATTTCTGGCAAAAACAGAAGAATTTTTGAAGCCCAACAAATTCAGAACAAGAGTTTTTTTTCTTGTACTGATCAACACTCTATGGTATTCACACAGACCTCTTACACAATGTTTATTGATACTTGCACAGCCAAAAAAAAACCCCACAAAAACAAAGAGATATATCTTAGCAGAACTCCTTTTTATAAATGAATATTTAAAGAGAATAACAAATTGCTTATTTGAAGAATGCTCCCAAAATTTGTAACCTTGCACTTATTTCTGAGAGAACTGGATTGCAGAGTGGCTTTCAGGTGAAAATATATATATATATATATATTGATACGAACAAATGTCTGCCAGCTGTGCATGAGAAACACACCTTTTATTCTACTGAACTCTGGTATTATTAGCAATGTTTCTAATAGACATCTTCAACCACTGATAAAAAAATATCTTGTATTTTCTCAACTCACTCTCATGAAATGGTCTTTTCAAGTGGATCTGTCATTGTGGTTTCCTGGATTTCTTCAGCCTTGTTGGAAAGCTTGTAAATTCCCATGGCTGATAGGAAGTTAAGGAAGGAAACAAAAAATAGTAAATACCACTTCAGTGCTGTAAGCCCTTTTCTGCTCTTTTTTTTTTTTGGCTGAGAATGCATTTTAGGATATTATTACCAGCTTTTACACAAACGTCAAAACAGCTCCAGCTGGGAATCCATCCATATGTCCATTTTGCACCCTCAGTTAAACTCCCACCAAATCAGTCTTCACTAGAGATATATACTGGTAGACTAATGTTTGGCTGAATTAAGTGGCTCTGGGCTGCTAGGTTATTTTACAGGAGTACTTGACAATATTGATACAATAAATGGATGAAGCAACTGGAAGGAAAATTGCTTTTTAATATCCCATTACCTCCTACAGCTAAAGAGCAGAATGTGTGAAGGAAAGAATAAAATAAATCAGATATTCTATTTCCTTGTGCATTGATCAGATATTTAATACCTGCTATATTATTATTGGCTTTGTGTTTTGCTTATTTGTTTAATTGTAGATGCTTTAAACACTGAAAACAAAATGCATATAGAATATTTTTACTACACAGAGGAATGACTGCAGATGGGGAATACTGGAGTGCTGAATGCTTTCTCAAGTTTATACCTCTTTCTGCACTCAGATCATGTACTAAAATTGCTTGTGCTACTTACCATTTGTATTGCTGCAGATGAGATCAGAATGCAGTCCTGCATAGCTGTGAAGAGCGTGAAATACACAAGGGATATTAGTTACAGAGTCCAGTTTTACTTTTCATAAAATACCTAACTGTATCTTATCTGCAAACAATCCCATGACTCCTGGCAAACATGACAGTGGAAAAGTCATGCTTTCTGAACAGAAGATCCCAGATTTTTCTGCAGTTGTTCCAAGAGAAGATGTAGGTAGAAATTCTGACTAGCATAATGCTGTTAGAGGAATATTGACACTGAGTTGACCCAGCAACAGCACTCAGAGCTGATGAAGAGATTTAAATGGTGTGTTCTGGTGAGGGGATCAAAAGTCAGAAGTCATAACCCAAAATAATTGTGTATACCGGAAATTCAAACTATTTTACTTAGAGTCAGTATAATGAACTCATGGAATTAGTTGCCAAGTAAGAACATGGAAACAAGTATTGCAGTCTAAGTGGCTTGGAAACATCTTGGCACTTTTATGGAGAGAGAAGGGATTAAAGGATATAGTGACAAAACCAAAAACTGGGGTTTAAGAGAAACTTAAGGGGGACGAGCCTGTGAGGTCAAGTGGCATTTTCCTCTCCAGACATCATTTCCTGTCTTTTATGTCAATTTTTCCCAAAGACATCATGTCAGATTGAATAAACAATCACTAAAGCTTAGATGAGGAATGGATTTCTACTGGATTGAAACAGGGATGAAGCAGCATTATCTTTTCCTCTGTTCCATAATAAAAGTAACTGCTAACAAACAAAACCAGACTTCTTTATCTATATACAATCCCATGCATTTGACCCACTTAATCTAGTGTAGCACATAAGGTTTTCTCATATCAGCCTCTTCCTGTAACCTTATCTTCTCCGGTCCCATCAGAATACCACAACCAACCAGATAAAAAAAAACTTAAACTGGAACAGCTAAATGTCAGAACACAACACAGCTGTCTAATGTACACTTCACTGGTGACACTCTTCTTAAAGACCATTAGTAGTTCTATATTACCCAGGACATTTGCAGTATTAGCATGGGCACATCATGTGCAATTGCAGGAAGCACATAGTATCATTGTTTTAAGTGATAAAGCACTAATAAAGGCACTATATTAGACATTTTTACCCTCCTCTCTTTGTAGAAGAAAATCTGTTCCCATTAAGAGGTTGCATCAGATATAAAACCATTTCAGTTCAAAGCTACATACCTACATTCCTGTATATTAAAAATAAATAAATAAATAAATAAATGTATAAAACAAGGTGCAGTTTTAACTCCACAGGTATTAAAGCAAGACTAGTAAAAGTTCTTACTATTTGATTCCTCCAGAAATTGTCCCTACAAGTGAATTAATTTTTTTACATTGTAGCTGCTTTCCTTTGCCTCTTTTATGAGTTGACGCAAACTGCAGCAGTTGAGGCACATAAAGACTTCTCTAACCAGTTTTGTACTGATCTGTCCCCAGAACATTTGGGATACCCAAGTATTTGGTGACACTACCTCATGCATTGTGCTATGTCCCAGTTTGTTGACTGGGCTCTAGCTTCTTGGTCTGTAGTGCACCTGCAAAAATAAGATCCGAAAGGAGAGTAGGTAGAATGTGTCAGGGATGATTCTTAGAACGGAATTACGAGTACACTGGCAAAACTATCTTGGGACCTAACTTTTCTCAACAGCATAAACCAAATCACATTTTCCAGAGACAAGTCCTCCTGAATACATATCATCATATAATCGCCCAGCCATTGCTTTTCCAGGAGGTGTGTGGGGATCCCTTTGCTGATATTCCATGAAACATAGCTAGGTCTCAGCAGATGCAATAATGCTTAACTGGGTTGTTTCCACATCTTGCTTGCCGATAGACTTCCTCACAAGCAAAGACACTGAATAGATTTGGCACCTTTCTAATCCTGAGAGAAGTCCCTGAGCACAGCAGCAGCCTGTCAGCTCAGGCAGGCAGATATTCCTCAAGCAGCGCAGGAGCTTGAGTGGGAGCTGATTCAGATAGGGAATGAATCAAAACAAGAGAGCATGAGGCAGGCTTGCATTCAGGCAAGGGGATTTGTCCAGAGAGAAAAATTAAATATTTCAATAGCTTTCTGAATCGCAGGGATTCTAAATTGGAACAAATCTTTGAAATTTTGGAGCATCACAATCACTTTACCATAGGTCCAGTAATTTTTAATTTTTTTTACAGAAAGCATAAAAAAGATTTCTTATGCATTTTGCACAGAAACTAGCTTTGTCAGCTCAGATCCTGGGATGTGGCTTTAAGGAACATTCCTCTGACTCTACCCACAGAAACAGCTCTGTAACAGCAATTTCCTCAAACTCTTCAGCTTTCAGTTACCACTAAAAACTGATGTCAAAATCTTCACAGACTGCCTTATTAAAACAGGAAAATGTTTTTCCTCTCTCATCTTCTTACAAACATTATAGAATCACACTTTCTTAAAACATAGAATCATAGAATAGTTAGGGTTGGAAAGGACCTTAAGATCATATAGTTCCATCCCCCCTGCCATGGGCAGGGACACCTCACACTAAACCATATCACCCAAGGCTTCATCCAACCTGGCCTTGAACAATGCCAGGGATGGAGCATTCACAACCTCCCTGCACAACCCATTCCAGTACCTCACCACCCTAACAGTAAAGAATTTCTTCCTTAGATCCAATCTAAACCTCCCCTGTTTAAGTTTCAACCCATTACCCCTTGTCCTGTCACTACAGTCCCTAATGAATAGTCCCTCACCAGCATCCCTGTAGGCCCCCTTCAGATACTGGAAGACTGCTATAAGGTCTCCACGCAGCCTTCTCTTCTCCAGGCTGAACAGCCCCAACTTTCTCAGCCTGTCTTCATATGGGAGGTGCTCCAGTCCCCTGATCATCCTTGTGGCCCTCCTCTGGACTTGTTCTAACAGTTCCATGTCCTTTTTATGTTGAGGACACCAGAACTGCACACAATACTCCAAGTGAGGTCTCATGAGAGCAGAGTAGAGGGGCAGGATCACCTCCTTTGACCTGCTGGTCACGCTCCTTTTGATGCAGCCCAGAATAGGGTTGGCTTTCTGGGCTGCGAGCACACACTGCAGCTGGCTCATGTTCATTTTCTCATTGACCAACACCCCCAAGTCCTTCTCCTCAGGGCTGCTCTGAATCTCTTCTCTGCCCAACCTGTAGCTGTGCCTGGGATTGCTCCCACCCAGGTGTAGGACCTTGCACTTGGCAGGGTTAAACTTCATGAGGTTGGCATCAGCCCACCTCACAAGTGTGTCAAGGTCCCTCTGAATGGCATTCCTTCCCTCCAGCGTATCAACAGAACCACACAGCTTGGTGTCATCGGCAAACTTGCTGAGGGCACTCTCAATCCCACTGTCCATGTCAGCGACAAAGATGTTAAACAAGACCAGTCCCAACACCAATCCCTGAGGGACACCACTCGTTACTGATCTCCAGCCAGACATTGAACCGTTGACCACGACTCTTTGAGTGCGACCATCCAGCCAGTTCTTTATCCACTGAGTGGTCCACCTATCAAATTGATGTCTCTCCAATTTAGAGACAAGGATGTTGTGTGGGACAGTGTTGAACGCTTTGCACAAGTCCAGGTAGATGACGTCAACTGCTCCACCCCTGTCCATCGTTTTCGTAGCCCCATCATAGAAGGCCACCAAATTGGTCAGGTAGGATTTCCCCTTAGTGAAGCCATGCTGGCTGTCACCAAGCGCCCTGTTGTTTTTCATTTGCCTTAGCATGCCTTCCAGGAGAATCTGCTCCCAGATTTTGCCAGGCACAGAGGTGAGACTGACTGGTCTGTAATTCCCCTTCTTGAAAATGGGGGTTATATTTCCCTTTTTTTTTTTTTCCTCTGAGCTGCCCTAGAATTTCAGCTAACCTACATTTGTTTCTAACCAGTGTCAGTTTGACACCCCTATCCATCTCCTCTGAATCCCATAGTACTTTATAAAATGCCTTCAGAACTTACCTAGGTTTCATGTAACAGACAAATCTGATATTTTAGGACTGAAAATATAATTTATATTATAATTATAACCACTTACCCCATATAAAGCTTACCCTTTAGTATGTAAAATAATTTTCACAAATTTGAATTTTGGTAAAACTACTCTGTCTTCTAATTTAATCTACAATTAATTACTTCCAATATGCTAAGATCTTAGGGCATCAAAGCTCTCCCTTAATTAAAAGGAACAAGTAATTATAGCTTAGTATTCAATTTGAAGCCATTCATTAGTATTATTTTGATTCTGAGACACAATGGTTATACAGACAGAAACACATATGTGGATGGACACTTCATAACAGTAGATACAAGACAAGAGTTTGCCTGCGTAGAACTCTAGACTCCTGATTCTAAAAAAAAGAAAAATTATACACAGACACCCCAGCAGAGATTCAGCAAGCTGAAGGCAAATTAAGGTTTTCACTACCTTCTCCCTCTCCTTCCACTTGTGTGATTAGGCACAGCACATTGGTCACAGACCCCATACATCACACAGGTTATGTGTCTGACAGCCGTAAGGCCAGCATAAGTGCAACATACAGGACACACAGTGTATTGCTCCATACTTCCATTCACAAAGCCTGCCCGGCACCCAGGGTACACAGGATTTCCTGTGCCTGAGTAGCCACATGGGCAGCATGTGCACAAGGCTCATCGCAACACAAGCAAACAGAAACATGGGATTTTTATGTGTTTGCTCTGATTTCACATGATGTATTTGTTGTCTTACTGCTGCATAGGCTCACTCCTACCCACTCAGTTTTGCCATTATGGTTCAAGATTTTGTCTGCTCTGTATAGGTACCTCTTTAATGAAACAACTCTCATGAGCATTTGTCTATATGCAAGATCAGTGCTCAAGCAAAACAAGGTACTCTTTTTTTCTGAATCACCCCATACCATTGCTATGCTAACGTGATTTGTAACAAAGGATTTGAAGCTCATTATTCAATAATGGGTGTCATTCAGATTTCAAATTCTATCTGGTTCTGTTAATTACATGTCAACAATTTCTTTCCTCCTTTTCCAACAGAAAAATAATGCATTGCCTCTGGCACTCTGCCTGAAAGGTTCAGATGTCAGGGCAATAATTTTGAATGGAATGGATTTGACTCAACTGATCCGAGAATAAAAAATAGTTATTAGAGATTCCCTGACAAGTTGCTGTGACATGGAATCGCTTAGAACTGCTTTCACCTGCCTGCCTGTGTGACTTTGGCTCTGTTCTGAATGGTACAGAACAAAATGGAACAACAAAAGGAAAAAAAAAAAGTCTTAAAATCTCTGTGCCTTTTGCTACTGCCAAGACGAATGGATCCTCCTTTCCTTTCTCAGGTGAGGGACTGGCAAGTGACTATCACAGACTTATCTCAGTCAAGCACTGAATCCAGTGCACAAAGGGACTGAGTACAGTGGACCACAGCCAGAAGAACATAATTACACATCAGGAAGGGAGCCCAGAAGGGGAAGTTCTGCAATTACGAGCAAAGAACTGCAATTTAGATGTAGTCACTGCAGCAAAGCATGGAGATCAGGACACGCTTACATTGAGCAAGTTATCTACTGTAGGAGCATTCCACAGTGATTCAAGCTTCTGATGAAAAAGCCACAGCTTTCTCCCCAACTCCTCTGGTACAGTGAGCAAACAGCCTCTGAAGAGTTCACAGTACAAACCTCCATTCAGGTGCAGCAGAGGGAATAGGATGGATCACAGGGTCAAGGCTATTTTGCCTCTTTAGACCTCACCTTCTCTACTGTAAAATAAGAAGAGCTATCCTGACCATCACTGTAAAGCACTTAAAGAGCTACCAGTTAGAAACAGTAAATAAGAATTAACCATTGTTATTCAAGGAGGATCAGGGAAAAGGTAAAACCAACATTATAAATATAAACAAGATGGCTTTAAAACACTTGGAGAAGACTGCCCCAGAGGGGGATATTTGAAATAAGGGACTTTCCCTCCTCCTCAGAGACAATGCATCAGGAGGTAGAGAAGATGCCAGTTCCTTCCCAGACCTGCATGTCTTCACTATAGCAGCTTACACCTAAACGTTCTTGAATTAAAACCAGAATGGGACAAGTTTATCTCAATAAACACACTATAGTCATGCTGTTTGGCCATTTTATCAGCCACTTCATATTTCTTTAATACAGTCACTCACAGGCTGCCCAAGGTCTTTAAATAAGCAGCTGTGAAAAACATCACAAAAATAAAAATAGGCCTTTAAATAGTTTAAAGGTTTACTGGGAGAAGTATCTAGCTGCACAAGACCAACTCATGTGTCCAGAACTGTCACAGATATAAAGGTCCTTTAAACACTGAAAGACTGTGCCTAGTCTTCCTCCATTATGTCTGGGGAAAAAAAGGAGAGTAGAGAAAGAAAGAACCTGGAAAAGCCTGAAGATACCCAAATGAGCCAAGTGAAAACACTTTTGGAGAGGGTGAGGTGTAAATTAAAGATCTTGGAAATATTCAACAGCAAATGTTGTTCTTTCAGATGGTTTTACTGACCTTTTATAGCTGCCTTCTTCAGTTTGTATGTGTCTGGTTTCCATCTACCATTATCTCTTCCCCATCAATGTTTTCAGTTCTGCCATCTTTCAAGACTTTTCCTCTAGCCAAGCTGTCACGCTAACCTGGCTTCTCTGAAGGCACTGTCTGCAACTAATTCTATGCAGAAAAGCCACCAGCTTGGAAAAGCAGCAGGGAAGGTTCAATTAAAGGCAGTACAGAAGATATACTTCATGTGTGACCTCCCTCCTGCTCTCCAATGACGTATCAGCCTCCTTGATCATTCTTACAGGTAACAGCAAAAACAACAAATGACACAAGAGAAAATGACTTGTCAATGTAGATGATAACCTGTGCCACCAATTTTCCCATTAAAGGGATGGTTTTGTTTCTTACTGGCACTTATTTTCTGCTAGGGATGAATCAAGGCTCAAAATTCTCAACCTGTTTCTGTCGTCAGGCAAGAGATCACTCTTTCAACTTTTCTTTCTGTGATGGGATACATGATTAAACACAAAAATAAATGGCCAAAATCCTTTTGCCACCTGAAAGGACAACATTTGCTGTTGAATATTTCCAAGATCTTTTATTTACATCTCATCCTCCCCAAAAGTGTTTTCACTTGTCTCACTTGGGTATCTTCAGGTTTTTCCAGGTTCTTTCTTTCTCTGCTCTCCTTTTTTTTTCCTAGACATAACCACAAATACGCAAGGAGAGCAGCACAACGCTGTTCTCATAAGACAACAAAAGCCATATGTTTAACACCTTTCAAACAATCTAAATTACTTGATAAGATGAGAGAGAATTCTCTGTCAATGCATATTGTTGTGGTATACAGGAGATCACCCAATGACTGTTGGCTTGCTTTAGTAACAGGCTTATGCCACTGCTAAGCAATCATGGTCTGACTTAAACTCCAGGTAAAATTGTCAGAATCCTTCTGCACACTTACATGGTCCTACTCTCCTGAAATGTATAGCCTCTCTCAACTCATCCACACACAGATGCCCTCTACTTGGCTCTGTACACAGAGTCCTAAGAAAGTAATTTCAGGAAGAGTGTTCTAGATTTCTTAAACAAACAATATACATTGGAATAGTTCCTGCCAAGGATTAAAATAATGCCTAAGTGACTTTTTCCAGGCACTCAACAATACAGTGTTTTTTTCATCCAACAGCCTTTCATGTGAAACTTTTATATAAAAATGTTTACAGGAAATAGCAAACCTTCCTTTTGTTCTTCAGGCTACATGTACCCCCATAAAATGCAAATGCTGAATGAAGTCATTGAACTACCTGACACTTAAAAATGAACACATCTAAGTATCCTGCTCAAGATCAAATCGTGGCTCCCAGCAGCTAAACGGATATTTCAAACATTGGATAACTGATTTTATTGCTGGTCTCCAGCTGCCACACTTAATGGGGAGTTACACAGTGAATCTTTATTAGCAAAGACCATGGGCACTAGGGGGTCAAACAAAGGTGGTTTCCATTTGCACTTGCACAGTGTGATGCTCAAACCTTCATCTTTGTGCAGACTTCTAAAACTTGAACTGGGGACTGGGGACTGTCACAGAGACAAAACACGTCAAGGAACACACAGTCCTGCAGCATAGCAGAGTCTATGCACTTTCTACCAGACATGTAAGAAAGCTGGCAAGAGCTGCTGGGGAGTGTCAGCCAGAAAGCCAGAATCCACTTCTGCAAGGACTTTTCCAAAGAAATAAAAATGATTCAAATAATCAGAGAATTTTCACTACTGTCTCTCTCATTTGAACAGTTCACTAATGATATAAAATGTCCATTGCATTCAGTTTTCCCTTTCTCTCATCCTCTCTCCAAACTTCTGGCAGGGTGTTTTTTCCCAAAAAGTAAAACGTAGAAAGCCAGAAAGTCTGAAAAGATTGAAAGTCTGAAAATTGAACATTGGCTGGTGAGACCTACAATTCCTATGGTAGATGTTTTGATTTCGTCTTGTGCTGGGCAAAGGACAACACAAGACCCTCCAGCTGAGAGACATTGACTTTTGGGAAAGCAACAAATCTTAATTAAAAAGCAGCCTTTCTAAAAAGAACCTGTTACTTTCCTCTTTAATTCTTGGTGGAGAGGTGTCAGGGCTGTGCTTCTCCCTACTCTGGGATTCCTTGCATATGGGGCTTTTTCAATAAGTGATTCTATCTTCTTTCCTTTCATTAAAGAAAAACATCCAACCCTTCAGCGTACTGAATGTGATCACCTGCAAGAACAACAAACAAAAGTAACGCAGGATGCACAGAGCATTTTTGCCAACAGATGGGAAGGCTACATGCACTCAAGGCTACTTTGGCTGCCCAATGTGTGCTGTGAGTGTGTATTTTCACCATCACCAGTCACAGTGCTGCAGCAAACCATGCCAGCGACACAGGGATACTTCAAGCGATACAACTACTTGTGGGGTGGCATGTGTGCTGGCTCTGTGACATGAGGCCAGCTAAAGATTTTGGGACAGGAACAATGTGTTGGAGCAAGAATTTCTCAGATGTCCTTTGCTAGTGGAAGAAATCAATCATGAAGCTACATGTTGAATACAAAAAAGCTTCAGGCTCTCTCCACATCTGCTCCATCACTGCCAACTGTGGGAAGAGAGCATTTGCTACTAAAGAAAAGGGGCTTCATATTTTGCCATGTTACATGTCATGTTTTTTTATTCCCTAAGGCTTTATCCCAGTTACTACGGAAGTAAATCGGCAGTTAAGAAATGCTGGCACTCAGGAGTCCTGTTGCTGTAGGGCTGCTTTGTTTCTCAGTGTAAATAGTGTATTTTACATTTATCATCAGAGCTGCAGTAAGTCACAAAATCTACAGTTTCAGCCTTACAGCTGCAAGAGGATATATCACAGCCTGTGCCAGGTGAGGATGGATGGAGAGGATGCTGAGCACACCTAGATAAAATACAAGGTTTCCAGGCACCTGGGACGGAGCCGGGTTCTCTTGCACAACAAGTGCAATTGACCAGCAGTATAAAGTATTACAAACTTCTAAATTTCCAGAATTTATCCAAAGAAAATGCTGTTAATTTGAACTACCTTGCTCCAAACATTCCCAAGGTCAGAAACTGGACTCAGTGTTGATTCCTGCTGCACAGCTTATGATCCTAAAAATAGAGGTCCAAAACCAAATTAAAAACCACCAAAAAAAAAAAATCTACAAACCAGAGGTTCTCTTTTCCATGTCCTTGGAATGTGTTTCATAGAATGCAAAGATAAGAATCTTGGCAAAGGTATCAGAATTTTATCACTTTTTCCAGAGGAGTCCTGTAATATTTATTACCTGCCTAGGATTAGAGCAACAGAATTCATTCTAACATTTCATCCAGAAGAGAGTTCATGACAAAATAAGAACATGTTTTTTAATGAGTAGAACCAAGAGAAATATGATTGAGACTTGGCCAATTCAACTTTTTCAAAAGCTTATCCATTTACAGTCATTGTAAACTTCATCTCCTCACACTCAGGACGTGCACCTGACAATCTGACCACACAACCATACTGTACTTTGAAGTAAGAGTAAGCCTGCTTTCAGACAAACACAATTGTTTCAGCTCACATCTCTGTTTCCGGCATTTTTGTCTTTCTTCAAGAAACAAGTTGAATAAAAGCAAATCTCTTGAGGGAAAAAAGATGTTTCTATTTAGTAAAAGACCACTACTTTATCCATCCTCAGACTGAGAAACAAGTAGCATTGAGCTCTAGGACAAGAAAAGGAATGCGCAGATACTGAACTAGCTGATGCGCAGCATTTCAGTGGTAAGGCAGGAGTACAAAAGTGCAGCCCATCTGAGGTGTAGTGCCTGGGGTTTTCAAAGAAAGCACATCTTGGGTGTACAACAGGAAAATCATAATTCCTTTTTAAATAATTCTCAAGAAAACTGACAGCACTTTTAGGGCTGGAAGTCCCACTGGGATTAGAAGAAGCATCATGGGTTACAAGAGAGATTCAGAGAAGGCGGGTACTAGAGAAAGGGACCCAGCTTAACTGTCATGTACAGTCACATGCCCTTTCAAAATCAGACCCCATTCCCAGCTTAAAATAGACATCTGTGATGCAAGAAGGGAAGGGGAAGGCAGGAAAGGAGGAATTACTCTCCCCCCTAGATAGCTTTGCCTGCAAACACAAGCAGGCCACAGGGTCTGTGAAGCAATAAGGTACATGACTAAATGATGATATGGCAGAGCTTAAAAATAACACTGCTGATTGAAAAATGTCACTGTCCATTGTGCAGAACAGTCTTGAGGATGAAACTGCAACAAGTTTCAGAAGTTCTCTGAAGTCTAGATCTTGAAAAGTGGATAGCAACACCAGAACACTTGGGGGCAGAAAGACAATTACCAGGTTTATTCAGTTGTTCTGAGGTACTCTGAAACTGCCTGCTACAGCAGAGGTGCAAAGAAGGAAAATACTGATGTCCCTAACAGGTAATTAGGCCTTGTTAAAGTGTTTAACTATACAGTGAAGAGGTTCGGGAAAGCCAGAGTGATTGTTCCAGAACCTGGGCATGGAGGAAAAGCCACTTAGACACAATTCAAAATAAGTTGTAAAAAAGAGTTTAGGAAATAACTCGTTAGTTTGCATGCACTGAATAAAGGGTAATTTCACAACTTCCAGTGCCCATACTTAAGAGAAGCTTTTAGAAACCAAATTCAATGAGTTCTGCTCAAGGGACTGTCTTGCAACACCGTGGAACATGCAATATCCACAGGTATTGCAACATCTAATTGCAAAATAAAGGCTGTTTTCCTCCAAACCTCCTCATGCCCTCCTTTCAGCCAATGGTGACAGTGTTATATGAGAATAGGTTTTTTTTGGGTTAGTGAGTTGAATCAGCTCAATAGTCATCTGACAGGCACCCAGTACATCCAACTCAAGGGAAACAGCAAAATTGGAAAGCCAGGAGCTAAGAAGGGGAGTAAGACCTCTCCAGCCAGTAATACTGAGCTACTAACACAGCTACGTCTGACGCTGCAGTGCTACTCACAGACTGCTTGGCTGTACCCGTAGTTAAAGAAGAGGGTTCTGTGGGTCAGAATGGTGCCCAGGAGCTCCTGCATGGACAGCAAAAACAATGCTGCACTAACCATTCACATTGTGGCAGGGAGGGAAGAAGTTGTCATGAACATAAACTGGCCCAGAAAAAACAATTATCTGTGAGTTACAATCTAGCAGAGGGAGCTTTTAAATATACAAGCTCAGAAATAAAGCATTTATGACCACTGAGCAAAGAACAGTGGGTATCTTGAAACAATTTACACAATGCAAGGTTTGCTAGTACCTCTTCCCTGTCCTTTGTGTTCTTAGCTAGTCCATATGTTCTGTGCCTGTCCTATGCTCTTAGCCTGCCCTGTGCAGCCTGTGCTGCCAGTCAGTAAGACCATGATAGGCTGGAGAACTGGGCAGGAGGAAACCTAATGAGGTTCAACAAGCACAAGTGCAGGGTACCGCACCTGGGGAGGAAGAACCCCAGTAAAGGTTGGGGGCTGACCTACTAGAGAGCAGTTCAGCCAATAAGGACCTGGGGTACTGGTAGATGAAAAGTTGACTATGAACCAGCAGCGTACCTTTGCGGCCAGGAGTTTCAATAGTATGCTAGGGTGCATTGGGAGGAGTGTGGCCAGCAAGCAGAAAGAAGTGATCCACCCCCTCTACTCGACCCTAGTGAGGCCACATCAGGAGTGCTGTGTCCATTTCTGGGCTGCCCAGTTCAAGAAAGACAAGGAGGTACTGGACAGGGCTCACTGTAGGACCACAAAGATGATCAGGGGTCCAGAGCATCTCTCTTATGAGTAGAGATTGAGGGAGTTGGGCCTGTTTAATCTATAGGAGAGAAGACTGGGAGGAGATCACATTAATGCATATAAATATCTCAAAGGCAGCTGCCAAGAGGATGGTGTCAGACTCTTTCCAGTGGTGCTCAGCAACAGGACAAGGAGTAATGGACATAAATTAAAACACAAGGATTTTTACCCCAATATGAGGAAGACCTTCTTTACGTTGAACAAAGTCAGGGATAGGAAGGTGGAAGCAGCAGAACTGTTCTTCCTCACCTGATAAACTGAGCATCTTCATCAAACAGTAGGTGACTTCTGCTGGTGGAGCGAGTACCAAATCTCTCTTTACATCTCTGTG
Source organism: Melopsittacus undulatus (assembly GCF_012275295.1). NCBI lineage: Eukaryota > Metazoa > Chordata > Aves > Psittaciformes > Psittaculidae > Melopsittacus > Melopsittacus undulatus. The sequence continues at coordinate 52,824,093 of NC_047532.1, read as the reverse complement.
TAATTCTGTCATTGGGCACTCAGTCACTTTCAGATAAAAGAGAGAGGAAGAGGTTACCTGATCAATCAAGTATTTCCTTCTGCTGCAGCTCTTTTTCCTACAGGATGCCCTGGCTTGTATAAGCCACTCAAGAAGCAAACATCAAAGGACTCCTCTATCACTTAGTCAGGGTAATAGACTGTACTTGAACTCTACTCAATGAAGTGAAACTTCTTAAGCTGAGAGCTAAAGTTAAAGTTGTTATTCCTGGCAAACTGCCCAAGAGGAAATGGATCCAGGGCAGAAGTTTGTTCGTCAGATAATAGCGAGAGATTGACACTTTTATAATAAGCCATGAAAGCAGGGAAAATCGAGTTACTGAAACCACTGATTGTTCTAAGATCTACTATTAATGCTGCATTGGTTATGAGACCTCCTTTTTGTAACTGGCAAATAATGGAAAGCAGAAAAAGTGAAACATCAGTAAGAAGGAACTTGATCAAGGGTTCTGCATGTGAGTCTGATTCAAAAGAATAGGAGGAAAAATCACATCATCAGCTGCATTAGATCCTTCACATATACTACCTGTTACAGACTGGGATCAAAAAGGCTCCTTCACTAAAGACACAAGATAGAGACTGACAGTTCTGGCCACACATAGCATTGTGTGCCTGTACCCTGCCCACCAGTGTAAAAAAGGCAATGTAAGGAGCTCTCAGTTGTTTGGCAACATACACTGCAATGTACACCTACGATCCCACTCCAGCGCTGTCCTGCAGATCTGCTTGCCTTCATGTCTAGAGGTACATAAGCTCATGGACCCCCTCCCATACTGCAGCACACAGCCTCAGTCAAGCCGAGCTCTAGAAAGCCAACAGAAAAATTGGGCTTTGGTTAGCAAGCAGCAAAAAAAGGTTTCTTTGCACTGAAACTCTTTGCTGTGTTTCTCAAAACAACCAACTGCACCTGACAGCCACACCTCATGCAAAAATATGACATAAACTTAACCCAGTTATCTCACAGGCAGAGCTCAATTAAAATATCATCTTCTAAGAAACCTGAAGTTGCATTTTGACTTCGGGATCAATGAGGGTTACCTCTTTATTATATAATAACAATAAAAATATTCCATGGTAACATGCCATTTTGAAACCTTCTTTACTGTCAGCAACTTCTAAGCAGCATTAAGACAGACAATTCAAACTAATGAAACCCCCAACATTAGCAAAAGCAGTGCATTTACCAAAAGTACCAAGAGACTTGATCTCTTCAGGCATTTTTTTAATATTTCTTTCCACTTCACTATGCCTGAAGCATAGTTTAGAGAGCTGATTACGTATATAGATTTAAGAACAAGTCCAAATACAAACAAGTGCTACTGTGCGCATTTGGTAATGACTTATCTGAAGTTTATTGCTCAGATTTTGCAACACGAAGGAATTAGAAATATTGTTACATGCAATTCCTTGGTATTTTGTTTCTTTGTAAAATATTTTATTTGAAAAGCCTTTGTCTAAAGGTTAAACAGTCCCCATGTAATCTATGAATGAAACAAAAGAGCATGCTTAGGTGCCTTGTCCCAGCTGCATGTACTCCATACCTGCCAAAACTCCCAGGCTGCACAGACACTGGCAGCTCCCACAGTGCATTTGTCACCTAGTCCTTTCCTTCCATGTGGACAAGGCAGACTGGGGTCCAATCATCACACCCTCCACAAATGCAGAAAAGTGTTTTCAGCTGTTTGGACCATGAGTGCTGACTACAGACATTCCTCATCTTTTAAAAAAGATAAATAAAAAGGCACATGGAAGTATCCTAGGGATCAGTTTGAGGCCATGAGCTGCCAAACAGACCCATTCTGGCTCTGCCACACATCACAAAGAGATGCAACTTGAACACTGTCCAAATACTTTCCTGTAGTTTCTGCCTTGGCCTTAAGGTAATTGTCTTTTGAGAAGGAAGGATTCATCAGTAAGCATTTCTCCATAATTAAGTAAATGGGTTATTGTACAAATTTAATTGCAAATGACTAATGATTGCTTTTGGATTCTCACCCAATAGCTTTTATGATCAAATCTACAGCTACTTTGTATGTAAACACAGAGAAACAGGGTTAGTGGAAACTGCTTCTTCAAAGCCAAGATACAAGCAAACAGGTAACAAACATCTCTACCTTTAACAGTTTTAGCTAACTGGGTTGTCACTTTTCTAGCTGCAAATCAGCTAAAGCATTTGCCTCCTCAGCTTAGGGAAGAAGCCTCTAGAGACCCTGAGTCAGTGAATAAAAACTGTTTTGGGTCCCATGGCAAAGAAAGTACTTTGCACTCAAAAATAGATACATTTCTTGTGGGAAAAAACAGCCCAGCTCCTTCCTCTCCCATAGATAATACTGCAAATGTCAGACACCTCCCAGGCTCCATTCCCAGGAGATCAATAGCATTGCAACAATTACTTTGGTGGGGGTTTTTTCCTTAAAGGTTAACATGTATCTAATCACAAATATACACCCAACAGCCACCAAACACAGCCCACTGCATATGGACCAGATGTGGGATCTAAGGTTTGCCACTACTGTTGAACTGCTATGGCTGCAAGAACACAACAGGATTCAGGCACCTGGAAGACACAAACCTGCAGCTGGAGGGCAAGGCCAGGACATGGGTAAAGGTTGAGTGCAGAGGATCAGGCAGTGCCTGCATCAGTGCACAACAACGAGGGGCTCCAATGCAATGGGGGGAGCTTGTGCACAGGAAAAACCTACCTGCATACTTGTGTTTGCATTACACAGCAGAAAGCCCAGAGGATTCATTTACTGTGCTGATAGTATGTCCTGTAAATCAGGGGCTGTACAAAGACACTGACAATGAATTAACATGTTGTTAAATCTGGTTGGCTGAACCTGGTGGGCTGAAAAAGAAGAGAAATGTGGAGTAAACCCCTTTTACTCAAAGATAAATTTCAAGGGTAAAAAGTATGCCATGTATGCCTTTTTAATGCAAAGGCTTTCAAGCAATGGGCTCAGTGATTCTAGCATAAGGGCCCTTGCAACCCTTGCACCATGACAATGCTGCCAAGCCACAGGACCTGAGGTGTTGTAGGCTTTATTGGTTGCAGTGCAAAGCAGCACAGGTTAGTCTGAGCCTGCTGGAAAACTGCAGTCCCAGTACAGGCAAGCACAGGTTCTGAGCTCATCACACAGCATCCTTGGAACACCACCACGTTGTGCCACAGCACTGCAACATTGCATAAGGCCACAGCTAATCAGAAGTCACTTCTCATCCTCAACCTTTCTGGAACCCACATTACACCTACATTAACTTTGTACTGAGTTTGCAGACAGTGATCCCTTGGCCAGGGACAGAAGCATGGACAGATGCAGGGACACTCCATACAAGTTTTTCTGGTCTATTGTTCTCATTCCATTGGATAATTCCTACTTCAAATAAACACCCCCCAAAAAAACTAAAAAAAAAAAAAAAAAAAGAAAAATGTCCCAGACAGGCAGTTAAACTGCAGCCCAGGCTATGTGCTACCACAGGAGGCTCTGCAAAACTCTTGCAGTCCCAGGGGAGTTATGAAAAGGAGGAGGAAATATCACAAAAGCTGGCTTTCCTTACTCACATCATTGGTGCAGACACACTTGTTTACATTTGATTGGCCTCATCTAAACTTTGCTGGAGGTTGACCATAATATTTACAAGCTAAAAGAACAATTACGTAGCTGAGAGCAGCTAAATGGAACAAAACAAAACCAGAGGCAGAAACCATGTCATTTGTGAAAATCAAAAAAAACAGCTGAGCCACCAGACCACACATCTTCCCCATGCTATTTGTGCTGCTTTACTGCAGAATGGATGTTCTTTGAGTTTATAAACACTTACAGTGCTTATGTGCCCCATGTGCTGATTTGTACCATAAAAATGTATATGAAAGGATATTTCCTGCGCCTCATCTGTTTGTTTATAGAGTCCACCTTTAAAAGACCAATATTCTTTCCTCTGGGGCCTGTTTACAGTCTGCACCTGTGATGGTTTCTTCAGTTTGAATCTCATGGGCTGTATTTATTACATAACTGTTTACCCTCTATTAATCATCCTTCTGCCAAGATCTTCTTCCCACACCAGGCTTTACTGTACATTCCTTGCATGTTCGTACCATGATGTCAGTCCAGAAGTGGAACAAAGATAAGAATGGCTCAAGATTTTCCTTCAAATGATCCCTTTTCTATAGAGCTATATGTAAAACTAAAACCTAATACAGTGGAATTCGGAAAGGGTCAGGTTTGAGGATTTGTGACCCTACATCTTTATTTCCTGAAAATGAAGAGAACATATGCAAAATTATTTTGGAAAAAAAGATTCTAGGAATATGGAGACCAAAGCAAGCACAATGTGGCTTTCTAATCCATGGTAAAGCAACAAGACAAGTATGTAAATTATGTCTGCAAATGTTTTCATAATAGTTTGTCAACTATGCTTGAAAAATTGGGAATTTTTTCACACTTTTCTATGTTTGGGAGTGCAAGATTGTTGCATATATTTAACACCTTTTTGCACTGTAAATGATATTTTATGTTTTAGAATAACAAGAAGAAAAGAATGCTGAGACACAATTTCCACTCATTTGCATGTTTCAGACATAGGATGGACTCCAAACTATTAATTATGATTTTCATTTTCTGAAAGAAAGCAAACCCCAATAATCTGTCAAATCACCATTCTTGGGCAAATGCTCATCCAACTGTGGTTTTATTTGACTCAAGTACTCAAAGTAGGTAGGTTCCAACTAAGTAAAGATCTCTGCCTTAGTTTGTTATAACACTAACATCATAAAGAGTTAAGACTCCATATAACAATATAGCGACATATCAGAAGACCAGTGTTGTAACATGTCTGGTTATCAAATATCAGCCTATAAAAATACCTAGGCAGCTCTGTTCTTCTCTTGGAGAGCTGTTCTGGCAGAATAATGTTTATTTTATTGACAGATTTTACTGTTATCTGTTACCCACCAGTGGGCTCCATTTGCAGTTTTCATCATAGGGTAATTGCTTATTAGAGACACTAGCAGGTTGTTTATTTGAAAACTATTATGCTAATAAGGAGCAATCATATTAGCAAGGTGTGCTCTTCACAACTTTATTTGTTTATCCTCAGGGACTAAACTTCTGAAACCCCAAACCTTTTGTTACATACTGAAAGATTTGAAAGTAAAATGTCAGTAGCTGTTTTCATCCACATCTGAGAAATTTGTCCAATAATATTCAGTAGTTTTGTTGACATCATAAATAAAAAGAACTGTTTCTGACAGAAAGATATTCACGGGCTTGAAGACCATTCTGTACATAACCATTTTGTAGCTAAGCAGCCTGGAAAAATTATGTTGCTGCTGTATTCGCATATTTTCTTATTACATATGTTACTATAGCTATAATATAGCAACTTTAGTATATTATTACGCCCAAAGGAAAGGAGGAAATTAATAGCAGCATAACTTCTAAGGCTCAAAAAAAGCACCTGTTTCCCTTTTCCTTTGAGCCTTAGGCGGTTTCTGACCTCGTACTAACTAATAAACTCCCTTCATAACAACCTAGATGGGACTAGTTACATTTACACATCCCAAGATGACAAACAAACCAAGAAGTGCTAACAGCACAGTTGCACTCTTGCAAGAAAACGCTTTCACCATTGGCACAGCTGAAAGTTTTTGCTATGCTGTGGCTGTTTATTATTTTGCTGTTCTGTGGGTTATTTATACTGTACACAGCATAACTTTCAGGCAAAAATTAAGAAAACAGTCTTGCAGTGTATAGTGCCCACAAGCATAGTAGAGCTGCGGTGATTCCAATCTGACCAAATGCCAAAGAGCAATGCTTATTATTATTTACACTGCAGTAGCACACAGACTCAAATTTGGGATCAGAGCCCAGTACTACCAGGTGCAGTGTAATCATGTAGGTGTAGAACCTCCTGACCCAAGAGGCTCATAATGTAAAAGATGATCAAAAAACCCCCAAAACAAAACAAAAAAAAAACACAAAACAAAACAACCGTCAGAAAAAAAAAAAAAAAGGCAAGCAAGCAAAACAGAAACAAGAGCAAGCAAACAGCACAGCAGGGGAAGAAGAGAAGGAAAGAACAACTTGCACAGGGTCTAAACAAACACAGCTCAGCTCACCTCACCTCCTGCCTGCTGGCTCATCTCAGCAGTAACTGAGTGTAGGATGAGGCTTTGGATTAAGTAATCAGACAAATCTGTGTAAAAATGGAACCAGGCTGGATTTTGTTATGCAAATATATAGATATTAGGCACTGTAAATATAGTGCTTTTCCTATCTCCCTGTTTCTGTGTACACACAGACCTGCATGTGTACTCATACATGACTCACGATACAGTTTAGCATAATTCAGTCTTACTGCAGTAGAAACAAAGCACTGTAAAAGGAGGTAACAATGCAGAGAAGCAAACATGTTGTATCAGAACCTCATGTGCCTGTGGGCTGGAGTCCAAAGCCAGAAATCCTGGTGTATTTTGGAAACTCTTAAACCTGGAACTGGGTAAGCACACCTGGATAACTACCTGAACTTTCACTTCACTGACTTCAGATAAGGAATGAGGGGCAGACATAGATGAACTCTTACAACAAAACTAAAACTCTTGTAGTAGTCTTTATGACAGTGACTGCAAAGGAAAGAGAAATACATAAAAGGCTTTGTTCTGAAGCTTCAGCCGCTCTTCAGGAAAGAGACCTATCGCTTTACATAATACTTTACAAACCAATGCTTGCTCCAAAACATGTCTATTAACAGTAAAACTTGCAGATCTGGCAGTCTCCCAGTCCTAGTGTTGCCTTTGTGCCAGAGAAATCTCTCTGAGTAAAGGCCGATTTACCTCATAAATCCAAAGAGTTCCTAGGTCTGAAAGCTCAGCTAAATATCTGTGCACTGGGAACCCTCCCAGCCTGCCCCCTGCTCTGCCAGCTACTTGGCCCCCCTCAGCTATGCTGGGGGTCTCCTTTCTATGCCAAAAGGCTACCCCATGCCAGGAGTGTCAGGACAAAAGCCAGTTTTATACATCTGAGAGCACACAAGAGCATGTGATGGAGTCCCATATTTTAAGAAATAATTTTAGCTATCTCTTGAAACAGGTCTGTGCCCATTAAGTCTTTACTGTAAATTGTGTGCCTGTGCATACACTTCCTGCATGTACTTCAGTAGGACATGTGGTTCACAACACATGATCCAGCAGAACTGGGAATAGGACAGTCCCCTCTATTCATTCTCCCCTGCGCTGGATTTTGCAGGGTGCTGTTTCACCCTGCCTGCACACAAGGGTGGCAGCCTATGGGCAACAGCTTTTCCAGCTCTTCCTCAGATACTTACATCAGTTGGCAGAAATCCTTTAGAGACGGCAAGAGGGCTAGATTTTTACAAGTGGTGCTTGTTTTTCTGGAATAGCATATGTAGCCAGCTGCATGCTCTCTTCATCAAAAAGCTTTGTGATCTGCACACCCTTAAGCCAGTCTCCTGTGTCTCTTGTCCCTCTTGAACATCTTAAAAAAAATAAATAAAAACACTCTGACACTTTATGGTGTGCTCTCACATGCACAGTCTTGCTTGTTAGCACATAGTGGGAGTATGGGATAGCTTTGTGAAAAGCTATCTGTTCCAGCAGGTTTATATTTGAAGGTGACAGTAATGAATGGGATCAGCCTGTTCCACGCCAGCAAGAGATGAGTCTCAGGTTGAGACAGGCAGGTTTGTGTCCACTTGCACTCCAGCACCACAGCTTTAAAGCCCTTCTCTTGGACTCACCCTTTCTCCACATTGTTGCTAAGGGAACTAGCATGTGGGGGGTAGTTTTGTTTTTCCATATGTAATCTCCTGACTGCAGGTCTGGTCATCACCTAACAGCAGGAGAGCTGCACTGGCTTCATGCACAGAAATGCCCTTCTGAAGGAAGCAATGCCAGGCTCAAGCAGCTCCCAAGACCCACACTCTACATGCCTTCTACTGCCTCTTGCAACTGGGGTGCCTGGGCCCTGCTGCTTTCACACAGGGCATGACACTAGGGAACACCTTCCTGCCTGGCACAACTGAGCTGGGAATGCTGTGCAACCAGCTGCGGTATCGGCTATTCACTCCTCTCCTTCATCTCTGTGTGGCTTTTGGATGGAAAGGCAACATCCCACCAGAGGTGACATTAGACTGGGAAGTTCAAAGTGTGGAGGGAAATGGGAGCACAACTGTATCTGGACAACTGCAATGAGCCATCACAGAGATTCAAAATCACAGGTTTAATTTTTGCTCAGTAAAGTAAAACTTGCAGAGAATACAATCCCAAAAACAGCTCTCTCGCTTCTTCCTTCACACTTCCCAAGCTCTTTTTTCTTCCAGGTTTGCTTGTTTGGTTGTTTTGGGTTCTTTTTAGGTCAGTTTTAGTGTCCAGCAAGAACACTAGAGGAGCAGAGAAGGTGGGGATTTTCCTGATCATTAGACTGGACCCAGTAGGGCAGCCCTCAGTTTTTCAACTCTGGCTTTGTGTTACTGTCAGAGTAACAGCAGTGTTTGGGTTATGTGCTGGATATTGAACTAGCTCTCCCCCATTCTTCTATTCCTGAAACTCCATTAAATTTCCGCTGGGTATTTGAGAATAACATATATATGTATATATATATATATATATAAATATATACACACACACATACACACATAAAACAGAGTTCTTATAAAAGTTTGCATCCCAGGAGGAAGGCAGTATTGATTTATTTAAATTCAGAGTGGCTTCTAACTTATGAAGGAATTCATGTGTCTGAGAAGCAGCAGTGGAAATTTGTCCTTCAGTGTTTCCTCTTGTCTCTCATCAAGGTTTGGGAGTACATTCACATCTCTGTAAGGGCCCTGAAGAAGCCTTACTGAAAAGCCTTGTTCCCATTAGCAAATCTGTGAAATTTTCTGAGAGACTGACATATGGGAATACAGACAGATGTATCACATTCATTGATCCTTGCTACCCAGCTTCCTAGCTTCAGTGTTTAGCTCCCATACAGCATCATGAGGTGTTAAAGCCTTGATATTTTATCCACTCTTTCGCTTGTCACAATGCAGAATACTGTGAAATACTAACATTTTTAAGCAAACACATGAGCTCCCAGGACTGAAGAATCTGGCAAAGGTAAGACATGACAGTCTGGGTGATGGCTTGGTCTACTGAAATTGTGAGGAGCTCAGGTAGCACACACACTGCAAACCTTCAAATGTTCTGCTAATATTCAAGACAGAAAGGCTGCTGCCATAAATCACTTTGTCTGCAAAAATATTCCAAAATGACATCATCATTCTCTATATTTGGGAGATAAGCTATCCAGTTTCCTTGGCCTCCCTCAAACTTTAGCACAGACAAAGCAAAAGGAAACATAACAAAAAGAAATCTATGTAAGAAGCCATTCATTTTTATCTGCCTGGACCTCCAGGACATAGTTCATTTCTTCTCAGCACCATTTTCCTTCTTGGACACATCACACTTGAGCAGTAAAGTACATAAATAAAGTGAGTGTTGAAAAATTGGCAACTCCAACATTTCTGAAAGAGTTGAACATGGTGCTGGGACTAAGGCACAGATGGGCACCCAGGTCAAGGTTTTTTTCAGGGTCAGAATCGCTTAAAGGGATCACCTGGAGATGGAGCGCAGATGCTTAACATGAACTAGCGAGGACTGAAATATATTCAAAATATACCTGTATGAGGCTTCGCTGATAAGCTCCCAGGACATAAATGTCATTTGTTCTTTGCATTGATTACAAAAGGGTGGAAATATGGAACAAAAGGGCGTTTATATTTAGTGGGCAATGGGGCACAAAAGCAATTAGAAAGATTGGCTTCCCCTTTACTTGCTTCTACTACAGTCTTTAACTGTCATAGTTTCAGAGGAGATAGATCCTATTGTCCCAAACATCTGGGGCTCATGAGTACTCTAATGGATTCTGCATTTTTTTCCTGGGCAGAAGAGAGATTCTCAATGCTGAATCCTGAATGCTCCCCAGGGCTACTTCTGGTCACCCTTCTGCTGGAACCTGACAGGAAAGCACTGGCCCCTGCAGAAACTTTTGCAAACAAACCCTCTCAAACATCAACAACTGCAGCTGAGTGTATTATAAATGGTAAAGAAACACCAAAACGTTCTTTTCTAACCAGAAAAAGACTGTTGTCAAAAGATTTAATTTCCCTGCTAAACTGTATAGTGAAAAATAAATTGTATGTAAAGACCATGTGACTGGGAAAGCAAAGAAGCCTCTCGTTGAACGTTTTAATTTGCCCTTTATCACACTGTTTTGCTTCATATTCTATAAATAGTTCATGTGCACTGTTTTTCCTTTTGGCCTCATAACTATGATCTGGTTCCTCACTGGCTCTGTGGAGTCTGAATAAAACCTCCAGAGAATGCTGCAAGCCTACTTCATAGAAACTCACAAGTGGATTAATTTCAAAACAGGGCTCAGTTGGCATGTTTCAAAATATGTAATAATCATGGCTGTTTGTAATAGATTCATCTCCTTCTGCAGGAGAAATCAGGAATCAGAGTAGCTTGGTTTCTGCAATCTGATTTTAGTTACAGTTAGGCTGCAGTTTATTTTTAGTAACAAACTGTTTCCCCGAGACACATTCAGCTGCTCATTAGCACTGGGAGTCTTCTCGACAAAAAATACATTGTGAAATTTCCTTTTAGCCCTGACTAGACCTACCCATTAAAACACAAACACAGTTCTGCAAAGAGAGAAGATTTTACAATCCATCTTGTCATTGATGGGAGATACAAACACTAGAAATAAATTGTCCCTATCCCCTAAACTTTTTGCTTAGCATCAGCACAGTTTCCATTAAAAAGGCAGGAAAATCTGTTAATCTGATACATGTATTAAGAGCTTAAGGAAAAGAAGCATAATTGAAAAATGGTTTGAATGAAAAGCAGCAAAATAACAGTTGTGTTGAATTTGTGATTTTATACCACTTAACTACTGCATCAAAAAAGAGGCTGGGGGAATCCTCTGCAGTGACTCCTCTAGATGGGCTAATAGGCAGGTTGGAATCCAATCATCACCTTTAGCAACTGATCTTTCCAGAGGGAGTTTAATCTGCTCTGCTTCCCATTTCACTGCTGGTGCCAGCCCCTGCTGCCACAATAGCAGACTGGTTGTACATATTAATCAGTATTTTCCAGGCCTTTTTCTTTCTGTGACACCCATTCAGGTAACCTGCAGGCACCCAAACTTCTAACACTGATTTCCCGCATCAGAAGTGCCAGCTTGGGTCAGACCAAGGGCTCCTCCAGCCTCTCTCCAGCAGGAGGAGAGCTTGTAATCAGCCAACACCATGGTGTTTAATAGCTATGAAAGCCTATTCTCCAGATGTGCTTAATTGTGCTTTTTAGTTTTTAAAAGTTACCCACAGCAAGCAGAGGAGATTTACTTTAGCTCACCCCTATGGGTGATGAAAAATACCTCCCCTACAACATACTGACAAACATCAGCAGATGGTGATCCTGACACGGAGCAACCTCTTGAGCCACAGTCCTGCAAAATGCAGCTCCTCTTTGTGCCCCAAATTCTCAGGTAAAAGATAAACTTGCTTCTGCAAAATATTTGCTTTACTGAAGATGAACTCTACCAGCCGCTCAAAAAAGCTGATTCCAAAACTGCCGAGTGTCAGAGTTCAGATGTGCCATTTGGCAGATCTAGAGCTGTGTAGGCTTGGTTGGCTGATTTGGTTGTTTAATTCTTTAGCTACTTTAGCTACTACTAGTGAAGCACCATGTTAGAAATTTTGCTCGTTCAAATTGCTTTAAATTTAGTCAGCCTACTCGAGTGGATTCCAATCTATGTCTGCCTAAAGTTTCAAGCACTAAAGTGTCCTGACAGTTCAAGTGTTACACAGAAGTTTTACAATTTAAAGAAAGTTACTCTGAACTTCCTTGAATTCCCAAAGGAATACATTGCCATATAGTTTTCCAGAAAGATAATTTTTTCCTTAAGGACAGTGTTTATTTTGGTTACATTCAACCACTATTTTCATACCTAACAACAACAAATACACCCCACTTTAAAGTATGAATGCAATCTTAACTGTTAATTGTCATGGTGCTACCAAAAAAACACTGAAACTGGTATGAAAATTGCTCAGAGCCATTGGTGAAGCCTTTTCACAAGCCAGTGCAACAGCTCCTCCAATCCATACATATTTACATGTAGAACTTTCACATATATGGCTGTGTTTGATTCTGGAAATGATGTCAACTGGAAAAACATCATTTCCTGATGTAGGGGATGCAGCCTTCATAGATTTTTCATTGAAATCACACTGGCTGGTTCAAAAATTCTTAATCCCCTTCTTTTAACTAACGTCGACCCTTGACCCTGAAAGGTTTCACAGCTAATTGCCTGAGCCAAAGCACTGACTTGAAGGAGAGCTCTGCAAATGTTGGATTTTAAATAAAAACAGAGATCATCTTATATCAAACATGAACGTCCTTACAGGCAACGGCATCCTTCTGCTTTGGATTTCCCTTATTTTGTTTGCCTTCATTTTAACTGCAATGTTATTTCAACAGGAATTTGGGTGCTATGCTATTTCAACAGGAATCTGGGTGCTTAGCTTTCCGGTGATGGTATCTGTAGTAGCACCACAAACGGCCCTGCATTCTTTGCATATTTGGTGGCATGCATCAGCCCAGTTTGGAACAAAGCTTTGTTTTGGACACATAGCTGCAGACTGTTGCCTGATCCAAACTGTCTGCTTCCTTCTGAACTCCTAAACAGAAATAACAGATAATTTTGTAGCTTTTAACAGATCCAGCCTCAGAAAACCTATTTGACATTGCCTAAATATGAGCTACATTTTGGATCCAGGTTTGTGTTCTCTTTTTGTAATTTACATCACATTCTCCAACAGCTTAACACCCAAAAGACAAAAGAAAATTTGGACAGAAACTCTAGCTACAGGAGAATTTTACTGGCAAAAGGCTCTAAATATGTGCAATCAATGCAAGCCTGGGTGTTATAGGAAGAACCATTGCAAATGCTAATTGGGAATCCACATACACAGCTACCGCATACAACAGTTTCATTTGCAATGTCTGGATATTCAATATGGCCTATCTGTTCCCTGCTCTAGCATTTTAAGTGAAGAAACAGCATCTCTTTCTTTGCACACACAAGCTGCAATGCTGGATGCAGGGGGTCAGAGGACAATTTATTTTCCACATATTCTTCATCATAGACACACAGGGAAAAGAAAGGTGACCTTAGATGCAGTCCTAGCTACTTTCCCTACTTGCTAAGCAGACGATTTTTGTAGAAACAGTAACAATTCTATCTTGAAACTTAAGTGAACCAATTTAATCCCCAAGTACATGAAGAACTCCAGAAGAAAAAAGATCTTTGCAAAAGAAATCAGTTAGGGACACTGAAACGACCGCTAGTCCATCTTGGATCCCAAAATAGGAAGAACTATCTCCATGTCCTTTTTGAGAGGTATTTTTCTTACCTGCTGCTTAAAATCACTATAGATTTCACAGTCACCCAAGCAGTCTTTTCCAGTTCATTGTTTTCACTGCTTTGGATAGGGTTTTTTTCTTCCTCCTTTTTTATTTTTTTAATGCCTCCTTTAATCTTTTCTGCTGCACCGTAGTTCTATTAGTTCATGTTCATCTACTACAAAGCTTATTGTTCTCTGCAAGCAACATATTGTTGTTCTTTAAAGCAGCCATTTCGGTATTTGAAGACTTGTAATGTTTCCTCTGGTCTTTTATTATCTACACAATCCAAATTGTTTCAGTTCACCTTCTAAGTTTCCTAGTCTTTAGATCATTCACACTTTCGAGCCTCTCCAATCAGTCCACATCGTTCTTGAACCTACCATTCATCTTGGGATGTCCTCCTGGGACATTACCATATGAAACTACTCTTTTCCAGACAAGTTTTAAAATGACAGCTATTAAGAAGAGGATTGTGTCTTCAGTGCACAGTTAACGTGAGTTATTTGCACTTGAGCTGATTTGTCGCCAGTTAGCCTCATGTCACAGAGTCATAGGAACAGAGAAGTAGAAGGAATCGCAGGAAATCATCTAGCCCATATCCCACCTCTGAAGCAAAATCAAGTGCCATATATCTATACTGTTTTTAAAAGACTCCAGCAGCAAAGCCATCATGACCTCCCTGAGCAGACTTCAGATTAGAAATTCTAAATCCTTGTTCATCCTGGGATGTCTCAGTCAATGGTGTGCACACCTTACCACAACAGATAAAAACAGCCTAATTTGCTTACAAGATTGCCATGTGGGACTGTGTCCTAACTTGTCTTTGAAAGAAGGACTAGTGGCACCATGATACTTATTTATCATATTTGTAAGGACAAGAAAGATTGTTAAAGTACCGTCTAATGACTTATGCCATTCATTGCTTTCAGTACTGAACAAGCATTAACTTTCTCTAAATTCTCTGTGGCTCCCTTTCCCTCAGCTGCTCTTGCATTTTCAAACATAGGTAATGCATTTGCCTTGATATCTTCAGGAGACTCCACATTTCTTAAAGAGAATGGCAGAGCTTAGCATTTGCAAATTTTTCATATTACAGAGTATCATATCAAGTCCTGCTGACTTGCATAACCTCTCTTATCTATCAAGTACACCTGACCTGTTCCTTTGCACTCCTATTTTTATTAAAATGAACTGTTTTAAGCATGTGGTCATAAATCACCTTTTCTGTCGTGGTTGAAAGAAGACATCAAATACATCACCTATAATTTGTTCATTTCCACATTAAGTAATAAACCTACTTTCCTCCACCCTGATTACTCAAGTATTTCCTTGATATTCTTCCTTCCTTGGCAGCTGCAATTCAGTTTTAGCCTGAGCTTTTTGAATTTTACCTGCATGTGCATTAAATCTGTCATATCAGTCCTCAGCAAGTAGAAATGTACCTTTTCCGTTTACCCCACCCCAAGGTAGGAAGCCTTGCACATCTCCCAGTGCCTTCCCTCTCTTTGGGATCATTACCAGAGAGCAGGCACACTGCAAAATAATCCTTGCATTACATAGAAGGATTTGATTACTGCACAGTATAACTAACTGCGTTAGCAGCTGCCAAACCACATTAACTCGAGCTGTGGTCTATGTGACGAGACAAGTCTGTCCAAGTAAAAACACGACCACCATCATCTTAAAGGTTTCTTCATTTGGACAAGGCTGGATCTGGGACTAAACTTAAGTTATGACTCAAATGTACTTTATGGTCAAGACAAGCCCAGAGAGCACTATGAAAAGACACAAGTGGATACTTTCCCTCAACTCTGTTGAAATAAACCAAAAGCAACAGGCTGCACAGCAGAAACAGAGGCCTTGCTGCCCACTCACATTCGAGCTCTAATGAGAACAAAAAGGATAAACAAGTTTGACTCTGAAGATTTGGTTGCTCCCAGGGTTGCTCCTTCTCTGCTGTTACACAAGATCCTCTGTCACAGAGGGTGCACAGAAATGCTCTGAGCCCACAAAACATCTCCAATTCACCTGTTCATGAGTCAAAAGTTTTCAGGCAAACCCAGATGAAACACAACAAAGCATGGTAATACAGACAGGGGGGTCCTATTTATCTGTTTTACAAATGGAAAATGCAGAGAAACTAATGTAAATCAGAACAAGCTGCAAGAAGTGTCCTGCAACCTTAAATTAACTATCTAAGAGCATGGCAGGTGTCTATGCTGTTAATTCAGCACTTCACTTAGCTCCTGTGGTCATACAATCTTAAGAACTTCAGTGGAAAAGAAAACAGAATCCTCCAGTCCTCAGGGAAAAGTCACAGTTTATCTCTAGAAAGCATGAAGCCACAAATCTGAAAAGACGCCAAAGTTGACAGCTAACTGCCACATACTACGGAAGTCTTTTTTATTCCCTTCTTAAACTCTTTCTTCCCATTCCCAGGCCAGACTCAAGTTTGGAAGTCAGTGAATGAATTCCACAAGTACTACAGTTTGTACTTTGGTAAACAGCTTAAAAGCAGAGGTATCAGGTTACACAGCTCTGTTAGGAGGATGGCACAACTTCAAAGCACTCCTGGAATATCTGTTATTCTGAAGAGACAATGGAGTCTCCCTAGTGAAGGCTGGAACAGTCCTTCCCTTCAAAAGGGGATTTTGACACCTACAGTCTCAGCTTCAGCAAGGTAACACCAACATGTCTGAAGAACTTGTACCAAGGCAGAACTTACCTGTGAAGCCTGAAGCAAATCAGAAAGCATTTGAGACCTCAAAATTTTAGAAGGGATCTTGGGCCTGTCACGACTCAAAAATTGGGGTCGATTCAGAACCCACATTGGCTTCAGCATGCTAGTCCTGGTGGAAAGCAGGTGCTTTTCACAAGCTTTTTTAGTTACTAAAAATAGCTCCATATTACATTATCAAAACTATACAATCTTTATTTTTTTCTCACCTGTAGTTAAATTTTAAAGAGACAAATACATCAATCCCAGAATTTATAGACAGGTCTCATAAAAACTTCCCATCCTAAACTATTTCAGATACACCTGTTTTGAAAAGATGTCATTTTCTCCTTTCTCGTTTGATATTAAGAAAATTCACCTTTCATAGCTTTCAGTTTAGGAAAAGGCACAAGGATTTTGGATACTTTTTGCCAATCACTTTACAACCACAACCTTTCACCCAATCTCAAGAACTGTTGCAAACATCACCTTCCAAGGCAAGGACATGCCAGAGAAATGGATTTTTACTGGGAACAGCAAGATGAAATAAGAAATAGGAATATAAAACTCCCAGATATAAATATATCAAGAGCAGCAAAACTGACTAAGCAAATAGTGTACTGAGAATACCCTCCTAAGCTGCAGGTCAATGGAAAATTTTAATTTACAACTGTATCATGTGCAACAGAGCTGCTACAATTCCAAACATGACAACTGGGTGATATATGTCATTTCCCAAGCTCTTATATGTCCTAGTATTTCAGTTATTAAATGACAAGCTGAGAAACTGTAATACAGAGACAAGTGACAATTATGCTGGTGAAAGCACAGTCAAAATTCATCAAAGTGTGATGGAAACTATGGGAAGAACAAAACATGAGCTGCACTGGTGCCGGGAAAAAAAAAAAAAAAAAAAGAAAAAAAAGCCCTAAACTCACAAACCACTTGAGAATTTGAACCAAGGGCGAAATGAAACACTAGACACATTCATGAGGTGAGATGGCATATATATGGATGATTCTTGATAGAAAAGCTTAAGGGAAAAGGAAAGGAAAGGGCAGCTGAAAGCACAGTAGTCTAATGCTTCATCATCCGCTCTCCCTCTTCAGAAGCCACTGGAATAAATTCCATACAGGGGAGAAATGATTTCAGCATTGCTGTTTAATCATAGCTCTCTGCTAAAGAACTAGGGGGAACAACTGCAGACTTTCCACAGAGTTTATCAGGAAAAGGAACTTACCCTGATTACTTAATCCCCTTTTATCCTGTTGATCTGGTGCTCTGCATCTGTACTACTTCAGTCCCATCTCTGGGCGACATACTGCTCACATGGGTTTCCTGCTGCCACTGTCCTCTTTGCAGCATTTGTCTCACCCGAGTGTTTCATTCACAAATATAAAGGGAAAGAACTTCTCAGCTAAATTAGCAGCTGGCTTTATCATCTTGTTCTGGTTTTCCTCAATGGGGCTGCTTAAGGTTTGAATGCTGAGAAATCTACCCTGCACAGTCATTCCCACCCATAACCAACATAACTCTATTAACAAACCTTAGGTAGACTACAAAAAGTGTGGAAACTGTCTCTCAGAGCCTCAGTCTTTAAGGTACTTAAGAGGTATGAGCTGTTCTTAGTTGACACTACTAAATTAGGGAATCTGACTTCAGTACTGAATGCAAAGCTGATAAGCCCAATATCCAGTCCACCTCTTCTCCCTTCATTCTCAAGAATCTCTTGATATAACCTTTATTTTTTCCTAACTTCAAATGCTTCAAGCTAAACTACCCAAACACTATAAGGTCAAGAATCAGCTGCACGTTCTGTGAGGTGTCCTACAGTCACAAAATTCAAAGGCAAAATGGAAGAAGACTCTCTGATGGAAACACAATTTGCTTTCTCTAATGTATCCTCAAAAAGAACAATTGGAGAAACAAGTTTCAAAAAAAATACTAAACTAAAAATAGTTTTAAAATATCAAGAATTATCTTGAGATAATACATAAAAAATAAAAGTAAGTAGAATCTGAAAAGATAGCAGGTAATAAAGATCAACCACTAAACACAGCACTGGCTGCAGTTTAAACTTCTTTAAATTAAGTATGCTGCCTCTTCTCCAAATGTATGGCCTATGAGCACATACATTGTTGAGCAAACTTTCCCATGAAACCATTCCCACTCCAGTTCAGAGATAGGCATTATGGTCAGGCCATGTTTCTAACAATAATGTTTGGTTTGGCAAGTTTTAGTGTGGTTGTCTTGGCAAACAGATACTTTAGCCTATGCCATTTATTTGGTCCCAGTACATTCCAAATTATTTTGATGAAACTTCACGTGATATGAACGGAAAATCATAGCTTGCAAATCACCTGGAAAGTCCCATAAAGGGTAGGTCTTGATGGCCTCACCCTGCCAAAGAAACAAAACTGGGCTGCTGATCTGTTACAAATTGGAAATGCTTACAATAAAAGCAGGGGTTCTTTTTATTTCATGAAGGCAAGGAAATATATACAGCACAACGACTAGTAATATGACCCTGCAGCAATGCTCACCATAGAACAGAAGGATCATAACTCTTAAGAGCAGTCAGCACTTAAGTTCATAAAGTTACTGAAGCACTTCTCACAGCATTTGCCTCTCTCTCTTTCTAAAAATTGTTATTTATGTACATGCACACTTTTAAATATGTGGATTGTTAACTTGAAGGCACAGGTTCACACCAGGCAGGGAGAGGAGAAAGCTGTTATGAATCATAAAATAGTTAGGGGTGGGAAGGACCTTCAGATCATTTAGTTCCAACCCCCCTGCCATGGGCAGGGACACCTCACAGTAAACCGTATCACCCAAGGCTTCATCCAACCTGGCCTTGAACAATGCCAGGGATGGAGCATTCACAACCTCCCTGCACAACCCATTCCAGTACCTCACCACCCTAACAGTAAAGAATTTCTTCCTTAGATCCAATCTAAACCTCCCCTGTTTAAGTTTCAACCCATTACCCCTTGTCCTGTCACTACAGTCCCTAATGAATAGTCCCTCCCCAGCATCCCTGTAGGCCCCCTTCAGATACTGGAAGACTGCTATAAGGTCTCCACGCAGCCTTCTCTTCTCCAGGCTGAACAGCCCCAACTTTCTCAGCCTGTCTTCATATGGGAGGTGCTCCAGTACCCTCATCATCCTTGTGGCCCTTCTCTGGACTTGTTCCAACACTTCCATGTCCTTTTTATGTTGAGGACACCAGAACTGCACACAATACTCCAAGTGAGGTCTCATGAGAGCAGAGTAGAGGGGCAGGATCACCTCCTTTGACCTGCTGGTCACGCTCCTTTTGATGCAGCCCAGAATAGGGTTGGCTTTCTGGGCTGCGAGCACACACTGCAGCTGGCTCATGTTCATTTTCTCATTGACCAACACCCCCAAGTCCTTCTCCTCAGGGCTGCTCTGAATCTCTTCTCTGCCCAAACCTGTCGCTGTGCCTGGGATTGCTCCCACCCAGGTGTAGGACCTTGCACTTGGCAGGGTTAAACTTCATGAGGTTGGCATCAGCCCACCTCACAAGTGTGTCAAGGTCCCTCTGAATGGCATTCCTTCCCTCCAGCGTATCAACAGAACCACACAGCTTGGTGTCATCAGCAAACTTGCTGAGGGCACACTCAATCCCACTGTCCATGTCAGCGACAAAGATGTTAAACAAGACCGGTCCCAGCACCAATCCCTGAGGGACACCACTCGTTACTGGTCTCCAGCTGGACACTGAACCATTGACCACAACTCTTTGCATGCGGCCATCCAGCCAGTTCTTCATCCACCTAGTGGTCCACCTATCGAATTGATGTCTCTCTAATTTAGAGACAAGGATGTCATGTGGGACAGTGTTGAACGCTTTGCACAAGTCCAGGTAGATGACGTCAACTGCTCCACCCCTGTCCATCACTTTTGTAGCCCCGTCATAGAAGGCCACCAAATTGGTCAGGCAGGATTTCCCCTTAGTGAAGCCATGCTGGCTGTCACCAAGCACCTTGTTGTTTTTCATGTGCCCTAGCATGCCTTCCAGGAGAATCTGCTCCCAGATTTTGCCAGGCACAGAGGTGAGACTGACTGGTCTGTAATTCACTGGGTCATCCATTTTCCCCTTCTTGAAAATGGGGGTTATATTTCCCTTTTTCCAGTCATCAGGAACTTCACCTGTCTGCCATGATTTTTCAAATATGATGGCCAGTGGCTTTGCAACTTCATTCGCCAGCTCCTTCAGGACCCGTAGATGGATTTCATCAAGGTCCATGGACGTGTGTACATTCAGGTTCTTAAGAAGATCTCAAACCAGATCCTCTCCTACAGTGGGCCCAAGGTCTTCATTCTTACAGTCCCTGTGTCTGCCTTCCAATACTTGGGTGCTGCGGTCAGAGCATTTGTCAGTGAAGACCAAGGCAAAGAAGTCATTCAGAACCTCAGCCTTCTCCAAATCCTGTGTAGCTAGTTCTCCCAAAAGCTTACAGAGGGGCCTACGTTGTCCTTACTCTGTTTCTTATCCACTACATACCTACAGAATCCCTTCCTGTTATCCTTAACATCCCTAGGCAAGTTTAATTCTAACTGGGCCTTAGCTCTCCTAACCTGGTCCCTATCTTCCCAGACAACATCCCTGTATTCATCCCAGGCCACCTGTCCTTGCTTCCACCTTTTATAAGCCTCTTTTTTCCCCTCAAAGTTTCCTCAGCAGCTCCTTATCCATCCAAAGAGGTCTCCTGGCCCTCCTGCTGCACTTCCTTCTAGTCGGGATGCAACACTCCTGAGCTTGTAGCAGGTGACCCTTGAATATCAACCAAGAGTCTTGGGGCCCCCTGCCCTCTAGGGCTATATCCCATGGAACCTTGCTAAGCATGTTCCTGAAGAGCCCAAAGTCTGCTCTCTTGAAGTCCAGGGCAGTGAGCTTACTGCACGCTCTTCTCACTGTCTTGAGGATCTCCAATTTGACCATTTCATGATCGCTGCATCCAAGGCTGCCCTGAAGCATCACATTTCCCATGATCCCTTCCCTGTTGGTGAGCACAAAGTCAAACATGGCATCTCTCCTTGTTGGCTCCTCTATTACTTGCAGAAGGAAGTTGTCTTCCACACAATTGAGAAACCTCCTGGATTGCTTGTGCCAGGCTGTACCGTCGCCCCAACAGATGTCAGGGTGGTTGAAGTTCCCCATGAGAACAAGGGTCTGCAAGCATGAGGTTTTTCCTATTTGTCTGTAGAGTTCTTCATCCACAGGTTCCTCTTGATCAGGTGGTCTGTAACAGATCCCCACAGTAATGTCTCCCATTGCTGTTCTCCCTTTAACTCTGACCCACAAACTCTCTGTTAACTGATCACCTGTCCCCAGACAGAGTTCCTTACTCTCCCGCCTATCCCTAACATAAAGGGCAACTCCCCCTCCCCTCCTACTGTGCCTGTCTTTTCTAAAAAGCCTGTAACCTTCCATTCCAACACTCCAGTCAAAGGAGCCATCCCACCATGTTTCTGTGATGCCTATTATATCATAACCCTGTAGACGTGCACACATCTCTAATTTCTCTTTTTGTTCCCCATGCTACGGGCATTTGTATAGAGGCATCTGAGCTGACCTCCAAATGAAGCCGGCTGGAATATCACTACATTGCTCCATTTATTATAGGTGCTGGCAGCTGACTGGGTGTGTTGGGATGGAATGATGCCCCCCTCCCCCAGCACATCTAGTTTAAAGCATCCTTGACAAGTCTGGCAAGCCTCCTACCAAAACCACTGTTCCCCTTTTTTATCAGAGCAGCTTATCAGCACTACCTCCTTTCAACCGAATCAACCGGAAAAAGCCCTGCAAATCATAACAAAAGAAGATAGATTTAAATTCCCAAATGATGCATGGAAGCTCATGCAAACTCTTTTTTTTTTAGGTCTGTTGCTCTTTAATTCTACTACAAGAATATTTTTCCTGAAAATACAAGGTTTTTTGTAAGTAACTTACAATATCTGGGAATAATATATATCACTTTTTATAGTCCTCAATAGCTGAAGAAGTTAGTTTCAGAAGCGCAGAAGTAGCAGCAACTGGCTTGGATCTCAGAAATGTGCCATAACCTCAGAGCCCAGTGTGAAAGACAGCAACTGTTATTGCGTTGCATTTGTGGAAATAAGGCCAATTCTAAAAGCTAGGAATCAAAGATACTTTCTATGTCTGTCACATTAAGTAACTCCTAACTACTTTATACAAATCTCACCTGTTTTAAAAACAATAAATAGAAAATACATACTGCCTAGTTCTGATTTGTGTTCATAGTTTTTCCCACAAATGTTTCAATGCACCTCTCCAGCTGTCCTCAATCAGAAACACACACATGAAACACCTACTTTTCATTTTCATCCAACCTAAATGCTGACTGCTCAGGAGTTAAGAATAGCAGGCAGCAAGGTGATAGGAAACCAGGAAAAGAAGAACATTTGAAAATTAATGCTCAGATTCAGAGTATTATCAGAACAGGCTGACTGACAGCTATGATAATCTATGTAACTATAGGAAATTTCATTATTTCATTTCTTTCATTGCACATCATATTGTAAGTAGGAACAGGAATTAATATGCAATGACTACAGTTAAATGTACATATTTGGCCTTTTAATTTCATAGACATTCTTCAGATTTCATCTAAATAGGTAGGCAGATTTATCTGTACTTGTTTTTCTAGAGCAGATATCCCTCAAATCAAACAGCAAAAGGAGAGGATTATCTAATTTACCAAGCAGCCTGATGAAGCAAGAATCATTTTACAGATCTCTTTTACTGATCTCTTTCACACTGACAGAGATCCAGGATAGCTATCACCTGCAGGAAAATCACTCCAAGCTTACCTTGGTTCAACAGGAAGTGTGGAACTCTGCCCCACCTCTCTGAAACAGGTCTGTTACTGAAATTGAGTCCTGGGTGAACAGTTAACATACTCTGAAACACAAATAAGTCATTGTTTCCTCCAACAGATATTAAGCTTTAAATACATCTCATAGAACATGTGCATCGCAACTACAACATAAGGCAAACCATAACTGGAGCCCCATCCAAAAAACTACATGTAATACAGTAATGAATAAATGCCTACTAAATACAGATGTTGAGGTTGTTGTGGGATAAAAATAGATTCGAGTTTTCAAGGACAGTTTGCGACTTTCAGTTAGCTCAGTGCTGTTGGAACATTTGTCCGTTTTACAGTCATACATTCATTCATTCATGCACACAGTTAGACACAGTCACTCTGGTGCTTTTCGTATTTCCTCTTGCCTTATTTTTGACAGTTACACTTGATCCCCTTTTTCCTTCTTGTTTCTTTTGAATAACCTTAGCATATTTTAGGTCCTTGGAGAAAAAAGAAAAAAATACAAGTAATTTACACAAACTTCTGCATAGAGAAACACTGCTATGAATACTGTCATCTTCTTGCAGCATGTCAGTTCCTTTAAACAAGCTGCACTTCACTAAAGGACTGAAAAAGTGCATCTTAGAAACAAATTAATTAGCTTCCTACAAATTAAATTTTTCCGTTCTGTACTCTTAAGCTTTTATCTACATTCACCTCTTTCACTGTAACAATAAAATTGATTAAAGTCAAGTTACATTTCTGTAGGCATTGATTTGCTAAAGCTTTTGATACAGCACATTCCAGAGGCATTAGCCGTTATGATAGATCCTGCCTGGGAAGCTGCCATGGACTCCAGACAGCATTTGAAGTACAGTTATGCAATGGATGCCACAGTGCCCAGGCAGCCAAATTATCCAGTCTTTACAACTGGCTTTTTGGTACACGGGTAATTCACACGGCTCTCTGCTGGTGTCTCTATATAGAAATGGCATCAGTCTTTGGACAAGGCACAGTTGAATATGTGCTCAGAACTTACTATGTATCAACCACAGAAGTGGTCACTGGGAGTAGTTCAAAATGTTTTGCAAGAATGCTTTGATGCTATGCAGAGCAGTACCACTGGCCAGTAGCTAACTATAATTATGCTAGCTGGATCTGAAAGTCAGGGTTGAGTTGCAAGAATTCCCTACTCGGCTCACCAGTTCCAGACCTTGATCAAGGCCAATGTACTTTTGGGAAAGTTCAGTTCCAGTGAAAATGTAAGACTACAGCTGAAAACCTCATGGGTTCGGTTTTTGTGTTAAAATCTAGGTCACGTCACTCTAGGAGCAGTGGCAGACTTCCCACGCAGGTGCAGAGGACACAAGGACACGCTATAAGCAAGACGGTATGAACAAAGAAATGTTGTATGAGTTAAATAAAATGAGTTAAATAAAAATAAATATTAATATCAGTTCATTATAAGCTTTGTTTCTGGCCTGGCTACCATCTGTGATGGGGATTTTGTTACGCAGTGAAACAAGAACAAGATAGAGCTTTAAACACTGCCTGGAGCACACAAGCCCTGTGTTTATTCCCAGCAACATATCCATAAATTATAAAACAGAAAGAGGACCGACCACTTTTGACTGTGTGGGCTGCAGGAATTTACTTAGTCATGACATGTTCTGCTTGCTACTGTGACCAAGGCAGCAGCTTGCAACCCAATTCCCATGTGCTTTAGTGAGGTACATTACCACTGTACACCTGAATGGTGGCCCCTAAATCCATATGTCAGGGATGAGTGATTAATAGCACTTGGATGGTTTCCTGCTAGAGCAGGGTTGAGTGCAGCTGCTTCCTGGGCCTGGGCAGCAGATCTATCAAATCACCCTTGCAAGCATGCATGCTCCACAGGGAGGGCCAACAGCATGGCCAGAGATAGCAGTGACCACTCCTTTAGCCACAGGATGACATGGTGCAGCTTGCTCCTGAGATCACTTCTGCTGAAGGGAGACCAGATACAAGCAGTCAGTAGAGGGTCATCCCTCTGGCGTGAGCAGGGTTAAGTTCAGCATCCAAGCTTCACTTTAATTGTGCCATTTCATGGGCAAAGATCATAACTGTGGATTTTGTTAGACTTTTTCCAGACTTTGGCTACGTTTTTTAACCCACAGCTTCCCTGCATAAGCATACGTCCAAGCTTGAGCCTACTGCCTGGCTTCCAGTTCCTTTAGATTTTACTGGTGTGAGAAACAGTCACCTCTATTCTCTGCTCTTTAAACTGTCTCTAAACCAGGTAATCAACTAAATAAGTAACTGTAATCTGGAATGTCTTTATTTGCTGGATGCCTCACAACATTGGCTTATGGAAGCCTGTGCACAGCATGCTCCCGCACCAACCTGTGTATGGTTCCCATTATCATATAAAAAACCCAATTGGCAGAGAACCATTATTTCTCCCCCCTCAACCCCAAACAAAGAATCCTTATGACACTGAACTCCCTCTTCCTTTAAGCAGTCTCATTTTAAGCCTCACTATTTAACAAAAACACAACACAAAACAGCACACTTATAATTTACAGATTACTTTGCATGGTAGAGAATTATCTTCTGTTCATTCAGCTCCCTCCCAGAAATGAACATTCTTTTTCCCTGACTTCGGAAGTCAGGATATTTTGTTTATGTATTTCAGTTCACTCTGCCATACATTACCCTGATTAATTTTGGCAGTGACAAAGTTAGAGAAGTAATTTAAAATTATGATCATACAGAAGCATTGTGTTTTACTGCACCAAAATCAGCACTCACATTTTAACTCTCCTGACCTTTCATTTCCTGTGAAGGAGCACAGGAGGTAAAACCTGTTCCTGAAGGCATGGCCTTAAGTGTTTCCACAATTTTGGTTTTAAGTTATTTTCCTTCATAATAAATGAAAATGCGTGCACTGTTACACTCAGACACTGCAATAGCAATAGCACCATGATAGGTATACTAGGTATCACAGCACTGCAACAGCACCAAATACGTATACTAGAGGCGGAATTAGACCCGAACACTAAGGCTGTCAAATCAAAGAAGGTAAATCTAAATTTAGCTTTGTCAACCTTAAAAAACAACAGTAAAGGAATGTAAATGATAGTCATGAGAAATCTGACTCTTGTTTGCTCAGTAAAGTTTGCTTCTAAAAAGAGTATGCAGAAATACTGAAAGCAACAAAATATGCAAGGATGACACGGAGAATTTGAGCACATTGGACTTGTAATTGATTTCCTTTGCGTTTCATTTCTTGTTACCTTTTCATTATAGCTATTATATAATGACAGTTATCTATGTGAATTGTAAGTTATTCATGGCTTAACTCCTCTTTTTAAGAGTTGGCCTTAAGTATTTTCAGACTAAGCATGTACTTCCTGTAATTTCCCAAAATAACTTCTGGCGATCACTGGAGCTGGAAGAGCTGCTGATTGCTGGAAAGTGACACTTGAAGTGTCTACATGAAGATCAAACATGAATTTATTAGAGTGCACCTATCTGAATGTCTATTGTGATGCAATCAATCACTGATACTTCACTGACAAGCTCCTGAAAGTGGTTTTTACTCTGCACGTACACGAATGTAATAAGCAGCAAAAAAAAAAACCTCCAGCAAACACCCCAAAAAGCCAATAAATTCTTAGAGATGTTGATTGCAGCTCTCCTTACAAGATCTAATCTATTCAGCACCAATTTATATTACTGTTATATATGACAAGTATCCTGCTTAAATAACAATACTGTTAAGAAAATGGACTGACAAACCTGCATCATGGTTATGACGTTATTTGCTTAGCGAGGATATGCGATTATTTTACAGTGATGGAATTTTCATTAGGAAACAATTTGACTGTACTGCCAGCTAGCAAAGCATGTAGCGTACAGTGTGAAAGAAACTGATGTGAACACCAAGTTCATTTAGGTTCCCATTAAGAAGAAAGTAGCACATTCTTTGAGCTGTCTTACAGTTTCTTGCTTCTCTTTTTCTAAAGCCAGAGTAAGTTTAATAGGCTGCTATATCTCACCTGGAAGCTTCACCTTTTGAGCAGCATTCTTACCTATGTAATCATGATCAAAATCGAATGCCTTAAATTATTTTTTTTTTAAAAGTGAGTTCATTTATTATTTTGGATGTCTTATTTCAAGTGAAATCTTTCCACATCTCTAGTCCAGAACAAAATTACCCAGCTAGGTAAAACCACCCAGTATTCCAGCAGGCCATCATTTCCAGCCTAACACACAAAGAGACCAGAGTCTTTTAAAACCCAAATAATTCTGTAATGTGGAAACCCACTGTTACTTCTCCCCAAAATTTTATGCTACAAGTCCATCTGCTCAGTGTAAAATGGAGAGGATATAGTTCCAGCATCTACTGACTTCAGTGGCAATTTCAAATGAAGCATTTCACACATTCCGCTATTCTTGGTTCATTTAAGTCCAAGTCAAGTCAGTGATACCGCTCACAGGATGCCTCTAGAAAGTTTTGCTGGCATTTTGTGGTAGTACAGTAGCAGCAGCTGTGTAGAGAGCAAGGTTTTACACTAGCTAGCACAGTTTCACTAAGCTAGTACTGTTCCCAAAGTCAGCATCCAGCAGCCAAATAACATGGAGATGCTAAAAGCGCTCACAGAAAAGAGGACAGCAAAGAGAAATAGTTTCAGAAAGGCACAAGGAGCTTGCCAGAAAGGTGAAGAGATGAGGAGCTCAACAAAAAGAAGCCTGCTTGAAATGTCCATGAGAAAAGGTATTAAGAGGAGGAAGACTACCAGCTCACTGACTAAAAGAGGCTTCTGTTCTGTTTTGAAAGTGCACAGAGTCATGACATTAGTGGAGAATAGCACCATAGCTTCAAGGAAGCTTTGAAGATCTTAATTTCATAGAGCACCTAGATCTCACAATGCAACTGCTAGAAAACCAAACACAGACACCTGAAAGAACTTATGTGTGTGTATAGAGCCATTCTTCAGGATATACTTGGTTTAAGTTTCTGTATTTACTTTATAGGCTTTGTTCACTAAAGATCACTTGAATGAATCTTTAGTAGGCACTGCACTGGTCTTCCTGAACAGCAGTGGTCTCCTGAGTCATGGTCAAGTGTGACTTCCATTAACAGAGTGCAACAAAGGTTTTTAAGAACTCCAGACCTGGCTTAAAATGCTTATCTTCTGGCGAGAACTTCTTGACTGTGCAACAGTTCTAATTAAACTCGTAAGTGAAGGCACTGCCAAACTAAACACAAAACAAAACCTTCCAGCAACCAAGTTTTCTCAGTTATCATCTGAGAAAGATGATAGTAAAAAGCACAGAGGAAACACTGAAGTGGAACCTGAAATCTGGAGAGCTAAGAAGGGCTGCACAGTACTACTGTTCTGCAATGACAAAGTTTACATAGTTTCTTTACAAGCACTTCTGTGTTGCCCAACACTGCAGGAGCCAAATGCTTCTTATTCTTCAGTTAATTGTCCTAACAACTTGGTGAAGAAGGTAAAAATAATTTTCATTTTGCACACACAAAACTAAGGCAGCAGTATTCAGTTATTTATCCACATTCATACAATGTTTTGGAGGAGGTAAGAACAAACAGCTCACGTCTCACTTTTAGCTCCGGTTTTAAAAATAACATTACAGGCAGGAGTCTCTTGTTCTGTCACATATGTGTGTCATGTTCAGACCCTTCTCCTTATCTCTCTCACCTCAGATGACAACCCTCAGGATAGCCACATGACTGGGACACTGGTGATGAGCCAACAGATTACCAGGCCACTTCACACAGAGAAACCCTGGCAGGAGGAAGCCCAGGCTAACTGTTTCCTGGCAGCACACTGAGGAAAGAGAATGTCAGTTTACCTTTTCCTGTGGGATCCCACTGAGGTGGCATGAAGGAGATGGACTGCATGACTAAAGGAAGCTGGCAAGAACTCCACGAGGAGCCTGCATTATGGCAGTCACAGACACACTGTGCAGAAGCTGAAATTAATGCAAAACATGCTACTGATAAAGGCACATTGATGGTATGAACTGGATTACTCTCATGTAGCCGAGGAAAGCCAGATGCTGCGGTAAAGGGGTGGGCTGGGCAGGACAGCAATGGCTTCCTCTGAGGAGGAGGCAAAACATGCAGGTTCAGTGCACAGGGCCTTAAAGCTGCTCTGAAGATACTCCAGTTCTAGTTACGGAAACCACAGCAGTACATACAGGTTGCTAAAGGACACCCCTTTTAGTCTGACGTTGTATCAGTATTTAAAGGACAAATAACCTCTTTTTGGCCCTTCATGGGCTCAATCCATGTTTTAGATTGGGACTGGCCACAGGAACTGGACGCTCACTTTATTTCCATCGGCCTTCTAAAAACAAAAGCCAACAACCTTTCGTTGATTTCAGAAGATATGGCCTGAGGAAAAAAAGCCACAATTACATGTTTGCCTCATCCCCACCTCAGCTGACTGCAGAGACACTCAGGATGTGTGAGAAATTTTAGCTTTTTCCTTGATCAAATTTCCAAACAACACTTTAAAGAAAAATTAAATGCTGTTCTAAATCCACCAGCTGAAGGTGAAACACAGAACTGATAAATTATTGTAATTTCTTCTTTCAGTTAGCATTCAAAAAAGTGAAACACCAGAGTATTACCACTGCAGCTAGGAAAACTTCAAGGGCAGTACCACTGCCCACAGGAAGCTGAGGAGAAAACCCCTGACATTTCAGCCTTAGTACATTTTCATGGTGTAATTCATGGTGTAACTGATGTTTTATTCAGCCTAATTAGTAATTAGTTATTAAATCAAATAAACAAAAATAGAGAATGAGAGACAGGAGTTACCACTTCCTAGAGCAGCAAGATGATCTCTCTGGAAGTTCTCCCCAGCCCCTGTACAACACAGCTATGCAGAGCAGGAGGGACTTTGAGCCCCAATTCCATACATGTAGAGTTCAAACATGTCATCAAACAGCCAAACGGTGCCAGACTGATTTTGAAATGAAAACATATAAGTACAGAAGAAAGGCAGAGATTGTGACTGCTGCATACAATATACCGTAATGCCACAAGCCATTGGACATGCAGAGAGGAATGGAGCTGCAAGGCAGAACTTTTCTTTAAAAGAAATTACTGGTAAAAATATCAAGACTTTATCTGGTATTTTTAATTTGTTATCAATTCTGTAAAAACATTGTTGCTTTAATGTTTCTTATCTTGCAACACTCTGCCTTCTATAAACGTAGTAAGTGAGTTCTCCAGCCAGGTCTCTTTCCTCTAATCAGTCCCTCAATTTCTATAGATAGAAGCAGGGCCTAAGAGTAGCTGAAAAGTCATAATCATGTTTCTTCAAGCTGTGACACATAATAACTCCTCTTCCTGTCATTCTGATTCAACACAGTTTATCTGCCCACAGATAACTTGATTTCTCTGATACGTGTTCAATTGATTTAATCTACAGAAGACACATATGTTTTGTTTTCTTCTCTTACTGCCCAACTCCAAATATAACTGCCAAGTATCCTAATAGAGCAGAAATGGTGCTTCTGGGGATCCACAGCCAGAGGCATACCAACCAAACAGCCTTTCTATAGGTTGTACAGCAGCCATAAATTAACCAGGCGCATTTCCCAGCAGTTACTTTTCTGTGACCCTTGGGTAATGCAAAGTACCAGTTTTCAAACCATCTAATGATTCAGATCAGGAGTTCAGAATGGTGCAGAACCTTTCACAGAAAACATGCTAACAGTGAGCTTTCTGAAGCACCAGGTATTCAAGTTCCCCCCCTCCCCTCCCTCCACGAGGCCTTGCACCAGCTTTACTCTGCCTTGCAGTACAGATGAAGAGTTCCTGGGCCATTTTCTGCAACATCTGAGCCTGTCCAGTGCAGGCGTACACTAATGTTTGATTATACCATTACTGCTAGTTCGAATGCAGAATACATAACTTCCAACCTGAAAGAATTTAAATACAGAAGTTAGAATAATGCCTGCTTTCTCAAGTAGTCATTGATTAGCCTCCAACTTTTCCTCTTACATATAAACATCCTCCCCAAACATACATTTAGAAAGAAGAGAGTATGACATGGTCTTCCCCATCTCAGATTCCTTGTTTTATCATTTTTGAGAATAATTATCACCTTTGAGATACAAAGACAAAAAAAAAAAAAGTTTTCCTATAAACTGAAAGCCCTGAATTTTTACCCACTTCTACTCTTTTCCCTTCTCCATCATACAGGATGGAGAAGAATTTCATACAGGCAGCTGGTAAGTTCACACACAACTTATTTATGGTATCTTCAAAGTCACAACTCAATGAAATCACTAATAAGCAAGTAAATACAAGGTGAACTGCACAAGAGTGAATACCATCACTTTACAACAGTGAACTAGCCTAAAGTCTTGAAGGCTGAAAAAACCCCAAACCAAGCCCAGAAAAATCCCAATCAGTTGTATCAGAAGATGTGTTGGAGATCACACATGAGATGGACAAAAGATTCACCTTAACCTCTTTATTTTCAATATTGCTTCTTTAAACTAAGCTATCTTATGTGAATTAAATTGCAGAACAAAGCACTCAAACATCTATCCAGATTGATTCAATTAACAGTTGACATGCTGTACTTAAACTGCTACCAAGTACAAGCTTCAGCAAATCATTTCAAAAACAAATGTGAAGGCTGTTCATATTGCTGCATTAATCTGTTTCTGCAAAATAGAGTTATGTAACTGAAATAGGGCACACACTAATTGGATAGGACCTATTTAAGCACATAATACCCATTACACACCCCTTGAGTATAATGGAGGGCATGAATAATAGCTTCAGCTAAAAGTCAGCTGGTAGCAAGATGGACACAGACGCTTAGTTCTTAAACATACAGAAAGTAAGGCTACAGCACTGAAATATGCTTGTAAATGCAGCCTGAGTTTCCTTTGTGCTTTCTGAAGTTGTACTTCTGCTGGGGAAAAAAAACCCTTAATAAACACTATAGGAGACATATGACATTTTAAATACTTATTAAAGAGCTTAATACTAAAACTAGAAGGACAAACATTTAAGAGTTCTACAACATACACAGAATCATAGAATAGTTAGGCATCAAATTGAGCTTGAACACAGCAAACCTTGCAAAAACCTAAATGTGTGTTGCTTGTGCTCCTAGAGAGTGCTTCAAATGGTTTTTCCAACCCCACTCATTTTCAACCAATAGCACTAATAAATGCATTCAGTACAGAGTTTCTGAAAACTGAAGTTGTCAAAGTAACAGAGCCAGAAAAGAACTCAAATAATAACCAGAAACTTCCACTTGAAAAAAAAAAAACAAAGCAAAATAAAATCCTGAGCATCTGAGTTTTACTAGCTGATATAGGACTGATCCCATTTGCTCATTTTCAAAGGTAAAGAAATGATAATCTGTTCTGCAGCAGACAGAACAAAAGAATTCATAAAAGGATAAGATAGTATAGTACCTGTCGTGGTTTAAACCAAGTCCACACACAGCTCGTTCACTCCTCCCCCCTTGCTCCCCCAACCCCTGGAGAGTTGGGAAGGAGAATCCAAAGAGTGTACCCCCCACGGATTGAGATAAGCACAGTTTAATAGCTAAGGCATAGCACAAATCACTACTGCTACTACTACTACAAATAATAATGATAAAGCCAATAACAAGTGAAAAGAATACAACACCTCACCAGCCACCGACCCATAACTCACCCCACCCTGCCCGACCGAGCACCGACCGATACCTCCTCCATCCCCCCAGAGCTCCAGCCCTTCTGGGTCTCTCCCGGTTACATCCTGGGTATGACGTGCTATGGTATGGAATACCTCTTTGGCTAGCCTGGGTCAGGTGTCCTGTCTCTCCTTCCTCCCGGCCTTCCTCCTCCCTGGCAGAGCATGAGCTCAGAAAAGGCCTTGGACAAAACCAAACACCCGAGCAGTAACTCAAAACATGCTTGCTATCAGCAACCATTCTCAGCCCAAAAGTCAAAACACAGCACTGCACCAGCTACCAAGAAGGAGAAAAATGGCTGCTACTGCTCAAACCAGGACAGTACCATATTTGTGAGTCATTTAAGCTTTAATTTAAAACAGTTTGGTTCATAATGGTCTATTTATTAAGGTTTGCAATTTATAAGAATAAAAATCTATGCAGGAAAAGAATCAAGAGCCTCAGGTTTGGTTATGAAAGCGTTTTGCTTCAAAAACCTTTTGAAAACATTTGCTAAATAAGCATGTTTAATTTTACTAGGAAAAAAAAGATAATTAACATAAAACAATGCATATTAACATAATTAACAAGCTGTTTCTCTGGCTGTACATTACTATTAACATGAATGTAAACCCACCAGACAGCACCGTCCTCCCCCCCATTCCCTTCTGTAATGACCAGTGTCAATTCCTACAATTTTTTAAAATTCATATTTTATGAACAAAATTTGCTCATAGATGGATCACTGTGTAATACTTCTACCAAGATTAAATATACTCACTAATGCCTTTTAACACTTAACAGTAGCTTCCAGCACCTACAAACCTATGATTTCAGTAATTGCCAGAGCATGCAAATTATCCGAGACAAAGGAAAGCACAATGGCCATAAAATACTGTTCTATCCAAGGCACTTCAACATCAACACAGCCTAATATTTAGCAACCAAATCAACACAGTGAACATTTATGTTAATTAATTAAACTGGAAAAGGCTGTAAGCAAAGGGGTTGGTGTGACTTGTTTTTATGTTTTTACTTCAGAAGACACACAAGTGTTCATTGCATCTAAAATCCCATAAAAAAAACACACACACAAAAAGAAAAAAAAAGGATTTTAAGATAACTGAAAATGTGTAACTTACAAATTTAAATACTGGCCTGATGCATCTGGCTTTCTTTTTAAAGCAAGTGCTGCCTTCTTAGATATGAATGGAAAAATACACACCAATATTCATCAGGAGTAACAAGCAACCTACTGTGGATCAACTTTCCCCTTCCTACATGGCAAAGAAGCAAAGCTTCTTGTTCTTTACTGACTGGTATCAGCCTCTTTGGGAGGAGACTGTTCTGTCAGCAAAGGCCAAGATTTCCAAAGGCCTGTGGCAGTTGCAGGTCCTTCTCAGGCTGCAGCTTCACCATGCAATAACACTCACCAGTCTGCCAGCATCACCACTCATGCATTTGTTCCCAGTGATCTGGAATGATTTAAGTATTTCAAAGCTGTACATCCTTTCTTAAGTGAATATTTTGACTTGACAGGGTCAAAGCAGTTATGTATGTGCAATAATACCAGGAGATCTAAGGGAATGATAAGCCTCCAGCAAAAGGAGAGGTGAAAAATCGCTGTGCAACCGTCTTTCATCTATATTGCAGTCACAGCAGAGGACATTGCATTAACCACAGCCTAACCCCAGACATCACAAACATCTCAGGGGAACAAACCCTTTTCTTGAGGGTTTGTGAGAGCCTTCCCACATGAAGAGCTGGTGCTTTGAGTGCCTGACTTTTTCTGATTACAAGAATTCTGTCAAATGTGCACTGGTCCGTGGAGCTGCTTCACAGAAGCAGGAAGGACCAACTGGGACCTGACACAGCTTCAAGTTCAATTATCACTTCAACAACACTTCACTTGGAAATCCAAGATCTTGGTATTTTTCCAGTCCCCAAAAGCTCTGCAAATGCTATGCGCATTTCTATGTGCACAGAACCAGAGTACATCGGAGGATCCTTCTTCTTGCTGTTAGATTACCTGATTTTCAGACAATAAATCAACTGGAACAATCATTTTCAATTTTATGCTGAAGTCTTGCTATGGCTTCCAGTGATATAACTTGCTCTGAACTCTTCCACCAACTTCAGTGGAAGGAGGGCTGTATCCTGAAGAGTCTCCAGGAAACTGAAACAAGAGCTTTAGTGAAATAATTCAAGGAAGCATACTCCCTCCTACACCTAATCACACTTCACTTTATTCTCAAGCTATGGTGATCCACAGCCACTCTTGATTACACACAATGGAAACATCAAAGAAACCTGATGAGACAATTTGAGATATTTGAGACAACTTACCAAGAAAACAAACAAAAAAAACAAACCCAAAACCACTACAGCAGATAAAACAGTATCTAGTTTATTACATATAGAAAGAGATTTCCAGAATTTACAAACACCCACATTTTCATTCCAGGGAAAGAGTCAATTTGAAAAGTTCACCCTTTTTTGTTTTAATTTTGTTTTCTATTGGTTGATTTTTTTTTCTTTACAATATATACAGTGGAAGACTTTGATTTCTTTTTTCTGATTCTTTTTTTTTTTGATCTGTGCAATTGATGAATTCAAGTTGACACTTGTAAATACCATATACAGTAATGTTTGTCTTCATTGTAGTTAATACAGACTATTATTTTACAAGGAGTACAAAATTATTTTTCTTTTGGAAAGAACTCAACTCAACATCAGGGTTATCTTACAACTGATAGTATCAGTAAATATGACTGTACAATCAAGGCCCAGGGACCAATGACTCATTTTATATTATTTTCTGAATTACAATCTTAAAACAAGAATAGTACCCCACTCTATTCTTAGAAGCCTTGTTTTAAGCAGGTTTCCCACTCTGTTTACAACAGAATATAGTATACCTCAGTTCCACATCAAAAATGATGTGCTGTAGGAAAAGTTACATTTTAATTAAAAAAGTACATGTATAAATCAAAACCTATGTTAAATATTTAATACTCTTCAACCAACATTAAGTTTTGTACGTAATAATTTACAATGATGATTTGTCATACAGGTTTTCAGCAGCAAATGAAGTTGTGTAAATGTGCTAGTAAAATACCCATTCTCACCATGATGTAGTGGTGGGCACATCAGTTCATTGTGGCCAGCTAAGTCCTTATGGTAGAGGATGAAGTTAAGAGAGATTCATTGTCCAGGTGTCACAGTGCTTCTGCTTGGCACAACACAGGATGTGCAGCTCAGTCAACTAACTCCTGAGGTTTGTGTAAAGTAAACAAACTGAACTGGATGCATCGTACCCATTTACAGAGGAAGAGGAGGAGGAGGTGAGGTCCTAGTTGTGGTAGCATGAAACATTTATAGTCTTGATACCCATGAGTTAAAAGAAGGATTTGCTGAGGTTGTATAGGTCATCATTCTGAAATTGAAAGAGAAAGAAAATTAGCATCCTGGGCACTTTAAAAGCTTTTCTGTAATTATTTCCCTCCCCTTCCTCCTTTACTTTTTTTTTTCCTTCCCTTTAAGGAGTCATCATCCAAACTGAAAACATTAGCACCTTGAAAAATTATGGTATATACAGTTGAGCTGTACTGGAGCATCAGAATCCCAAAAGCATTTAAAACAGATGTTGGCAATAAAATTCAAAGCAGTCAGAAATACATTTAGAACTTGTAAGAGATTCACCTAAGCAGAAACAATTTAAGTGTCCATACTGATTAACTCTGACAAGCTTCTATGAGAGAGAAAAAAATGCTCAAACCTCTAGCCTGCTGTTGGCTTTTCTATCCACTACATACATTAGATACTGTGTAGGGCTTCCTGGCCACCTGCAAATGCCACAGCTTGCATGAGAAGGATGACCAAGGAATGGAGCATTCCCATTCCCTATTGTCATACAAGTTATAAAAAAAACACCCCATATCCAGAGTTGTACCCTGTTAATGTCCATACATTTATCTACATTATGCTTCTCTCTCAGAATGGGCAGGGTGAATAACAAGATCCTGCAACCCAATAATGTACAGCACAGGTTTACTGGAGAATGAATAGCAGAAGCTGCCTTGGACCCTGTCCCATCAGTTCTCATCTCTCAGCTCCAGCCTCCCTAATTTAGAACACAGTCCAATCACCTCAGTCAGCAAGTCCTCTCAACTCTGCTTTCGCAGTTGATTTTATACAGGCAGGTCACCAGTACAACAGCTCTGATCACCAGTGACACAGTGCATCGTGGCACACTCTTGGCATCTACCTTGTGTCCTGCTGACAATCCCATAGCAGATGCTTTGGGCCCAGCAGAGAGTAGTGTCCATGCTGGAGGATGCAGGGTTGAGGTCTCAAACAGAGGCACCATTGGGTGTCTCCCGCTGCACCCAAGGCCCTGTGCAATAGCTGACCACTGCCCACCTTCACAACACACACCTCCAGCCAGCCGCTGGCCGTGCCAGCATGCAATCCCTGAGCCATCACAGACTACAGCCCTGATCTCCTCTCTTCACACTACAGTCACATGCAGCCATATCCACTTGGGACTGAACAATGCACAATAAAATTAATACTATTTTTGTTTTAATTGAGGTTAAAGGACTGACATCATTTACATTTCACAAGTTTTGTCTAAAATCTGATGAAGTAAGACTTAAATTTTACATAAAAGTATGTCTATTTCTATATTTGATATTAACTACACTCCTGAAAAGATACGTAAAGAGTGCATTTTCCTCAGTACAAATAAGGCTTCCCATAGACATGTTGGAGTAAGAAAAACTGAAAAGACCTCCTGTCCTATATTCTTTAATTGCCCAAGAAACAGAATTTACTTTGTGTGGTCCTTCAAGCCAAAGGAAAGCCTTCCAAATGATGTGTGGTATGCTATGAAAACTCCCTGAAGAATTATCTCACAGATCTCTTATTTACTTTCAACTTTCTTCTGTACTCACATTGCGATCTAGTGGAATGTTCCTACCCAAATATCTATATACAGCTTCACATAGCTTTGCAGCTTTTAACTGTGTTGGACCTAAAATTAGCCAGTAATGCCATACTTTATTAATAAAGATGAGCAACAAAGGAGAAATGGCTTCATTTAAATGGAGGCACACAGTGTGTGTGATTTGCATGATGCACATCTGAGGCGGGTGTTTTGCACCCAGCTCCTGTCCAGCATGGCCAGAGGAACAGTTAGGTGCCCACCAGCAGGGCCCCACAGCCTGACCTGCCTTGCATGTACAGAGCAAGCTAAAGGTAAGCAAGTAACAGCTTTTCTGTATTACCATACATTATTTTGCTATGAGATTTTAAGTACATAAATCATAATTTTCCTTATCAGAGCCAAGTTTCACACCTCTTCACTAGTATTCAGGTCATCTAAACTTAAATATATTAGGTATTGAACGAAATGGTCCATCCAATCAATTTCTCACCAGTTCAACCAATATGGCCAAGAAGTCACCACAGCTGCTACTAGCAGGCATTTGTTTCTGGATTCAGAAGTCAGAAGAGCAAACAAAAAGAGTAACAAGTCTATTTGAAGAGCAAAACACTTCTTGAGGAATTCACTAAGAAAATAATACTTTGGAAACCCACAGTTACTGAAATCCAGACACTCAGATATTTAAGTCCTGCACACATTTAAAAAGAGTGAAATATCCAAGGCTGAACTATCCAAGAGTTTGAGACTTGAGATAAACAGCCAGAAACATCCAGGACACCAACTGGTGCAGGCTGCATTTGATACAAACTTCAGCTGCAGGTATGACAGGACAAGGGCATGGGGCAGTTTCAAGATCGCAGCAGCACTTCCAGGATTTTCAGCAGTACAACATGGAAATCTGTCTCTCACTCCTTGATCAAAATGTATCAGTAGCTTTTGTTTTCTTCTAATTATGTGATGAAAAAATAATTTAGACTTTGCTACAGACCATTTAAATTGTTGACTGCAACTATTTGTTTTCAAATCCTCAATTCCCCTGACAAATATCTTCCCACAAAACAAAAAATGTCTGAGAATGACAACCTGTGCTACTACTACAGGACAGCAGTGCCTGTTCTGTCTGAATGCACAAGAATGCCTAGAAAACAGCTATTCTGAGAGCAAAGCTGCTCCTCCAAGGCCACTGGAAATACAGTCAACCTATGAGGCCTTCAATCCAGGGAACTCATTTGTGCGTAATTTACAGCCAAAAGTCCCACCCTCAATTTCATTGTATAAATGAAGTTTTCTGGACTTAGAAGAATATTTCTAAGTTTTCTGACACAACAATCCGAATTTCCTCTCTCCCCAGTGAACTATTTCAGTATGTTGCAAGGCGGAAGTACCTTATTTGGAATTGAAGTCATGGGCTGGATATCTCATTGTTTCTTATCAACAGCCATCAGCATTTCCTTAACAACATATAAACACAGTGCAGAAGACAAGTGTTTAATAGAGAGTGCTAGGACTGCAGCAAGCTGAGGTAAGGATCATTAAAACTACTGACATCACTGTTGGCAACCAGAGAAAAGGGAAAACCTGTGTTTAATCTATTTCCCATTCACCACAAGTTTCAGCTGAAGTCCCCAATAATGCAGTTTGCGGTTGGCTTTATGGAAAAAATTAGTGATGCAAGAAAAACGTAATGAAACAAACAAGTGTCTTTTAAAGTTACTACAAGATACCTTTGACAAGTAGTCTCTGCTCAACATCTGTTACAACACATGCAGATAACACTCACGCACGTTCCAGCTGGCAATGCTTTCTTCTAAAATCTATTAGTCCAGGCTGGATACGACAAAGCTAACTGTAGATGCCGTTACAGCTGAAGCCCCATTCTTAAATCCAGTAACTAAAAATAAGTCAATACTTCATTTTATTTCCATTATCAGGGAGTCGGTGAAAATTTGAACTCACTGAGAGCAGAGTGTCCTGAAGTTAACAGAATTTTCATACATGAAATAGATGTGTTCTTAAGGTATATTTAAAGTGTAACCCTTACAATCCATTTTCTTTGAACAGTAACCAAGGAGGAACAAATACATCAAAATAAATGAAAGTGAAAACTCAAGTGATCTTCAGCAAAAGACTTTCTAGTAGCTAGTTTAAACTTCTATTTGCTATTAAGGGCCAGTAATGCATCTTGTCCCTAAAACACCAATAGAAATGCCCTTCCAAGGGGTCATTTCATTTCAAAACAAGTGAAACACAGAAGAGTTGCTGCTGAAGCTCCATGATGGTTTTAGCAAATAAATGTAACTATTCTGTCACTGATTAATAAGCCAAACGTGGCTCTCGAATGTCAGACCTACTTATTACACTGTCATACTCTCTAGTGTTCAGCTGGACATCTGTTTAGGAAACAAATCTACAGGTAACAGAGCCAGGTCAATGGAAAGACGACTCCCAGCTGAAGAAAACATTTATTTTTCCAGATCTACTGAAAGACGATCATTTCCCAAGTCTCCCATCAACCTTGCTAAACAAAACATATGCTCCTAAACTGTACCTCCACCAGCATCTCATTTGAAACAGTGAACAACAAGGACTGGTTGAAGACCATCTGTC
The DNA here is from genome assembly GCF_012275295.1 of Melopsittacus undulatus. Taxonomy (NCBI): domain Eukaryota; kingdom Metazoa; phylum Chordata; class Aves; order Psittaciformes; family Psittaculidae; genus Melopsittacus; species Melopsittacus undulatus. The sequence continues at coordinate 52,783,746 of NC_047532.1, read as the reverse complement.
AAAGTTACTAGTTATAAATAAAAGGTTTTAAAAGTAAACACATTTGTTGTTTACTTTAGGATCATATGGAGTATCCTATTTGTGTAGATTAAACGGTGATTTACTGCATAATCAAGGCACCCACCCAGTAAAAACTAAAAAGCTCAGGAACAAAAGCTCAAAATAAAAAGCCATTATGAAAATACAGTAGCAGATGTGAAGAATTTCACAAGTTGAGGTCTGCAGGCAGCCCAGACACCCTTTGTCTGGACAGGTACCACCAGGCTCTTTAGAAATCTGACACAAAGTAAACACGTTAAGTAGTCCTGAAAAGCTCATTTACAGGTCTTGCCTTGGTAACATCTGCATCCTAATGATAATGAAGTGGTGCAAACTTACTTAAAATCTGAATTAGTCCACATTTTTCTGCTCATACTGATGATCATAAATAGTGCCTGTTTACAATTGTCTTGGCATTATATGTGAAGTATCCCATCCAGATGAATCAAAAAAGCATCAATCAAAATTTAAATTAGCTCAAATAGCTTCTTTTCAGAGAGATGCAAGCACATTGTACAGTTTTTCCAATCTCACATGGACCGTTGAAAGAGTAAAGGAATGCAAAAAGACATAATGGTTGCTCTAGTATGTTAATCGCAGCCTGAACACTAACAAAAGGAATTCAAAATAGAACTAAACAAAGTAATTACAACATTGCTATTTAACTTGACAGGCTATAATCTACATTAAATAAGCCCAGATAAGGTTTTCTTCACTGTACCCCAAAATGCCTATTTCAGCTTTCTGGTGAATGTCATTAAGTGGGGAATTACTGACAATTTGGTTGCATCAAGTCCATCCCTATCTGGCCAAGTAACTAGATTTGGTGGTTTCATCCTTTTTTTCTTCATATAAGTTATCACCCATTGACAGAGGAACCTAAGGACCAGTAATAGATGGTATGGTCTTTCTGCTATGAGTTCAGACAAATTCGTGCCCTTCTTGCACAGAATTGAAAAAAAAAGCAGTCATTCTCACCACATAGGAAGCTTCATTTCTCCCCATACAGAAAAGGTGGGGAGGAAAAAAAAACCCAGGCAACCAAGAGACTTTTAAAACGAGATGATGAGCAGAACCAGGTTCTTGCATTTAAGAACCCATTTCCTGCAGTGTAAGTACAATGGGAAAACACAAACTAAACCACACACATTCTTTCGATAAACTTCTGCCCAGCAAAGTATTCATATGTTTGATTTCAACTTCACAGCATGTCAACCTGATTTACTCTCACTCAAGACAAAACTAAACCCATCACTGAGGTCAGCAAAAAGGGCTGCTGATGCAGCAGGAAGCCAAGCATTGCCTGCCCCAAACACCTGGAATATGAGCAAAAGGTTGAGTCCAGCTTACATCAGAAGAATTTCCCTTGGTTTGAGGACTGAAAATAATGATGTTATGATGAAGGCAGGGAACACAGCGTCTCACAAGATCAATAGTCCAAGTTCGTCCCAACTCTTCTCGTAATGTTTGTCTAATAGTCATGGCAGCATTGTTTGTGTTTGATGCCCCTCAGATAAACCCACTGCTGGTCTAGGGTTTTCTCCTACTGCAATAATGGGAAGGGATATCTAAACCTAGAGGTGTAATATGTAGTTAATAGCTTCAGCCTTCATAGGACAACATTTCTTCTGTTCTTTTTTTTTTTTTAAGATTTAAAGAAACTTACAAATTCGATGACCAGGGTCACTCATGATTTTGGAATTCATACTGTTTAGTTCACTGAGCTTTTAGAGTCTAACCCTGAAGAATATGGGGCAGCCAAGCTTCCCTTGATGACCCAATAACCCATTCCCAGTTCAAGAAAGCCATAGCAAAGTGCACTTTGTATGCCTGTATCTTTAAAAGAGGAAATTATTGTTCTGCATTTACCTTTATCAAACATAACCCTCTATCAACCATATTAATACGGGGAATCCAGAAACAATTTAATTATGCAATTTGTTTCTCAAAGGAGTTTTCTTTGCACTTTTTTTTAATTACTTTTATTGTAGTTTGGAATTCAATAAAAATCACCAGCACTGGGAATCATTACAACTGTTCTCCCTATGGAGAAGCAGAGAACCTCTGTGCCTTTAGATGTAATCAAACACCCTCAGCTTGTTAGCAATTTAAACATACACAATTAAATTTGACCAAACTTGAGTGCACTGAAGCTGTGTTCATATTATATCAACTAAATTACATCAGCAGTGGAGCTCAACAACACATAACACCCAATGTAGCTACCACATAATGAGAATAGATCTCAGCTGCTGAATTTTCATTTTCATTATCCTTCTGTGAATTTGTATTTCAAATGTCTTTCTGGTATTGTGGTCTGGTTCCCCATTCCTGCACCCTGATGTTGCCACTTTCATCTGTGTTTTCCTGGCCCAACTTTGTAATGCTCATTTTCTGCCAGATTTACTTTTCCCCAACATGTTAAAAATTCTACATAAATAGCCTTAACTACCTTGAAACTACTCTCATGATACATGCTAAATTGTGAGAATTCCACCTTAAAGCAATGATTCACACCACTTGGCTTAGTTGGAGCCATTTTCTTCCCAATGGACAAGTATGGGGATAAAAGTAGAACAGACAGAAGAAAAATGGCATTTAAAAGGAAGACATACAGAAGTCTCGCAGGGGAATAACCTGGCCAGCTGACCTTCCCTTTGAATTTTTGCCAGTGCAAATTAAGTAGCTAGTCTGCAGCACTTCTAGCAGCAGCATGGGAAGGAAGTTCTGCAGTGATTTTGGATGAAACACTTCCTCAATCCCCAACAACAGCGCATTAAATGTCAAAAACGGATAATAAAGAGGTGCTGGAAAACACGTTCTGAAAAACATGCCAAGAAAACAGAGGAGGGGATATGAACAAATGAAATGTCATAAAGCTAACAAACTTTAAAATTAAGTTTTGAAAGCCAAGGTAGAAACAAAGCATCCATTACTTTGACACTGTTTGCTATGCCTTAATACAAAACCAGTACCATATAGCAGAAATAACAGTAGAAGACACATTACAGGCAGTGCTTGAATAAAGTAAAAGGAGAAGGCCTTCGGCAAAAGGCAGAAAGCAACAGTTAAGTTTGTTACACCTCAAAGCTGGACTAGAAAACAACTATTTTATCCACAGATTTAGCTTTTCACCAAGATACCACCATCAGTCTGACATGAAATGGATTACATTAACTGCTTTGACCCATTGCTTTCTCCTCTGTAAACCAGAAGATAACAAATTTTACAAGTCTACAACATCTGACATAAATTTGTGTCAGTAAGAAAGTATTTTCATGTGCATCCACATACATTCACAATTTATTTCTACTTTCTAGTAGTACGCACTCATTTGACCTGACCTTTTTACCTTCTCTCTCTCTGCCCTAAATAGCAAAATTTCTCTAGATGGAGCCATATGGCATTTTTCTCTTCCCAGCACTTCAAATCTGATGTTCAGAATCCTTTGACACTTAAAACAGGTAACTGAAATCCAAAGCATCAGCCATGCTCGAAAGCTTTTCCAACAATAAAGTGTTGTGACTGGGGTATACAACATACAGGCAGGTGGACAAGCACACAACCGGATGCAGAAAGACCTGAAATCTAATTCTGCTTCTTGGTTTGATTTGCTCTATGGTTTTACTCAAGTTACTCTGTCTTGGGCTCATGTGAAACAGATAAAACATGTACCCCATCTATTTTCTACATGAAATTTTCTTGTGAGGAGGAAGAAGTCATGATGTCTCAAACACACACAGTCATTGTAACATCTAGGGAATTGGGTTTGTGCCTTAATCTTCCTGTATCGTAGCCTCTTGACTGTGAGATGAAAACTGCTACTTGACAGAAGAGTTCAGACTGTGCCAGAGGCCAGACAACCGGGTGATGAGTGTCTTCATAGTACCCACATGACAACAGATGCCCAGCAGTATCTGGACAAGGTGTTATAAATAAAACATTGGGCCAACTATATACTGGTGACAATAGAAAGAATTCTAAAAAGAATTGAAAAAAGAAAAAAAATATTCATTCCCTGAAGACTGCTTACAAGCTGAAGAATAATATTTCACCACTATATACTGCCAAGCATTATTCCATACTAAACAGCTTTATAAAAATAACTAAATTCCACATGCAAAAACAGTAGTTGAATAAAGAAACAAAATTCCAACATAAGAAAATAAGTCTTTACTGCTAGAGCAAGAGCTCTACTCTACCAGAATCACAGAATCATAGAATCCCTTTCTACTTCCACTGATTTAGCAATCAAGATACTCTAGACTGCAATGGGATTAACCTCAAAAACAATGCTGAGCATTTTAACAACCTCTGAGGTAGTTCATGGCTAAACTATTCATTGTACCATCTAAATACTGAAATACTTGTTTGTATATAGCTTAGGTTTTCAAAACAATTGTCAACCAGTTCATTTCCAGAAAACACAGTAATAAGAAAATAGCAAATATAAGGTGATGAAAGGGCACAAAGGAAATGTTAATGAAGCTACCTCAAGTTTGAAGTATATGGACAGAGGAAACAGCACCTGACAAGATCTCATGCAGGGGGAGCCCTGTTTGGATACACCTGTGAGTTAAGTCCAAATTATAAAGACCAATTAGACAAACCAAGCCTTCTACTGCTCTTTCTTTACAGTTTCATTCAGTGAAATCCTAATAGCCTGAACGACTACCAATATTATATTTTAGAGTTAGTAACTGCTTAAATGGACTAATTTTCACTTATTCAACTGCCATGATTTCAAATGAGAAACTAATCAACAGTCACATTTATTATCTGATATAATTTTAACACCCATTTAGCATTATGAAACTGTGTAACTACACAAGCACAAGTCAAAGTAGAGAAAAGTTTTTCTCATTTCAGAATCTGCAGTCAGACTTTTTAATTCAATATTTCTTAAATTCTTTTAAAAACATGCCACATGGAAATTTTTGCCATATAATGGAAGTCGTTCATGACAGTATCAGTAAGAATCTCACTAGATGATAGATACCGTATTACTGTGACACATAAATCTTCCATCAGTTGTCAAATCTAGTATTAAGGATAACCCTTTAGAAGCTATTAGGTTAAGTCAATTAAAAACTAAAAGCATATCGTAAAACAGATTAAAGGGTTAGCATGCACACAAAAGGATCTGTACATGAGATCACATCTCATTAAGATGTTTTGGTTGATCAGTGACTGAAAACATCCACTACACATTAACTGTGAAAAAAATATGTAACAATTCAGCCTTATTACACCATATGACTGTATTCTATAATGTCATAAAATGGAAGGTTCTCCATGTTCCCCTAACCTACAACACAAACTTGTACCATTGGCCACCCAGTTGTCTTAACCAAGAGAGGAATTTTTAATTATCTTGGACTGCTGATAGTCTCAGTGATTACAAAAGTAATTTATGCTACATTTAAACCTCTCCCTCAAATAAATTATTTTAATAATACTCCACTATCAACTTCATTCAAAATGTTTCTCAAAATACACATTACACAGAACAAGGTCTCTTCCTTTAACACAAAACAGCTTAATATTACACTAGTTAAGCACCAATAACAGTTTTAGAAATGCTTCAGCAAGATAGTATCTGACAAGTATTTATTGAAACTGCTAGTCTTACTGACTATAGTACTGCTTAAATTAGTGTTGCTGATGGAGCACAGTTTCTTTGATGTCCAAAACTAGGCACACTTTTGGCAGTTCAAAACCTAAAATGTACTAGAAGGAGAAGCGGGACTAGGAAAAAGGATTAATTTTGGCATACAGAAGTAAAGGTCCTCAAGACAGATATTGTGACGGACATCACCATGTGCTTCCTTTCACTGTCAAGTCTTCTAACAACTATTTATCCCACTACTGAAGTCTCTGGTCTAGTTCAGCCATGCAACAGAAAAACTATTGACTACAATACCCTAAAAATAACTATTCTAGGCACGGTTGTCAAGCATTGGACCAGGCTGTCCAGGATAATGGTTAAGTCACCATCCCTGGAGGTATTCAAAAGACATCTAGATGTGGTGCTTTGGGATAACGTCTAGTGGTGGAGTTTGCAGTGTTAGGTTAACAGTTGGACTTGATCTTAAGGGTCTTTTCCAACCTAAACAAGTCTGTGATTCAGTGGATTGCCCAACTGGCGACTAAACACAAACCAGTCAAGGGGCAAAGATGTTCATCTGCTGCAAAGCAGAAATACAGTCAGCACAAAACTCAAAAACTCTTTGGTCTGATTTCCTGAAGAAATGTAGCTTATGTAATTGGTAGAATAGAGAGCAGACTTTCTGTACAGGATGTAAAATTCAGCTGAACTTTGGCAAAGACAAAGTTTCAGATACACCAAAATGCTGTGCATTTTGTAAAAATCACAGCTGAAAAAAAGGATTTCTTTCTGGAGGCACAGTTTTAACCCATGTGTTCAACAAAGAGCAGAGAGCAGGCTAGTCAGCACCCACTCACCAGCGCCCTGTACCCATCTCAACAGCCCCACCACTGTCTGGCAGATACTGCAGGGGGAAGGAGCACAGAGTGTACTGTGGGCACAAAAGGGCCAGTTGATATACGTAAGACAAATCTATCGGAAACAGGGCTTCATTATTTCCATGCTCACAGATCACCTGTTTTGCTTGGAGCAGTGTTTTGTCAGTACTGTTATGTTATGCAAAGAATGTATTAAATTCTTAAATATTACATGAGATTTAATGGATTGTGTATCACATGCGGGAGGTCAAACAAGGAGGGTAATGTTCCATTCAGCCTTACAGATATAACTTAAAAAACAGACGCCTGCATTATACTTCAGGAAGCAAGTGCAGATTGAACATATGCCTGAGATGGGGAAAAGCAGGTTGAGAAGCAGAGGGAAAATAAATAAAATAGAATAAAAATAAAATAAAAATAAAAATTAGTGGGTTTAACAGTGCAATCTTCAATAATGTTCTCATCACTCTTTGTTATAAAAGAAACCCAAATTCCAGTTAGACTGTGACCAAACAGCTATGACACTGATGATACCAAAGTATCATCAGTACTATGTTACTTCCAAAGCCAATACTCCACAGTAAGGAAGTTTTACAGCATGGTCCCTTTTACAACCTCTTCTGCTTTCAGAAGCTGCATTTGTATGAATCTTTCCCTGTATTATTCCCTTATGCAACAGAATACTGCATTTGTTAAATTTTAAGTTCTTGTGTATGTTTGGAAAATCCTTGCAGGTCCAGTGGTAAGGACTCTGAACGTCCTTGCTACAGTACAGAAAACACATGAAGAATGGCAAAAAGTATCTTGACTTCTACTTTATGTCTATACCTTCATGTCAGAGACAAAAATACTCTAATTTTAGGTCCAGATGAATACATTAAGGCTTTAATTAAGATAAAGCTTTAAAGCTGGTATTGTTATAAAACTTCCATTTTCATAGCTTTTGGGAAAAAAATCAAAACAAAACATATGCAGCACAGCAACCACAGATATCTCAGTCTTTATTATTTGCTCCATCTGTTTTCAAATAACAGATTTTTCATACTATTAAAAAGTTTTTTTTGCAGGTACATTTATCATTTAAAATAACATAAGGAGTAAAAGAAAACAATTTTGCAAATATCCTGTTATACTGAAAATATATATATCTTGCAGTTTAGAATTTTATCAGAAGGTATATTGCTTATCACACTCTTCTGCAATGATTTTCCACTTACCACACGCATTGTACAAAATGGAAGAGTATAACACCACTGCCTGTAAGTATGCACGCATACAAAATTGAGCTAAAATAGGCTATAGTAGGATGAAAAACAAAATTTTAATTGCATTACTGAAAAAACCCTAAAAACCTCCAAAATCAGAACAGCTCCCCGCCTCAGTGTAAAAACAAAACCAGAAACCCACCCCCAAACCTCCATATTGTCAGACACAATATATGATTCCCAGTTCAAATTCTGAGGACTCTTAGATATAAGAATCATCTTAGAAGGAGGAGAAGAGAAAAACAAAGAATGCTTATTTTCTGCATGTAAATACATCCTATATTGGTAATGACTGTTTTCTATTACATTTTCTCTGGTTTCAATAATTGCATATTCATGTCTCTTTAAAAACATTCCTTTCAACTTTTCAAACTTACATAATTTCTAGTTACCAACTATGCATAACATTTGATGCAATGTTTAATTAAAGAATCGTGACAATTGGAAGCTAGAGTTTCCACAGCATCGGTAGGCATCTTGCTCTGCAGGAACAATATGATGAAGTACAAGCACAGGAACCATTTCTCTCAGTAAGTCAGAACTCTGGTAGTTCAGCAAGGTAAAACAACCTTTCAAATTTTCCATTTTGTCTGTGATTCTCTTCCAGCTAAAAATCCTAGCTGCTAGCAAAAGATGCACAAGGGTCTATGGAAGCACACACAGTGGGAGCCACAGCTTTTAGAAATGATAACTGAAAAGTGTAGCAAGTTCTACTGCAAATGCAACTTGGTGTTTCTCAGTTACTTGGAGCATTGACATAAGAAAGCATGGCTTTCAAACCAATACAATACCTGAAATGTAGCTATTCCTTCCTTCCAAACTTCAAGGTCAGTTCAAAACCTGCAGAACATCAGAGCTATCCAAAGTATTGTTTGCAAGAGATGAAGAACTACTAACGCTCTCTCTCATCTCATTGGGATGGTTAAATTCTTTCAGCTAAAGCCTTCCCATGAATTTCAACTGGAAAGGACTGGTAACAAGCATGGGCAATTTCAGCCCTGAGCACTAAAAGTTGTCAAGAATGTGAACAAATTAGATGTTCTGCTATTTTACCATGCAAACTATAGACAATACAGACATTTAAAGTGACAATCTTCTTGTAATATGCATTTGAAAAAGAATAACATAGCTAAAATACCCTAAACTTCCCTGCAAGGCACAATGTATGATTATTTTAAAGCTGACTCATTTCAGACAACCAGATTTTTGTTAGCACAATCTTTGCATAACTGTAAACACAGAGCTTTAAAAAAAAAAAAAAAAAAAAGGCCACACCCCCCCCCCTCTTTTGCTACTATTTTTGTTTGTCAGGTGTCTTCCAGATGGGCTTAAGCATACAGCCACACATGCTCCATTACTCTTATTTCCTTTTCTGTGCTCAGTTGCCTCCTTGCTGCTGCTGTATTATTTCTCAGCTTAAACATTCAAGAGAGGAGTAAAGAACCAAATTCTTTTGCACTGTCCTTTCAGACATTCTTACAACAACAAAAAGTAATAAAACATTCAGACTTGTCTAAGATTTAAAAGCTGTGTATCTTAAATGCTGAACAGGCCCTTTCAATTATATGATGTAGGATGAAATAGAGAAAATACAAAGCCACTTCACTGAACAAAATCATGCTTCACTGAAAGTGAAACCAAAAAATGCACAGAAATATAAAAAAGGAGAACAGGATTTTGGAAACATCCCACAGTTGCAATTTAGATGTAGTGATTAAACCAGAGTAGAACACATATGTCTACTGACATTTTACTTTGGAAGGTTTAAACCCCTTCACTTAAGGGTTCACAAGTCAGATTCAGCTACAGGGAAACAATTCGGCAATCTTCATTTACAACACACCCTATATTTACTAAGCAAAAGTCATTAGTAATAACAAACAGATCTGAACATAAAAAGAGCTGGTACCTGGGCTATAGGAAGGGCAGTCCATAAAGCATTGACTCCTCCTGCGACTCCTCCTGCTCCAATCTTTGTATACCAGCTGCTTCTCTTGACTTTAATGAATTTAATTTTTACTTTAATTATTTTAATGCCAGTATTTCTATAAGCAAATTTTGCTTTTCTTTCTTCAGGAAACCAATATGCAACTATAAACAATATGTGTATAAAATTATAATCCATATTCTGTAATATGTAAACGAGCACCCATTACTTAGAGGCCTAGATGAGCATAATATTACATAGTAATAGAAAACAGCTGCATTTTCCTTTTCCAAATGTTTGTATTTCTGAAGCATCCACTCTTTAAAATATTCTCCATACAAATCAAAACATGTTTTGCCTGAATGAAGGGCACAACAACAACAGTAGTTTTAAAACACTGCACTCCCTGCAATATTATGCAAACTAAACTTCAGTCTGAGTAGATAGGGTATTTCAATGGGTATGGCAACTAGAAAGGTTAGTGCTGTCAGGTGGCAGGGAGAAAAGCATGCTTTACTGCTGCACAGATTACCCACACCACCACCCAGGCAACCTCGATACTGTAACTATTTCGACATGTGTGGTTCTATTTAAGCTAGCCCACTTTTTGCCTTTGTTGCCACAAAAGTTTTTTTCTCTCTCTCTCTTCCTCTCTCTACACATACATAGGTACACACACACAGACTGACTCATGTAAGTATATGCAAAACACAAACATATCCAAGCACTCTAACTTTGCTAGTAAAGGTTAGCGTAAAACAAGGTTTATTTTAGCATTTCCTTCAAATGTCTTATGTACTGTCTTCCATGTCAGTAATAACTACAGGTAAAAATTACATGCACAGATTTATCAATCATTAGAAAATAACACACTCTTTCAAACCCTTATTACTCTTGTCCTGCAGCAGCTTACAGACTAACCTTTTGAGAGAGAAAACAGAAGCACAAAACCACTTAACAATGAGGGACAGTCTTCAAAATATATTAACTATTTTGGCTTCATCTGCCACAAAACTGTGTTCAAATATAATTCTGTAACCTGCACTACAGCAGTATCCAAAAGAAGCTAGGTTAGGCAAGAAGGTGGGTTTCCCCTTAAGTGGAAAACAGACATGGTTACAAACACACAGATGCAATCCTCTGCATGTCTACAGACTCTCATAAATGAATCCACACACAACTTGCAGCTGGAATTTCAAACATTTAATAAACTGTATCAATTCACTGTTTGCAAACCTACCTGAACTTAACAGGAATCAATTATTTTCTTTCCCATGTATCCCAAAATTACCTGCAATTGCAAAATGGTATCTCGTCTTTCACCTTACAAAATAACCTACTACTAGCAATTGAGTTGGCAACTCACAAACAACGTTTCTAATAGTTTTGTTGACTTTAATTACTCAATATAAGTTTTATTTTAACTTTCTAAAGATAGCTTCTGTATCTCGTCTTGAGTCTCTTGTGAGAAAATAATGACTTTTATTTTCTACGATTTTAACATTTATTAGAAAAAAAAAGACAAACTAAAAGAGGCCTTGGTATATACACAATACTAAAACCAACCTATGTTAACAATCAAGATTTGGCCTTCCTATAGTTTTAAACCATTTTCTGCAGTTAGTGGCAATTCTTTCTGGGAAGATAAAAGTGTTAGTTCCCATCTATGCCAAAATAAACTAACATCGAAAAATTAATCTTGTGTCTACACACTTTAAAGAAAAAAAAGAAAAAAATATATAAAATTCAAGCCCTTCAATTTTACAGGCCATAAAGATGACATCCTCTAAGACAGCAACCATTTATTAATCAGTATAACACTGGTATACCAGGAGGAAAATCTTTACTTGCTTTGACTTTGAAAAGAATTTCTCTGTTCTTAGAATTAAGTTACAGCAGAGAGGCCCTGTCAGCCCCTCTTCACCTTCTGTAGATTTGGGCCCTTTCCAGCTCAGGAAACTAACTGTACACTACAATGTGTAGCTCTTTGTGCAGCAACTCCTTTAGTTTTAAACTTATCAGTTAGGTGGTGGGAAGTCAAAAATATTTGAATAGATTACTGAGTTTTTAACTATATTACCCTTTTTTGAAAAACACTCATTATCTTGAAAGGCCATTACTAAACAAGTTCTAGTCAGAGCACAGGACAACAACTCTAACATGTCCTCTGTGTCACATTTTTTACCCATTGTTTCAGATACACCTTACTTTTGGAAAATGCAAATTCTCAGCTTCAAACCACAAGGCAAGCACTAAGCCCTAGGCTACACTAGCGAGTTGAACAGGGGTGAGTGTGCACATGTGCTTGTGTGCACACTTCAGCAGCTGGTAAACATCCAGACATATTAACCACCACACAGCAGCTGGAGCAAATCACATTCGGAAACCTTGCTGCATCTCCTATATGTTTTGGTATGTACTAACAGTTATTTCTACACTACAACTCAACAAAGAGCATATGAGTAAAGTGCAACTAAGCTAGACAGCCCTTCCAAAGGAAGAATTACACCAATACTAGAAACCCATAGTATAACGTTTTCTAATACAGTACATAATCCGGACATGGAGATTTTATTTTTTTAAGTGAAAAGCTGGTGTTCTGTTTCATGTACCTCAAGATACTTATAGTACCCACATATAATAAAGAACAAGCAAGAGCATCATGTATGTCACTAATACAATCACTATGCTGCATTTTTTCTAGTTAACCATAAACATGCAAACATTTGCATGAAGTAAGAGCTCTCAGTTATACTAAGAATAAACAACATGAGTACATGTCACTATGAAACACAGCATCAAGCAAGATTCACAACAGGTAAGTACCTGACACCCATGTATCTTAACTTTGAGTAGTGCTTCTTATCAATGCTCTCTTGCCTCTATTAACTGTTCCATGATATTCCTATGCTCATTTGCCAAAATCCCTCCATAAGTGTGCTTATAAACTGAATGCAACACTTCAGAGAGACAGCTATAATTATTTCAGATTTCAAAGCATATCTAAGAGCTTGCTGGCTCTTCTGCATGTCCCTGAACATCAGTTGGTAACCATCCTTCTAGATGTATCTATTTATGTAATTTTGGAAAGACTACAACAAACCTGGAGGTAGTGTAACTGAACAGCAAGATATTAAGAAACATTGATTGGAAAAAAAGCAAAAACCAAAAAATGGCAACTTCTGACTTTCACTGTATTTTGTTTTCACACCATTCACAAATTGTTTTGATGGAATTCAACTTAATTCGTTCTGTATCACCCAAAGACCCTAACAAGGCACTGAGAACAAGCATCAATGTTAATCATCATAACACCACAGATATTTTAATTTTTCTTAAAAAGTCAAAGCCAAGCAGCTATGTAATTACATTGCTTTCTTCTATAATTAGAAGATACGATATGCTGGGGAAAAGACTACATCAAGTCAACACGCCACCACAGCACAGTGTAAGGATGTAATCTGTGGCACAGCTGTGTGCGCCTCTTTAAGAAGGCTTCGATGAAAACCAATACCTCTAGGTTTCACTCCTGGCTGTTTATGTGAAGCTAAAGTTAGAAGCCAAGCTGAGCATCATCGGCAGGGGGTGGAGTGTCAAGACAAGTGTGTAGCCAAGTAAGAAGACGCAGAGGGAGCCTGATCTCGTTCTTACTAAACTAAGGAAATAAAGGAAGTAAATGAAAGACTTCTGCCAATAAATCTGACCTTGCAAAGCAGATTTTGAGGTGACAAAAAGGCAGATGTGTATTTTTAAGTAACATGAAATACAAGTGCATTTCATGGGGAACCAGTTACCGTTCTGCAACTTGTCTAAATGCCAATTATAGCAGACAATTTGAGCTAAATATAAAAAGCCACAAATCTCACAGTTTGAGGTAACTTCCAAGAAGGTGTTAAAGTTATGTTTGAAGCTATACAACAAGATTTCAGCCTTCTTATAATGAATATGTTGTTGCAGAACACCCAGGGAAGGACAACCATGCTAGTCAAAGCACCCCGTCATTTGTAGGAACAGAGAGGCTGAAGAGATTATGTGGACACTCCACATATTTCTGCAAAAACAACAGGAGGAATTTCCTGCTCTCAGAACTTCAGGGATGACCATATGACTGTGCAAAATATCAATGACAAGATTTTAGCTTACAGCATCAGTAATCTCCATATGCAACTAGGCTACAGTCACTCCTAACCGTGGCAGCTGGATTAGTGAGGCTGCCATAGGAATTCCATTATGTTTGACGTTCTGCAGCACAAGTAACCTGCAATAGGGAGAGGACAGGGATCCAGCCAGCAGACAGAGGCTTGCAGCCTACTGCACTTCAATTTTGTATTAAAATAATTCCTCCATTCTAACCTCTAGTGCAACAGATAGGCTGCCATCCCTGCACCAGCCAGAACTCAGAATACAGCTTACTTGACAGCTTATCAGATGGTTCTCTGCCTTTGAAACAGGCTCCTTCAACATTGAATACCACCAAGCTGCATCTTTTCTGTTCATGGTAATGTACTGCAGCCTTCAGCAGCAGCTGAGGACAATGGTTCCATCTGTCCTCTCTTTCTGGTTTGGAGCTGCATATTTTTCATCACTTCTCCTATGCTGCTCTAGCTGCTTGCAGGATGCAGCTGCCCAAGAAGCTTTCCCAACATGCTATGTTACAGTCAGTTACCTCATTACTGGAGAACAGTATTTTGTGCTGCTTTTGCCAGCCTCTCAAAGATAAATAACCAAGTGAAGCTTTAAATCCAGCTGCCAATAGCAATAGATATATATTAGGAAGTTGGACTGGATTTCAGTTTCTGCTCTACACATACAGTTGGGGGAAAAAAACAGCTTCCATAGAAACAGAGAAACTGAATAAAGTTGCTACAGTTTTCCGGGCTGAGAGCTCTAACTCTTCCTTCAGCAATGATCAGGCTGTAATACTACCTGTAAGCACCTATGCACAGGTGAGTATTCCTACACTTTAAGCAGCAAGGCCACTTGAATGGGTATTGAGAGCCCCGAATTCACCAACCCTGGAACACAGTTTAGAGCTTTACTTGGCCACAGATTGAATCTCAGCATCTTGCACCTCCTCTCATGCTGCATTTGTTAAAAGCTCTCTCGGCACGCTCAGATATGTACTTTCAGCTCCCCTTGGTCAAAAGATGCTGACACTTATCCTTAAGGACTTGCATGCAGCATCTGAGATTAGGTGGGCCTCTGCACAATTCCCCGTGCTACAGAGGTGGGCTCCAAGTTACCCTCAGAGGTTGGCCTGATGTCACAAGGATGCTGTTGATGCATTGACCAAGTTGTAGCAATATAATGCTTCAAGGAGTGGTAGGGCTGCCAACTGATCAACAAGGCAATCTAAGGGGTTTATACTGTGGCCTTCCATAAAAAACCAAACATGTTTGAGGAGACTTAATTCCCCCCTCGCGTCCTTCACTCTTTACAGAAAATAACTTCTAGGGAGCAAAAAGAAGTGGCAAAACCATCTATATCATCATCATCATCTTTCCCCACCACTACAGCAATAATATGGCGGGAGAGTGGGGAAAGTCAATTTTTCCAAGGTCACTCAGGCAGGTGCATCCTCAAAAGGGACAAAAACCAAAGGAAGCTTTCTCAAGACATTTGATTTTCCCTGCTGCATGCCATGACTGGAACCAAATCAACCAAAATCCTAATAAAAAAAGAAAGGTACAGACCTGGTTCAAACAGTAAATATTAAAGACTGTTCATAGAATAGTAAATATAGACATTTTTGATGTAAATATTTCATAATTTAATAAGAAAGTATTTTCTTGGCCAAAGAAGAAAAGCTGGTTTGTTGGGTTATTTTCTCTTTTTGTGTGGTTGGTTCTGAACATACTGAGCCAGTTTACTTTATACACTTTCATTCAGTATTTAAAAAAAAGTAAAATCTATATATCAACCCAGCCTCATTCTTCCCCAAACAGAGGCTCTTTTTCTGTACTCTAAGAAGTGTACTGTTGAGATTTATAGTCTCTTTAAAGGAAAGGTTTTCATATAGCTTAGAATTAATTTAGTCTTTGAGCTATCAAATTGTACTGCAAAATTGATCAAAAAGAAGAGGAGGACAGGGAAGGCAGGAAGTGAGCAGGACAAGCTCTTACAGGGCTCGTACTCAATGTTCTTCCAAGACAGCTATGCCCCAGCAAGAAAAATTCATATGGATAGTAACATGAATAGTAACTATTGCTAGCACAGATTTCTTAGTGACAGATTCTAGAGCAGCTTGACACTAGACTAAAATGAAGCTTGACTGTGTCCACATTTAAATATAACCTAGCTCTTTTCATTAATTTTTTCTGCAGAATAAAATACATTGTAGAACATTACATTTACAATGGGATATTTGTTTCTCTGTTACAAGAAACTGAAGTTAAAAATAAAACAAAACCCCACCACTTTTGAAAGGAATGCCCTCACTGTTTTTTCTATTTTTCTTATTATGCTATTTTTAACATCTATTCAAATGCTATTTTTCAGCCTTGCAGCCTCTCCAGTCTTAAACATTATGCAAAACCTCCAAGTTCTCTTTATTAATCTGTCTCTTAGATGATTTCCACCCAAATTAATTCTAAAAATATAACAAAGAAACCACTAATAGCACTACCCTGGTCTTCCAGTTACCCAGTGGTTACCATCCTACAAGCCACTGCTATACTGAAGTTAACTCTGTGAGAATTTAAAAAGCGGACATTTGCTTTAAAATAATGTAGTATGTTATGCTAGACTCTAACAAAAAAAAACTACTTACATTCTTCAGACTATAATTCAATGTCTTCTAGCTGTGGGTTTTACTCTCACTCACCAGCAAGGTACACCCACTTTGCACCAATATGCAGTGCTGGTAACTTTGAGATGAGGCAGGGGACAAAGAACTTGCGTTTCTCAAAGCACACTGGGACATAACCAAATACCAAGGAATATGTGACACTGATGAAATGATAAGAAGTGTGTTTGGAGTCTTGTTGCATAAACAGCAGTGTACCTGCTTACCACCACAAACTGAAGGCAGCTAAGTCTAAATAACATCACTAGTAGCTGAGCACCACCCTGAACCTCTCTCTCCTTGTAATCTGAAAGGAAAATTACGAGTGTGACCTGGATGAATCACATTCCCAGATGGACTTCCCAGTATTTTTTTCCTGGCTAGAAAGAATGACATTTTTTCCAGCTTACTGTGAAGCAATACCATCTCTGTTTGCAGTACCAATGAATCTAAGCAAGTATATCAAGAGACTCTAAGGTGTAGCTTACTGAACATTAAAAAACAAACAGAAAAAGACAGAAGCTTCATGCCTCCCATCTAACTCTGCTGTGAATGAGACTATGATTTGAGTGAATGATAAAAAGATCCCACTAAGCGTGAGAGGCCAGGTATATAAGAAATGCCCAGCTGGGTCAGGCCAATGGTTCATCTAGTCAAGAATGCATCTCTTAACAGGGCAAAAAAGGTACTATTTAGAGAGAATCCATAAGCCATGTTCTGTGTTCCACTCCCTTCACACTCTATCTGCTGACCATGAACTCTCCTAACACTCTTTTGAACCTGCCTACATAGCTTGTTTTCAAAACATCCTCTGGCTGCAAGTTGCATAAATTCACTACCTGCTACGTAAACAAATACTTTAATGTGTCTTAAACCAATTCCCAGTTTCATCAAGTGTCCTGTAATTCTGGTACTGCGGGATTTCTGTCAACAAGGGTTCCACATTCACCTTGCCCACCAACTTTATGGTTTTGTAAACCCTGATCATAATGCTCCTCTCACCCTCATATCTTCTTAATCAAGCCTTTTAAGCAACACAACTCCATACAAGGCAGCAATACCATTCCCTTGGACTGCGGGTTGTCATTCTTGTACCCTCCCTAAACTGTACCCTCTTAAGATGTGGACACAAAACCTGTGCCCAGTATTCAAAACGTGTTAGACACACCACTGTACTAAATAATAACAAAATGGCACCTATTTCTTCTCCTTGGTACCCTTTTCTCATGATGCCAAAATGCACTGCCCATGGTTTTCTGACTTTTTGGTTTTGGCTGCTGCTGCTCCACATTGCAGACAATAATCCTGGAGAACTGTCAATGACAACCACAAGGCCTCTTTTCCAAGTTGTAACCCTCAGTTCTGAGTTCAGCATCACACAAGCATGGTTTAGTGTAATTTTTTCCTTACTGGAAAAACTTATGTTTAAAAACCTATGTTTACCTATGCTGACATTCATCTACTGCGTTTTTGCCCACTTAGTTATGTGATGGCCTTCTGGAATTCCTCAGCACTGACACAGCTTCTAGCTACCCCAAAAGTAACAATAATACCGGTTTTCATGAGAACTAGAATTATTTTGAGCCTGGTGCAAGTTAACAAATCAAGCTGTTGTTCTGAGTGATGTCTAGAAGCCACAGGGAAGAGGCAACTGAGATCAGTCAAGTCCACTAGAGCTAGTTTTATCATTGTGGGAAAATTACCAGAGACAGGAGATTTATTAAGCAAGACAGAAATCACGCACAAAATTTAACCAAAACCAAAACAAAAAACACCACCACACACACATCGCTGATGATGGAGAACAGTACAAAACCTGCAATGGATTGTTTGTATAACCGCAGACTGTTCATGGATGTAGCTACTTGACCACTAT
This sequence comes from Melopsittacus undulatus, assembly GCF_012275295.1. Taxonomy (NCBI): domain Eukaryota; kingdom Metazoa; phylum Chordata; class Aves; order Psittaciformes; family Psittaculidae; genus Melopsittacus; species Melopsittacus undulatus. The sequence continues at coordinate 52,765,369 of NC_047532.1, read as the reverse complement.
TATGGAGGAAATTAGATGTCTTGTAACACCAGCTCTGGTGATGCACTAACACGGCAGCCAAACAGCAGGGTTACCAATATCATGTTGTATGTGTCAGTTGTCAGTCCTCACTTTCACCTTACAATGAAAAATTACTGTCAAGGAGATCTTCAAAACTGCCTTTTAAGAAGTTAATGTAAAAATCCAAGTAACATTGAAGAAATATTCTAATTAAAAATCGTACGAAAGATCGAAACAGGATTCTCCTGCCAAAGAGTTCTGTATTGGGGCAAAGCTGAATCACCACAATACCAACAGAAATTAAACAAAACTTACTGAAATTAAAGGCTACAACAGCTTATAACCAGCAACTGCAAGCAAAAAAGCCTAAAGAACTGTGATTGATGTTAGATCTTAAGAAAATAAGTATTTTGGCTCAGCTGCAACCATGAGCATTGATATATCACCATAGGAATTATCATCTGTCATCCCAAGGGCTGTTCCCTAAAGCAGATCACAGAGACTTCATGTGGCAAAAGTAGCAGATCTAAAGCTGAAAAAAAGAATGCTGGTAATTCCCACTTGTTGATGACTGCAGTTTGCCCTGTGAAAGAAAAGGAAGGGAAAAAACACCAACATAAACCAAAACCAACACAACACCTTTAGTCACCCCAAAAGTTAGTTTAAAGTCATTATTAAAACTGCATTCCCTCCTTTCTTGGCCAAAGGAATCAAAGACAGCTTTATGGCTGCTCTCTTGAGCAACAAATAATTTCAGACAAAAATTTTAAATATTAATTTCGTCAGATTTTATTGACTAGGCATCAAAAAGATGCTTAAAACATTGCATGTAACAACTAGCACGTACCACACTTGCTGAAAAAAAATGCTCTTAACCCTTCCCAAAAGAACCCCACTAACTTCCAGATTCCTGAACGCAAATGAACATCTGATTCCAACAGATTTAGGTTTGAAATCTACTTTCTCCATCTTCCCCCGAACGCATGTGTTGGGAACTTCTGATTATTTTGCTCAGAAACCTCTATTCTCTAAGAATCTTCCATCTTGGGTGATGGATACGTACCAACTTTCTTTTCCTGAAATTCTGAATGCTAAGAAACCTTGTAGCAGACCAGAACAAGCTGCTGAAGTACCTGGTACCAATGGGATGTTAACTTCTGCAACTGAAAGCCCTACACTTTCATCAAGGGTGCTGAAGCCCAGTCTGCTATTTTTCTTCGAGCCACCTAGACATAGCAATACCGCAGCACCACCAGCACCTCAGTGGGCTCACGATAGCAGTCACTCAAGATTGACCCCGGAAATGACAGTCTTGCTCAGAACATAGGAGAAGGAAAACTCCTATCTTCACACCCATGCTGATGGAGCTCGTCTAGCCTTGTATGGTCTTCCATCTGAGAGAAGGACACTTACAAAATCTATGACCCGCAGACTTTGCTGTCACTGTCCTAGCTCACTAGGCTGCGGCAGTTAAACCTCAGGTGTAAAGGGTGGGGCCAGTTCTGCACAAGCTGCACCTCACCTAAAACATCCACTGCGCAGGCTGGAAGGGCTTGGCTCTCACTTGTTGGTATGGACAGGTGAGGGTCGAACAGGCAGGTGACAAGGTGCATGGGAAGTTGCAGATCCAACCTTGCATGCGAGTGGACCAGCACATGGGTAGCTCAAGTTTACTCAGGAGATGACAGTCATGGTTGGACACTCCCTGGTTGCCTAAGCACCCTTTTCCAAACAGGTTTGCATACCCTTGGTCATCGTGCTTGTAGTAAGCGTGGTTAAAGCCCTTCCCAAAATCTTTGCTCATGAAGCCAAGCCATCAGTTTCCATCATCTTAACTCTGCTCTCCCCGTATGAATGTAAAGTGAGGCATAATGAATAATTAAAGGAAAAACTTCTGAAAGAAGAAAACCTGCTTTTGGTTCTAAATTGGCAAAACTTGTAAACATTATGCACTGTCTCTTGAATAAAAGTTTTGTTTTCCTACCAGTCATCCAGTAATGGGTATGGCAAAGTCACACTAAATATACAGAAGCTTTTGAACCTATTAGCAATGAACACAGCAAGCCCTCCCTTTAGTACCAAGACTGTCCAGTGCAGAGTATGGAAGCTGTGAGTATGCAGAGAAGCTATGCAAATCCATGTCACTCTTCTTCTCAGCTCTTCTCAACAAGGCACCTGCTGCTCTGCTGAATAAACTACTGTCATATTCTTCACACATCTGTCACCAAATAGCTGGGTGATAAAAAACACTTCAGGAGACAGAAACAAAACCAAAAACCACTTCACTCTTAAATGGAAAGAAAAGTATGAAGTGACTCTTCTATTAGTAACCTAATTCCACACAACAAGGAAGAAATCTCTTTACGATGTTTTCCTGCCTGAAAGCTTACGTGGGAGAAACATTTCAGCTTCTCTTCCTCCACATTAGAAAGGGTTTTTCTGGAAGAGTCAGAGCTGCCTTTTAGTTTCCCAAGCAGATGGAAAAGGCAAACCATGCTGTGGAGGGAGTGGGAGATTTCAGACCAGGAATAAATTAAAGGCTATCAAACATGGAAAGCATCAGTAAGTTTGGGGAAGAAAAAAAAAATGTATTTGTGTAATGAGGAATTTTACAAAGTAGGTTTTAATGCTGTTGCAGTGCCTACTTAAGGGAGAGCAGCTTGAAGCATTAAGCTGCATGGTGCTATGCACTCCTACGCGTGCAGCCTCTCAAACTTGACCATAGAACCAGCAGCTACAAACTCCTCTGGTGAGTATCAGGAAAGAGCAATTCAGCTGCATCACTGTTTCTTCACATAATCTGCTTATATTCCGATTCTAAACAGAGAATAGTGTTTACCTGAACATCTAACTAAAAACAATTCTTAGTATCATTAAAGGATACTGTTCTCTTAGCAAAAAAAAAAAAAAACAAACAAAAAAACCCCAAAAAATCTAAATATTCCTATCTACACAAATTTCTATCTTCCACTTTCCTTACAACTTAAATAAGCTTTACATTCAGAACAAGTCTGTTTAAATTCTTAAATAAAAGGTACAAGTAGTTCTTTGAAATGAAGCCATTCCTTTTATCCTACAAATTCTTCCCAACCTTGTCCAAGACTAGATGTTCTGTTCACTTCAATCACAGAAGACAGCAGAAAACCTTAGATACAATTTCATAAACTGAAGAAAACTATAAAATTCCACTGCTAATTTCACATATCTGCTGGTTTTCCCTTATATGACAAGTCTCTTACTCTGCAACCTGAACACAGCTTCTATTTTGGTTCTTCAAGTTTTATTTTCCTTACAACTTCTGTATGGAGAACCTATTTTCAAAACATTTTGAAACCTGTATATGCAACAACAACTTGTAAGCAAGTAAGTTGCCAGTGTACACAGATTCCTGACAAGAGCACAGGCTAACTCAGGTATCTGGTTCTTTACCCTGCCCATCCTGAGTTTGTTTAACTTAGTAAAGCATAAAAAGACTACTACTATCACATTTACTTTGGCATGTATACCTAGTCCTCCCCTAAAAAGCAATCCACCCCTCATAAATCAGAGGCAATAAATAACATCCTTTCTAATCTGTTTAAGACAGGCAAAAGCTCTATGTCAAACATTTCAGGTCACTTCTCTTTCCAATTCTCTGCCCTGTCCATTAGAGCAAATCTTTTAGAGAAACTGAACCTGCATTTGCCATTATAAAAAAAAATTGATTTAAATTTCCTTTAAAACATACAGTACTTAGTAAGAGAAAACTGAGGAGCTTACAAATGAAATTAAGATACTGCCTTAAAACTACACTTGCAACTTTTGATACTTCTTGGTTTATACCTCTATCCACAGCGGAAAAGCAACATTCACAGTCATTTTTAAGTCTCTGAAAGGCTGCCCCAGAAACATTGAAGCTGAAGTGGCCCGTCTAGTCTCAAATCACTGACTGAATGGAAGATCAGTTGGCTAGAAGTGTTCACATGTTTTCAGTTACATCTGTTCCATTCTGTTTGAGCCAATTACTAATTTGAGGTTCCTTGGACTGGGACTTTCAACTAATAAGGCATTAAGTTAACAAGAGAAATGATGCACGTGATGATGACAGGTTAGTACATCCAAGATGATTATCTCTTATCCTACATCTGTTATGAATCGGTCATGCTTGACTACAAGGTAATGGACACAGTATAAAGGAGCAAACTTTAAACAGTTTAATCAAAGAATTTTCAGCAAGATCAAACTACACCATTCTGTCAATCCTTTAAGAGAATCTTTTAGGTAAATGATAATGGGTTTTGCTGGTAGATCAGTTCCTTTCTGAAATTCTAAGTTAATTTCAGAAGTCTCTGAACTTCTTCCTGAAGGCAAAGACACACAGCAAACTTCCACTGGAAAACTAGCCTGTCTCTTCTGTGTGGCAGAGCACAGCTGTGGAAGGAAAAGGGTGTGCTCTCTTTGAAGTCTCATTATTAGCACTTGTATATGTTAAATATAGTTCTCCCTCCTCCACGGCTCGAGGGATCGCGCTGTGCATTTTGATGCCTCTTGCTTGTCTGTACCAGCTGTCTGGCTGGTGCTCTCTCCTGGGTGCCCCCAAAACAGGAACCTCCCAAGCTATCTGGTTTCATCATCCCTGAAATCACTGAAGATTTAAATTTAGATGACTACAGTCATAAAATTAAGGAGTTAGAAGCTCTCTTCCCCCTTCTACAGTTCCAGGTTGTTTTATGGGAGTTACCACATCTGTCTCAGCTCTGCTGCACTGAGAAGCTGCTGCATGTGTAGCTGACGCAAGCTAAGCAAAGCACACTACACACAATGTACAATGATTGTAGGGAGTGAGGAAGACATATCATCTGTCATCTGCTTTGTAACAAAATATCACTTGACATTAAAAGGGACCCAATTCTTACTAAATAATGAAAGATGTGCCTTTCAAGAAGATCACTGTCATTCTTAAATACCGATCAGCAAGTAGAGACAGCAAGACAGATTACAGGGTAATGAAAGCACACAGAGGAAAGGAAGTTGGTATCCGCACCAAATTCCTGGTTACAACTTTATAATGCAGACTTAAAAAAATCCCCCACTGCCAGCACTTCTGGACAAGTTTCAGCAGAAACAGCTATCAGGATGGAGGAGGGGGAGAAAGCCTGATGACTAGAGTTTTGTGAACAGGGTGAGGCTTATTGATCTGGGGTTTATGAAGACTTTTAATCTCGGCAGCCGCAGAATGTTACATATTTGGACAACACCCAGCCAGAGCTGTACAGGAACTGTAGTGATAACCAGAGATAATGATTATTCCTAGTGTTTGCACTGCAACAGCATACAGGAGCCTCAGTCACAGCTGAAGGCCTCACTTTACTGGCTGCTGAACAAACAAAGTAAAATGACAGTCCCTGTCCCAGCAGACCTATATGGAAGGAAAAAAAGAGACAAGTAGATACATCAGAGCACAGGGAATAGCAGCACAATATTTCCCAACATGTCATGAGCCACATATACAAGTTACCAAAAGGCCAAAACTGGGCTGCTTCTTAATAACATATGGCTGCAATTGCATAACTATTCAACATCTCTCCTATATCCTCATCAGAGAACTTCCTTCCAAACAGAGAGGCTTTTCACATTCAACTGCTCTTAGCAGGACACACATCATTAAAAGAGAGTGCTTGCAGTTGGGCTTGTGTGTTTTCATTCATTCCCTCTCTTTCAACCTACCATCATCTAAAGCCTTAGAAAGGATTTTTCCGAGGTGAGCAGCTCCAGAGAGGGGCCTTCAACCCCGGAGCGAGGGGAAACCCCGTATCCAGGAGCCTCAGCTCTGAGCGGCCAGAGCCACTGAGGGAGCCTCAAGCCCTCGCCAGGCCTTGCCCAGGAGCCGGCAGCTCAGCTCATGTGAGCAGGGACTCACAGGGGGCGGCACCGGGAGGGATGACACCGCCCTGCCCTGAGCAGGGACAACCGTCCCCGGGGACAGCGGGAAAAGTGCGTGCCGCGGCCGCTGGCGCCAGCAGCGCAAACGGGCAGCGAGCGGGGTGGTGAGCGCTCGCCTCAGGCTGAGGGCCCGGTCTGGGAGCTCTGCCCTGGCTGCCCCGGCCCAGGAGAGGGGAGGCTGCGGTGCAGAGAGTGCCTGCACTGGTCTGCTGAGGGGAGGGTGCACAATGGGCAGGGCTGCACTGCAGAAGGGGCTGAGCTGCGGGATGCTGTCAATAGGCTGCAAGATGTCAGGGAAGCTGAGAGGAAGCAGGACTGCTTGCTCCAGGACCAAACAGTGCGGGGGCCACAAGCGTCCACCATATCGCATACACGAAAGGAGGGTGTTAAAATGCAGGAAGCTGGGAGCTAGTACCAAAAAAAAAAAAAAAAAAAAAAAGAGGAAGAGGACAATTAGAGCAAGGGGCTACCTTCAAATTCCAATGTCCCCACCCAGAACCGCTTTACAGTTCTGCAGGGAGCTAACGAGGAAACACACACCCCACCAAATGAACATGGTGCTGATGCACCAGTGAAGAGGATGAGTGCCTCCAGGAAGAAGCCGATGGTGACAAACAGCTACTTTGAAGGCACAGAGGCACTCATCTGTCTCAAGGGGGGCTGGGATCAGGGATGTTGCTGAGAGGCTGCCTGGACTAGTAAATCCCACTGACTATTACCCACTTCTTGTGGTCCATGTAGGTGCCAGTGACATAGACAGCAGTAACCTCAGAATCATTAAGGGCTACAGAGGCCTCTGATGATGGTGTTATTGCTTCCAAACTCAGCCCAGTGAGCCCACTGCAGAGGTCACCCATCAGGTATCCCATACATGAATTTCTAGACTTCTACTTTTTAAGTAAAAATTTAATTAATTAATTTTGGTCTTCGGGACCTGCTCTCTATTTGGTGTTTCCTGCAAAGATCCGGAAGATTTTTCTTTGAAGTTCATTATTTTTCCCCTCTTCTACCCCTCCCTTCTAGTCCTGAAACATGAGGAAAAAAATATATATATTTCATCTTCTTTGAAAGAAGGCCTTGAGTTTTAATCATTTAATCCTTGTTACAAAAACAATTAAGCACACATCTGTTCCTCACTCTCAAATAAAATGTAAAATGGTGAAAAGCCCAAATCAAAACAATTGCTTGTAGATGTGAGAAACAAAACCTATAATCTACCCTATGACACAAAAAAATGCATCACTCCCATCCCCCCCTTCTAGTGCTTAACAGCAAAGTAAATTACTTGATCTATTCCCTTCATGTCAAAAGTCAAATGCTGGGCAAGATAAACTAACAGCTCATCTGCTATTGATCATAACAGGCTTCCAGAATAAGCCTCAAACATTGTATTTGTTCTACTAGCTAACTGTTACAAGAGAGTTTAGTATGACACATTTCCCAAGAAACCAGATCTGCAAGCACAGAGAGAAGACAGATACCCTTTCAGGATAGCTATTCAATAGAAAATAAACCAAAACCGACAAGCCCCTTATCTCACTACATAATTCAGCACAATCACTCCCATTTCTGTTAGTAACTGGAAGAATTCCAGGGTTTTGTTTTGTGTTTTTTTTTTAAACAAAAAAAAAAAAAAAAAAAAAACCGAGCCAACAAACTGCAACAAAAGAAAGTCTCTCTGCACATCTGAAAGACCCCCAAAATCACTGGACTCATTACCACTCCTAAGCAGCTTCTAACCAGAAGTGCTCTGTGCCATTTCAGTATACCTGGCCCAGAACATCTGAGTCAGAACCATATAAGGAGATGCATATCCTTCTAGAGCAGAAACTGAAAACCAAACAGGAAGCCCAGAAGCTTCTAAAGCATGCACTAGAGTAATCATAAAGGACACGATTTGGCTGCTAAACATCAAATGGGTTTATAAAAAGACAAAAGAATCTTTGTGCATAAGGCTCACTTCCAGCTATTAGACTTAGAGAGTTTCTATGATCCTAATGCAGGAAATAACAAAACCCCTTCTGCTTCACACTATCAGTATAATCAAGGCAGTTTTCATCCTGGACCAGTGAAATAAGCACTCTGAAAACTGAATGAAAACATTGCAAGGAGATGAGCATAGTTTCATGCCTACTTTAAACCAGTACAAGCCAGTCCAGCTGTTTCCTTAAATTTTCCCACTTGCTTTACACAGCCCTACAACACACAGCATCTCCTCCTCTGCCCAGGCACAAAAGACTGCATAGCAGCACAATGAATTGGATCTGAATTAAAAATTGATTTCTCCCCTCCCCAAGCCAGGTTACTTTTAGCTTAGATTAGGTCCCTGATGTAGCTGCCTGCTCAGCTACGGGAATGCTTCTACTTGAGCAGAGGAGATGGCAGGATGGGAGCAGAAGTAAGAATACTTCTTCAAAATGACACTATGGAAAGTAGTAGTGAAAGCATGGTGTACGAGCATGCCTGAAGCCTCATGCAGGTACTCGTGTACAAGCCCCATCCATGCTCTGAACAGACAGGGCACAAAATCTTCCTTGTCTGTAGGCTGTTCAGGGACACATCTGAACCTCACCTGTTCCAGTAACCCTTTCTTCTTCCTGGGAAAGAGGAGGTACATATAAGACAGCATGCTCAGCTCAGCAACTTGATTCAACACAGGAATATAATACCATAAACTGTGATCAAAACTGTAAAGTACTTACTGAGGCAGGGGGAATCTGGTTTAGTCAGATGGAACTTGAGCTGATGACTGAACCTGAATAACCATTCATACCTGCGGTCCATATAAGTAAACAAAGTCACTGAACTTACCATGGTTAAAATGATACCCTGTTGTAAAAAAAGCCCCACTCAAACACAACACCAAACAAAAAAAAAATAAAAAAACCAACCCCAAAACCCTCAACTGCTATGAAGTGTCTCTGTGTCTCCCCCTAAGTTCTAAACAAATCACTTTATGCCATCATTTTATTTTACCCAGAACAGTCACTACTATGCCTGGTATGAAAGTGCTAACTTTCTTAATTCACGCTTTTTGTTTCTCTGTACAAGTCTGTACACAGACCAGTCATTTTTTTTTTCTTGCTTTATCAAAGCCTTGTGTGTGAGGACACTGACACAAAATAACTTGGTATTATTCAGCCAAATCAGAACACCCTATGTTCAATAAACGGAAGTATAAAACAGATTTTACAAACCTATGACATACATGTCAGAAATATTTCACAAGTGATTTTTGTTTCAAATATTTGATTACCCTTTTTCTCTGGAAAACAATGCTCTTCAGCAGATTGGCTTGAACAGCACAAAGCACACAACCCTAATGCTCACATACACTTCTGCAGGAAAGAAAGAACTAGAGAAAACAAAAGTTCAATGGCATTCACTATCAGCTTTTAAATACTCATAAAGAACCCTTGGAAAAGAGCATTTCCAAACACACAGCAGCATTACAGCATTGCAAACCCTATCTACTTCCCCCTACTCTGTCTATACTACTAAGGAAACTCCACTCCAGTGAAGTCGATGGACATTCTGTTACCAATTTTTAAATGACAAAATACCTCCAAGAGTGTGCAAAGGAATTAGCAAAGTCACATCTTCCTGCTGCCTTCAGGATAATAGCACAAAAGACTACCTGGCTTAAAAATTCAGCTGTGGTACAGAGAAAGAAAACTAACCTTATTTTTCCAAGGCATGACAAACTGCAAAGAGATCCTAAGGCACCTATGGACAGAAGGAAGAAAGCCTGGGGAGATATGTCACAAGCAGAAGGTGAAACTGCTTGAAATGCCAAATGGATGGGCTGGACAGCCCTTCAAAAGGAGATGCTATCACGCAGCATAGGTGAGCTAAGCTTGCACTGAACATCTGAAACAATATGTTGAATGTTTTGGTTCAGCTTATTTCTGGTTTCCATACCACTGCTAATAATAAACTGCCAGACAGCAACTTAAAAGTGTGACCTTCAGCTGCTGAAGCACAATGAACTTGGAGGAATCCTGGCATTGACAAACACATCCACTGAGAGATACCAAATATTTGCACTGCCAGAGATACTTAAAGCAGAAGAAAACTACTCATCCATCTGGATTGGTGGATTTCCATGTGTCTGTAAAGAAGAGGAACATAACCTGAACACAGTAACTCAAAAAAGAGCTAAAGTTCCCTCACTTCCTGCTCAGAAAATCCTCATTGTTTGGATGAGCCACTAAATTAACTTCAGCTGTAGAGAAAATGACTCATTAAATAGAACAATCAAAAATTTCACTGGAGAGAGGGGGAGGAGGTAAGGAGGAACTTTAACCTTTCCCTTCTCCTGCCAAATGCATGATAGGGTTGTTTGAAAAACACAAACAGAGCAGGGTGACACTTCTTCATAAATAAAGTTTTAAACAGAAAGCTACAGAAAATTAAGGAAAAAAAAAAAGGCCAAGCTACAGATGCCTGTAGTAGCTCTTGGAGCATTTTAACCCTCCAACTGTACTCAAATACACCTGGAAACGTTGCATGGAGCAGCAGAAAGGCAAAGCTATCTTTAAGAGGTGACTTCTATGGTAGATCATGTTAGAAGTTCAACAAACAGTTAAAAGCTTAAGTTTTGTTTTTACAGTCACACATCTGCCAGCTAACATGTGCTCAGTTTTGGATCACACCACACAGGATGATGTGAAAAAGATTTTTAAATAAAATACAAATTTTCTTCCACAGACTTAATCTGAGTTGCTCTGAGATCAGCAGGAAATGTTTCAGGGAAACTGATGTTTCCTTCTATCAGTCAGTTACTTATTGAATCCTTTTTTAACTACTAAATTTGAACAGGAACTGGGGGCAGAAGGTTGAGAACCCTGCCCGTTTCTCATATGACATCTTGAGTATCCATATGAGAAGGTCTGAAAGACAGCTGTCTGAAGCCATTACACGTACTTTGCATTTTCACCTGAAAATGTTTTCCACATATTTGACCTTATCTAAACTGGAAAGGCTAATTTGTCAATGTGGATTTTGGTTTTGGTGGTAAAGGTTTGTTTGAGATGATGACTAACAGACAGTTAAAACAGTGTGAACACCAAAGGAGCAGGTGCAGGTTTGCCAGTAAAATACATCTTTTTTCAGATATACCTTACTATTTTTCAACCTGAACGAAAGCAAGCCATAATGGAGAAGTGTGGGTTTTTTAACAGCATAAATACACTTATATTGCATTCACACTTAACATTAGTACCTGCAGGGCAACTGAAGCAGTGAATCTATTTTGATAAAACCTCTGTGAAGGCTTCTGGGGCTGAGGGATGGGTGGTACTGCTGGTTCTGAGCAGCTTGCACCTGATCTGATCTGATCTGATCACACCTCACTGAAACTGCAGTTTCACAGCAACTATGCAGGCAGGTGATTTCAAACAGAATTTTTGCAGTTGGCAAAAGCAGAACCCAGACCAGAAGCAGCAGTAGTGTAGACCAAGACAACTGTGGTTTCAAGAAGAATATAAGGCACCAATCACATAAGGTGTTCTACTTTAAGTTTGAAATAACCCAGGTCCAGACTGGGAGAAAAAAGAAGCTTAAATGCTGCCTGAAGGAATATAGCAGATGAGGTTTCACAGCTGGCCTTAACCAAACTAGGAGCAAACTGATGCCTAGAGAAATAAGTCCAGCATTCCCACCTAAATACATTTCCAACTGCTCCCCTGTATCATCAAGTGTGAGCAACCACAGGTGATGGCAAATACAACTTTCCAAAGGACTACATGGTTAAGAAGAAAGCAACAACAGGGTGGCCTTCAATTAAAGCTGATGTCAAAACTGTACCCTGCATTTTGTTTCTACAGTGGAACAATTACCCATACTTATCACAGCGCTTTCTGGACATGATTCTGTCCTATGTGTCTTCATGAACCAAACCTGAGGACTCAAACAAAGTTACAACAATGGTAAAAATTCTGACTATAGGATATGGAGATAAAGCCAGAGCCACAAAATCAAGATTCCAGATAGTAATTTTTATCACTCCTGACTTCACAAAAACACCTTCAAAAAGTTACAGTGAAGATCAGTAAGAAGACACTATAAGAGTGTATTGGTTAAAAACAGGTCACAAAGCTCTAGAAACAATAGGAGCCCTGAAATGTAAAAGCTTTCAGAAAGTGCTCTGTAGTCATGTTTATTCTCAGTATATAGCAGTCCTGCTTAATAGTCTTTTGTTTTTACCTGTTCCTTCAACCTAAATACAAATGCTGAAATGTGACCCAAATACATAAGCCACAATTAACATCACAGGAGTTATTTGATAAAGAAATAAAAGCTGATGAGCTACTCTAACAACCATAGAAGTAAACAAGCTTGAATGAAGATAGATCAAACATCTCACCAATCTTCAGGAGCCGTGTATTTGGAAAAGATGAAACACCCAAGGTAGGAGATAAATTAGACATTAAATTACGGATCATTTTGTAGCACTTTAGAACTAACTCATTACCACAGCTAATTAAAATTAATGGGGACTTGTTATTAACTCACACAGAACAGTGCAGTAACAGCTTACAGACAGGAAAAAAAAAAAGGGATACATTCTAAACTAAGCCATGTTGCCCTTGTCCCATCAACTTCAAGTAGGTAGAGCAATTTACATGAACTGAAGATTCCTTCCCTTTCCCACCAAGATAAGAAATACTTCATAGCATACTCATGTAGAAGGATCATCATTCAAACCTTCCTCCAAAATATGTCTACACAAATGTTAGCAACATCTTACACCTCTAACAATTCTTGGCACATCAATGCTTTCCACTACTGCAATCCTGTAATGTTATCAGTGTAACTTCATTCATACCTCTGTTTAAAATTTTATACCAGCCTATCAAGCTAAAAGATTATGAATCATTCAAGCCATTAAAGCCCAATTACATCAACTGAAATTTGAGTTTCCTAGCGCTATTCCAATTTCTCCTTCTGCTCATTCAGCCCCTGTACCCCTTCCTACACACCTTTCCCTTGTATAACCTTGTGAAACTTCTCTTGTAGGAGACCTACTAACCAGCTCACCAATTTACACAGCCTGCCTGTCAGTTTTATCCTTCAATACATTTAACCACTATTTCTCTGTATTTGTGGTTTTATCCTCTTCTCTCACCCTCCTGCCTCCTATCATTTCATGTATTGTCTGCTTCTCCTTCTCTGGATCAGATGAAGTCCTGTAACCAGGACTTTTCTGTTCCTACACTTTATTTCTGCATGATCATATCAGTTCAAATACATTTAATTATCATGTATGTACTGACACTTGTCTTCACGGTGGATTAAATCAAATTACAGTGATTAAAATAATCAAATTTAGATTAGCAAATGAGGAAACTTAGCTTTTTATGTTCTTAATGGTCATTCTCAAAGAGTGATAACCACTAAATCACACTGATCTGAAATATAACCTTTCAGTTTAGCATTTGGTATAGTCCCTAGTTAGACAATACCATTAGTGTATATTTATGCAGATCCTTGATATAAAATTAATGACCAGTACAGGTTGCTATTTGCTAGCTGGTTAAATTTTATATTTATGACTTTTCAAGCTGTGTTCGAATGAAAGTCAGGATGAAACTGTGAAACTGTATGCTCTCCATTTAGTTATCGGTTAACTAAAAACTAACAAAATACCTTGAACATGTAAGTTGCTTAACATTATAAACTTTGCATTTAAAGATCATTTCCTTTCTTTTTTTAAACAACCTCTATTTAACAGGTGAAATTGTGCAGGCTTGGCTACTATAAGATTCAGCATTTCAGATTGTTCAAAGCTCATGTTTTTTTTTTTCACTAAAAAACTTTAGAAAGGAAATCAGTTTTCTGATCTTTTCAGTTTCTCTCACCCAACTTTGAATAAACTACTCATGTAATTAGACTAGTCATACACTAAAATGAAAATAAATTTCTCTGGATATCTACTGAAGCAGCTGCTGTTCTCAAAAGTGAGTTTTTAGCACTTCAAACAGATTCTGGATACTTCACCAATCATATTCACTAGATCAATGGTTTTATTTTCTCTAAGCACTTGTCAGATATATTGATTGAAAGGTCTGTCTTAATTTAGGTACTATTCGTATATTACAGCATTTTTAGTCCTCAACACACACTTATTTTTGAGAAAGCATTACTCAAATACTTCAACCTGAACCACCCCACTTTCTCAGCCTCAGTTTGCCTTCTCTAGGGATACGCTACCACCACCTCAGGGTCAAAACAGAATTTAAAAGAAAGGTAAATATTTGCTGTCTTCCTGGGAAAGTATTACATAGAAAGGAGGGGAAAAGAGGGTATGTGCATATGGGGAATTGCATCAGTGTAAATTAGAGAGTTTTATCAAGCTGGTAAATGTCCATGTAGGCAATTCCTTTGCTTTAAAGGGTATTTCCTAATTAAAAATAGGCACCCCATTTTCCAGAGCCTTCCTACTGAAGAAACATCTCATCACAACCGCCCAGTTAGATCAAATTGGGTGGCTGGCTGTTTTTGTTGTGTGCATGATAATACAAAGACTCTCCAAGTTCCTGCTCAACAAAGGCTTGTGTGAAACAGGCTTTGAAGACACAATAACATTCCTCTTGCGAGTTTCAAGCCTGGAGGCTAAAAGCACCAAGTAACTATTCATTCCTCCATCCTGAGACACATTCCTAACCTAGTTCAAAGGCCTGAAAAAACATGCCCTAGCTACGTGCCTGCACACCTTCAGAAGGGCTTTTCCCTTGTATCAGAGCTTGCGAGGGAAAGAAGTTTCACACAGAAAAGAATTAAGTGTATTTAAGAGGTTTGTTTCATTTTTCAGAACCCTCAAATTGTTTAAAGTATCCCAAACTGTCTTGCATATAAATTATCAGCTATGTTAATCCATTTTAGAATACATTTTCACAATTTACCTGTTTAAACTGCTATGTTCACATGCAGTGCACCGAAGGCAGAAGATACTACTTCTTTAACTTAACTGTTCCCAAGAAGCAACCATGGAGGAAGGAGTGTGCACAGCAGTTGTAAAAAAATCACACATGGCTATCCACCCATATCAGGAAATCCAAGGAATTCAAGAACATTCTGCATCATGTTCACCAGATGATGATAAAGTCAACAAAATACAAGATTATTTCCAAAATACTAACACTATAACAAATATTAACTTTCAATGAGAAAAATATTTACAGTTTTCATCCTACAGCTTCCTAAACAAACTAATTTTCTCTTTATGCGTTTTATTTTGCTGTTTCTCAGAAATCCAAATGCCATTATGAGCAAAAGGGGGAAAGGTAAACAGTTACCAAATAATATGTCCACCTAACTATAGCTGTCATTTACTTGTATGGAACCAGCACAGAGATACAGCAGGAGCACACACATGAGAGTAAAGGCAGCTGAGACCACCCTTTTCAGTAAAGCAAAGCTGCTTAAATCTGCCCAAACATCTCACAGGACCACACCCTGAATGTGCCAGGGAGCCTGCTTTATGAGATACCTGAACGACATACAGTCGTAGACAAACAGCAAGTTTTTCTCTGTTTGTAATGGTTTTCAGTACACCTAAGTTTCAGGTTTCCTTACTGGTATTTTATTTTACGTATGTGATCAAGCAATTTAGTATTTGTGCATTTCCCTTTGTTTTTCAAAAGGCACAGAACAGTATTTTGCAGTTTAGTTGCCACTAGTTAAAAAAAAAAAAAAGTAAAAAAAAAATCAACTGTGTTCTGCAATACAGAAAAACAGAAGTGGACAAGTGCTAAAAATACCGTAACTCAGCAAAGCATGAAGGGATGGTATACTGTGCCTGTGCTCTGCAAGCAGCAAAGTAAAAAAGAGAAATAGGGTAAATGTAGCAGGTCAGAGCCATTTTTTTCACTTAAAGCAGTTCCTACATGTCCAAAATATATTTTAGTCCTCCTAAGGATTTCAGTCACTTTCATTTTCAACAGATGAAAAAGGCTGCAGTGAATTTACCATCACTGCAAAAATGTATGTATTGCTCATTTTTTCGTTCATGCAGCTATGACACAGATCTTCATTCCCACCAAAACAAGCAATACCTCACTGACATCTACATGCTGTTTCAAATCCTCTGGGCAAGCCCAGCTGTCCTACTACCTCTTTCAAGGACTGTGCAGCTGGGCTACCTGCCATTGGTCACTTGCACGAGACACAACTGTACTATGAAAGGAAAATCCCCACTGGCTATGTCCTAAAGCAGAAAAAAAGCAAGAGAACATTTTCTCAGCCACAACTGACTGAAAAATTTGTCACTTTATTTCCTTGTCATTCCATAACATTCTGCTCCATATATGCTACATTTTGCTATTTTGAAGTAACAAGTGATTAGTTACTTGTGATCAGGCATTACAGGAGACGAATCAGCAATTATGACAGCACAAAGTTTTCTGAGGAAACAAAAATGAATCCCATCTTTCAGAGACCACTCAGACAATGTCTCCGTCATCTACCTACAGTGCCTGCAAGAGTCAGAAATGGAACAGCCACCATTTCAGCACAAGTGCTCAACCTTTATTTCTCTGGGCATCACCATTAAAGAGCGAGTACCATGACAAAGCACACTGAACCATGCCAGGAAAGACAGCAGACTACCAGCCCTATGACATGATAGGCACAGGCACAGCAAAACACATTATGTTGCACCTCTGTCTCCTCCAGAAAAGTTCTTTTTTCCTGTTGTTTAGTATCAGTATGAAGGCTCTTACACACCACATGCATCACTGCTGACACTGACCCCCAAACACTTTACCAATTCCTTGCATAGAAATCATCAGACTAAACTGGGAAGTTACTGAAGACCACAGTCTCCTTGCTCTAGTGGTTTTCTACTATTTCAGCAAAGTTACTTAGGCTTGCCCACCAGCACTGCCCTGGTGCAAAACACATACAAAGGGGTTCTGAGATCCAAGTTTGAAGCCAAGAGGTCTCCCCTGTCACTTGCTCCCTGTTACCTAGGGGTTAAAATCTCCTTTTCTAACACAGCAATCTTGTCTTCAAAAAAGCAGACAGCTATGCTTAAGATGAATTACCATCGAGTGTTTTAATCTAAAGATTCCCACACTGATAACGCATCAGCTGTCACTCTACATGTCTTTTTGCATCTTTCATACACAGCACAGGGCTCAGGAAGCTCAAGTCAGAACTGAGGCAAGCAAGTCACAGTTTCAGCTATGGGGTTTCAAGCTACCCACCTCCCTCTGCTGTCATTTACAAACTGATAAACAGCAAGACCCCAGCTGACATATGCTGTACAAGGAGCAATAAACTCAATCCTCTACCTCCCATCTAGATTTCCTGAGGTTCTTTTACTCTATCAACCAAGACATGCCTTCTCCACAACTCTGGACACAGTGTTTGAACATGGATAATTACTAGTCACTAGATGGCTGGTGTCTTGTAAGGAGAATGAAGTGGACTTGCAGACTGGGGTTGGATTTTGAAGGGTTTTAAAGTCTACAATTCAGTAAAATAAGAGCAGAAGGAACCCATACATTCCAATGGTTTAGTTTCCTCCACTGCACATTTGAGCTTTCTACTCCTTCATGGAACTGTGCCACTGAAGGGAAGCTCCAGTGCACAGACTAGTCATGTATTTTATTGACTGGCAAAGCCGAGTTTGTGAAGATCCTGACTCATGTTACATCTTAACAAATATTTGTGCACCGCACTGGAAGCCAGACTGCTGAAACTGGACAAGAACCAAGGCTGATAGATAATTCACATTTTTCCTATTCACACACATTCTGTACTTCAAAGAAAGATTGTAGAATGTTTATGTGCCATAGTCAGTTACAAATATCAACCTACACAATGAGGAGGGAGAAGAAACAGAGTCAAAGCTGTACATGTTCCCAGACTACTACTTTCCTGTATTTTATAACATGTACCATCAGACAGTTCAAATGTACAAGTAACACTTCAACAGCTCTACTAGCTGTAAAGTGTACAACATAATTCCATTCTTCCTGAAGCGTATCTTATTTGAAAATTTAACAGGTTATTTCTTTCACATCTCCAGCTTCCAAAAAAACTGATTTTACAGCAGTTGACAAAATATATGCAGGCAAGTCTTTTGTGATACGCCATGGGACTGATATGTTTCACCTTCAGCCCGGGAGGCTGACACCCCATCTTCTAACTAGACTCCCAAATTATTACAAGCAGTTGAACACACACAAACTTTCACTGTCTGACCTACCTGATCAAAAACTACTCAGAATAAAATACACTTTGCAATTACCCAAGGTTAAATCTCTAATAGTCTTCAGAGAACATGACCTAGATATGTCAAACATGATCAGAGAGATATATATCGAGACATCGTTTAGTTAGTTAAGAGTGCCAGGCTTATTTAAATCTCCTTTATCTGCTCACACCTTGTTTTTTGTTGTATTTTCCCTCATTTCTGCAAGCCAAGAATAAAGTTGTTAAACTTGAGCCTCTTTTAAATTACCAAAATCTTTCCTTTACTACCTCTCTCATATACTCAAATAATAATAATCATGATAACCATTTATCAAAAATGAAAAAAAGATGTAAAAATAAAATGTTATTCACTTTTATAAATAAGTATTCTAATATAGCAGATTATGTACAGATGACCAAAAGCGAACTTTTAGTATTCTGACAAATTGGGAATTCAGATGTACTTGTTAATATACGTGTTGCAGCTCCTACCACAAAATTGAAAGCATAAGATCTTCTGTAAGAAACCAAAATAATTTTGCTGTTTGAAATTTCCTTTTACAAGATACTCCTTAAATTAAACAATTTTAAGAGAATCTACTAACCCATAAGACAAACAATGAAAGTAATGAACCCAGTTTTAATCAAATTTATAACTAAGCAACAGAGTATAAAGAACAAATACTGCAGTTGAAAAAAAAACCAAAACCCCCAAACACAAGTGTGACTACAGTTCTCCTTTCATTCTATGTATATGATGAAATCAATGGGTTTTAATGTTAAAATTCACTCATTCTTATGTATCTTGTAGTTAATTAAGACTTCTACCTGTGGTTTACTGCTGTGGCTGTGACAGTGATGCTACAAGACAAAGAACTCATGGACAAAGAGCCAGAGGCAAAATCAGCCCTACTATGCACATCATCCTGTTAAGGTCAGCAGAATATCCAAATAATAGTAAAAAAATAAAAAAATAGTCTAATCACAAGTAAGGAACACACACACTTTGTAACACAGCATCTATCCTAGTAATAAAGATCAAAAGGAAAATACAGAAGTAAAAACACCTTCAGGAAAGTGTAAGTCCATGCAAAATGAGCACCTCTAGAACACTCTCTGTACATATCCAGGCTTTCCACATTTCTCTACACTCATCCTCAAACTTTCATGTAACATCCTCCCAATTCCCTTCAGATCACGAATACCTTGCAGTTCTCTCCACCCACATCATCATGCCACAGTTTCTCTGTGTCCCCTAAGTAACTCCCATTGCTCATTTCCATCTCTCTCCAATACCAGTTTCTACAACTATTCCCCAGCCTGTACCTCTAATTCCCCATTATCTTATGTCACTATCCCATAGTCTCTCCACCAGCCACAGCATGGGTCCCGTGACAGCATTTCCTCCTCTTTTTCCCCCTCTTAAGAGTACTGTACTTCATAATTCTGTCAATTAGTTTTAATTGAAACATGGCACAGAGGTTAAATCTAGTATCAAAATAGCTTTGGAAAAGAGTATCTATTTTTCTTCCATAACACTGGACACCAAAATTATTTTTTTAAGCTTATGTTCACTTGTGACTTTACTTATACAAAAGTTAGCACTGAACAAACCCACTTTCAGAACTTCAATAAACAGGAAGAAAACACCCACTTTCATCACAACCAACCTATTACACAGTTGCTGCAACTTGTTCAAAAGAATATTCAAGTACACTTTACTTTCAGTACTTGCACTCATGTATTTATAGTCATGAAAACTGTATAGTGCTAAGGAACGTCAAAATTTCAGCTACTATAAAGCACTCCTGAAACAACGCAACAGACTGAAGATATTGGTCAAATAACATTCCCATGGCACAGCTGCTTGCTGCATTTTATTTAAGAGTTGTAATTCTCTATTTACGAGTGTTATCTAAGGAAACGTGATCTCTCCACAGTTGCTAGTTAAAAATGAGCATCATCCTTGCCCTGCAATGTCCTGCTGCATTTTCAAATTTAAACCACATTCAGAAACCAGTTTAAACACTGACTAAACATGAAACCTGTGTGCTAAAGAAGTCCAGATAGTACTTCATAATCAATTGATTTGGTTTATAAATCATACAGTTCCAATTTTTAAGCCAGGAAAACAAAAAAGTCCCAAGAAATTTCTTATTAGAATCAAGAGCGGGGGGGGGGGGGGGGGGAGGAGGGTATAATCAATACTACAATGTAATATAGCTAGTTTAAAGGAACTAATCTACTGTCTAAATTAAAAAAAAAAACAACAAACCCTCAAAAACATAAAAACATTAACTATAAGTTGGTCATCTTGTTAAACAGAAGAGTTGCAAATACACAGCTATGTGGAGACAGGCTCAATTTTGGCAAATACATATGAGGAAAAACTGGTGTGTGCATACAGTAAGAAATGCACTGTTTTGTCTACACTAATACCCATAAAACATTCATATCTTACTGGTATTTTCTTTGGTGCTGACACAAAACTGAAGAAACTTCTGTTCTTTCAGTTTTGGAAACAGCCTCCCCCAAAAAGCATAATTTAATTGTACATGTTTTGGTATTTTCTGTGTTTCTATTGTTTCACCTTGAGTTTTTAACTTGAGGAAACAAAACCAACTATTACAAAGTATTAAAGAAATACAACAAAAAACCCAGGTATATTATAAAGGGATTAAATTAGTAGTTTCCTGTTTACCATTATGCATATTTTCATGAGACCCAAACAAATGTTTAGCTCTTCCCCTCAGTAGTGTTTTTCTTTAACTGCAACCAGAAAAAAGGCATAACAACCATATAGATGCCACTGTACTTTATTCCCATCATACTATATTCCCATTGTACTGTATTCCATTTTCTTACATCACCAAAAAAACCCAAACCACCCATGCACTGGGTGAAATAGAACCATTAAAGCTGCAAAAGAGCCAAGTTACCACTTGCTCATGCTAAACATACTCTATTTGGTGTTATTAACACTCACTTTCATGAGTTCTCAGACTCATGAACAAAATGGAAATGAGGCAGGGGAATAATGGCTTTGCTTTGAAGCTTTGGAGATCAAAGCCACATACCTGGATTCATGCTACTAGTCTACAACAGCCTTTCCTGTTTCTCCAGAGCCAACATCTAATGGTTTCCTTTCTTGAATATTTTTTGACTACATACTTAGAACACAAGCTATCAGTGGTTCACCTTCAAACCCCCTGTGCATTCTAGGAGCCCTCTCTTCCCACAGCAAACCCAAAAGCAGGATCCACAGTATATCCACAAAATCTGCTCATACTGTACTGGATTTGTGTGGCAAGGTTTTGGTAGCAGGGGGGCTACAGAGGTGGCTTCAGTGAAAAGCTGCCAGAAGCTTCCCCTGTGTCCAATAGAGCCAATGTTAGCCAGTTCCAGGATGGACCTGCTGGCCAAGGCCAAGCCATCAGTGACGTCAGTACCACCTCTGGGATAACATATTTAACGGAAGGGGGAAAAACCCTGCACAACTGCAGCTGGAGAGAGGAGTGAGAATTGACAAAACAACTCTGCAGACACTAAGGTCAGCTAAAGTCAAGAAGAAGACGCTCCAGGAACAACTGCACATGGATTTTTCAGGAGCACAGTTTTGCTTAAGGTGCTCAACAACTTTTTCAGGCATGTGCAAACAGACTGTTTGCAGGCCTGTAAATCACTCACCTCCAGGAAGATTTTCTCAATAACAGCATAAGGTATAATCTACATGGTGGCCCTGCCAAACCTAAGTTCCATCTCCAAAGCAAAAAAATGGTATGAGGGCATGTAAAAAAACAGCTGTAATAATGGTTTAACACAGACAAAATATTGTTAGGGTTATTTTTCTCCTTAACACACTCAACAACAGATGAGATAGTTGGGTTGAATTTTGCAAGAAAAGTTTCATTGGATGGCAAGAAACCTAGCACAGGAAATAGGAGCCTAGAGAGTTAATGTCTGAAAAAGCTACAAGCAACTAACACAGCCTTATAGTGGGAAGGGAAAGGGAACAACCATGGCTACAAAGTTCCCATATAATTATAGCCTGACTCTTCCCCTGCATCCCAGAAGCTGTGCTTGCTCAGTCCAATCCTAATTTGGGGAAATACGAATGAACTTCAAACAGCAATTACTCTATTAGGCACTACTTTTCACAACATTGCTCTAAAAAACTTCTCCATATTTTTCAGCACGTTCTTGCATCAGGTCTTCCACATCCTGATGCTCCACTGAACAGGATAGTCACAGCCGGGGTATCTACCTACCACCATGATGGAGAACACTGCCACAGCTTTCATGTTAAAGATGACACACAGGATCAAATGAAGTTGTTTACACTTGGGAAAAAGCTGTGTAAGTAAACAATTATGACACTGCTCTCCCCCAGACCTGCATTCTCATACTCTTGCACACATTCATTATTTATCCACATGCTAAAAAAAAGATTTTTCTCTCACACTTGCTCCCCCAATCTTAGCCCACAACAGAGGGGGGAAAAGGTGATGCTCTGAGCAATGCGACTTATAGCACAACATGCTGTATCCTCTGGCAAAAATTCCCTCCTAAAGAGTTCGTAACACCAATGCTGCCCTAGGCAGATACGGATTCCCAGGATAGCGAGAGGCATCTGAAGACAGTCTAGACAGGCTCTTGCAAGCACATCCCAGAGCAGGAGAAGGGTGTGGCAGCATAAGTCTGGTCATAATGTATTGTGACAGCCAGCACATCCCTGTCAGTACCCACAGAAATAATCATTTCCTACCATATACTGTTTGAACCAGACCAGCAAGATCTGCACTGATCTTAAATCTTACCTTGAACTTTGAAATTAACCTGACATTCATAGGTCACGTTAAGACTAACACCTAATATTGCATTGTTCTAACAGGCAACAGCAGCAAGGGCCAAGTAGCAATGCTCAGAGACTGGTTTGGTTTTGTTCAGGTTATAAGGATGGAATACATATAAAAATTGTGAACATACGATCCCAGGCATTGTACCATGACCAGCCCCCAGTGTTCCCTTGAGCAGAGCTAACAAGTAACACAGTAAGTTTGTTACACTTAGGATGTAAACATTGGCATGAGATTCATCCCCTAATGTCATTGCATATATTCATAACTACTTTCACAACTGTGATTGCTGCTGCTCAAGTATGTAGAGAACTACTGAAGTCAAGTGTTGCAGCAAGATTAACTGTGTAGCTGTTTACCAGTGCTTGTCTGCACTGAAATAGTCTCCACCTTCCAGGAAAGGACTCACACAGGTACACTGTACTTTCTGCGCTCTAAATAAGATGCATTTGTTATGCACTGCATGAAGTTCCCACATAGCAGAAACATCACATTACTTGTAACATGCTCTTACTCATCTCACATGCCTGCACTCAACGTGTAATGGCCTAGGTGAAGTTTGTTTTCCCAAATTAAAATGAAAAACTGTAAGGAAAAATAGAACACATAAGCAAGTGCCACACAGTTCATACAACCGGCTCCTTACGCAGTTTGTAACAGTTGTGAGCACAGGACAGCCACACTCAGTATCCCCTGAAACACAAGTGATACATATAATGCTCTCTAGGCTTTGAAATCCACTTTCAAGTTCAAAGCACCTTCCAAACAAAACTGAATTAACACTCATCACAGCCCTGTGAGGTAGATGCCATCAGCCATGTTTTGCACACGGGAAAGCAAAAGCTGGCATGGTTGGCCACAGTAGTGATTACTGACCAAACTAGGATTACAATGTGAGTTTCCTGCTTCCAGCCCTATGCTATACCTAACACAGTTCTTGTTCTTCCCCCTACACACAGGTCTGAAGCATACCCAATTCTGAAAAGTAAAGAAATGCAGCAACACAGTAAACACAGTATCTTATTCCCACCTGAACAGGTGCATCCAAGAAGCAACCCACCCCAGCCCACGCAGGGCAGGTGAGGGCCATTCGCAGGAATGCTGTGCTCCGGGATGCTCTTGCTACTAACACATACCGCAGATATTAAGGCCAAAACACACCAGGAAACCAACCTGACGCGTCACAGCCCTGTCACTCGGGCCGCTCCCCAGGCCTCCCCATGGGAGCACAGCGGCCGCCGCCAGCCGGCATTCCCCACGGCAACAAACCACAACGCGCGGCCGCCCCATCTCGGCTTTCTCCCGTCACAGAGACGCCCGGGGCCGTTCAACTCCCGGAGCGGAGCCGCGGCTCCCCCCGGCTCACCTTCCCCGGCAGGCGCCCAGCTCCTACATCTCTTCTCGCTTCTGGAAGCTGATGCTGGCGTACGCGCTCAAGTCGTCGCTGGAGTGACCGCTCCCGCGAGGCTGGCCCGCGGGCTTCGGCGGCGGCGGCTGCTTCCCACCCGGCAGAGCGGCGCCCTCGGCGGGGTGGTGGAGGTGGTGCCGGCGGTGGCTGAAGTCTTTCACCAAGTCCAGGTCGATGTAGTTGAGCCCGTTCTCTTGAGCGGGGGCGGTCCCCAGCTCCCGGCGGCCCGCGGGGGCCCCGGCCGCCTCCCCCGCTGCGTGCCGCAGCCATACGTTCTCGAAGGAGGCCGAGCTGTGCCGCTTCACCTCCTCGGCGCCCCCCGCGCCGCCACAGGGGAAGGGCGCCCCGAGCCCGCCGCCGCCCGCTGCTCCGCGAGCAGCGCTAGGCGTGGAGGAGAAGGTCTCAGAGCTGTGCCTCCGCCGGCCGCCCTGCGGGTCGGCGCGGATCACCTTGGCGCTCTGGTTGCGGCCAGGGCTGATGCTGACGAGGGTGAAGGCGCTGCCCGCGCCAGGGCCCCCAAGCAGGGAGGAGGAACGCGGCGGTGCCGCCGACAGCTCGGCCGGTGGCCGCGGCAGCTCCGGGGATGCCGTCGACGCCGCCGCCGGCGAGGGCTTCTCGGCGGCGGAGCGACCCGCCCGCACGTCGGCGTAGCTGAGCAGGCGGGCAGGCGAACACGGGGAAGGGCTATCGGTGCAGTCCGAGCAAGAACCCCCTGCGGCGGCGCCCCCCAGCTGCATTATTACGTAGTCCCGGCCGCTGGGGGCGGCTCCTCGGCCGGGCCGGGCCGTGGGTCCTGACCGTCCGGCGGCGAAGCCGGGCGTGCAGGGGGGCCGCGGCGGCCCCAGCTCCATGTTCATGTACTCTCCAGCAGCTTCGCTGCCGGGCGGCGGGGGCAAGCCCAGCCCCAGAACGGCTGAGGGGAAGGCCGGCTTGTCGCCGGCGATGAACTCGATGTTGACATACTCGCCGGGGCTCTTGGGCTCCGGGGGCAGGAGGAGCGGGGGCTGCTCCCGGGCCCGCGGCAGGGTGCTCGCCTTGGGGCCGCCCAGCGACAGCCGCGTGGGTCGCGCCAGGCGGCCCTTGGTCTGCACGGCCGTGTCCACCTTGCGCGGGGGCTGCGCTTGCAGCGGGGGGCCGCCCTCTGTGCCACCGCCACCGCCACCCAGGCTGTCGCTGCTCGTGGAGGAGGATGAGTCTTCGGCGGCGTAGAGGAGGCGGCCGGAGCCGAGAGCGATGCGAGGCTGAGGGCTGCCCTCCTCACCCGCCACCGCCGGCCCGCTGCCGCCCCGCCGGTGCACGTGCTTGAAGGAGCGCGGCAGAGAGAAGTAGGAGTAGATGGGCTTGTGGTGGGCTGTGGCGGCGACCTCCTCGACACCCGGCTGCCCCACACTCCCGAAATAGCAGTCAGGCGGAGTGCTAGTGGTGGAGCCGCTGGCTGGGGACATGTTAATATAGTCGCTGCCACCACAGGGGAGCTTCCCTTCGTTGCTCTCCACTGAGAGTTTTGGGTGGTGGCCGGCGCCATTCGCCCAGATCTTGCCATAGCCCGCAGAGCCGCTCTCAGGGGAGTAGCTGCCACTGGGGGACATCATCATGTAGCCATTGGAGTCCACCGTGGCTGGAGGGTGACGGCCCCCCCTGCCAGGGTTGATGATCTGCTGTGGCGCCGATACACTCTTAGGACTCATGGGCATGTAGTCTCCGCCCTTGGGGGGCCCCCCGCCGCTGGGCACAGGAGCTACACCAGGTGACATGGGCATGTACCCATCATCCGTGTGGGGGGCAGAGTTGGTCCGATGATGGCTGCTATCCAGGTGGTGCATCTCCAGACACTCCTCTGGGTAGGAGTGAGTGGGTACAAAGGCTGAGTGACGGTAGGAGGGCAGCCGGCTGCTACCACAGGGGTAAGAAGGCAGCATCTCTGTGTACTCCTCAATGGAGGCCACAGAAGACTGTGAGGGTGTCTTCTGATGGGAGATGGTGGGTGAAGTGCCTGCAGAATGAGTCCGCTTCCTGAATGCCTTCTCCAAGTCAGCAACCTCCTCGCTACCACCTCGAGGACAGCATGGTGTGCTAGGGTAGCGGGGCTGCTGCTGCAGGTGGCATGTGCGGGGGATGAAATGCCCATTGGGGGCTGCAAGACTGCAGCAGGAGGAGGTGGCCTTCCCCCCCATGCAGATGTAGTTGAGCTCTTCATCACCCCGAGCTGGTGGGGTGTGTCCCAGTGAATCTGGGGTCACACTGCGAAAAGAGCTGCGAAAGTCACACGGGCTGGAACCATACTCATCAGAAGAAATAAATCCACCATCACTAGGGGAGCCAGAAACAGAAGCACTAGACCTTCGTGGAAACAGGCAGTCTGAGGTTGAGCCATGGCCACTAGTGCTGCTGGATGACAGGCTGACTGGACTGGTGGCTGAAGGAGAGCAGCGTGAAGAAGGCATTGGGATGGACCGGCTGTGGTTGAGTGGAGGATGGAGCCTGGAGTTGCCACGGTGTCTGTGTGAATGGGTACGGCTGGCACTGGGACTAACTGGGCTACCATCCACAGAGGCAGGCCTTGACATCGTGCCTTCCCCATCACTCGATGCTCGAACCCGGAAAGAGCTGGGTTTGCCACCTGTACCTCCACCACCAGCGGGAGAGGTGGCCGTGACGCTCTCAGTTCTGGACCGGCGACTGAGTCCCACTTGGCTAGGTGGAGGGTTGTTGACGTGGTGCCTACTTCGAAGAGGCACAGAGATGGGGTTGGAACAGTTTGAGGAGGACTGGCTCTTGCTGCGGGGCCTAAATTCCTCACTCATGGCTCGCATGGCCTCCAGGATGGTTTCATGCATGTTCTGTGCCACCACCGAGTCATCCACCTGCATCCAGAACTCACCGGGCCCAGTGACTGCCGAGCGCCCCACCTCAATGAAGAAGAAGTTCTCAGAGTGACCGCAGCGGCGGATATTGAGCAGCTGCAGCACCACAGCAGCAGCATCTGAATTCAGCTTCACAAAGCTGATAGTCTTGTTAGTCAGGCACAGGCGGTAGATGCCAATCAGGTTCTTTGTCTGGCCTAGGCCCTTAGGCTTCAGAATTACTTGCCAAACTTCCTTAAAAGCTGGGCCAGGGGCTACCTCACCATAGCTGTCCTCACCTGCTTCCCCCAGTCCTGCACTGCTGCCTCCAAAGGTGACGTCGCTGTGGTGGTGGTGGTGATGGTGATGGAGGTGGTGGTGTCCCTTGGCCCTGTTGTGCAACTGCAGCAGTGCTTGGTACCAGCTTTCCTGTTCAGGCTCGCTGTCAGCTGCAATGGCAAAGTGCTCGTCCTTGGTGTAGAGGGCCACCAGGTGCTTGTTCTTGGAGTCAGCCCGTTTGTTGATATTGAAGCAGCTTTCTAGTGGGATGGAGCGCTTAGGGGCCCCTGACTTATGTCTCCATTTCTTCTCATTCTCGTAATATTCCAGCCGTGCAGGTCCAGACTCACTGGCTGCCCTCAGCACAAAAAAACGTTTATGCATGCTCTTGGGTTTGCGCAAGTAACCCACCTTTCTGACATCTGAGAAGAAGCCCTCGTTGTTATCTGTGGGGCTAGCCATGATGAGAGGTGGTGGAGCTGCTACTGCAGCTAGCAGTCTGCAAGACACCAGAGCAGCCAAGCCAGCTGGAAAAGGCAACCACCTAAAATAAAATAAAATTCATGCAACAACAATTAAAAAAAAAGGCAGCAAAATAGCTCAGGATCCTCTTCTGAGAATGGGACGGGGGAGGGACAGAGGCAGGGTGAGAGCAGCTGTTCAGTGGCAGAGGCAGCTTCCAGCACCAAATCAGTGTGCGTTGCTGTTTATGCCCAGATCGCCCTTAGATGGGTAAGCGCGTCCTTAAAAAGTCCAGTCCCGATCAGTCCAGACGAAAGTCTCGTCCCAAGAGCAGCCGCCGGGAAAGAGAAATGCATCTTCCCCTGCGGGGGTCGTGCTCCGCTGGGGCCGGGAACGGGCGGGGGTCCTTCCTCCGCTCCCTGCGCCCCTTCCCCGGCTCAAGTTTGCCTCCGCGAGTAGCGATTTCTGTTGCAGATTAAATATCCTCTTGGGGGCGGAGACTGTTTTGCAAAGTCCGGGGTTTGCACCCAAAAATACACGTTGCTTCCCCCTCTTCCCTCTCCTCCAAAAAAAAGCGAAAACCAAGAGGAAAAAAAAAAAGCCAAAAAAAAAGAGAAAAGGCCGCCCACAACGCAACCCCCCTCTTCCCCAAATATCAGCGCTGAGGTTGCTGCGGCTTCTCCCGCTCGGGCGTGCGGAGGAGGCTGGCGACCCCATTCAGTCCCATCTCGTTAGGCAGAGAAAGTGCCATTTCCACACACGGCGCAGCCCGGCAGCGGCGGGAGGGGAGGCCGCCCGAGTGCCGAAGGAACATCCTCTCTTCCTCCTCTTCATTCCAGTCTGCAGCGCCTCAGCAGCCGGCGGCGCGGCCCCCTCCCGTGCCCCAGGCCGGCGGGGGAACGGGCACCGCCGCAGCTACTCCCTCTCCACCGGCTTCTTCACTGAGTTTCCCGGCGCCCCGCACCAAAACAGGCGGCGGGGGCCGCGCTCGCCAGTCCAGCCCACTCCGCCTGCCGCCGCCGCCGCGGCTCAGGCTCACTCCAAGGAGAACAACACGTGACGGCGCCAGTGCGTGGACCATCCCCGGAGCCGCCGCCGCCGCCAGGCTCCGGGCCAGCCCAGCGCCGCGGCCCCGCGGCCCGCCCCGGCGCTCCCCGCCCTCCCTCCCTGCCCTCATTCAGCGCGGCCGCGAGGGCCGCCACCGCCAGGCCCGGCCCCGCTCTGCACCGCCCGCCAGGGGCCGCGCCCCCATTGGTGCTGCCTCCTGTCCGTCACAGCGGCGGCGGCGCCCGGCCAGGCTGAGACGCGGCGCGTAGTAAAGAGGCGTAGACGCCATTCAGCGGCATGTTATTTATAACCGCGGCCGGCCGCCTCTGCAGTGTGGCGGCTTTCGCCGCGGCGGGCCCGGCCGAGTGGAAAGCTTCCCCCTGCCTTCTTTCCCGCAGCCTTTGTCGCCAAGCCCGCACGGCGGGACAGGCCTCACTGCGGAACCACCGTCACCGCCCCACCTCAGGGCGAGGCAGCCGCGCGGTCGCAGGCCGCTGGGAGGAGAGCCGGGCTCGCTCCCCCCCCCCCCCCCATCCCCTCCACCCGCGGCCTACGGCGAGAGACGGGGCCTGGCCGGGCGGTGGCAGTGGGAGCGTACCCGCCCGCCTTCCCCGCTCGGCTGGGGACCGTTCCGCTCCGTGGCAGCCGCTTTCCGGCTAGTACGTGGCCCGAAGCAGCGCGTCCTCGGCTCTGCCAGCACGCTTGTTCCCCGAATAAAGCGCTGGCGGGGAGCGGGAGGCTGGGCGCTACCCCCATGGCGTGCGGCAGGGAGGCCGAGGGAAGTGCCCCAGAGGAGTTTCTCTCGTGTAGTGTCAAGCAGTTAACCGTATTTCCCAGAACCATTATATGCTAAATTAAACTGAATATTCAGCGTGATCTGCTGTTTACAGGGCTGAAATGTACCGTACGCATAACTTACCACTTAAGTAGGAAACAAGCGTTGCAAGCCAGGTCTGAAAAATAAATTGCTCAACGCTGCCATCTCCAGGACAGTTCAAACTGGTCCCAGTCCATCTCTGCATTCCGCAGAAACGACCTGCTCGTAGGTTTAATCTTCTGTTTACTTGTTTTCTTAACTCCGTTTCTTCTGCTACCTGACCCTGGATACCCCCAGCGCAGTGCTGGCACTGTCCTGCCAGAGCAAGCTGTTCCCCAGCTGGTTGGAGGTGAAAGCATAGTAGCAATGCTCAGTCCTACTTCAAGGTAGACACAATAGAAATTATACTATTGTTTGGATTTATGTAGATCAAAACATGGAACAAATAAGTGACAGGGTTTTCTAATGCATCTGCGTTACAAAATTTGTTATCAGGGAGATCATGGTTGTACAATTATTTGAGAAGTTAGCTTGTCAAAAGATGAAAATGTCCTCTGAAACTGTTGCGGAAAATCATGGAGAACGCAGGCAGGACAACATGCAGCATAGCAAGCCACCCTCTTGTGCGATCCTACAAGTAACATCATAAACCATAGCATTGTTTAAAGTGTTTACCAAAGACAGGATGACAATTTGTGACACAGAAACAGAGTCTAGCTGGTAAGACACAAAGAATGAGAAGGAAAAATATTAATCCGTGCTATAACAATAACCTAAATAATCTATTTTTTTTCCTCCACTTCACACTGTAGTTCATTATGGCAAAACCAAGTATCTGTACTGAAAGTAAATCTGTTATACGTACTTTGAGATAAAGCTTACTACAAATGAAACATGCTGCCATCTTCAACAAGTAGAATGACAGAAAGCTGCTCCCCCAGCCCATAAAGTGGGCTGCAGGACAGAACTGCAGCCTCAAGGCACAGTTAGATCAGCTATTGTGGCTGTCATTAATGACAAGGTATGTTTTTCGGGCAGAGGGCACCATCACTGTACAGTCATGTTGCATTGCACATGCTAAAAAAGCAGTGCATCCTATGGCAGCAGTATAGCTCCTCAACCTCCTTTGTCCCTCCACAAGCATGGGATTGCACATTTGTGCACAAAATACATGTAGCACTGGGTTTTAAATTAAATATTTTGCACATAGGTAACGTTAGTAATATTAAATAATAACTTATATTTCTGTCCCATCCTTTCCCTTTACAAGTGATACACTGATCCATACATGTAACTGGATTTCATGATGGAGGATAACAACCATCTGATTTGCACTGTGTTGACAAGGGAAAATGGATTTGAGGGTAAAAGAAGGAGATAGTCCTAGAATTATAGAATATCTCAAGTTGGAAGAGACTCAGAAGGATCATGGAGTCCAACCCCCTGCTCCTGTAACAGTACTACCTAAAACTAAACCATATGACCAGATGTTCCTTGAATTCTGACAGACCTGGTGTCATGACCACTTCCTTGGCAAGCCTGTTCCAGTGACCAATCACTCTCTCACTGAAGAACCTTTTCTTAATGTCCAACCTGAACTTCCTCTCACACAGCTTCATTCCATTCATACCATGTCCTGTCCACAGTATGTGGGCAGACAGTGTATTTAAATGTGCTCCAACCATGTTGGGAACACCCTCTATCAATAATAACTGATTTGGCAGATAAAATGAAATTTGGTTGTTCTTATCTTGTTTTCAAGGAGATTCAGTAAATGTCCCAGAACTGTTTTCAAACCACAGATTTACATCCTTCATCCAGCAGAAATAACAAGCAATAACTAACACTTCCAACATATTTTGAAAACTGTTTTTTTTTTTAGAGATAGTTTGCATCATAACAGACTACATCTTGGAATTGCTTTCTTGCTGTTTGAGTTCCAAAGCTCTGAAGCTTCTCTGTAAGGCACGTAAGCGTGCACACCAACACACCAAAGAGAAGAACATACCCTTGCTTTATCTATTTAAATACTCCCCATGCTTTGCAAGCAAGCTATTAAGAATTCAGGCTGTGCAATTAGTTGCAAAAGGGTTAACGTATTAGAATATCCTGTCAGAAAATCAAGACATTTCAATCCCTGTATAAATACACATGGCTATCACAATACATCCCTATCCCTTGATATGAAAAATTTAGTTTCAAGAAAGATGAACAAAATGGAGGTTGCTATTATAGTACCTGTGTTCAAAGCCTATATTCCAAACAGCCAAGTTTCTGCAGTACCTTTCATCTCCAAGTTCAGATCACACACCTCAGAATATATTGAAAGTAATAATTCATTTGGAGTCTATACATTTATTTGATGTCAGAAGGGAAAGGAGTAGAAGAGATAAGAACAGATAAGGATCAAAGTTCCTATTTTTATCTGCCTTAAAAAGTGGTTGAAGATAAATTTAGCAAAACCCCATAAGGCACAAAGTGCTTAAAACAATTAGTTCCTATTGTGTCACTACTGAACCTCGCAGAGGAAATAGGTAAGGGCCGGGAGACAAATGAAACCTGTGTTTTGGTAATGCTACATTCGTGAAAACGCATCTCAGGAAGGCCACTGTGAGCATCCAAATTAAAGATGCAGTGCTCCTTTAAATTACAATGAAGACTAGTTTCTCACGAAGCCACTTTCACACACAGACTCTTTGCTATCTACAAAAAGAGGGTTTGGATAAATTATATTTTTAGCTCCTTATGGTTTTCGTAATATATTTTAATGAAAAATAGCGTGAAAGTAGGAGTTAAGACTAAACATGCACCCTTAATGTAGAAACAAAAGCCCCCTTTCATTTAACTTTTCAGATGACTGTCATAGGCTGTTAGTCTTTTTCACCCCTCTGCTGTCACTGCTTTTATTGCTCTTTTTCTCAACCTTTCTCTCCTGACACATATCTATGCACTTTGGTCACTTTTCGATGTACCTGACTGCTTTGTTAATGGGGCATTTAGCCTTGTTATTACTTTCTTCTAGACTTTTAGGGTGTACTGAAAATCTCACAAGGATACAAACCAAAAGAAACATTCTCCAAAGGTGTAAGCCTGTAAGAAAAGCAGCATAACTTGTTCATCAGCTTCATCAATGCAATTCTCCCACCCCAACTGACCAGCAAGTTGCTTACTCTAACCAATGCTCCCAGCTGCTCCTAAAACACTTGATCTCATCTTCTACAATCTAACTCTTCAGTCAAAACAGTTGTAGAAAAAAGTTCTGGACAGAAAATGGGGGCGGGGGGGGGGGTGGGGTAGCAGGAAATAAAAACTTTCTGAACATTACTTTCTTCAATTTCCTTCAAAGTTTGAATCAAGTTGTCCAAGAGCAGGAAGACTGAGCTGCTCTGCAAGGGAAGGGGAGCCAGGTGCCAAGAGGCAGCAAGGCAGGTGGGCAGTGACCACCCCAATAGCAACCCACTCCTATTGCACTCAGAGTGTGCAGGGCAAGCCAATGACAGAAACCAGACTCACAGAACAGGTGAGGCCAGGAGGGACCTCTGGAGCTTGGCTAATCCACCCCCCATTTTAAGCAGGTTAAAGCACAGCAAGTTGCTCAGGTCCTTATCCAGTTGGGTTTTTAATATCTCCACAAATGGAGATTCGACAATGGCTTTGGGCAACCTGTCCCACTGTTTGACCAGCAAGAAAGGTTTTTCTTGACAGCAAGAAAGGTTTTTCTTACATTTAAATAGAATTCCCTATATTTCAGTTTGTGCACATTGCCTGTTGTCCTGACACTGGGCACCATGGGAAAGAGTCCAGCTGTCTGTCCATCATACTGACACATTCATGGTCTGGCCTTATTCCAAGGTTGATTGGATTCCATATATTGTTTACGCTCATTTGTAGTATTTACTTTTCTACATTCAACAGAAAGGATGAAGCTTGCATAACTCCTCCTTCAAAAACAGTGTTGTTGATTCTAAGCTAATTAAATAATGACTTAAGTAAATAAGTTGTTTAATTTCTCTGTTAAAGCAATGGTAGCAATGTCATGATTACAGTGGAAATGCAAAACAGGAGACCTTACATCCCCAACTTCTACTGTCATCTCTTTGAGGCAAATCAAGAACACATATGGAATGCTAATTAGAGCCTTCAAATGTATTACATTACAAACAGTAAGCATATCTGATGGTTAACATCTCTTTACTGTGATACAGTGGAATACAGAACTACAAAAATCAGTCATCATTTCCATACCTCTCTTACTAGGATTGTTTCTGTAGTGCATTCTCCAGTTCATGTATGAAAGTTTTACTCCATCAGCATTTAGAGCACATTAAGTTATGTCCTAGTGATTTATTAAGCAACTTTGATCTTAAAAAAAATCCACACTATTAATTCATACAGATCACATTTTTTTGTATTTTTCTACCTCCCTATGTACCTTTGTATCTCTCTGTTTAAAGAAGCCAGGAAAGATAAAACATTATTCCCATACTTTCCTTTGGGGAATATGGATATCCCACTGAAGCATCACTAAACAGGAAGCTAAGCAATACTTTTGGATAACTTCCAGACTACACTGATGAACCTTCAGCTCTGCATCTATTATCTTTAGATTAACATCTTGCAGTATGTTCAGGAAAGGTTTCAATGCTTCACAGACTTTTTTTTTTTTGGCTTTAATTCTGTCTCATTCACCACTGACAAAATTGTCTGGAGCATGAATTTCAAAAGGGAAGTTACAGAATCTTTTATCCGATTTATAATTTTTGTCTCTACATGGCTTAAAGGAATGGTCTCAAGCAGTTTTCTGACTGAAGAAGGGAGATAAGTCCATGAAGTTTGGTTTTGGTTTTTACCACTGTGGCAAAGTCCACAGCGGTATGAAAATAAAAGCCAAATAGAAGGATTTGTCTAGGGTTACTTGGTGATAGCAGCAAGTCTTGGTCATGGTCAGTCAGCATTATTTCATCTTTTAATGCTTCATCATGAATGACAGATGAAGAAGGTAATGTGTTGTGTTACTGTCCACAGTGCTAGCTAGCAATTACAGAAGAAAAAGTGTTGATCCCTACAGGATCTCATGGATGAAAAAGCCTTCCGAGACAAGAATTAGCTACCTGTCTGCCCACTCTACTGGAAAGGAGTGAATGGAGCTGGGCTGTCCTCACCCATCTGCTCCTACTACCTGCCACTGAGATGGGTTAACTGTACTCTGGGGTCCACTGTGCCAGAAGCTGCATGAAAAGCATGCAGCATACTGTTCCTTTGCCCACAAGGAAGCTGCCTGTGATCAGCTGTCTTTGCTGCTAGTCCTTGCACCAGTCTGGTCTCAGAGCTGATTACTTCCAAGCAGAATGCACTGCTGGTGTTTGGTAATTATTGATTTCTCAGTTGTGCTAATCAGGAATGGCAACCTGAAAATGGGATAACAGAGCAAAAGAGCAAGGAATGGTTTCTAAAAGAAAACATGTATTACTGTGTTTTTTTCAAAGAGTTCAGCAGTTGAGCTTACCTAAAGACTCAATTTATGTCCAGTGATAGTGGGCAAAATGTATTGATTTTTATCAACATGGGAAAGCATGGACTCATTTCAGATGCTGCAGCTGTCATTCAGGGTTCCTTGAGCTCTCACTTGTGTGATAGGATCAGGCTTAATCATGGCCTGCTGATCATAAATTAAACACACTTTCTTGGTCTCTGCTCCTTCAAAGAATTACTAAAGGCTCAAAGAGTGGCAGAAAAGCCCCAAGACACTATGTGATGCTGGGCAACAAAATGGTAAGTATGAATGCATGGAGGAAAAAGCAATTTTGTCTTTACATATTCAGTAACATACTGAGTTAATCACAGCTACTTTTGAAGAAGCTCTTGGAATCATAAGAGGTAGCTCTACAAAAACATCAGCTCAATACTCTTAAGCAGTCAAAACTCAAATAGAACACGAGAATGATCAGGTAAAGGAGAAGGAAAAAAGTATAATGTATTGTGCACTTTGTCCTTGCTTACTGTGGAAAAATTCTTCTTTCTAGTCTTGAAAACAATATTAGAGATTGCTCAAACTGAACTAGCAGGCTAAAATTTTTCAGACTGGAAAAAGAGTGCCCAAGAAGGGATAACATACCCAGAAATATCATTACTGGCATCAGGAAGGTGAAAAATGTCTAACTTTTAGAAAGTTTTGTCAGACTAAAATGTTGACATTTCAAAGCACAAGCTCAATAGGATGTACCTCAGTAATCCTCTGGACACAACATAGTATAGCATCAGAGAGGTAGAATCAAGTCCAGACAGTATTCTCCAGTTAGAGCTTAACAAATGATGATGCAGTGCAGATGAGGAGTTTCCATCTTTCAACAATTTCCACATTGTACCATTTTAATATACCAAGGGAAAAAAAAAATCCTTCAGAGGAATTCATATTCACATTTGTAAAACAAATGTCTTCTACGTTTAAGAAACAGTTGTAAACAGTGATATTAATTCTACATTAAACAGGAACATTTAGGAACCTGACAAATTGCTCTAAGGAATCCACTGACTTTAAAACTCATGAGCTATTAAACAGGGAATGATCCAAAGTACAAATTAAATTACTTGCTTAGGATCCCATACCTCTCCTAAACCATACTATCTCAACAGTTTCTGGGATGAGACCCAGAATATATCCACGTGCTAGTGTGTGATGCAAGCAGCACTGATGTTATAATCTCACTATTTACACACTGGTTTTCATTACATTTTTTCACACAAAAAGCCTGCATATTAGGATCAATTCCCCAGAAGATACATTTGTGATGCCTTCCATAAGAAATAGCCTTTCTAGGATGACCTGAACTGGGCTCATCTTGGAATCACTTTAACTGGATGTAGTTGTTACCAGCCTGTTACCTCTTTTTATTTGCAGATTTCTGCCAAAAGTTTTTTAACCATTGCCCCCATAAGAAGGCCATGCAGCAGGGACCGAGAAGTTGAATGGTAACACTTAGGCAGAAGTTGTCATTCAAAGTCTGTTTTTCCACTCGATTTCTAGCTGCACCTGTAGCTGATTCAAGTGCAGGTCATTACCTCTATTCCCCCCCCCCTGAAAGCAGTATTTAAACTTTAAATACAAAAATACAGTGTAAGCACACTCCTACATGTTAACTACTGTGCTTTATGTTTTGGTTTGACCAGTGGCCAAAAACTTTATTTGCATTTAGAGGGGGTTTGTCTGGGGTAGTGGGGTAGGGGGTGTATTAAACACTAAAAAGATATTTATTTCATATATGCCAAATGATGAGTAAGTATGCTGCAAGTTCATACATTTTTGCATGCAAAGGAAGGCACTGGAGGAATGTAAATCCCATTTTCACATTTAATTTTCTTCATACTTTCAGGACTCAATTTTCATGACTGATCTCAGACAAAAAGCAAATTTAGGAAGTCTTAGACAAAATACTGTCAATTGTTTTGAGTTCTGCCTACAGGAAAAAATAACCCAAGTTAGGTTTTTCTTTTTTTTACCACTATTCAAGTGTTTCCTTTTCTAGCCTGGTCTAAATAGTCTAGTCAAAACCCATTAATTTTTCTCAACTCCTAGCTCTACTTAGCAGGTTTGCTGTATAAAACGAAAGTACCACATGCATTTAAAATGTTACCACAGTAATTACCACTTAAATGATACATCCCAAATTGAAACAGCCATTCTGGGAGACTTCACTGAAGAAATTGGTTTCAGCCTAATGGAAGTTAATAACTGCTACTTGCCTAGAACATTGTAACTACTATTGCTTAAATAAGGTAAATATAATTAACAGGTCATGAAAAAGAATATTCTCAAAAATGCCTTCTGATCCTGGTTCCTGCAAGTGTTTTATAGACCCAGCTGAAGGTGCAGCGAGGAACCACTGCAGGTACTCCTCCAGAAGGACCAAGGTCCTGCAGGGGCCATGCATGACATCCTGTGCAAACAATTCAGATAAGCTGTGCACCTGAAATGGCACTACTCAGGACTGGACACCTGCCCCTAAGCATTTAAATATCTTGATTAACCCAAAAATGTGATTAGAAATACTGACTTCTCAGATTAGAAATACTGACCTGGTCAAGAGCATAGAAGTATGTGAAGTAATGGGGTGTTGGGGCTTTGAAGTTCAGGAATGCCAAACAATATGGATTATGTTTCCAGAAACACACACATCAATTGGATTTCAATCAATGGAAACTGCCCTATTATGGAGCATTTAGTAACAGTAATAGCAGTTGTTTGGTTTTTTCTTTTTAATAAAAATGAACAAGAAAATCAAATGTGAAGAATTGTTAAGTTTATTTGCCTTCTTAACACATTATTTCTCTAGTTACATTTTAGTAGGTCAAATGTTTTAGAATTGAGCAAGAAAACGAGATGTCAGAAAGATGCCAGAAAGCCAGCCAGCACCTTTGCCCTGTAGGCTAAAATTACCAAACTTTTTTCCCAATTATTATAGAATTGTACATAGATTAAATTACTGAAATACTCAGAGACAGTTTATTATGACTCTAAGATCTACCAGGTTCAACAAAGACTGATAAAATAATGGGATTGGTTTTTCATCTACAATCCTTCAAGGTGGTTCGAATTAGAGATGACCTTAGGACCATCAAAAAAAGGTCAGTTTTGGGGGTTTTATTATCAAAACAAGCAACTTGAATGTATACAATTAAAAGCTGTTTACCAAACTGGTATATACAATTATCCCTAAATAAATCTGTCAGTGCTGTTACACTGACAAAACTACAGTCAAGCAGTGATGCTACATGATTTGTTTCTAACAAGTAGAGAATTACTATGTAATAGATACTGGAGCTTCCTTCCAAAAATCATCTTTTGACATTTTTGGGAACTTAGTAATAGAGAAATAAATCCCTCTTTCCAAGTATCAGAAATAAGATGGGAAACAGCCTGTCATCCAAGTATAGTGTTGATCTAGCCATAAAACAATTATTGAGCTGATTTCTTATATAAAAGAAAAAAAATCTCTTTTATATCAGTTCAAAGCCTGTTTCATTAGTAAACTGAGGAGATCCAAGTTACTGTTAATTCCAGAGCCAAGGTAAACTGTTTCTGTTTACAGTGAAAATATTCCAGCAGAAAGGAAAATGTAATATATATAGAAAGAAAAGGAAATACTAATTTATGCACATGTTTATCTAGAAAAGCTGTATTAGTTGAATTATGGAAAATCGCATTGAGTAGACAAAGAGACCATTAACTGTGAGGCAGACATTACAAATCAAACATTTACATCAGAGTTTAATTTTTCCCTAATTCTGATACCCCTTTTAGAGGACATATACCATGTCAAACCCAACTTACAGAGCCTCTGAAGTTACTCAGTTCAGATAAAGGGGAATTTCTATATGGGAGTTTTCAGGTTCCCTCCATTCTCCCTCATTTCTCAGCCAGAATCCGTACTCACCCCAAGACCTGTTTCTTAACAAACCCTACAGCTACAATTTAAATAAAAAATTCTGGCTAGCCATTATTATTGTCAACAGCAGTTGCTTTCCTCAAAAATTAAGCCCAGTTATTTAAACAGCATCTGGTCTCCTCAGTGTGAATGCTAAAATTAGAAAAAATTACTTGCTGCCCTAATACTGTATTCAGCACAACATAGGTAATGCAAAGAGAGCAGGATTTCCACCTCTTTCAGACTGCTCCAATAAATTACATTTTAAAAAAATGAGCTGAAAAATCCATTTTCTTAAAACAAAATAACTTATTTTTGTTAACTTTGGACACTGAAAACCAGCTCTTTAAATAAATGCAGGTGCCTAATCCTCATTCCTTTCAAAGAGAACAGAGAAAGTTTGTTGCAAGAAAGACTGACCATGAAAATGCTAGTATGTAATTTGTAATGCTAATAAGTAAAATAGGTAAATGTCTTTTTTTCTTTTGCTATGTATTCACACACAACCACACACAAAAGTATTAAATAATAGCATTTTTATATACAAGTTAAATTCATGAATACAACATATTACAGATCATTGCTATCAAGTGATTTTTCTAGTGCTGAAAATTATGTTGTGTCTATTTGGCACAGACAGTGCTACAGCAGTTTCAAACATTTAGCAGTCTCTGCTGACAAATGGGAGAAGGTCTCCATGCCTGTTATTCTCTGCTGGCTTTTCTAACCACTTTAATGCATAATTTTTGAGGACATTTTCATTGATTTAAATAAATACTTTCTCCCCTCCTATTATGTTATTACAGGCATTATTCTTTACAAAGCATTACTGGGGATTATTAGCAGCCAAAAGATTCAGAGAACACTATCCTTGCCATACAGCCCACAAAAACAGAGAGTCTATGAGCACCCTGTTTCCATGGTCTCCTCATACAGACTTACAAGCTGGTGTTTACATTGAAAGTACAGCTAGTAGCTGTTTTTATGCAAGACATGAGACCAGCTGTGGAGAAGAGGGTTTCAAAGTGGCAAACATCTGCTTATTTTTTTCCTCTGATAAAAACAAAAAAACATTTATCATTTGATGTATTTAGGTAGACTGAAAAGAGCCAGCAGAGTCCAACTTGAAAATCTGGGAAAATCAGGATGATTATAAAATGGGGGGGCTGGGACGTGTGGAGGGCAGCAAGCAGTAAAATAGGTTGGTTTTGTTTGATTTTCAAGGCTTTCCTTCAAGCAACGACAGTGTGATTAGACGTGCAACTCAGCACAGTGCACAGACTGTCAGGACCATGCTCTTAACTTTGCATCTTAAATTTGAAGAAAGACAGAGTTAAAGGTCTAAAACTCAGGACTAAGCTGCAGAACACAAAGCTGATGCTTCCTCATTCTATATAGGTCTTACATGAGACTACTCCCTCCAGCAATCCTATCTTTGCTCTCCTTTGCAGGGTCTTAGTTCAAGGACCAGATTTCAAGTAATTATAGAGCAGTTTAACTCATTTTCTCACTCAAGATCTCCTCAAATTTGCAACTTCTGCATTTGTTTTTGACATGTTAGAAGTACAAATCTGGTGAAAATACCAAAGTAAAATATTTCACTTATTCAGTCTATTTTGCACCCTATCATTTCCTTGTTGTGACTGGCAGCATTCAAAAAAGGCTGCTTCCAGACACCCCTTCTGTGTCCATTTGCAGTTCCTCTGTGTGCTTTCACAGATAGAAGTCCTTAAGGATCACACAATTTTCCAATTTGAATATTTTACCAAAAAGAAAATCCAAATGTGCTACTAAATTTAATCTAATTTCTGCAGATTACTACAACTGCCTTACTTCTTCCCCCTTTCACAGGATTAAACCAGAAACATGAACATAGTTACTTACTTGTCTGTTTCTTTTGCAATTTCTAAAAATAGCACCCAGGAGATAGGAACAGATGAATTATGAACTTTACATGGGGACAGGATACCTCTTGGGCTTTTTAAGCCTTTAAAAATTATTTAGCTGTGATGACAGAGGCAAGACTGAATCTCAATTAAATGAAATCCTCAATTTATCCATGCTATCAGTAAAGCTCCAGGTATTGAATGAATCTATAGCTATGCAGTTTATTACTGAGTTAATTCTTTCCTATAGAATAGTGATTAATAATCTCAGCTTCTGTTGTCTAAAACAGACGTTCTCACCACATAATGACAAAGATCAACTTAAATACATGAACAGATTAAAAATAACATCTTCTTGGGTCTGCAGAACACCTGAAAATAAAAAAAAAATGCGAGGTCTGCTTTCCCCTAGTCATTTGAAAGGATTGTCAAGTCTGGAACTGAAAGGTAAGTTACAGTATCGCCCTAAGTAATTATTTCTGTATGAAGAATTTCAACAAAAGCATCCAGCTTTTGTTCTTAACCTCCGGTCCAAAGCTGTCCATGAGGTGGGAAAAGTAATACAAAAGTAACATTCCAGGGGAATTAATTCTCATAATGAAACACTTTCATACTTAACTAACTTAAAATCTCTTAATTTTAATTAAGCTACTGTAGAATATCCAGTTTCTTCTGTCACATTAAGTGCTGTAACAAACTTCATGTAAAACATAGGTCCAGCTTGGTAAACAGCGTTAGTGTCCTAAACACTAAACATGCATACCAAGGTCCTGTGTATGTGATACACCACACTACTTCATCACCAACCAACCACAGTCTTGATGGTCTGGTTTTGGTACAAATTACCCTCACTACCTCTTTTTTTATTACCAGGGAGAACTCTAAAAACCCAGGTATGAAAAGGTATCAATCATGCCCTCCTCCTCAGCTGAATCTTGTGACTGATAGTGGCATCAGTCACTTCAGAATGTGAATAAACCCATCAGTTATATTATAGGTGTCCTCTTTATGAGGATTATAGCTGATTAATTGCATTGCAATGTCTACCTCTACCATCCAATTGGAGATTCATACAGAGCCCCAACAGATTAGCAATACAACACATACACAGCACTTAAAACTATGGGGTGGGTATTTTAGATCTACGACTTTCGCACATCAAACCTTAAAAAGCAAGCATGCCTATATGAATGAGATATATGCTTCAAAGTCTTAGGACTTGCAAGTGAAACACATTTGTTTAGAAGTCCAAAGCCTTCACTAAGTAGAGACCTGTCAGGGGAACTGGAAAACTGCAGCTGACTTTGTGGAAGCAGCCTTGTATAGCCAAGACTTTTTAAAATCTGTGATGACAGTCCTTGCTTGGTAACTGCATTCCTCAGAAATTAAGTGACCAGCTTCCCAGACAAAGCTTCTGTGAGCAGAAGACAAAACCACCAAAATCTGTTGGTTTACAGCTTCTCATCTAGATGAGATTAGAAAGACCATGAATTCAGGTTTAAGTGTTAAAACAATTGAAGTATGCTCTCCCACAGCAAGTTAAAAGGAAAAAGAATAGAACACACAAGTGAGTGAAACAGGAAATACAGGAAATAGACTCTAAAATCAGAGATGGGAAAAGCCTGGCCCATACACGACTTCCCTTGCCTTGTGAACAGGAGAGACCAGACCATTGAGTTCTGTGGATTCAGTATCTGGCAACCAATGTATGATGCTAACAGCCATAACATCTTATGTGGGGTTCCTGGTCATTATGGGTGGAATCAAGGTCTTTCACTGTAGGAGCTCACAATACCCACTGAAGTCACCTCACCAGGAAGAGGGCCAGATATCATTAAATCTAAGAAACAAGTAATCTCTTTTGCATACCTGCCTTATTCAGTATGTGAATTGGACCATGCACAATGAAGACTGCAAAGGTGATATACCCACTGGTCAGATCCTGACTAAATCCTTCCCCACAGTTGCATGAAAGATAAGTCATTTCAGTGGAATCAGCAATGAGTTTGATTCTACACTGGTGCAATATTCAGTAAATGCCTTCTTTAGTGCAGAGTGTGAGACAGATCTGTTGCCATTGACCTTAATACTACCAATTACTATGCGGTTTGTTGAGTAAGCACTGTGTAAGTGAGCAAGTCGAAAATACATCCTCTGAATAAAGATCACACAACATAAGCTTACATTAACAACCCAAAAATATTTGTTAAACTAGTAGAAATTGCACCATATAAAGTCTTCTTTCACTTCAGTTCTACTGCAAAAAAATTCTGCATAATGATCTAGCAAACAGAGACTGCAGAATCATATATAAGCAACAAGGAACAGTTAGGGTTTGCATACACAATCTTAACCTTCATCATCTTCAAACCTTTATGAAAACATTTTCTTTTTTTATAAGTTACTTTAATCCTTCAGAAATTTCTGACCATGCTTAATCTCAGTCCATTACTACCTATGCCTTTGCTGGGACTACTGTCTCTGTTTTCTCTGCAAAGCAAAGATTTTGCACCAGTAAATGAGCAGATGACTGTCATCACAACATACTACTGAATTAAATAGCTCTACATTATCTTGCAAGAAAGAAAGGAAACATGTCACAGATTAATATTCCCAGTTTTAATTTGTATATGCAAAACTAATGATCCAGCATGACCTAAATGGGGAGGGACACTTTCCATTCATTGAAAATGCAAATAGTTAAGGACCTTGAAAAGTAGTGCTTGCAGAGGTCACCTCACTGATCTGTTATCAAAGCTTGCATAATGAAGTGGATGACACAGCCATTAACTTGCATATGGTTTTGTATGTGTCAAAGCAAACCAGCTTAATCTAAAGGTGAATTCAATAATGTTATGCTGAATTGCAGTCCAAAAAAGCCTGCAAAAGCCTATGATTAAGGGTCAGCACATCTGGCTTCTGATTTGATGTCAGCTGCTAACCTTTCTTTGACCTTATCCCCTGCAGACTTTCTGGCTATTACTAAGGATATTTTACAATGTCAGCTTGCTGACTCTCACTGTGCAGTGAGAAATACAATGGAGCTTCACCTTTGCTAA
The DNA here is from genome assembly GCF_012275295.1 of Melopsittacus undulatus. Lineage (NCBI taxonomy): Eukaryota > Metazoa > Chordata > Aves > Psittaciformes > Psittaculidae > Melopsittacus > Melopsittacus undulatus. The sequence continues at coordinate 52,721,164 of NC_047532.1, read as the reverse complement.
GTTAATTTCAAAGCCTTTTCAGTGCACCTGGAAAACGAACATTTTAGTTTAATTTCCTAAACCTGCAGTAAACTGTCATCTGATACTGGGAGGACATGAATGCAAATTACAGGAAAGCTTATGTTTCCTTTCAAAACAACCATTCCACCCATTAGCCAGTGTGATCTCTGAAATTGCCATGCTTTTCCTGAGAGCATTCTTGACAAAAAATGTATTCATCCTTAGGGTAGCTGTGTGAAACAAACAGCAGAAAATTTTGCTTTTGCTATAAAGGAAATCATTCACACCACATGAGATTTCCTACTTTACTGACTTTTATTGTTCTTCCATTTATTCATTTCCCTGTATTTGGCAGGTTAGTGCCCCATTTCCATTGTTGATAGGCTGAGGATGGTTTATGCTTTTGAGTAGGGCAGTCCAAATCTGCCAAAAAAATAAGGACAAAATCGGTTGAAAAGCTGTATCCTTCTTCATAAAAGAAATAAAGCTCACTCTCAACTTGGCTTTTCATTTGCATCAGAAAACAGTCTGTTCATTAGAAACAGTTCGTAAACTTAAATGTTTCTCTAAGCTCCATACCAACTGATTCTTATTACAAAACAAACAAAAATTACAACTTAAAAAGCAAAAGGTAGATAATTACACCAGTACACCCAGTTATTATATCATGTCCAAGAACACAAAAGGAAGGAAATTAATATTTGTGAATACCCATATGCAATAGCACACTTTTAGTGAGAATAAATGAACAAGTTTTTCATCACAATGCATGCCCCAAGGCACCACAAGAATTTACTTCTTAGTAGAAAACAATACATGGAAAATTTGATACCTAAAAATTTCAGGAATACTGATCAGTTAGAACACATCTGGGAATTGTTTGCAACATACTTTTTTGAGAATGATGTGCTATAAGCTGATGTAAAAGGAAAAAACCTTTCAAATAATATGCTAGCACTCATACATATTTTTAAAATCTGTACTTTTAAAAGCATCAAGATACACAACATAAAAGATATTTCTTTTAGAATTTTACCAATTATCAGCAATTCCCACTTATTTCATCCCTCCTGCCACATTTAGGGAAAATGGAGCATAACTACTGAAGCTAGCAGCTGTTGTAGCTCCATAATACATATAAATAATACACCAGAAGACTGGGACCATTTGGGGTTACTATTTTAATGAAGCAGTATCACAGTTCTAGTTTTTTCCATGATTTCCACTGTATGTATCAGCAGTAAATCTAATCAACTACTTACTGCACTGCTTAACAACAGACAGAACCTACTGGGATGTAGCTGAAACCAGTATGAATAAGAGCTATACAAGTTCTTCAAGCTGCAAGTTCTGAGCAGGGACTGGACTTGTCCGTATCATGGCAATTTCAAAGTACCAAATAAGTAACAATCAAATAATAAACAGAAAGTTTAATAACTTAATTATCAACATGACTAAACACAGCTTTCATAAACACATCAAATCCATGCCTGCAAAGCCTTTTAGCCTCTTTTCTCTTTATTACTCTCAACCAAAAAGCAAATCTTCATTATCATTTAAAGTCCACCTCATTCTCAAAACAGGGATAATACCACCTGTGCTGCCATTCCACAACAGAGCAAATGTAGTCTCACTTCATAGTAATTTCTGCTAGACTGTAACTGCCACCAAGTCTACCTGCCTCTCATTAGCAAAGCCTACCCTGTTAATAAGCTAAAGGACTTTTCATATGTGGCAGAAAAAAAGATGAAGACATCTGCTGGATGTCATGCTGTCACTGACTTCTATGTCCAGCTCAATAATGCAAGCCTTCTATAAGCATCAGTAACTGTATGTACAAAATACATGTTTCCCTTGCTTCCCATGCAGGCTCTTGTTGGCACATACAGCAGTCTCATTCTGTTTGTGTGAAGGTTTCATATTTTTCCCCATTATGAGTCCCCACAGCCCAGATTGATAGTAGACCCAGCTGTCCTTTATAATTACATTTTAATGACTTAGGATGGTTGTTTGCATTTTGGCAACTTGTTTAATAGTGATGACATTTAAATTGTCACAACTAGGCTTCAAAGTTATCAATTTAATAGATGATCAGGAAACTTCACACCTATGGTGGTGCAGTTTTTTGGCTGCAAACTCGGTAATCCATCAGCACACTGATTTATATAATGAAGGTTATTTCATAGGGATATGCTTTAGTTAATTCAGCCCTGAAAAGGATTAACTTGCACAAATTAAAAGGGTTCTGTTTACTTATTTGTTATTACTTTAGATTGACAGACCCTCTAAAAACACACATCTTGTGTTTTGTCTTCTGTTGATTTCTTCATTTCAGTATATTGACTTTTCTGTGCACACATACACTTATTCTTCTCCTTCTGCAAATGAACCTGGGATTTGCAGAATCCCATATGATTCCTTTAGAGAAACACCTCTCTGATACACAAACAGAAGCATTCAAATACTGCATAGATTATATACATGGTAGATTTTTTTTTGCTAAGTTATTTCAACATCCCTCCCCCAGTGATGCATCAAAACAGGTACCAAACTTCTTAAATAAATGTAGAAGTCATGAATAGCCGAAAAATGACCCTGATTTGCCTGCTCTGAATAGCAGATTCAATCACAATACTGTCAGCTCCCTGGCATGTTCCCTGCACACTGCTTGTTCACCCCTTTCCCTCATTGCTTCCCATTTCCAACCCAGTGGCTTCAAGTCTCTGTAAAGTCTCTTACCCATCTCTGTTTGACCAGCTGTTTAGAAAAGAACCACCATTTGGAATGAGCAGTAAAACTATGTGAGCTTACTCACAAATCCGCCAGTGTTCAGCCCCTCCAGCTGAGAGAGGGCATGACTAAAAGTGATGGACAAGCCTATTAGACAAACTGTTATCTTTTGCCATATCGCCGGGATTTGCGTGTGCACCATTGGCCATTCCCATTGCATGGCACAGAGAAGCTTACCTCAAAGGGAGACTGACCATGAGTGGCATCTTCAGGAAGTGGTGGCACTGCAGCCCATGAGCAACCCACACTACGTGGCAGATGAGACTGAAACTGGGGAATTGATTCAGAAGTTACTGGAGGAGGCCAGCATGCAGGTAAAACTGCCACACTAGTTTTCCAGGAAATGAGCTAAAACATGCTCATATGTGGTTGGTTATAAATATCAACATGGATATGCCAGTCATCACTGAGGGAAGCAGCTCTGGCAGCAGCAAGAGGGGGACTACTGCTCACTGCCAAGGCCCTGATATCACAAAAGTCACTGCTGAAAGGCACCATGCAGATACAAGCTAATGTCTTGTGAGCTTCCACCTACCTCAGGAACTTGGCTCTCTATAAGGTCTGCCGTATAATCTTTACTCTGAGAACTGGCTTTTATATTCAAACAGGATTAAAAAAAAATATCTAATCAATGTACTTCTCTTTACATTTTTGACTGGCCTTTTCTCCTCATCACTGGTAGTACCTTCAAGCAAGCAATCATTAAATAAACAGATTTGAAAGAAAAGTAATTTCAAGTACAGATTTTTCCCACTAAATTCCCTGGAGTGCCCACTCTGTAGCCCTTGGGCAAAATCCAGCATGTATTTATCTCAAGAATAGGCCAATGATCATTAATTAAGCAAGGCCTGTCCAAAATCTTCACAAGCGGCTGCACAGAATGGGGAGTCACCTCGTTGTAACTGATCTAGGTAATCTGCAATGCCAAAAGCTGCCAGAGACCATTATTTTACAGATGAAAAGCCAGTAAAGAGAATAAGGACAGTAATTAAAAATATATTTCTCAAACACATTGGACACAGATCAAAATTAAAACACGGAATGAATAATAAAAATAAATGTGTCAGGCAGCAGAAATATATATTATTCAGCTGCTGAAAGAAAGAGCTGCAGACTCTCACAAGCTTTTAGGAGAGAAGAGGTCCCCAGGGCAATCCCCATGGGAATTCTTTGACTCTGGGAAATGAGGGAACTCCTCTCACTAATGGCTGAAAAACTTGCCATTCTACCTGGAATGCTGGCAGATCCCCAGAAACCTGAACAAGTCTTAGAAAGTTTGCATAAACACCCATGCAGATGGCTAAGCACTGCCTTTATACCCTTGTTGGTCTGCATTCTATGCCAATCAAAAGCCTTCTGCCCCAACCTCTGCTTTGTTCCAGAGGTAGCCTTTGAAGTGTGAGATTCCCTGCTGTGGAGATAGCTTGCGGGGACAAGACAGCCAGGGGCTTTATTAGTTGCCCTAGCTGGGAGCTAAACTGCCTCCTCTCAGCACATGCAGAGGATGATGTGAATCTTGCCTGCTCTAGCCACACCTAACCCCTGGAGACAGTCCCTGTCTGATCCCAAGCACCTTGTGATTTTGTTTAAAGAAGATTAGAAAGCTCTATCAGCAGAGGATTGACAGGCAATCATCTTCAGCAGAGTGGAAAATAAACCGGAGTGGTAGGACATCAACCTTTTGCTGTCTGCACCATGGCAGACCATTTCATAGCCTGTTGTGTGTTGCAAGAGACTGTCACAGCAGTATAACAAGGAGGCACCTCCCACTACTATTCCAAGTCTGAAGGAGGGTTTCCATCTGCATTTGTGGGTGCCACCAACAAGCAGTACTTTGTCTGTCTACACATTTCTGCCTTTGTCCTGAGGAAACCACTACAGCTACAGGAACACTACCACAAAACCAGGGGTAAGGCTTGGCATTTGAAACTAAGGTAACTGATGCTTATTTCCTTCCTACACATACACAGAGAAAGCATCATCCCCAGAAGACTGACAAGCTATTTCCAGTCAGCTGCTGTTTCCAGTATGCTCTAAAGGCAACAAAGAGAAAAGGCCCTCAATTTTTATTAAACTTTTAAGTGCACTACTTCTATTTCAGATCTGAATAAACTGTTGTGCACCTAAAAGCTTGTCTCCTTTTCCCCATGTATACTAGCTGATCAAATAAAATACATTTGCCAAAAAGCTGTGTGTTGCCAAGTTAGAGGGAAATTTTTGCCAAGCTGAACATGAGCAACACCCAGCTACAAAATACAAGCTCCCAGATTTGGTGATATTCAGTCTTTTTACTTAATTTCATTACAATTCATGCATTATTTTCTATGCTAAAAATGCTTAAATGCTTCAAAAACTAGTTTAATCTGCACTCAATTTACTTGTCTCCTTTCTGCAGCTTTGTAATTGCTACTGAATGCTTTAAAAACCAGAACCAATAATAATAATACATCTTTGATAGAATTTACCAGCTTTGAATTGCCACTTCCAGATTTATTGCCTTGAATATCATAATTGCTTCTTTCCTTCTCTGGGACAACCTATGTGAAGGGTGCCCAGCCCCAAGGTACCCAAGCAAGGAATAGGGAAGGCCCAAGAGTGGCACCTAGGTTCAACAAAAAACCCAAATCACAGGCAGCCCACAGTAACGAGGCAGGCTGGAGGCAAGTCTTTGATATCAGGATCAGCTCAGCAGGACATATAGCCAGAACAAGGCAATGATAGAGTTAGAGACCAATGCTGCTATAGGCCTATAGAAGAAAGAAAGCAACTTCTGGGGCTGACCTTAAATGGGGCTCATGAGCCAATGGGCAGAGGTGTGAGTAGGGATCCCAGGTGAGGCTGTTCAGGGCAATTAAGGCCTATCAACACACTCTGAGCCATGAGAGATGTGGTTGTTAGGCTTAGTTTTGTTAAATAAAATGTAGGATGTTAAAGACAGTTTCAGAAAGTCCATTAAGTTAAAAACAACAAAACCAAAGAATCAATTCCAATTTCAATATTATGACATGCTATGCTTTCTCACTGCTTCTGGGATTTAAACTTCCAAGGGCAATACAGCTTTTTTTATTGTACAAAAACAAAAATGAAAAGACTGAATCATGAAGTAAAATGTTAGGACCACTTCCACTGGTATCTTCCTCTTCCCACAGCTTCCCCACCCCTGTCTCTCAACCTCTCTGCAGGGGACATGAGTTGGGCTAGGAAGCATGTAGCTTTCAGAACCAATGTTAGCATGAAAAGGCAGTAACATGCAGAACCTGGATTATACTCTTATATTCATGAGAAAATACAGAGCAAGACTTCCAAAAAGGGGCTTAATGTAATTTCTAGAGAAATTCTTTTACTATCTTTTACAAATCCTTCTTTACATGGAGTGTCAGATAAAGTCATCCAGTATTGCCTCTGGTTTAGCGTTACTTTGAAAGCTGGCAGCCTGGGAGTACTATAAATCAATGTTCATCTCCTTGGGGGAGAACACTGCTTCCACTTTCCTGGCACCCTGCAGGTCAATGGAGCACATAAAGATGTCACCAGACTACTGATACGACCTTGTGACAAAGCAGTTAAAATTTCATTCAAAATTGGATCAAACCCTATGTTTCCATAAAGGAAAACATTGTGTGAGTGCTTGATGGAAATGGGAAATAATCACAACACTTTCACAGCTACAGTATTAACAAAAATTCCATGCCAGCAACAGAATATACTTTAACTTCATGTTTTATATAAACTGTGAATGATGAGATGTAAATTACATTGCCACTGAAAAAAGAACTGTATTCCACAGAATGTTTTCTACCTATAGCATTATTATGGTTAACAACTTTTAGACTGTTTTAGTAATGATTATTTAACATTCTTGTGGTCAAGCAAAATAAAGATATGTGTTTGCATATACATGTTTTAAAATCAATTTTAGGTTATAGCAAGTTACCCTCTTGTTATTCCATAATCAATAACTTTTTACATTATAGTTTGTTTTCACCTGTGATCTCATATTATACTTTCTTTGATTTTGATGCCTTTTTTTAGAAGCTCTTTAGCTGTGTAGAGGTACCATCTTCTTGGCATACTTCACACATTCATTTCCTTAACCTTGCCTTTTGGTCTACTCTCTTTGCTTCTGGTCACATACAACAGTTTAGGCTTTTGAGCATGAAAATACTTTGGTTTAACTGAAGTCTCTCAGCACAATGTGGAAGTACCTGGATAAGCAGGAGGTGACTAGATGATCAAACACCCTGTTGGCTGTGGTATGAAACCTTGTTGATTTTAGTTTCTTTCTTCCAGCCGACATTCAAACCAATGCTGTCTTTTATTTTCCATTAGACATTTATTCTATTCCTTCTGGCAGACTACACAAACAGATTAAGAACCTCCAGGATATATTCCTTTTTATCTCTACAAGCTGGAGAGAAAGCATCTACATTTTTCACTCCATTTTTCCATGTTGTATTATGAAGTTACAGTGTTGGTGATGCTGAACTGGAGAAAGTGCAACACTAACCAAGGGAAAATTAGTATGGGTGGGCTACATAACAAACACAAAGTTAATGTCAAATCAAAGACCCCAAAAGAGTAAGCCCCGAATTCATACAAAACACTTGCTATCAGGCCTTGTTTTTGTATGTATTTCTCAGAAGGGCTTGCCTCCACAGTTTTCAAAGCATTGTGTTGTTTTCAGAACCGGAATGGTAGCAGTGGTACAATAGCTGTGTATAAACTCATAACATGTTTAAACCACTCCTTTAATCATCTGTACTTTGTTAATTTTATGACAAGCTCATATTCTATGTATCAAATTCTGGGTTACTGCTTCTCTCGGTTCAGTTCCTTTACTCTAACCATGCTTTGACATTCTCACATTTGTAGGCTAGTCATAACTAGTTCCTTCAAGATTAACATAAACAGTGTTTCAAATACGCTGGTATCAGATTCCCAGCATTAATTAAAACAACAACGTTCAGATATGGATTCAATTTGCATCCATGCATTCCATAGCAGGCTGCTTCTTCCCAGTTATTTCATGTCAAAAAGCTTCAGTATAAATCTCAGAAAAATGAGTGTTCTGAGACCTGCTCCACGGCTCCTAAAACCGGCTTAAACCTTGTGCTATTAAGCAAAGGAAAGATCTCAATGTCACTTTTTCATTATGGGTCAACATATGACTAAGCTGTATGTTTACACTGATAATAGCTGTATTATAAATATTTACATGGATTATATAGTTAGCAGTAAGGCGTAAGCAGTGCTAACCGTATGCGTCACTCCTGTGCTAAGTGTACATGGGTTATGAAAATTATGTTTTGTTTATTTCTTCCTTATTTTCTTTCCAAGTACTGAACTCTTACTAATCAGGCACACCATACTTAGGAAGCAGAACCTGTACTGTTAATAGTTACCTGAATGGAAAGGGGCATTGTTTTACCTGAACACTCATTTACTTAGACTCCCACTCTTCCTGTGACTTCTGTTACCCCTGCCATTACCAGTAAGTATCTGAAAATATGGAATATTAACAAATGATTGCTCAGGTTGTTAACTAGGAATAAAATCCAGATCTTCTAGGTCCCAGAAGAGAACCACAATCTCAGGACTTGTATATGCAGTAACAAGATTGAGACCTGCACTCAGGTAATAAATATGGCTTATTTAGGAATTATGGACTGGAATTATGACTGCATGAAAATGGAGTACACTACTACAGAAGATGGTGCCAATTGTAGAAAACCTGGTGTATGATAGAGAATCAGCAAGCCTACACATTTGTAATTCCCACATCTTGTGATTTCTATGTATTATAAGGATTAGCATTAAGGTAACAGATCAGAATGCGCCAAAGCTAAGGAGCTTGAGACAGTGTGTCTAAATGGTGGCACACACTGAACCTGCCCTCCTCTTTTGGCTTCTGCTAGTTCTTGGAAGAGAACACGATGCTTAAGTTGCTTTCTTTGGCAAAGTCTGCTCCTTTAACTCGATCTCCACCCTGTTTCTAGGAATTCAGCCCCTTTCATGCCTGCCAGTCTGCTGAGCTGTGTGCTGGTTTTGGAAGAGCAGAATACAATTTTCTAATGAATTCTATGACATACTTGTATGAATTGCCAAAGTGTTCTATGAAACCTAAGTGCCACATAAATTATGGCAAAATAGGGCCTTTTACATGTAGCTTCTGCTATGGATTTTGTATGATTCATTTTTAGTCGCATATTTGCATCATTAGCTTGCCAATACTTCTATAACCTATTATTTTGAGCATTTATAATTTTCTCTATGCTCCCTACTGAATATTAGTAACAAAGTTCACACTCTAGACACCTATATAAAATTTGGTGAACAATACTGAACACCAGTGACTAGCATTCCACACAAGTGAAAATAACGTGTTCCTGTAATTATCTTTAATGAACGATTTAACTTAAGGAACTAGTTACTGTTATGCATGGATCCTAAGACGTTTTCAAAAGGAACCTAATTATGCATGTTAATGAGAAGTAGCACCAATAACCTATATTTTCGCAGATGTTTCTACAATAAACACAATTCAAAGCCTTCCAAGTGAGAAGGTAAAAGGTGCTTTTATCACACGAAGCTAGTATTTTACCAGAACGTATTCACTGAACGTTTTACTTAGAAAGCGGCGCGCTCACCACCCTTAGACACCCCCTATCTTCCCCAGTTTGTATTACCCGCAACACCATCCCCCTTGCCTGCAGTGCACAGGAGGCGCTGCCTCGCTTCCGAATGAATACCTCAGCGCCTGGGCAGAGCCCTGCACGACTACCAACGGCCTTTGTGTCATTATACCACACTACACCCGCTCTGCATTATCACTGCGCTCCCTACGCTACCACAGCCCACCCCATCACCCTAAAGCCCAGCCACCACCCTGCGCACACGCACTGGAAGCACACTCTGGGAACCACCTCCCTGCGCACACGCACTGGAAGCACACTCTGGGAACCACCTCCCTCGCTGCTGAGTGGTTGGCGCCGTCACGTGGTGCGGCGCGGGGTCCTTGGGCTGCTGCTGTTGCTGCGCCACTGCCGGAGATCGTGAGTGCTGAGGAGGGGGTGGGACGTGTGTGCCACCGCTGTAGGGGTTGGTGCTGCCGTCGCGTAGAGCTGGGTTAGCGGCAGCCATCAGCCATCGCCAGTCAGCTCCGAAGTGCCCCGCCGCCGCTTCCCGGAGGGCGTGGCCCCCTGCTCCCTCAGCCCACCCCGGGGCGGCTCGGAAGGGCTTTGGCGGCGGCTGTCGTGGCGTTGTGAGGTCTCTGGCGTGTGGGCTCCGCTCCTCCTCGGCGCAGGGTGGGAGCCAGATGTGAGGCGAGGCCTGGGTCTGGGTGTCGTGTCCGGCGAGCCGCCTCTCGCTTGTCCCCTGAGGGTGCTTGGTGGTCCCAGACATAAACGCACTTCAGAGGTGCCTGGCCTGTGGTAGGCTTTCCCTGAAGCCTTTGGTTCTCCGGACTGGGTTTTAGTAAGTTTCTCTCCTCCGAACTTAGCTCGTTCACCACCGCTGAAAGCAGAGGGGCGGAGTGAAGCTTATGGGTGTTTGGAGTAGCAAAGTGAGTTTCAGAAATCGCAGAATATCTAATATTTCACATTTTAACACCTCTTAGCATTGCTCCCTGCCATCCCCTCTCTTCCCCTTTTCTGTAGAACTCTGCTCTTTCTACTGCTTTTGAGACGATAGAAGGAAGCAGTGCCTGAAAAAGATGAGAGTTAAAAATCGGCAGAGATGTGGCAGTGGTGGTGCCCAGGTTCCAAAACCGAGATAGGATTGTCTCATCAGTCAGCTGCAGCAAATTAATTTTAAATGCAGCGACTCCTTAATACGCGCTGCTGCTCGTGACATTTGGGTGGCTTCAACTTTTATTTACTGTGTTTCCCTACAGCAGTATTTTTCACAGTTTATGTAAAAAATAAATTTAAAAAATCCTCCAGAATAATACGGCTTTCTTTCCTTGTTAGAATGGTTTAAAGACCGAATCCAACCCTGTAAATAGCTGTATCAAAGGAAAAGCAGTGTTAAATGTACCTAATCTATATTTGGTAAGCTTTCTTGTGCTAGTGTAAATACTGAGTTTAAGTAAGGCAAGTGTTTGTAAATTGCATTTAAATTACAGTGGAGTCTGTTCAGTTACCTGAGAGTGCAGTGATCTCCCTGGAGTTGCGTTTTGTTAACTGCAAAAGATTTGAGGTCTTGACAAAAACTAAAACTAACACTCAAGAGTATGTATTTGTGAATTGCGTGTATATTTAACCAATATAATTTAAAAAGCATTTAATTAGAAAGTAAGCTTCTTGCCCTTCCGTTCTACAAACTGCAGCTGAGTTTTCACTCAAAGCAACACGTGCTAAGGAATGCCCAACATGTAAGAGCCCTTGTGCTTAACACTTCTGAAGTGGAGTCAGGGGAGCATTGTTTGTTTTAGTTATATCACAAAATTCTTAGGATAATGTAGGATGTTCTTCTGGTGTAAATACCCAGGCTTAAGGTTATACAAGTACAAGTATTGCAATCAAGCTTAAAAAAAATCCCCTCATTCCTGAGCCTAATTAAAGTAGTTGAACATCTGTGAAGTTAAAATTCTGACTGTGGCCTTGTCTGAAGTCCACTGTTTTTCTGATGTATTTTTGTTATCTTAAACTGTGATGTAACTATGAATAATTATTATTTTAATTCTCTAATTTGAATTATGTGTAAATGTATCCTAATTTTTTGAGAGATAGTTATTAATTAGTATGAGATGGGGATAGTAAGAATGCTTATCAAACCTTTACATGTCTTTTTCTTTCTGCAGAACTGGAAAGGGAAGTCCATTATATCTCCTCAAACTATTATGATAAAGTAATTGTGACTTACTACTTCAAAGAAAGAAATCAGCTTTTGATACATTAATTTTTCTGTCTTGGTCAAAAGTGCCTTATCTGACAATATGTGGCATATAAATTTAGAGGTAAACTATCTCTGGGTTGCTTTTAGGTTTTCTAATAAAAAATCCCTTTTCCCAAGCCCCTGACATTGCTATTGTGGTTCCTGTATGGAGCCACAGACTTTTTTTTTTTTTTGTGGTTTTTCAGTGGAGGAAAACCTTAGTAATTTCTAAGGAGAACTGCTAAAATATAGACTTTGATAAGTGTAAGTTATAAAAATCATACTTGTAAAATAGTTAGGGTTGGCAGGGACTTTAAAGATCATCTAGTTCCAACCCCCTGCCGCAGACAGGGACACCTTCCACTAGACCATGTTGCTCAAGTCCTTGAACACCTGCAGGGATGGAGCAGCCACAACTTCTTTGGGCAACCTGTGCCAGTGCCTCACCACTCTCATTGTAAATAAATTATTCCTTACATCTAATCCAAATCTGTGCTTTTTAAAGCCATTCCACCTTGTTATATCTCCTTAGACTAAACTAACTTAAATGATTTGGCATTTGCAGCAAAATTTTTTAATGTAAAACTTATTTAAGCAAAACCTACTTCTTTTGACAGTATATTTAGAATCGGCTTCTTTACTAGAATAAGCCATAATAGTGAAAAGGCTTTTTATTAGGTTGTTGTGTTTCAGGAGCTGATTTATGCTGCATTATGAGGAGTCTGGTGTGATCTTTGTCTACAGAGGAAAAAATTTGTCGTGGTTTAAGCCCAGCCAGTAACTCAACCACACAGCTGCTCACTCACTCCCTCAGCTCCCAGAGGGATGGGGAGGAGAATCAAAAGATGTAGTTCCCATGGGTTGAGATAAGAACAGTCTAGTAATTAAGGAATAACACAAACCACTGCTGCTGCCACCAATAATAATAATGATAAGGGAAATAACAAGGGGAGAGAATACAATTGCTCACCACCTGCTGACTGACACCCAGCCCAACCTGAGCAGCAATCTGGCCTTCTGGGTAACTGCCCTTAGTTTATATACTAGGCATGATGTGCTGTGGTATGGAATACCCTTTTGACTAGTTTGGGTCAGGTATCCTGTCTCTGCTTCTTCCCAGCTTCCTTTCCTACTTGGCAAAGCATGAGACTGAGAAAGTAAGTGCTTGGTCAGAGTAAACATTACTTAGCAACAACTAAAAACAGTGTTATCAGTGTTCCCAGGCTGAAAGTCAAAAACACAGCACTGCACCATCTATTAAGAAGGAGAAAAATGACAGCTGTAGCTGAACCCAGGACAAAATTGAAATACATATTGCTACTGCATGCATTACAAGTAAATCCTTTTCGCTGTAGGTTAGGCTTTGAGGCATGTGAATAAATCACAGTGGTTGCCTACTGAAGGTAATGGGGAAACGGAAAGATCGGGAAGGAATGAGTTTAGTGGTAAATTAGGCACATAATGAATATGTTTTCCATAATTTTCTGGATTGTAATTGTTGATCTGAATTTTCACAAACTGAAGAGGTTTTGAAGACTTTATTACATGAAATAATTTTTCTGCTATTGCTAGTACAGTACTTTTTTTACCTTTTCTTTAAGTTCTACCTTTTTTTTTAATTGCAACTACGGATCATTGGTTTTGTTCAGTTTCTAGCTACTGTAAATTTCCAATAACATGTTGCATCAGCCTGGGGGTCAAGCTAGTGTTTCAATAGCTTAATGTAATTTCTACAATAAGTCTTCTAGTCCACGCTTAGTCAACTTTGTTGGCTTCAGGGAAAGTTCTAACAGAGAAATTGTGCAGGTGATTCTAGTTGTGTGTGGTAGTGTAATAACTCCTTAGAACTCAAGGGCTGTTTGGGCAATCAGACCAACTGCTGGATTTAAAGTTTTCAAATGTATATCTGAGAGTGGTATCCTAAGGAAGCTTGTTGGTTCTAAGTGCTGTGTCCTTTCATGGCATAAGAAGGTGTTGCCTGCTATGACTTCGGTGTCATTGTAGTCAACTGAAGAATTTAAAGACTTTGAATTAGAAGTGGATGCCATGTAGGAAATGAATCAGGTGGATAACATACTAAGATATGAATAACATAGCATAACATATTAAGGACGTTTTAGTGATCATGTTAGTAGTCTCAAATTATGACAGAACATATAACTGCTCTTTACAATGATAAGCCTTACAGTCCAATGGGTGCTCATTCTGATGTTTAGATTTGTATGTTGATCCTAATTAAATTTAAATATATGATAAACATATAAAGGAACTGATTTCTGTGAAAGAAAACACAAGTCCAAGATTGACAAGGCCTCCAGTGGTATGGCAAGTTAAGTATTATAATGAAATAGTTTAAATAACTGTATTTTAACTAAAGGATGGACAGGTTGCAGCCATTAAGTATTTTGTGTTCAAATAGCAGTAGTCAAACTAATATGACAGTTAAAACCCTAAATGCTTAGTGTCTCAGGTTATCATACTCAAGATGTGTTGTAGAGTATGAGATTTGACCTAGTCTCTTCTGTTCTTTCCTGCAAAAGCTATCCTGTTTGTTTTGAGATAAGGTGTCCAAAAGTATTCTTAGCATAAGTTAACATGTATGTATTTTATTCTGAATAGTAACTACCATACCCCTCAGAACACAATTCAGTTTTAAATTGAAGTTGTTAGCTTAAAAGCTTGTTTTGTTAAGGGCTTCTTTTTCACAGTACTTAATATTTTATAGTTCTTTAGCCCTCTTTTTAGTTTTCATGCTGAAGCATACAGAAAAAACAGAACTTCTTTATTCTCACAGAAAACTCTGAAGAACACTTAAAATGTGGCATAATTAAAAAAAAAAAAAACAACTTTGACCTAGACTTTTTTCCAGTCATTTTATGTTGATATTTAACTTTGTTGTGTTTTCTTTCAGCAGGGTAGTTACTGACTTTAATTTTTTTAGATGTTTGTATTACGCCTATATGACTTCTCATACCAAATTCTGAAACATGGAGGTTTTTTCAGTTTCAAGTTCAACATTCCTTTGTGAATGAAGGTGCATTATGCCCTTTAAAGGCATGTTTGATTAATCCCAGAGTCACTCTTTATAAAGTAATTAATTCTATAATTATGTCAGAACCTTGTCTTTTGTTATGAACTGTGTAATTGTCTGTGTGTTTCAAAGCTTATTGTAACTGACAGCTTGAGGTTGACCTGCCCCTTGAATACATATTAATATAAGCAGGATGATTCATTATGTTTAATTTTTTTCTTGTCTTTTTATTTTTTTTTATTATGCTTTCCTTCCTCTCCCTTTTCTAGAGTTTGAGAGCAATAGAAAAAGGGTCACAATTTGCTTCTGTTACAGCTATAAGAAAAGACAGTATAACATTTAATTTAATGGTAAAAGGATCACAGTTTGTTTCTGCTTTCTTTGTAGCACTCTTTTGCCCTAAAACCACTGTTTCTGGTTCAGTCTTGACTTGAATAAGTCTTCATACTCTGAGACTGAATCTTTACAGATGAGCAGTGTGGGTGTGTTAAGGTTTATCTGTGGTGTGAAGCAGTTTGTGCTCAAGATGTGATATTGAGATGTTTCAAATGTTTTTATTACGTTGGTCTAATTGTAATCTGGACATGAGGCTGAGTGCCGTTTTTTTTTTTCTGGAGTGCACTGCATTCGTTCCTGGAATACATCTCCTGATCAGTTTAATCTGAGAAGAGACTAGTTTAGTGACACTAAGGCCACTCCAGTTTCAGCCACGGTTAAGTCAGTGGGGGCAATGGAGAAATACACTTCAAAATCATATTGGCATATTCCGGATCCAAACGAAAGAGTAACCCGGGAATTAAATTTTTTTTTATTTTATTTATATTTTTGTCAGTGAAGAGTTATACAATGATAAAGGGCCTCCATTACAAATCATTTTTGTAAAGCAGTGAGAAGCAAGCCTTTCTAGAGGGAAAGAAGGTTGGTGACAGATGTCAAGATGAAGATGTGCCATGCAGATAGCAGCAGCATCTATACATCACAGCTGCGTTCATGCCCTTGGTGGACATGAGATGTTAAATGTTTCTGTTTAGTCATAAAAAATCTCAGGAAAAACTAGGGTTAAGTCACAGTGTGACTATTATTTTTGTTTTAGGAGGAGGTCAGTGTTCTAGATCTTGATTCACAGAAACTTCAATCAAAATTTCAGGATAGCTCTGTCCAGTTTAGGCAGAGCAAGGATACAAGGAGATTCTTTAACTTATTACAGCTATAGGAAAATATAATGTAACATTTAATTTCAAGTGGTATTTACTGAAGTATTTATGACATGAATTTTCAGTACTATGGAATCATAATATTTTCTGGTTGCCAATTGAGCAAGGGGGCTTGTCACAGTAAAAATAAAAGTTTAAATGTTTTGCACTTGATTAGTACAAAAGCAAACAAGTTCTGAGGATGTTTAATTCAGACATTTATCTTGAGTAGGTGACAAGAATGCAGACACGTGGCAGCCTAGATGCGAGACAAATGGCCATTTCAGGTCTGTTCTGGAAATTTGTACAGCTTGAAGTGGGTGGCATGTTTTCAAAAAAGAGAAAGGAATAAGTGCTTCATTGTTTTAAGCCTCATTGGGCTTCTAATAAACAGAGTAGAGGCTGAGGAAGAATGTTCAAACAGTTGAAAGCTCTATATATTTTAAATTGCATTCTAGAAGGCTCTACAGTAACTGCTGTTTTCTTTCTTATATCATACTTTTATATTCAAAAGTGTAATGTGTCTTGGCTGACATTTTTGATTTCTCCCAATAATGGGAATGATTTATAATACATACCATTACTGTAAGCCTGGTTTAAGCCATTCCTAGTCATGTTACATAGTTATTTTATGGATATATGCTGCATGTGGGTTTCTTTCCCTGGGTGCATATATGTAAAAAGTAGTTAAATTGGAAATTAAAGAGTATCAAAAGCAGGGGGGAAACTTTAAGAAGTAAGACTGTAGTATTTGGCAAGTTGAACAATGCAGTATGGTGAGAGTTTGGTGTTTCCACATAACTTTAAATGATGTAGACTTTTAAATTCTAACAGTTTTTTATGTCAACAGTTTTGTGGTGGAAAAAATGTAGCTGTGTCAGTGGAACGAGAAAAGTCAGAGATTTGGGCAGATGCATAGAAAATGACTTTGGGGATGTTGGTGTGCCTGGTATCAGAGCATATAGTATGGAAGAAGAGCAAGACATTGATTAGATTTTTTTTTAATAAGTAGGTTTTTTTGTAACATAGATATTAAAAAGTCAAAGGCTGACAATGTTAATCATAGGATCATAGAATGTTAGGGGTCTGATCAACCACTGTTGATTTCGTGGGCGGCTCCTCTCCTGCTCTGTGTTTCGAATGGTTTGCCTCTGCTTTTGAGGGAGGCCATATGTCTGTTACAAAGGTGGTCTTTTGTGTGTGGGACGGTTTCTGTCAAGGAGAATCTGCGGGAGATATTTTGGGATCACTGCACTGGTTGTTTGATTCATGGTAGTTCTTAGGGTGCATGAAGGATGAGAAGAGGCTCAAAGGAAGGACCTGAGGAGTTCATTTAACAGTTCAACTTGGAGGCTAATTGCTGCTGTTTCTTCACTGGTTTGGGAGGGATTGAAAGTGATAAAAGGCAGATTGTGGTACCAGTTAACAATTTTGAACTCCAAGGATATTTACCTTGGAAAGAAAAAGCAGAACCCATGTAGTGATTGTGTGGCACTTCCTAAAGTGTTCCTGAATGTACCATTTTTAGCAGAAGATAATTATTTTAGAGTCTTTTATAATATGTTAGTGTTACTCAGTGGTTCAGGTTATCATGGGTACCAAACAAACACTTAAACTGCTTTTGTGAATGGAAGCTTAAATAGAATTTTGTTTGCAGTCAGTCTGATTTTGTTCAGGCACTGAATGTCTTGCCTTAAAGTAAACATTTATTTCACAAGCTCTCCTCTTGCCTGCAAAGTTTGGGCACTGGAGTCCCAGCAAATTTGAGTTTCAAAATCCAGATTTTCTTCAAAATTTCTGTTAAAATCCAAACTTGTTTTTCTGTTTGAATGCCTTGTTTCTAATTTTTAAATACTGTTCAAAGTTGGGGGGGAAACAGCACTAAGATGAATGTATAAATGGATAATACAGTGATTGTAGTTTGTAGGACCAATAGTGATGTTGGAGTAGGTTGGATGGAGTCTGGTGGCATGGGCCAGTAATAGTTTCAGGGGTCCTTAATGAACCCTAGTGAGGACTGTGAGCAGTGAATGTGATCCAGCTTTGTTGCCATGGAGCTGCTCCTTGGTGTGGATCTGGACTTCCCAAATCCTACACTTTCTTGCTTAACTTTCTTACTTCCTTTCTCCCTGACTTTTGAATCAGTGAGTTCTGCCCAACTGTATGCAGCAATTTGAGAACTGTTTCAGGATAGGAGCAGTTTTGCTGTTAATAACTGTCCTTTAAATGGTAGGTGTAGATCTCGGCTTCATGGACTTACAAGCCTTGGGGAGGACTAGCTCCTGGACGCACACACACTGAACGTTAAAAAGACTTGTCAGGCTGTGGGGCTTCTTAGCAAGGTCAGGTTCCCTGCTGCTGGCAGGGTGTGGGTTCCTGAAAATACCTGCTTTGAGAATTGCAAGGATACACTATTGATGAATCTCGGAACTTTGACTGCTCCAAATTTCTTATAAATCAGCTCTTTAGATATTTCTGATCATGGCATATGGGCTGTTTGAGGTGTTGCTTTTTTTTTTTCTTCCAACTGATCATTAAAACAATGTTACAGGCAGAAAAGTCTACATCCTCAATTGAAGTACTAGTAAACCCATTTATTATGGACACTTTGTTTTTCCTTTCTGTTACAGTATCGTATCTATTAGTAGTACGTACATAGGAGTTGACTGTAAATTGAACAGGAGAAAGCTCAGAGCAGGCTGGGTAGTAGGTTGGTTGATGCAGAATACATTATTATGAAGTATTACAAACTTCTGTTGATAATATTGATTACAAGCTAAAATACAAACCATGAATGTGCCATGTTGTGGTTTAAGCCCAGCTGGTAACTCAGAACCCTGCAGCTGCTCGCCCACTGCCCTCCCCCCCCCCACCTTCTTCCCCCTGATCCCAGAGGGATGGGAAGGAGAATGGAAAGAGTGTAACTCCCAGGGGCTGAGATAAGTCCAGTAACTAAGGAATAACCCAAACCACTGCTGCTACCACCAATAATAATAATGATAAGGGAAGTAACAAGGGAAGAGAATACAGCTGCTCATGAGGATCAATGTTTACAAATATGTAAAGGGTGGGTGTCAGGATGGTGGAGCTAGACTATTTTCAGTGATATCCAGTGATAGGACAAGGGGCAGTGGGTGTAAACTGGAGCATAGGAGGTTCCATGTGAACATCAGGAAGAACTTCTTTACTGTAAGAATGACAGAGCACTGGAACAGGTTGCCCAGGGGGGTTGTGGAGTCTCCTACGTTGGAGATATTCAAGGCTCGCCTGGACAAGTTCCTGTGTGATGTATTCTAGGTTTCCCTGCTCTTGGGGGGGGATTGGACTAGATGATCTTTTGAGGTCCCTTCCAACCCTTGGGATTCTGTTGGAAAGGCTCTTAAGATCTTTTAGTTCTAACTCCCCTGCCATGGACAGGGAATTATCATAATTATATATTAATTCTCATCTGTAACAATCAATTTATACTTTAAGAGGTCTTAGCTCATTTCAGATTTGTAGGGACTACAGCTTTGGTCTCTGTATTTGTGAGGATTAGAAACTGTGTTTTAGAGGCACCCATCTGGTTAGTTCTAGACTAGTTAGTCTAGGTGTTTGTGAAATACGAATCCACTTCTCTAAACAAGATAACAAGGTTTTATTAAGGGACAAAGTCAATAAAGCAAAAGCAAACAGCGCTGGGCGCATGACCATAGCCAGAGGCGCGAGTGATTAGTATTTGTTACAGGTTTATATACTTTCACAATTTCATTAGTCACATACATATTCATAATCCCTGCATATAGGCAGGGAGCATTGTAATTAAGTCCAGTAATTTATTATCATAAGTCTCCTCCTCTTGGCGTCTGCGCACTGCTCTTCAATAATTGTGGGCAGGGGTCTTGAGGATGAAGTAATCAGTCTTCCTCATGTGAGTAGGGGTCTTCAAGATGAAGTAAGCAGTCTTCCTCGCAGTGTGCTTTTCACCTTTGGCCCAGTTGGACATCCCAGTAATTACACAACTCGCTAAAACCAGCCATATCTGTAATTATTCTAATAACTAACAAAGATTTGAAACTGTGACCTTCCTGCAAAATTTATAGCAGGACAGGAGTATCCCAAGCTAGCAGATGTTTGGGAGGCTCTGTCTTTGAGCTAACTGATAAGTAGAAGGATGGTGTGAAATAACTCCTTCATGCTTAGTGGGGTCACTAAATCTTGTTATCTCACCACAGACTTACAACACAAACATTGTTTAAAACTAAAGATACTTTAGAGGACCAGTGTGAAACAATTAACTCACATTTAGTGGGGCCACTAAATTCCACAGGCTAACAACATAAACATTGTTCTCTTTCTACAACCTAAGTGAAGCTAAAAAGTACTTTAACTCTATATTTTACAGGCACTAGCTTTACTTCTATCAAGCATGCAACCCCCCCCCCTTTTCTTCTTTTTGACTTTACAGATTCTTCTACTATACGACTCCAGCTCGCTCATCTTATGTCTTTATTGAGCTTTGGTTTTGTTACTATAAACTCGTATAATTATATCCACATAACCACACCTATGATTTGCGAAAGCCAATACATTTATGTGTTTATCACAGTGTTCAAGAGGCCTGGTATAATGTGTGTTTCTGCTGTTACCACCCTATTTTGAGCAAGACTTAGATGTTATATGGCATAGGCCTGCCAAGCCCCAAGCTCTGGGCCTGCCATCTCAAGAGCACATGAGTCAATCCAGGTCCACCTGGGTGACAAACCAGGACCTCCCTCCACTGGCTTGCCCCAAGACAGCAGCCTGCTGTGAAGCAAAATATCTAATAGCTCTTGGGCTAAAGGTTTCTGTTTATCAGCAGTATCTGTCCATTTTCACACCACCTTGGTAATCGAGGAGGGAGTAGCCTTCTTCTTCACCATGAATCATTGCTCCTATGTTTCTGGTTATCAGGTTTATGGGCATTTAATAGCAACTCCCAAGACCTAGAGAGGATGGTGTCTGTGAGGAGGGTAGGATTTCACCAGCCGCTCAAACAGCAGGGAGATATGTCTCCTTATGACCAAAGAAGAAAGTGAAACAAAACGGTGCAGAAGCCAGAGCTCCAGGGAAGAAAGAAAATGGAAGAGAATCCAAGTGTGGATCTATTTGGAGGTAAGTGAATCATATGCTTAACTCCATCTACTAGGAAAACCCTTTTGCAAGAAGACTTAAAACAGTGATATGGGAAACCTAAACAAAATAAAAATAATCAAAAATAAAAATAATATAAAGAATCCCCTCTTTTCCAGACCCAGAAATGCAAGTTGTTATCTTTTTTTGAAGGGTAAAAGATTAACAAGTTAGTTCAGTTTTGGATTCCAGTCTGCAACAGGTTTAGACTCTGTGTCCAGGATGGCAGCACAAGAAAGGCTAAAGATGCAGCTACAGCTGGGAGAGCTTTCTTCCCTGCATCCCAGTGCTTCCCATGTACAGATGCTTAAATAATAGGCCAGTTTTCCATCACCTATGGATGGAAAACCTCTGGAGGAGGCACAACAAGGAGTACTGTTTGTACCCAGCTTGAACAGCAGGATACCTTGAGATTCCTCCTTGTTCAGTTTTTACCATGTACTTGCATCTTCCATGTGTCTCATTATAACTACTATATATAAGTATTTCAGTGTCCTGGGTTCAGCAGTAGCAGTCATTTTTTCTTCTTGGTAGCTGGTGCAGTGCTGTGTTTTGACTTTTGGTCTGGGAATGGTGTTAATAGTACTTATGTTTGTAGTTACTGCTCAAATGTTTACTCTGATCAAGGACTTTGTGAGTCTCATGGTCTGTCAGGAAGGTGGGGAGGCCGGGAGAAAGCAGAGACAGGACACCTGATCCAAACTAGCCAAAGAGGTATTCCATACCACAGCATGTCATGCCCAGGGAGGTAACTGGGAGTTGGCCGGAAGGGCTCGGGCTGGCTCTCTTTTCAGGATCAGGCTTGTTTTGGTGGGTGGTATCGTATTCTCTCTCCTGTCTTATTTCCCCTATCATTGTTTTTGTTGGTGGTAGCAGTAGTGATTTGTGTTATATCTTAGTTACTGGACTGCTCTTGTCGCAACCCATGGGAGTTGCACTCCTTCGGTTCTCCTCCCCATCCCTCCGGGAGCAGGGAGTGGGGGGTGGGGGGGGTGAGAGGAAGACGGTGGTTAGGTTTTAAACCACAACATTCAGTGATACTGTGATGCTATAAAAACAGATCCATCCTAAGTGATCAGAAGTTTTCCCATCATAATCAGCAACAAGGAATGTAAAAGTCATGCTCCAAAAGACAGCGTGTTCTGACATGTGACAAGTGCAGGTTTTTCTCCATTTTCAAATTAGCAGGGAGTTCCTTGCCATTTTTATCAGTCTTTATCCTAGTTTTAGCATAATAATTTCTGTCATTATAGTGCTTGATCATTCATAAGCAGTTTTCCACAAATAGTGCATGAAATTTGAGCTGCACTGTTTGGTTTTGTAAGATTCAGAATATGTTACAAACACTTACTTTCAGCCTGAGAATTTCTCTATTGAATTACGCTCCACTGTTTGCTTTTAATTATATGTTACTATAGGTGTTTGGGAGAGCAGCTCCAGAACAGGAGCAGAGAAGGAGCATGAGCAGAGCTGACATTTACAATTCAGGCAGATGCTTGAAGTGCTTTGGCATAACTGTTCTGGCCAGTTCTCAACAACAACCTTAGAAATTCTTCAAATCCATCACCTTAATTTGCCAACCTAGGAAACCTGACTATCTGTGGAAGAAGTGGTAGCATATCCTACCATGTAATAAAAGAATTGCTTGCCCCAGCATGGCACATAGACTGGGATTGAGTTAACTTTGCTCACAGTAGCCTGTACAGTGCTGTGTTTTGGATCTGTGGTTAAAGAAAAGTAGTGTTGATAACACAGCAGTGTTTTGGCCATTGCTGACATGGCATCAAGGCTTCCTCTTCCCCCCTCCTCTCCCTGCTCCAAGCAAATAATTTGGAGTGGGCAGAAGATTGGGTGAAGACCCAAGATGGGCAATGGGTTATTTTATGAAGTATAACGTCACTGTCAGCAACAAAAAACAGGGGACAGGAAGAAAGGGAGAGGAGGTTTGGTTCAGGCTGGACAGTGTTCAAAGAGTGGCCTGGCATCAGTCCACTTGTAGGAGATGGTGAGCAATTGCTTTTGCATTGCTTGTGATTTCCCCTCCTTTCCTTCACTTATTCAGCTGTCCTGACGCAAGCCATGAGTTTTCTCACTTTTGGTCACCTATTCTCACCCCCATCTCACCCGGGGTAGATGTTTGTGAAATGCAAGAACTGGGAATTTTACAGGGTGGTGGTAAAGCACCGGGTATTCTTGATTCCTGTGTGGCTAGCTGAGCTTCTGAACTCTGATCTCAACAGCAGGGCCAGCCCAGGATGAGATGCAGAGCACAGCAGAGCATCCTGTCCACCAAGAGCCCACCCAAGAAATACTTGAGCACCAAGAGGCAAGCAGGTGGCCTGAGACCTCCTGCAAACTGGAGGAGGACTCTTCAGTGTGTAAATCATCAACTCCTGATGGAGACACAACACTGTCTGATTTAGCTGGTCCCACAACAGAGAAGGTTCACCAGGAAACTGAAATAGCACTGGAAGAATCGGGGAAGACAAATGATGGTGTCTCCAAAAGATGCCAGGAAGAAGGTGAAGGTGAGTTTCTTCCCATCCAGCATTTCCAAAAATGCATAAATGCATATATGATTCTGTATGGAGATATCTGACGCAGCTAAACTGCTGCGTTCACTGCCTTTCTTCTGTTCATCTCTATACAGAATCATAAAATGCATTTCCAATAAGAACAAAAAGAGTTAAGTGTAGTTCTGCAAATTTTATTCCCCATAGCCAAGCTAGCCCATGATAAAATGGACAGCAAAGGAGACAGCCCTGTACAGCAGGAAACATGGGAGGACCAGGAGATAAGCAGGCAGTGTGAAAGCTCCTACACAGCAGAGGAAGATGCTTCATCAAGAAGCAAGTCACTGAGCTCTGACAGTAAAGGGACACATTTGGCTGTGACTGCTACAGAAGATGTCACAAAGGACCTCTTGCCAGAGAAGAGCACCAGTGCTCCTCTCCTAGATAGGGAGCCAGAAGAGAACATGGAACAAGAATCACAGGAAAATGGATCCCAAGGCATGTTAAGGAACAGACATGGGATGAAAGGTAAGCTGGTGGCTGCATGTTGCTTCTCTTCCACTGTTCACATGCCTACACTTTGTGTAGGCATTAGAAAAATTGTAAGGTGAAATCTCTAGTGCCTATTGTCAATTTTCTGGAGTCAAGCATGAAAGAAGAGATAAGAAGTTATCTGGCTTCTCTCTTTCTCTCTCCTTTGGGTACTGTCCTGCATGAAATCACACTGCACTCTGCATTATCTTTCTCCTTCCCCTGCCCAAATAGCAGACTGTCAAGATTCAAAGCAGTATTAATGCAAAGCAGTATTGACTTTTAACTCTTTCTCAGCTGGCAGCTCTGTTGGGTTTTCTTATTACAGCTCCCTGTTCCCTCAACAATGAGTGGCACATTTCTTTTTCTTACTGTAGGGCACATATCCCCAAAGCCAGAGGCTCAGTCCTGCTTACAGAGTGTCACCACCCAAAACACAGACCAGGAGAAGGCAAAAAAGTCCCTCTTCCTGAAAGGTGAGGAAAAGAAGCTTCCCTTGCATGTTACTCATCGACTGGAAGGCCCTGATCCTCCAGGAACAAGTAATGAAGCACATTTAATAATTCTTCTCTCTTGGCACCTTTCACAGCCTTTTCTGAGGGCTTGAGGGAAAAAAAAATATTCCCTTAAAAATAGGCTCTGTTTGAGCCTATAGTAACAGCTTTCATCCAGTTCTGCATACTCAAAAGCAGGTATACATGCTCATGAAAAGCATATTCAGCCTGCTGGGGTTACCCTGGCATGCCCTGGGAGGTCTGATGCCACTACATTGATGGTTTCCCTTCCGAGGCTCCCTCTGTGTCATGGGGCCCCAAGCAGGAACTGTGATGCTGATCTGGAGAGGAACAGATGCAGTTGTGTCTGGACCTCGCTGTCCTTTTCAGGGTGAAGCATGGTAGCCTTTATTCACCCAGCATAGCTAGGAGGAAGGCAGAGAACACTTTAGCTGGGTCAGGCACCTCTATATAGAATCATAGAATCAGCTAGGTGGAGAAGTCCTTTAAGATCATCATGTCCGATCTTTACTGAAGGACTGCCAAGTCCCTCACTAAACCATGTCACTGTGTGGAAATAGGTGCTCTGAACAGCCACAAGCCTTAAAGCAAACAGAGAGGGTGAAAGAGAAAAAAGCTTGTAGACAGCTGCAGTTTCCTCAGGAAATTCTGCTCAACAAAGCTGTGGCCTTGCCTCCATCTCTGGAGCTGTAATCCCCCATCTGGTGGGTAGGAGTATGGGTCTCAGTATGGACAGTGCAGCTGCTTCATTCCTGGGTCCCCAGAGAACATGTCTATCTGAACCACTTTCCTAGTGGGGAAAAGGTCTGAAATGAGAAAAAAGAACCTTCATAGCTACTTTCTAGCATATCATTGCAGGTCACTTGGGACTGACTTCTGTTCCCCATCTTGTGTCTCTCCCCTCTTGAACAGGGCTTATCACCTTGAGCCTTCTATTGCTTGTTCTCTGCCTACTCTGCTTCAGCAACCCAACCTCCAGTTCCCAGCAAGCCCCCAAGAACCCCACGGTGGAGGCATTCCTGTCCCAGTTCAACCAGCTGCAGGAGAGGTTTCCAGGGCAGAGTCCTCAACTCTGGCTTCGTGGGTGTAAGTTCCTGCAGAAGCACCTCAATGTATCTCACCACACACAACCAGCCATCGTTATCTTCACAGCTGCCCGCAAGGGCGAGCAGACCTTACGATGCCTAAGCACCCATGTGGCTGACACCTACTCGGCTGCTCTGCATGGCAGCACAGTCCAGATTGATGGCATGGGGAAATCCAGGCTCCAGAGTGACAAGGCCAAGCTGGAGGTGGACATGGAGCTGAGCTCAGCTTTCCAAGCTAGGAGCCGTGCTGCAGTGATCCACCGCTTTGAGTTGCTGCCGGCAGGGGCCACCCTCATCTTCTACAAGTATTGTGACCATGAAAGTGCTGCTTTCAAGGATGTGGCCCTGCTGCTGACTGTGCTGCTGGAGGAGGAGACGCTGGAGACCCACATCAGCCTCCAGGAGGTGGAGCAGAGTGTCCGTGACTTCCTCTGGACCAAGTTCATTGACACCAGGACCCCCAGCTCCCACGACGACATGGACTCTGACAAGCTCAGTGGGCTGTGGAGCCGCATCTCCCACCTAGTCCTACCAATCTACCCAGTGCAGGCCATCGAGAAGGGAGGCTGCCATGTCCACACCAAACCCTAGGGGCAGAGGCTGACAGAGCTCCAGAGGAGGGTTGGACGATGCTCCTGTCAACCCTGGTGCAGGCATACACAAACAGTGCTGTTTCTCTTTAATTTGTTTCTTGCATCTTCCTGGAAAGAGTTTGACAGGTATAAGTTGATTCAGGCCATTTGCCAGCCTGGAGATGATAGATTGCACACTTCCTTCTGGCAGATGGGAAGAGTGGGTACTCTAGACTGTTAATTGCACAGGAGAACATTGCTGTGTGGGGAGGCAGGAGGGAAAAAAGGACTTTGCAGGTAGGATTTCTATCAGAAGATGCACAAATAATGTACACAACTAGTATGCCAGAAAGATACTTCAGTATCTCTTTCATTTCTCTCTGCCTTTTAGTTTGCTAATGCCATGTACATTGGTCTCAGTATGTACATTATCTGGAAGGTTTCTCTCCATTTGCAGGGTGCTTCTGAAACACAGGAAGGTCAAATTCCTCAAAGCCCAACATTTTGAAGGCATACTTCAAAAAGAAAACTCATTTGCTAGTCAGGGGTTTGACCAGTCAGTCCTGATAGGGTCACACTTGCACAGACAGATTGGCACCTTGCAAAGATCAAATCCTAAATATAGAATGTCCAAACAAGCCTGCAATTCAGAAATCCCCTAAATATCAATTAGAAGAAATTTCAGAGAGCAGTGAAACAAACCACCTCACTGTTGCTCTTATTGCACAGGTAAAAGAATGAGTAACACAGTTTAACTTGATGCTACCTCTTTTAAAAAGCATCCACTCTTGACCCTTTGCTGCCACAAGACTATGACTATATCTTTGGGCTGATGCATCAGCTTTGGTCCTACATGATGGATTGTTCTTCACCTGGGTCTCTGATCTGTGTGAGGAGAGGAAGCCTGTTTCTCCCCAGCTAACTTTTATTGATGAATGTAGATGTTAGCATTGATACTTATTTCAAATCACATAGGTTAGCACTCCAGGTGTTTGCCCTCCAAAGGTACATTTGCCTCCCTGACAGGCAGCTGGTGCTCTGGCATATGCTAAAGCAACTAGGAACAGAGGTGGGATTAGCTGGTAAAGACAAAATCTAAGTTAAAATCTAGTGTTAGCATGTTAACACTAAAATTCTTCAGCAAAGCAAGTTGGTTTCTTACTGTGCCTCCTCTTCTGCATATCAGGAAGAGAAATGCGAGTCCTGGAAACACTGTGTTGCCTCTGCACACTGCACTTCTGCAGGTGCTCTGGGACAGAGCAGCCAACTCATGGAACACCTCAGGGGTAGGTGCAGGTTGCAGCATTTGTAACAACACAACGACCTGCCCCAGGTGTCAGACCCTTGTGCCTATAGAGCTGTCTGCCAGGGAAGGAGCAGCACAGACTGGGGCCTTACAGAGCCATTATCTGTATCTGGACACAAATTGAGAACACTATGGTGTTTTTACAAGCAGCACATGTGAGTGCTCCTTAGAGCAACTGGACCCTGGTGCTGTCCAGGTCTCCTGCCAATGGTGCCTTGCTGATGTGCCCCACTGATGGGTCAGCTGAGGTACAACCCTGCACCCTAAAACCACAGCCTGTTTCTTCTTTCCTCCTGCTGCGTGCCTTGACCTCTCTTAGGAGACTTGTGGCCACTAACTTGGAGGAGGGTACAAAACAAAGAAAGAGGAAGGGGTTATTTGTTCATGTTCTAATCAAAGGACAACTCTGTTGGTTGGGGACATGAAGGCACAACCAAAGAGTTTTAACCATGACAAACACTAGGCTAGATGTGAGAGTTACCTGCTGGAGATCAGCATCAGCAGGGCAGCCCAGGGAGTGATTTTTTACAAGATACAGGTTGCTTCCTCCCCTTCCTCCTTCTTATTGCTAAACACTACTTTGATAACAGAAAATACTGTTTCTGCTCTGCATGGTTCAGTATGGGTGTTGGTGTAAGAACCAGCAGAGCATTAATCATGTCAATATCTCGAAGTCTGTATTTTAATGTTATCTCACCCCCAGTTTTATGCACTGTTTTTGTAACGCATAGCCAGGGTATGGAAAGCCAAATTCACACTGCTTGAGCACATCACCGTAAGCTTCACCCACCCGAGGTGGTCTAATACAGAGAGAGATACTTTTATGACCTTTTAAAGACAAACTGTCTGCTTGCTTCTGAACCAAGACTTCTATTTAAAAATAAATGAGATTGCGAAAGAAACCAGAAGTCCTCAAAGTGAGACAGGAGTCTTACCATATGTATTCTGGTTTTGTGATTGGTTGGTTTATTTGCTTGCTTTTTTGGTGGTGGTTTTTGTTGGGGGTTTTTGGGTGTTTTGTTTTTTGGTTTTGTTCTTTTTTTTTTCCTCCACTAGCTATTTTCAGTTTATTAGGAAGAGGGATCATTAGACATTAGACAAAGTTTTTTTTTTGTCAGGGCTATATTTGTGCAAACAAATCGAATATTATCTTTTTCCAGAAAAAAAACAAACAACCTTTTTCTCAGTTGTTTGGGGCAAACATTTGCAGCATTTTCAACTAAAGCAAAACTAAAACCCCCAAACAGCCACTGAATTCAATGCAGACTGGAACATACTGAGGTTTGCATAATGCTTAATGGTAATAATTAAACTAAAATCCATGGACAACTGAAGTATTTGAGAAATACGGAAAGCAAATATTTCTCATTTCAACACCCTTGATCAGATTGGTTCCACCCAATGTCACACCATGTCAGCACACACAAATTCTTATATTTGTGATGAATTACTTTGCCCAGCTCCGGCCTAAACAGAGAAAAGGCTGAACAAAAGAGGATTTACCCTTTCATTCTGGATTTTCTTCAGTCCCTGTCCAGACCCTGACAACCTAAATACTCATAACATTGGCATCTATTTTCATATAGATGTTCATGTGATTGATTGCCAGAAGTAAACATCATTTGTCTCCTGTTGTCTGATACAAGAGAACAAGACTTGGTCCTAGCCCAAAGATTCAGATGCAGGTCTGATGTCACCAGGTTAAGTGATTGGTGGATGACAAACCTATGCGGCTTTTTTAGTCTTGCACATGAGTTCAAAAGTGTGTGCGGAGGGACCGGCTGAACAAGCTCTGAGAGCATCTCCAGGCAGAAGGATGCACTGGTATTTTTCCCCTAGATGGTGTGCTCACCATAGAATCATAGAATAGTTAGGGTTGGAAAGTACCTTAAGATCTGTGTTAGTAAACAGAATCATTATCCTTGTACCTGCTCCAAAAACCAGGTTGAACTGGGAATGGGAGTGGTGCTTGCCAGGTGACACAGAGATCTTGGGGCACAGGGAACAGATACACCCACGACAGCTCAGGAGGAACTAAAGCTTCCCCTTCCCAGGCTGTGGCAGGTCAACACAAGACCAGGATGAAGCAAGACATGGTCCAGCTCTGCAGCATCACAGGTAAATTATTCTTCCCAGGCCTAGTTCATAATCTTTCTGGGAACATCTCTTCCTGCACATACACATCACCCAAGCCCAGCCATACACATTACTCAAGCCCATGGGTTTGGCTGGAGCTTATCAGTTCCCTGCTGTTACATCAATGCAAAAAACAGAATTATTTTTCAATTTCTGATGTTAAAGAATAAAAAAATCTTGCTCTACTTGGTCTATTAAAGCATTCTGCTCCCCAACTATCCTTCCCTTTTGTTTTAGTACTGCTCTCTGCAGCAGTAGTTCTGCAGGGAAGGATGTGCTGCCAGAGGGTGCTCAACAACCCTAAAAATCACCTTGAAAATTACACAGCAGCTCAACTGGAAGGCCAGTCTGGACTGCACCACCACAAAATGAGCACTGATAATAGGTGTGAATGTGTCACTGCCTTGTGATAGGACATAAACTTACCATCTCCAGCATTTAAAGGCAAGTGGCCCAGCCAGCGCTGCATGGGCTTGGCATGCCACCTGGCTCTTTGTGCAGCATCCCTGTCCCTGCAACAGGCACATCATGCCACGTCTTTGTTTGGCCCTCTGCACCAGCATAGGCTAAAACTGGAAGAAAGTGGGACATAAAGAGACAGGTAGTGAACCCAGCTGAGCTATATCTCTCCATATGAGCTTTAACCTCCTGGAGCTCTCTGACAGCTTTACTTTACTGCAGTTTCATGCATGGGCAGGCTCTGCTGTCAGAGGGCTGGTTTCTTGGGGGTCACTTTTAGGCCTACAAAACCTCCATTGTAAGAGAGATTTGCATATACCGGGAGCTTAACAGGTTTTTGATTTCCCTCCTTCACCTCTCCAGGGGAAGCAGCCATGCAATGAACTGCACAAAGGAGTTTGGCATCAGCCTGTGGGATGTGGATCTAAGAGCCGACAATGAAAAGGCTTGAAGAATACAGTTTGCAAGTGTATTGCCCGCACAGGGAGGGGGCAAAGCCATGAGCAGACTCCTGCTGGCCTCTCCCGCTTTGTCTGGAGTGTGCAGTTCCGCTCAGGCCGAGAGAGAGCACTCGAGAGCTGAGGATCCTCTCAGAGCATGAGCAGAGGCAGCCCCGTAGTTAAACACAAGGGATGGAAACAGCCTCCCCATACCACACATCCTTGGAGGTCTGCTTCATCCTCTGCCCCAGCAACCTAGGAACTACTCAAACACCTCCGGAAAACAGTTTCAGGTCGTGATGATCTCTACAGGAGAACAGACCTGGCCTCTTCCCCCAATTACAGCTTGAGCTGAATGAAACCACTGTTTTTCTATGTTAACAGAGCTGACACCTGAGAGCTGGTCAGAATGATAGAAAGAAGGACCAGCCATTTCCCTGGTCAGAGTTTGTGTCTGCAGTGGGAAGCCTTGGACCACACAAATTCTTCCACAAAAGGGACAGCAAAGTCCAGTTGTTTCTGCTTCAAGGGCCAGGAAGGGGCATCTGTGCTGTGGCAAACACCAGGTAAAGCCAACTGAGTTACCATGACTGCTCAGCCAGAGATATGGACTAAAAAGCAGTGCAGTGTTCTGCAAGACTGCTATGAAAGACAGGCTTCCTCCAGCAGCTTGGCCAATGGGAGGAAAACACACACACACTCGGGGAAATAAAGAGGTCCAAATACCTTTACACTTCAGGCCCATCTCTCACATGCTTTTTTTGAATTCACAACCTCTATAATTATGATGCTGAAACTTTCCTTGTAGGAAGATAGCTGCCATCTTGACATCTGCAAGTGAGTTATGAGCAGAATAAATCCCTTCAGGTAATGTTAAAGGACAGCGTACTCCAGTCCTGCAGTACCTGCTTCAATAGCAGCCACGAACATTGGTTCTCCTTTCCAGAGGCAACATGCTTTGATTCTTCTTCCTGACTGTGTTTGGAAGCTTTTTGGAGAAAAAGTTGGCTGTTGAAACACAATTCAATGAAACAAGAAGTTGAAATAACCCTAGGCAACTTCCAGACAGGAGATGAGCACAGATCAGATCCCCACAAGCAGCCCATATGTCCAAATGTGGCTGGCACCTACAGTGAAACACACTGGCTGGCCCTAGCTCAAACTTGGTTATGGAGAGACTGTAAGGATGAAACTATATGGCTCTGCTTTTGGGTGCTAATAAAGGGGAGATCCTCAACCTCATAAATCCTTTAAACATTCCCTGGTGGTAATACAGACCTACTTTCTGTTAACAAGGCACATGAAACTGGGAAGCAGCAGAGGAAAGGCCCTTTTCAATTGTAAAGCTGAATGCAAAACCACAAAGAGCTGCTGCACATGCAGAGCTCAGCCTGCTCATGTACATAATACAGCAGAACCAGCTGGCCCAGTTAGAAAGTGGCAAATTCACTTTAAAAAAAGATAGTAGGGAAAAAAAATACAAATTGAGAGAGGTGGATTAGAAACGATTACAAGACTGGGAGCTGGTTGTGGCGGCTGGTGATGGTTTTATTAGCAAAGTTTTAAGTGTGCTAGTCGGTTCAATACACTACCAAACCCTTCCATATATTGATTGGTGGGGGTTGGGTTCTCAAGACTAAGAGAGAACCTTTATCACCTATACCACTGCTCGCACATTGACTGAGATTATTCAAAATGTGCTCTGAACATCAAGAAAACAACCATGCTGCTTAAACTTAGGGTGTAAAACAGCAAGCAGCATTTTAAGTTTCTTGCTGCCTTTCACACTGCACTTGCATCACCCCTGTGAGCAGAAGAGGCTCAGGAGTTGTACTTAAGAGATGCAAACTGGCCTAGCAAGAAAGGTCAGGAGAGGGGGCACAGAGGGGCCCTGGAGGGGAGAGCACTGAAAGCCACCTGGATTTGCCCCATCACACTCCCTTAGCGCCTCATATGCAGATCCCCCTCCTCAAATTGTCTTTGCACTGCACAGCCTGTTTCTGCCTCCCTGGGCTCCTGCTCATATACTGGGTTTGAGCTGTACAACATCAGACACACCATAACTCACGTGAGACCCAAACTGCTACTGACTCCCTCACTCAGCTGGAGCCAGACACACTTTTCTTCAGCACAGCTTCTCCCCCACCTCACTGCCTCTCCACAGCTTTGCTTATCTGCAGTGCAGGAGGTGGGTTCAGAGGAACATTACACAGGGCTGCAGCAGGGCAGGAAAGCCAAGAATTGACTCTGAAGCTTCCTCCCCATTTGTAGAAGGCAGCTCATGATGCGACCATGCTATTGTCAGTGCTCCTCACTCTCATTTTCTCTGGATGGGTCAGAAGATTGCTCCCCTCCTCTCCTTTGCCTTGCCCCTGCCAGCTAGCAAACAGCTTTGATAGGAGCTCCCAGTTGCTCCCTCCTGCTGACACCCCTCCATCATTCCTCTCCCTTTCCTCTCCTCCACCTCGAGGCTGAAACCCTTGGTAGGGGAGGTGTGGAGTGCTCGGATCACCTTCCTACACTAATTACAGCACATCTGGCAGGCAAGAACTGCTGCTGCCCAGGCACCTGCCCCAGGTCAGGGACACCTAATGCCATTTTTGCACAGCCTCTGTCCATGGCTTGCAGCAGCTGGAAACTCACAGGATATCACCAAGAGCTGTCTTCTGATCACAAGTACAACAAATGGGGGTCCAGAAAGGAGGGCAAGTAGATTCATTCCTCTTAAGTTACACACTTGACTATCTCAGTGTTCCAGCCTGAAAGCAGCACCTGGAGACAGGAGGCACCGACAGATTTCTTTAGCCTGAAAGGTCTCAGAGAGCTTATGGGGGCTTCTGAGGTTCCATTGCATCTTCTGAGAAGGCCTCAAGCAAAGAGCAGACTGCTGGAGTAGGTTCAAATGGTCTTGCATTTTTGCAGTGCTTTTTGCAGTTACTGCCCAAGGTCAGGATGCACAAACTGAACAGCTTCCATGTGTGGCTTAAACTGAGTGTTAGTATGCAACTTAACAAACCGTGGCGGACATCTGGGGCCTCTGGGCAACTCTTTTAGTATGGGCCAGGTCGTCGGGCTCACTACCCACACTGCCACAATTAATTTGCAGCGCCAGAAAGAGCAGCTCTCCGTGTCCCGGGTCGTTTTCCTCCTTTCCGGCAAGGAGCACATGCTGCCCTTCAGCCCCCGGAGAACCGAAAGGGCTGCACCAAAAAGCACAGCTTGCCCAGAAAGGGCAGGAAAGAGGAACTGGGTAGAGCAAATGTTTTTTGTGCAGGAGGAAACCAGCGGAGGGAGGACTTCGCTTGGGAGCGCGGGGTGTGCGCTGTGCAGGGGGCAGCGCGGGGTGTGCCGGGGCAGGGGGCAGCGCGGGTGGCCGCGGTTCGGCAGGGACGCCCGCTGCATCCCGCCGCTGCCGGGAGACACCGCGGGGCTACGAAGGAGCCGCAGAAAGCGGCGAGAGAAATCAGTGCTGTGCCGGGCGCTGGGGCCGGCAGCGGGCAGGGCGGTAGGAGGCGGCAGGCCCAGGCTGCCCGCCCCCCTGCCGGCCCCGCAAGCTCTCAGGCGGGCGCGGGACCGAGCCCCGGGGCGGCAGGGTCTGAGAAGCGCCGGGCCCCCTACCCCCCGCCGAGCGGCCGCGCTGCGGGTTGCCGCCCGCCACCCGGCAGGTTGTAAAGTCATTAACTCCCTCAGCCATGCCGGCCCGAGCTCCGGCAGCGGCTGCTCCTGCCACCGCCGCTGGTGGGCCGCGCCGCCTCGCCGTCTCCTCCGCGGCGGCGGCAGCAGCGGCAGCAGCATCGCGGAATGGCCGCCGCTCCCCACCTCCTCCTCCTTCTCAGCGCCGCCGCCGCCCCCTTCGGCGCTAAGGTAAGCGGCAGCGGGTGGGCCCGCGGCGGCGGAGCCTCCCTTCGCCCCCTCCTTCCTTCCTTCCCTACCCTCAGGGAGCCGCGCGGGCCCGGGGCCAGGAGGGGCGCTCAGAGCTGGCGGGGCCGGTCCTGGCCACCCCGGGCCTGCGCGGGGCAGGGAGCGGGCGGTCTCCTTACGGAATCGGCGGCCCTTCGCTGTAGGTCTCTGGATCCTGCAGGGGGTAGCCTGGATTTGGGGGTTACCCCGCTGCTCTCCTTCAGCCTTGAAGTACTTGAGGAGGGGGTTTTGTTGTGTCTTCCCCCAAATTTACCTCAAGGACCAGATGCTTTGCCCGTTGCCCAGCGCTTAACTTTATAAAAGGCCGACGGGGGATAACGATGCCTGAGGAAGTGTCCCAGCATCACCTGAAGGACCATGGGGAGCAGGGACGTTCCCTGGTGGGGGTTTTGCCAGGGGCTGCCCCCCATGCTTATCTCTAGGCGAGGGCTGACTCCAGTTTAGGGCTGAAAACAGACTTTGATCCTCCCTGCCCCTCCTGCCACCCCATGCATGGGTCTCAGGCAGCAGCTTTCTCTGTCAAGTGGGGTGCATGTCCAGGCACTGAAGACCCATGCTCCTCTCACCTCTGCTCTCCTCCATAGAGGACTTTCTCAGCCTGACCTTCCTAGCAGCACTTTTTTCCACAGCAACACCAGAACCGCTCTGCCAGTCCCCTTCTCCCTGAGGCCCAGCCTGGGAGAATTGCCCCTGTTACTGTGGCAGGGAGGCAGAAATCCCAGCTTTACAGGGCACCTGCTGTGCCCCTGCCTTAACGGATGGATCACTGCATGCATTCTGGCTCAGAGCTCGGGCTTCCCCAAGGGGAACCCAGCCAGATTTCTTTGATGCTAAAGGGATTCTGCTCTGCAGAAGGGAAAAGAGGGTTTGGGGTTGTGTCTCCCAACCCCACAAGCCAGTCTCCATCGGGATGAAACAATCTCACAGGAGCTATTTTAAATGCAGAGAAGACCAGACACCAGCTTTACTGTGTGTAATCCCGGTTTAAGGAGCAGCAGCATCTCCTGGTTTGGGGTTATCTTAATTTTACAGCTGAAGTGTCTCATTTCCACGTTTTACCTTCACACACATTCACTGCCCATTCTGTTTACCCCTTAGCTACAGTACTAAGTCAGAGAAAACTTCAGGCAGAGCAAGCTGGGTCAAGTTAAACAGATGTGAAGTCCTTCATTTAAGAGTGACCTGGAGGGACTCCTCCATCAACATGTGCACACAAGCCTTGGCTGCTGCTGGTTCTCTCTGGCCCCAGCAGCTGTGTTTGTACAGCATATAAGCTGAGGGCATCTGGGCCTGGGAGAAGAGCTGCTGAGCTCTCCCCAGGACAAACACACACCAGTACTGTTGCCAGGTCTGTCCTGAAGACTCCCTTACTCCAGGAGAATCCCACAGAGCACTGATCAAGGATTGCATAGTGCAAGTTGGCCTAGCAGGTATTCATACTATTGATTGGTATCTCCAGTGCAAGCCAGTGCACAAAATGGTCATTTGGGAATTAACCTACAGTTTCTCTTGCTGTCCTGTTTTCTTTATAAACATGATTATACAGGAAGTGTAATAGAAAGCCTAAATCTATAGATAGGGTAAGCAAATTCCTTCCGATGTGGGGCTAATTGCATTCAGTGCCTCTGAAAAAACTGACCATGAGATGCCTCTCATACACACTGCCTGTTATTCACTTCTTCCCCTTCACAGATTTCCATCCTTTTTACTAGCTTGCTCCAAAATAAGTGAGTTATCGCACTTGAAGTGAAGAACCTAACTTACTTGAATCAAGTATTTTGTAATGGCGTGCAGCCTTTGCCTGTGCAATTTATGTCACAGCAGGGTTACGAACAGTACTTGATAGTTTTCCACTGGCTTCTGCTCACTGGTTTTCTAATTTGATTCTCATCTGCACCTCATTGTATGTCTAGATTTCTGTTACATACCTGCTGCAATATCACATCTTTAGCAAGCTACCGTTTCCACGCAGATTAACATTCTTCCTGATCCCCTAAAATTATGCTGCATTGCTTATTTTACCTCAGGATACCTTCCCCTCATGGAAGATTCCTCAGATACCTTGTTTCAACTTTTCTAAAGAAAATTGGGTTTTGTGTCTGCTTCCAACACTGAACCTCTCATACAAACTATTTAGCCTACCCAGACAGGATAAAACCATGACAGGATGAGAAGCAGCTTTACACGAACACCAGTTCTTTTGTAAAACATTAAGGCATAGTTGCAAATGCTATTGTTTTTTTCAGGGCTGTGGTAGAATCTCACCACAGCTTTAGTCAGAGAATGACATGGGGAACTCAAAGAAGGGGAGTTGAACATGGTCATTCATTTTCAGATAATAATCTGACATCCATTCCAGGCATTAAGACATCTGAAGCCACTTAGTATTTCAGTAAGCAGTGTGTGTGGTTTGCTGTAGAGAGAAGCCCTTCAGTAAAGGGATCATGGAAATTTTTGGTAGAGGATGTACAGTTAATAGCCTCAGAAGAAGTCTGTGAAGAATTTATTTCATTTTCAGCTGCTGTTCCTAGTAGTCTTACAAGCTTAGACAGGGCTGAACAGAACAGTTTATAACAGCTACTGTGCTCCTCAGGGGTGGGCCAGTGCTTAAGGCATGCCAGGCTGCAGCAGGAGAGCTTCCCCCCCCAAGCTCCTCTATTAAGGGAACTAGACAGGCATGTTTGTGGTCTCTCTTCCCAGACAGCATTTTTCTAGGACCCAGGCTCTAACGAATCTCAAGATTAGGCACAACAATAAGCAACACAGGAGACTGGGACATTGACACAGTAATTGCAGTTTTTCCCAGGTTTCTGGGAAACCCGGCATAGCTTAGAGCTGATCCAGGGCATGACAGGGAGTCAGTAGAGAATTTATTTTATCCCTTCCAGCACTTCAGAAAGACCACCTGGAAATCTGATAGGTTGTCAGTCCAAGCCCACCCTTCTTTGTAGGACTGAAGCATTTTGTTTGTGTCAGCCTTTGTTTGGCAGGGGGGAGAGGGGAAGCAGCTGCTGGGGCTTCAGTTACGCCGAAAAAGCTTTCAGTGATGCTGGCTGAGAGACTGACATTTCTGCTATTGATACTGGCAGATCTGGAGACAGATATTTTGTTATCAGAAAGCTCTCTGCAGGCTGGGGTTCAAAGATGTAGTTCCCCCAACAAGGAGACAGGAGGGCAACTCTAATTTACTCAGTTGCATGGCCTCCCGTGTAGGTGCAGGACAGAAATAGCTTGGTTAACCTCAGAGAGGAAGAACTGCAGCTATATAACCACCAGTGCCAAGCCACAAATGCCTGAGGGGAAATTCTTGCGGAGAGCACCTGGGTGAACTGGAATATGGTCCCTCTTTTCTACAGATGTAAATTCTAGGCCTTATATTCCTCATTAGCTAAGGAATCACACCTGACCCTCTTACCTCCTTTAGGCAGAACCCTCACTCAAGCCCAAACAGAACCAGCCTTGTAAAGCCTGGACCTACTCACATTTCCTGCTCCATTGTTTCTAGCCTGCTCTGTTTCTGTTACTTGCAGAGTGCAATTTAGAGCAGTTCCAGCATCTCCTACAACAAGGAGAATGCAGAAGAGTTGTTTTTAAGCACCTTTGATTTATCCTACAAGGAGGAGGTGGGGGAAGGGAATTCACTTGATCAGAAGGTAACTTGGGATTTGCTGCGGGGCTTGGGAAACTAAAGCTAGGAGCTAATCTAATCTGGAGTCTTTCCCACAGTCTTTAATTTACTATCTGAAAATTTGGAAAATGTAAGTATCACTAATGAAAAACAAGAACCATTTGTGTGTCACGGTTAGTGCAAATTTATTTCTGACATTATAATAAATTCAGCACAGATTGAAACCAGCTGTCCCAGCTCTAAGTACCTGGAGTTCCCCCTCTACGTCACCAGGCCTAGGACTCTGGTGTAGTCATACTGTAAGTCTTACTGGTCAAGGGGACAGCTCAGCCTTGTCCTTATTTACACAAGAAATAAGCATCCCTAGGCAAAGATTGGCAAGGGAGCTTGGTCATGGAAAACCTGAGAGCCAAATCAATCTACTTGAAAAGTGATTGATTGCTCCAGTGCAATGAGGAAGCAGGAACAAAATTTATGGATATAGGGAAACATTTTATTTTTAAAAAAGGTTTTGCCTAGCATCCTTCAATAAATCTTCCTTTGGGCTCCTGTCATCCCTGAAGGTCCCAGCGTGGAGAGAAACCTATCTTATTCTAACCATAAGAAAGAGGCACACAAAGGGAAAGATGCTGATCTTCCCCAGACATGCCAAGTCTCCTTGAATCAAGGCAAAACACCCAAGAGCAGTAACCCAGAAAAGAAGTCTGCAACTTTCCACCACTCCAGATACACAAAGTCTTTTTCATATCTAGGAATAGGTCGGTAGAACAGCCCATCTAACTTCCCTTCCCCCGTTTCCTTTCTGCCTTGTCTTACCTATTTGGATTGTAAGATCTGTGGAGCAGGATTATCTTGGTGGTTAGAGTGACAGAATTTTATTGCCACCTGGGGAAAAGCTGTGTAAATTTGCAGCTTTTAGTCCACATGCCTTCTCCTCAGGCTGTCCATGCATCTCATGCAACTATTTAGTGAAGTGGTAAGGCACAAGCTTTGATTATTACCCCAGCAATGGGAGAATCTGTATTGTGCTGAGCTCCCTGGACAGACACCAGATAAATCATTGGCATTCTCCATCCCAACAATTGTGAAGAGCTCTTTCTCCACAGGCCTTGAGATGCTTATCACAGATAAGCATAGAAGAAGTCAGGGAAAGATTCTAGCCAAAAATACCTTACAATAAGAGACCTTTGGTTTCTTTAATTTCTAAGTGTGAAAGCAACATAGTCAGCATTTCCATTTACAATCTGATAGTATACAATCAGACAAAAAATCTCATAGGAAATAGGTTGAGATGATCATTTGGAAGAAGAGAAAAAGTTATTTGTGAAAATATGTCTGTTTCCTGTAAGCAGTTTTTCTCTCAAGCAGCTCAGCTGCTGACCACAGCATTTGGTTCCTGTCAAGCAGGTCAACTCCAGCCAGAACATCTAAGTACAGCAAAAAGTTTTGCCATATTATTGTTTTCAAAAATTAACTATTGTAATCACTAGAGAGTAAAGCATTGGATATTATGGTGCTTTTCTGCAGCAGAAAAGGTTACTTTCAGCATGTTCTGGCTGTCACCAAGAAGCAGCACTATGCATATTTCAGGCACTCTAAGTTACAACTTAAAAAAATTTGCATAAACCAGCTGCATCTCCTCTGCCCAGAGGGTGCTCTGTTGGCAGATGCTGTAAAAACAAGTTTTCAGGCAGGATTTTACACTACAAGATGAAGAATACTTTGGCTGTATTACACTATGAAAGAGTATAAAGCCAAGAGACAGACAACCAAAACAGCATACAGAGCACATTTAGTGATGAGCAAACCCTGCTGAGTTTTCTTTCACACCCATCGGTTAAGCTTTTCAGACTGTTTTTTTACAACAGGATTATTTGCCACTGCCACAGATAGTAGCATTGATACAACTTCCCTGAGCCTTTACTTCAACATAGCAGACTTCACACACACACATTATTTATTTTCTTCTACTAGTACTCAGACATTGTCAGTGTTTTCAACTGGATAAATCCCTTCTAGTCACTGTCCTGTGTTAAACTCATTGCTGCATTTAACACTACTCACAGCTGTATTTCAATGAACAGCAGATTAATTCCTGCACAAGCTAGTTTGCCAAAACCCTTGCGAGTTTTCAAGCCACGAGACAGACACTAAACAGGAAAATATTCTAAGAAACCCAAATCTGAAGCTAAAGCACAGAATCTCTTACCTGCTGGGAATTGTGAAGGCACAGCCAACAGCAGCCTGCTGCAATGACCATACTGGGGCCAGGAGAGCTCAGTTTTGCTAAAATTAAAGGCTCAGCCCCTGCAAGGCATGCTGGGAGATGGAGTAATCCACCTCTGAGAATAGTGGGGTGCATAGGGAAAGGGAACAAGAGCAATTGCAGGAAACTCAGGTTCTGAAGCACACTTCAAAATGACTTGTGAGGGCTGGAGGGAGAGGAGCTTGGATGTGAGCTGATTTAATCACAAAGAGTTTATCTGGTGAAATGCAGCTCCAGTGAGTGACAAACCTGTACCCGCAGCTTCCCTGCAGGCAGGCATCTGCATGACCAAGCACCACAGATCTTCCTCTTCTCTCCTGACCTTGCATCAGACCCAGGCAGGCAGCACGACCTGTGATCTGCTGTTTTCTCTGACCCAGGCTGCAGCTGGTGTTACTGTCACATATAACCAGCCCAACAGCCCCTCTCTACAGCATGGCATAAGATCCCACAGGCATTCACCCTCACATAACTCAGTCTTTGAGAGAAATTTGAATTTGAGATGCATGAGCCTGGTGTGGCCCCACAGGGACCTTGATCCTGCATGGCTGTCCCAGTGCTGCTCATTTAGAGGGCATCCAGGTGACGTGGTCCCTGAGGGAGCTGCCTTTGGAAGGCCCTTCTCTGTTTCAGGGCTGGTGAGGAGCCAGGTTCTCCAGCTAACCATGCTCTGTTTCTGTCAGGACAGTAGTGAGGCAGCAGATGGAGCTGGCTTCTGGGATGAAGAAGTCACCAAGTGGTGGGGAGAGTGGAGCTCCTGGTCCACCTGCTCCCGGTCCTGCGGAGGAGGCGTGATGTCCCGGGAGAGGCACTGCTTGCAACAGAGGTGAGTTGTGTCCCAGCCTGAGCCCTTGGCCAGGTCTAAAATGGCAGAGGGGAAATGGAGTGCCCCTGAGCTGTGTTTTAGGGCTGAACCTGCTGAGTTTGTAGGGTCAGCTGTTCTGTCTTCATCCCTGGTCTCTTGGAAAGGAAGGCCACAGGCGGTGGCCTGTGGGGTAGGTGATGAGCAGGCAGTGGTGGAGAGGGCTGGCAAGGGAGAAGCATGCTGCAATGGGGCAAGCCACAGGCCCCCTGAACACATCACCCACTCAGCCCAGTTCATCTGACAGGAGCAAGAAGTTGGTCCCCTTTTGGGGTCTGTGGGAGATTTGACAGAGTTGTGAGCTAGAGAAAGCTAACTCTATTCCACTTCCCCTTTCCTTCACTTGCTGTGGTAGCTCTGATGAACCTAACCCTGATTTGTAGGCAGTTCATGTTCTAAGGATGTGGGTACGTACTCCCAGGTGCCTTATGGGGACTTGATTTACTCCTGACAGCAGTTAGCTCAGCTGCATCTCAGCAGTTTCCCCTCTTTATTTTCTGCGGAGCTTGCAAGTTTATTTCCCTCTGTGATATATCTGGCATCTCCATTTGTTCCCTACAGCCAAATTTGTCCCTTACAACTGCTACAGTCCTGTTATCGGTTGGACTGGGTTTGTGGGAGTAAAGAGTACTGGGGAACTTCAGCTGCCTGAACTCCTACTCTATCTTCTGGGTCACTTTGCCACCAAGCTCTTCTCTTCCTGCACACCTCACTAACTTCCTACTCCAGGCTCCTGTGATGTTAATGAGAGCCAGCATCCTGCAGCACAGCAAGCTCACAGGCGCTGCCCACCCCATACTCTGCCCCTTTCCCTTCTGTATGGATGCAGTCCTGAGTGGAGGAAGCTCAAGCTAGGATCCCCAACCTGCTCTCCTTCCTTCAGCAGAAAACTTATTTTATGTGGGCTCTTTGACAGCATGGTGAGGGTCCAGATGTGCTGCAGTACCTTCCATCTGGAGGTAGCCTCTCTGCTACCTTGCCAGTGTCTCTGCTATTGCTTTTCCCCAGCACACTATGGCCATGATGGGAGAGGAGTGGGAAACAAAGGGTGGGAAGGAGCCTGGTGCTGTCCCATACCCCCCACAGCCAGAACAGCCTGTTTGCCCTTTGTCTGCTGATGGAAGAGACGTTTTCCTCTCCATTTGGCATCTGCTCTATCCTTGA
Source organism: Melopsittacus undulatus (assembly GCF_012275295.1). NCBI lineage: Eukaryota > Metazoa > Chordata > Aves > Psittaciformes > Psittaculidae > Melopsittacus > Melopsittacus undulatus. The sequence continues at coordinate 52,678,724 of NC_047532.1, read as the reverse complement.
CACCACAACTGGGGAGGGGAGGACTTTGCTATGGCATTTTACTCCAGGAATTGAGTCAGATTCAAGCAAACAAACAAAAACGCCTCACCATAAAAGCCAGTCAAAAGGTTTCTTCAGCTTTAAGGAGACTGGCTTAAGTCTGAGCCAGGTATGCCCACAAAATGATTTCTGAGGCTGCAGGCAGCCTCTACTTCAGCTGGAAAGGATGGCAGTTTTCAAGCTGGTTGGTGTAAATTTAGGTTTTGCCTACATCATGTAAAGCATTGTTCTGGAGGGACAGCTGCAGAGCCTCCAGCTAGTCCAGCCTGAGTGTGCCTACAGGGTTCTTCATTACACAGTGCACCTTAAGTTCCCAATACTGTCAACACATTGTCTGCTCCTGTTCACACACACTGTTGCCTTAATCTGTGGTCTTGGCCATTCTCCATACGTCTTCCCAGCTTTCAAGATTTTTTTTGCCTTTGCATCACTCCAGGATGCCAGTGTCCCGTGGATAACCCTTGTTGGCCAGAGCTGAAGTGTTGAGAAATTCCCATGGTTTTGGTCCATCATCTGCTAATCTTTTAACTGGGCCAGTCCCCATGAGAAGTTCTATCTCTGCCTTCTGCAAAGTGAACCCTGAGATCAGCTTCCCATGTCACTGCAAATCCTGTGTGCTTCCGTGGGAGTGAAGCATCACTGGGGTCTGTTGTTCTTTCATCACATCGACCCTTTTGGAGCTCAGAGGTCAAGAGACACAGAGGTGGTGGTACTGGAGTTGCTCCCTGCCTGCTCAACTGTCCCAAAATGAGTGATCTAAAATTGCAGTTTACCTAAAAGCACAGAAAATGGACTTCAGAGATGTTGGCTAGTCTAGATCCAGAAAGCTTTCCTGTGATAAAATACCTGCCTTGCTTCTCCCCCTTAAGTCAGGAATAGCTTCTGTGTCATCCTTACTACCTCAGTACTTCAGAGACCTCCAGCTCATTTTCTTTCTGCTTTGCAGACTACAGATACCCCAGGCAACAAACAGTACCATATGTGTTGGTCAAGCCAAGCACTACCAACTGTGTCAGCAGCAGGTAAGAACAACTTCCAGTTCTAACTGGTCCTCACTGGGGAATGTGAAATTCAGAGAGCTGCAAGAGTAGCAGCACTCAGAGTGCAGACAAGGGGTGTGATTGACTCCTGGGGTGGGTGACAGTGTGCCTTTGAAGATGTAAGAGGTGGGCTCTACTCTCTGGGACTGAGAGGTGGGGGAAAAAGATATAAAAATGTGTTTGTTGTGGGGTGGGGAGGTGGATAAAGTTTTTCCAGTATGTTTTTTCTTTGCTGGAAGTAATTTTTGCAGTCCTGTTAAATACAGCTGTCTGAAGGGCCCTTGGCAACAGAGGCCTGGCCTTTCTGCCTGTATTACAGCATCTCAGAGTCCATCACTGATTCCTTCCAGGATGGAAAGGGCATTTTCATCCTCCAGGGATGCAGAAAGGATAAGCAGCTGTCACAACCATGGCTGTGACATAGGCAGCTTTTGATCACATTTATTCCCTCCATAGCTCTGCCCAGCCAATACAGCAAGCTTCAAACAGCAGCAGTGCTCCAGTTTCAATGCCAAAGCCTTTGGGAAGCGTTACTACCACTGGATGCCTCTCTATCCAGGTGGGTTTTCACAGCTTCACTCAAAGCATCAGGGAGAGAAAAAACCCACAGGATTTTCTGACACAGGAGAAGGGGAAGGTCCAGGGGAAAAGGGATGGATGCTCCTGGCTGGTCTGGAAGTGCTTCCCTATGCTCCCTGCTTTGGAGAAATCGTTCCCTGTCTTTTCACAGAACTGCTCCACCCAGCCAGGCCTCCTCTCTCACCACATTGCTCCTGTTTTGGATCCTACATCAGCAAGCACTGGTGGGCAGACAGGACACAGGCTTCTCTGAGTTGTCTTGGCTAACCAGCAGTCATCTTGGCAGAGTGGGTGTTCATGCTCTTTGTGCCTTCTACAATTTTGGCTGCCTCTGTCACCCAGCATGCTTTATATGGGGTTGGTGGTGGGTTGTTCTGAATAAGATGCCCATCTATTTCCTGTACAGGCAAGACAGCTTCACATGGGTTGCCAGTTGTGCCTTGAGGCCCAGATTAAGCTCACCATAGATATTACCCTCTTTCTGGACCCACCTGTTTTTCCATAGCTGCACCTCTAGCTTTGGTTTCTGAGCTGAATGGAGTGGACCTGCCCACAGCCCCACATAGTCAGTATCCCTCTTACAGATATTGCTTGCTCTTTTGTGTTTATGTGTGGCCTGGGATCTGCTAATGCAGAGTCCCATGTTTGGCACAGGGCATTGCACAGGGGAGAGGGTATGACAAAGAAAAGGTCTTGCCAGCAAGAACTATTTCTGCTAGGCGTGGTTCCCAGCTGCAGCCCCATATCATGCCCACTTTAGTACTACAAAATCTGTAGCCTTGGGGTCTCATCTCAAGCAGCAAGAATATCCAAGCTAACATCAGTATGAGTAAGAGGAAAGTCCCCTTTCTCACTGCCCATCTCTGAGTACCTTGATTTGCCTGGTGACTTTCTGCCTTTGTCCCTTCAGATGACTACACCAGTATCTCCAATAAGCCATGTGACCTCCAGTGCACTACCCAAAGTGGAGAGAGGCAGCTGATGGTCCAGGCACAGGATGGTACCTCCTGCAAGGACAGGACCTATCAAGGGGTCTGCATCAATGGGAAATGTGAGGTGAGGCTCTGGGAGGAATTAGTATAGAAATCAGGAGTGTGTAAGTGCATGCCTGGATGAATTCCTCCTGCTGTGGGATTCATTCACTACTCTATTCCAAGCTAACCTATATCACCCACTCCCAGAGCCTCACCAAAAGAGCATGGTAGCATTTTCTTAAAAAGATCCTGGCCTGTGGAGATATACTGGCCCCAGGAAACCCTCTCTTGTTCTATTCCTTGCAGCCAGTTGGGTGTGATGGGAGCCTGTACTCACCCCGGACGATGGACAGATGCAGGGTGTGTGGAGGGGACGGCAGCACTTGCCATCGTGTCTCGGGCAGCTTCCGAAAGGCAATCTCACAGATAGGTACTCCCTGCTACCACAGTCTGGAGACTTCACCTGCTACTTCTTACACCAGCGGGCATGAAGGGTCACTGGCTTGGATGCGGGTAGGAGTTTCCCAGCTGCTTGATGGAAAGAGATGAAGAGTACCGTGCCTGCTTAAATGCCTGTAATTTGTCCCTTTCACTTATTCACCAGAGGAGATGGGTTTTTTGATGTGCCATATATTAGGCTGGTAAGGTTTCCCTTCACCTCTTTACAACAGGAAGCAGCTTTGGATCTATTTGTTCCTATTGATTTTGGCATCTTGTCTACCTCAGATAATGTGAAGAGGTCAATGAATCTTTTTTTATTTGTGTTATGTATTAATTTGAAACTTAAGCTCCTATGATGAGGGTCACAGTGTTTCAGTCTTCAATTAGTCTCCTGCTTTACCCAGTCCTATGGCTGGCACAGCTGAGGAGAAGTCCCCCTGCAACTGGGCTGAGATTCATCCCTTGCAACTTCATGGCCCATTCTTTCACCCACAGAAGGAAAAGACTGTGATATACTCAGTAGTAGTTAATTAACTGGTGTTTGAGGGTGTTTTGGAACATTTCACACTGTTGATGTGTGCATCCCTCCCTGCAGACACCAGGAAAGCACTCTGGCCCCTTTCCAGAGCAGAGGTAATGGTGCTAACCTCTCCAGCAGTACAGGTACAGATTTGGCTTCCAATTCCAGCCCTCATAAAATCTTACAGAATGGACAAGACCTGCATTTCCAGCAGGAAAGACAAGCTGCCAAACCCACAACTTTTAAGAGCCTTCTTATTTCCTCTCTCTTTAAAGGTCAATTTTTATGCTACTCCTGAGCCAAATTCTGTTGAGTCAGTTGCTGAGGAGCCCTGTGTTTTTTTCCATCCTCTGTTTAGCATCAGTCCTGATCACTAGTAAGCTTTTTCTCTGCTTTTTCCAGAAAGACTGCAGCAGCACGTTCATCCACACATTAAAGCCAGATTGTTATACTTGTGCAGCTCCTTCCTCACTTCAGACCCAGTAGTGCTCAGACTGAGCCTTAGAGATCTGTAACAGTGATCTGTAATGCAAATAAGAGTCCTGCTCCTGAAGGGCAGCATTGCCCTCCTACATACACACTTGTCCCACGAGCTGCTTTTCCTACCCAGACCTATTTATTTTGTCCTCGAGGTTTCCTCACACTTTGTTCTGTTCATCAGGTTATGTGTTCATCACCAACATTCCAGCTGGTGCCACAGACATCCTTATCATTGAGCGCAGGAAAACAGAAAATATCCTAGGTAAGCAGAGGAACCAGATGAATGTGGAGATCCCAGTTCAGCTGCCTGGGAGGTGGAAAGATGGCTCTGTGCACTCCCATCAATCCTGTGAGAGATATATCTGTGAGCATTTCCTCCAGGATAGCACAGGAGCACTTCATCTGTCCGTAAATCAAAGTTACATCTCCAGCAACGAGTGGCAAGAGGGACATTTTGAAACTGAGCTCACTATGGACTGTCCCTGTTGTGAAGACATTTGTGCTCTTGTTGGAGAGGGAAATGAAAGCACCAGCCACTGAACACTGCTGACCTGATGTGGAAGATGAATGCTGGAAGGCCTATAGTTCTTTTTCTAATGGGTTTTTCTTGATCTTGAGCTGTTTGCTCCCCTCAGTATCAGTGCAGCTCCAGTGTTCTGCATGGAGTACCATATTTACCCATTTTCTCTTTCTTTGAAGCACTTGCAGATGAATCTGGACATTTCTTCTTCAATGGTAACTCTGCCATTGACAACCCTCAGAACTTCAGGGTAGCTGGCACAGTCTTCAAGTACCGGCGGCCCTTGAGCATGAACTCAGATGGACTGGAGTATATCATAGCTCATGGACCCACTAACCAGTCTCTGAATGCCATGGTATGTATGGAACTAGTTTTAAACTTTCCTGTCTTGACTGTACTAAAATTGTCAGCCTCCCTCAGACAAGGGGAATATTAACCTGGTTCCCAAGCCAAACCGGTAGGTGGCTGAGGAAGCCATATATTGGTTTGGCTGTGTGTACTTCTCTTGGATTTATGATGATGCTGTCTTCTTTTATCATCCATCACAAGATGGCTGTGGCTAGGGGAGTTCTCTGGGAAATACATGCCCTTAAGGTAAAGAGTTTTGTTTTCTTTCTCCATTTCCTCCAGTACTACAACTTCAATGGGAAAATGCCACACATAACTTATGACTACACTGTACCACGGATACTGCCTCTCCAAACTGCAGCCCCTGATATAGACAGACCTCTCTATCACCACCTACCAGAGACCAGCCAGAACTATCCCATTCCAGCTAACTCCAGAGCTGCCCAGGACTTCAACACCACATGGCTCACTCTGTCGCCAGATACCAGTGAACAGCTTCCTCTAAGAGAAGGGCATGAAGATTTAGGCTTGGGTCACCCACACTTCTTCCAGAGCAACTCCACCAGTCAGGCTCAGGACTGGGGCTGGGAACAAGGTGAAGAGAAGAAGTATGACTTCCAGATAAGACAGATCTATCCCACAAACACAGCAGGAGAGGAGGAGGAAGCAGCAGCAGTTGGTGGAGAAACAGAGTTGGGTTGGTTGCTTTGTTGTTCCTTCTCTCCCAGTTTATTCATTGGAAGAGGACATCCCACACTGGTCTTCTTGAAATCTAAGGTGACTCAGTGTGGACAAGAGGGACATGACACTTGGTAGTGGGGTGGAGACTGTTAGGGGGCAGCAAGGGCTAGTAACTCTGTTAGGAAAGGGGAGCTGGGACAGTGACCACAGCAGAAATCAGTCAATGTCCTCTTACGCAGAGCAGTCCCACAGCACCTGAGCTTGGCAGGTAGGGCAGGGACAGGAGCAGGTCCTAGCAACAGTCCAGAGATCATCAGATAAAAACAAGGGGAGAAGTCCAATCTGAGGTCAGTCTGGGGAAGCCAAACAATGGTTTAGGAGGAAAGAACACCAGAAACGAAGGCCAAGGCCTGTGCTTAATTGGAGCTCCTGAGCAATGGGCAGAGTGTGTATGAAGCTGCTCAGGGCAGTTAAGGCCTATCGGTGCACCCTGGTGGCAAAAAAAAAAAAAGTGATTTTTGAGGCCAAATAAGTTTTTTTGTCTTGTTAAATACCACATGCTGAAGTATAATCCATTCAGTATAGTTCAAGCATGCCTGTTTTTTTCCAGCTCTTAGGTTCAATCAGATTTCCATCAGCACAGCTGTGCCCTACAGCATGAGGAGATCTGAGCTCTCAGAGAACAGCCACATAGCATCCTCCAGGCTTCATCTCTTCAGGCGCCTGTGTCACCGAGACCCACACAACACTGCCTTCTGTAGGGAGTTGCAGCACCTGGCTGCCCGGCTGGCCTCAAGGAACTCCACAGTAGGACTATGGACTGAGACAGCTGCTCGGTGGCCACAGGGCCTCCACAAAGTTCCGGCCCATAAGAACTCACTGGAAGACTTGAAGGTGGATGCACTTGCTGGGAGTCAGGGGGAAGCAGCCAACTACAGCATGATGGCATCTGTGGAGAGCCCTCTGCTAGGTGCCAGCCCAACCATGGACATCAGCCAAGCAGAGCCCTTGCAAGCTCCTGGCACTGAAAGGTGGCACTTGATTTCCTGGGCAAAACAAATGCATGGTTAGCTAGGGAGGGAAGGACAAGCCAGTCCTCTGGTAGTCCCACTGCTGTCCTTGATGTCCCCATTCACCAGTCTCTGCCCATGGCAGCTGATGTAAATGCTTGACCAATGGTACGTCCTCCAAAGACTGATTGTCACAATTGGCCTGACACAGGGCTCCCAGAACGTATTTCAAGTCCCCTGCATCTAGGGGGATCCATTTAAATACATGCTGAAGGACCTGTGAAGCCAACACTGATGTGGCTGTAAAGAAGGCTAGGAGTCTATAGCATGTCACATATTTACCACTACATCATGCCCCTTCTGTTCCATTCCTCTGAGCGCATAAGCTTGTTGAAGCTTCTGTAACATCAGTGAATATTTGGGAGGAGAATGAGGGCCAACTTTTAAACATTTCTGGCAAGCCACATGTGAACTCTTCTCACCAAATTATATTCTAACAAGGACCGTGCTTGAGCTCCCCTTTCCAACCTAGTATACCTCTCAAGGTGACAGTGTGAACTGAGGCTGAGGGTACCTGCTTGGTCAAAAGACCATAATATACACGAGACTCATAATCAGTGTTGCCTCCTCTCAACACTGATGTTGACACACTGCCTTGCTTGTTAAATTCAGGAGGTGGATCAAGGCTTTACATTATGTCCATCTTGCCCAAGGTGGGGGAGGTGGAGAGCAGAAACACTAGATTTTTTCCCATTTTCAGAGACACTGAAAAGGAATTTCAATATATTATGTTTGTGGCAGTTCTTCATTTTTAGCTCATATTGCCTCCTTTTTCCACAGCAATGAGTTTGATGTGAGCCCTGTGAGCCATGATGACATAAGCTTGGCTGACATGTATCGGTGGAAGGTCTCAGCTTATGCCCCCTGCAGCTCCACATGCACTTCAGGTAGGTTTGGCTTCAAGTGACTGATCATGTGAAGTCCTTTTTGGCTGTTGATGGAGTGAATACTGGTATTTTTTAAAATGGCAGGTAGCATTTCAGATGCAGTGAGCACTCCAGTAATTTAATCATGGTGAGTGGAGGCTTTTAATCCAATGGAGTGTGACCAAGGAAGTGTCTTGATTGCCCAGCAGGTATCAGTACCTCTTACGCGATATGTGTCCGGTATGATGGAGTGGAAGTGGATGAAACATACTGTGATGCCCTAACACGACCAGAACCTACTCATGAATTTTGCACAGGGAGAGATTGCCAGCCTAGGTGAGTGGAAATGACATCAGCTGTCCACAGGGACAAGGTGTCTTTCTAAGGATCATTTTTTGCTCAATGTATACAGCCATTTCTGGGCTGGAAGATATGCTTAAACTTTAAAGTATTCTCTTTAAGCAAAAAGAGAAGAAATTTGCTGTCTAAATTGCCTGCAGTTAGACCAGCATTGCCTTAACACAGACATATATGTGATGAGCAGATTCATAGCAGCAGCTACTGGGTGAGGGGGTTCCACATGTGCAGGCATTCCCCAGCCACCCCATGCCTCTTGTCTCCCTTACCTGGGTTTTCCTTTGTGCCTTCTCTCCTTGGGACTGCCCGTGGAGGTGGGAGACCAGCCGGTGGAGCGAGTGCTCCAGAACCTGCAGTGAGGGCTATCAATACCGCACTGTGCGCTGCTGGAAGATGTTGGCTCCAGGCTTCGACAGCTCTGTTTATGATGACCTCTGTGAGTCAGCTGGGCTGGCCAGGCCCATGGAGAGGAAAGCCTGCAAGAACAAGGCCTGTGGGCCTCAGTGGGAGCTCTCTGAGTGGTCTGAGGTAGGTAAGCAGCAGGAGAGCTTTGCTTCCAGAGTTAAGCAGCCAGGGCTGGGCTGGGGCCTGGAGGAAAGTGGCTAGTAGATGTTGGGTGCTAAAGAAGCCCTTGGCTACCTGCATCCGGGGGAAGCAAGGACTGCCTTTATGCATGGCTACCCTGTTCTGGCACTGCTCAGCAGACAAAACCCATTGCAAAACGTTTTTTCTAAGGTCACTTCTCAAGCAGGATGTGGACCAAATTAAAGCCCTGCAAGCAAGAGGCTTTACCTTCCTCTTCCAGAGGATCTAAACAGTTCTATGATTCTAAGAGCAAATAGGGAAACGGTAGCATGGAGACACAGAGAAGCTAAAATTCAATCAAAATTCTTTTGATTAACTCTCCACAGTCTGCTTGATACTGGGCCAGTGAACTAGTGACTTTGAACAGCACTCCAGCTATCAGCGTCTTGGAGCGTTGGAACTCTAGAACCCAAATTAAATAAGCAGCAGAGATAGAGACAGACCCACCTTTTCCTGTCCCTGCTGGTGCTCTTCCCCTCTCACCTAGTGCTGCAGAAGGAAATGGGAGGAGGCATAGCTGCCTCCCTCACCTTTGCTCATCCTTCTTGGTCTCAGCCCCAGGACTGACTGTGTATGGCCATTGCAGTGTTCAGCCCGGTGTGGCACTCAGGGGATGATGAAACGGGAGGTGCGCTGCTCAGTGGAAGCACCCCTCTGTGATGAGTCCCAGAAGCCCAGCAGCGAGAAGGCTTGCACAGGCCCACCCTGCGACCGCCACTGGACTGCATCGGATTGGGGCCCGGTGAGTGCCAGGGGTCTGCTTCTGCTTGTACCTGATGCTGGGGATGCAGGGCTGGCAGGAGGCAGCAGGCAGGCTGTCATGCTACTGCTCTCTTTTGGCTTTCTTCTGGAAGAGGCTAATCTAAAGAAACTTAGAGTATTTTTGCCTCTTCATGCTGTAAATGTTGGTTAGTTGTGAGGTGAGTTACATTCAATTACCTGGGAAGCTCATGGCACCAGGAAAATGGAAGCTCCTGACCATATGTACCTCTAAAGACCCTTGGGATCCAGTGCCACAATCCCAGTGGCAGGGCCAGGCTCTGGACTCAGGTCTTCTGGCACAACCAGCCCTGACCCCTCCACCTTCCTGCTTTCTGATGTGTCTAAATGCCCTTTATTCCTTCAAGTGCTCAGGTTCGTGTGGTGAGGGACGCATGAGCCGCTTCATCGCATGTCGTAACCTGGAGGGCAAAGTGATCTCCAACTCACAGTGTGACCCAGTCACGAAGCCCCTGGCTGTCCATCCATGTGGAGACAAGAACTGCCCTGCACATTGGGTGGAGCAGGAGTGGGACCAGGTAAAGCCAAGCACAGCCCTGTGTCCTCAGCCCTCCTTTCCACCCTATATCCCATAGGGGATAGTAGGAGCCTGGCTGCCCTGGAATAAGGTTGTATGGTGTGACCTTTAGTCTTGGGGCTGTACCCTTCTCCTAGTTCCTTTTAGAAAGGAGGAAGGAGTAATGAATACCCCAGCTTGTCCCCCGCCTCCAATACCCCATAGTCTGCCACAGAGTCTGTGGCATTTGCTGTCTTCCCAGGGACTTCCATTGGGGGGCAGCAATGACCTACAGAAACTGCACTCTTCCACTTCTGGCTCATAGCTGGATTATTGCAGACACCTCAGCAGAGCGCTTTGTCCAGAACCTGCACTCACCCATCTCAAGAGTTTGGTCCTACATGCTAAAGAGAAAGCCTCAACAAACACAGCTTCATCTCTGATAAATAATATCTGAAGATAAACCTGAACTATAGCCCACATCTCTATCCTGGAAGTCGTGTCCAGGCCATTGACTGTGTACTTTACTCAGTCTAGTAAAAATGGTCCAGGGGCCCTGTTCTAACAATCAATCAATTGATCTCTGTCGATCTTCATACTTCCCTTCTGTTGCTTAATGCCTTGAGGCTTTAGGCTTCCTGATACAAGCTGATCCAAATCCCAGCGTACCTAGAAGAGCACATTGAGTCCATTTGGGGATTTGTCTTTAAAATACTGAGCAAAACACGGATTCACAGAATAGTAAGAAAAAAGGCTTCTAGGGAACCAGAGAAGCAGTCAAGTCCTGTCTCTGTTCTCATTTTGCTATCCTTTATAGCTGTTGACTACATTCAGCTGAGTCTTCCTCCAGCACTGGTAACGATCACAAACTAGTTAAACCTGGGGACCCATGGCAGTTCTGTAACCCTCTTCAGCTCTGGCCTATAGTGTGGGTCACAGACAGTACTGCAGTGCAGTTTTCCAGCTGTATCCAAGTTATAAAATTTGCTTGAATCCAAATTCCCCACCTTTGTATGTGCCAGGTTCTTTGCCTTTGCTGTGTTCTCTCAGCTGATAAGCTCTGGGTTCACAGGATGACTAAGGGCAGACACAAGCTAGTTATGCTGGCCCTGCTGTGGTGAAGAAGGGACAAAGCAGTGAAATCTGAAACTGGCAATTGCCTCTGTGTGCATCAGGAAGCAGAGCTAAGCTAGAATGAGCTGCTTCTCTTGGTGGTGTCCTGAGAGGGTGAGTCCTCCCAGCTAGGCACGTGTAGCTTTGGGCTCAGTAGTACTTATCCATGCAACTTACCTGCACTGTACCAGTTTAGTCCCCTGGGGCCCACACAAAGTTTGTCAGTACTCCAAAATATAGGTTGCTACATGAATAGGCTACATGTTTTTTGAGAACATAGACACACATAAAATAAGACAGAAACTGCATCTTGTAGTCTTACCTTGGCTACTCCAGATCCCTTGTAGCTGTTCTCAAGGCCAGCAGAGGTTAATTCGCATCCCCAGCGCTGGCTAAACACTAATTACCACTAATTAGGGAGTCCCCACTCCCTGAGAAACTCAGCTCTTTTGCAGACCCCCATTGCTGCTGTGACCTGGGCAGCACAAGCTCCATTAGACTGGTATTAGCAGAGACATTATGCACCTTGCTTCTGAGCAGGATGCCATACTACTTGAAGCTCTATGGCTGACAAACATCATTTGTTACCTGGCTTTTACGTTCTCTTTCCCAGTGTGATGCCAGCTGTGGGCGAGGGATGAAGACCCGAGTTGTCTTGTGTGCGGGCCTGGAGAATGGAGTGTACAGGGAGTACCCTGAGAAGCACTGTGAAGCTTCTCAGAAACCAGAGGAACAAGCTACCTGTTTCAGGAGGCCATGTGCTACATGGTTCACTACTTCATGGTCTCAGGTAGAGCTCAGGGTGGTGGGGAAGGGGGAAAGGAGGCCTCATAATCCTGATTGGTGGAGCACAACCTGCATTGAGGTTTTCTAGCAGCCTGTTCTGCTGATGGCTCTGTCAGGTCTGGATGGGACCATAAGCTCTGCTCTTCTGCAGACCAGGCAGCAGGTGAAGGGACTGGCACACCCAAGCTGGGAAAAAACCTTCTAGCATGTGGATTATTGCCTCAAGCAAGAGCATGCACCATACTGCAGACATACAGGATACAGCCAGGATCCAGTGTTCTGGCTTTCCCTTGATTTAACTGGTGAGCCTATATAGAATGGAGGACAGGGGAAGCTGGGCCTGGCTCACAGCAGCCATTTTTCTTCTACTGCAGTCCATTGACAGTCCAAGAGAAAAACATTCCAAGCTGCACTAAGGAGGTGAAAACAAACACCTTCCTTGCTCTGCCCTGACCCCTGCTCAGGGAGGCTCTGCTCCAGCAACAAAAAGGGAGGATAAGTTTGCAATCAGTGTGAAATTTACCCAAACCTGCTCAAGGACAGTATCCAAAGCAGGGACGGGGTGGCCTCACTGCAAGACCAAACTTGGAAACTACAGAAAAATAATGTCTCTCATGATTCCTTTATCCTCTTGATGCCGACAGTGCAGCAAGACATGTGGTGCTGGTGTGCGACTGCGTGAGGTAAAGTGTTACCAAGGGGAAGCATTGGCTCAGGGCTGTGACCCTACTTCCAAACCAGAAGCTAGGCAGACATGCCATCTCCAGCCGTGCCCCACAGAGGCACCAGGTAAGTGTGGGAGGGTAGGGAGGGAGTGGAGCCCTTGGGAGCCCTTTGCTCTGTCCAGCTGTTTGCTGGGGAAGTGCATCTCCTTTTTAACACCTTCCGTGGATGCTTCTGTTCCCCAGAAGAGGACTGTGAAGATAAAGTGACAGCCAACTGTGTGCTGGTGCTGAAGGTGAAGCTGTGCTCTCACTGGTACTACAGGAAGGCTTGCTGCTGGTCATGTCGGCTCAGATCACCCTGACTGCTGCCAGGTCATACTTCCCTTCCATGTTAAGGGGCAAGAGCTCTCTCGAGCCAGACTTTACCACTTGAAGCCACACCACTCGGCTTGGCTGTGGAGCCAGTCCCTGTAGACCAGCCTGCTCACCGAGGAAGAATTCCTAGGAGTTAGTCATCACTGTTCCCTCTCCACCAAGAGGATTTTACACAAGATAGCTCATCAGTTCCTCAAAAGTTACTGAGAAGCGAGTTGTCAAAGCCTGTCCCTGCTGTCATCATCTCTGAAGAGCTCTAGCTGGAGGCAGTGGGGGGCAGAGACCAGCCTGCAACAGGGCACAGACAACAGCAGCCATCTCTCTGGTCTGCCCTGCAGATTTTTATACTAGAAGGACAATTTCCAAAACACACTGAAAAATTCTGTGTCACAATAAAGAGCTAAACTATAAAACTGTGGGTTTGGGATGCCTGCACCTAGACCAGAGGCAAGAGAGGAGAGGGGCCACAAGGAACCAAAGTAGGAGCAGGAAGGGTGGAGAGGAAAAATTCTTGCATCAGTATAGCTTCCAGGCAACACCAGGTAACCCCATTTTGTGTTGCCTGCCAAAGAATAGAAACCGCTCCTGTTTGTATTTCAAAGTCCTCATTTATTTCTGACATTTAATTTGGACCCATAGCTGAGCAACAAAGACACAGAATAATACCAGGAGGAATCTGAAGTTGAAAAAATCTGGGATCCCTGCCTCTACCCCATCCTGTTCCTCCACCATCCCCAAAACCTTCGAACCCACAGCTGCATTTCCTGTGTTTCCAGCCCTTTCAGACTCACCTGTTTCCCTGTAGCTGTGCCAGACCCAGGGTGTTGTGTTGCCTGTGAGGCTGACCCTCTTCTTGGCCATCCAGCTATTCTGGAACTGCCCTGCCAGCCTTGGCACCTCGTTAGCCAGTGATGGGTCACGCTCAATGTGCATGTGAGGATGATGCAGTTGTCTTCACCAGAAGGGTGACCCACAGAAGCAAAAGCCCCTGTGTTATTCCCACCCTCCAGAGGTCACGGCCCAGCACATGCTGTCGTTGCGGTGGGAAGCCTTGCTGCATGCCAAGAGGTAGAATTGGATGCTGGGAGCTGCTGTGCCTATGAGCTGGCTCTCTGTGTCCTTTGAGGCAGTGGCATTTCAGGGCCGTCTGGTGGAGCTGTGCAGGTGGCAGCCCGCAGATCACGCTGGGACACACTAACTTCTTGTGGCTTCCAGCAGGATGAGACCTAGTTGAGCAGATGCTCTAGTGGAAAAGGATGGGATTTACCAACTTAGTCAAGATATTTTTTGCAGTTACAGACTTTGTTTTCAGGGAGGAATACCAGCTGGATGGGAAGCATGAACTGTTGCCCAGTGGGATCCAAACAGCTTTGCTGCTGATAATTTTGGTCTTCCTGCCTGCCTGCCCTTAATGTGAGAAGACATTTAAAACCTGGTATCACTATTTGGAGAATGGAAGGAGACTCTAAAAGCACAGCAGTTAGGCTGAGTCTCAGAATAATGGAAATACAATGACTTTCTGGGCTGGAGGTAGGGAAGATGGTGCATAAAGTTTGCACAAAAGGCTGTGTAAAATGCAGGTTGGGACAAGGTGTTTGGTTACTATGACTGTCACCATATTTGGCATTCGTCTGTCTCCTTTCTTTGGGTAGTTGGTGCAGAGGTGCCAAGGCACGGGCAGGCCCAAAGTGTAAATTAGCCTTTTGCCTGATAAAGTAGACATTCAAGACTCATGCAGCGCGTGCCTCTATGCCAAGACTTATTTTTTTCTGTGCCTGAACAGGGAGTTAAGTCCAAATCCTTCTATTAGCAGCAGGATGATTTCTAAATTGCAGTGGTGAAAAAATCCAACCCACCACTCAGATTTCTGAGCAGTGGTACCCTATATTGCAAAGGCAATGGCAAGGATTTCCTATCACTGCCTCCAACAGCATCTGCAGGGCTGTGGGAATCGTTGCTGTCCTGGTCCTTCCTCCCGCATTGCCTGTGAAGTGCTCAGCTGAGCAGTCCTGCACCAGTTGCTACGGAAGTGTCTGTGAATGATGGAGATGTCCTTTGAGTAATTTTTCACCTAATCTGATTTATGGAGGAAGAAGGAACTTCCCACATTCATTTTTTGCAGAAAGGCAGTCACTGGCTGTCATTACCAGCCACAGAGCCAGTGAACCCGAGTTTGGGTCTTGCACCCTCTTCTTCCAAAAGCAGAAGAGGGGATCCTGACCAATGGAACATCTCATCTTTCCCATTGCAGTTTGTGGGCTCCTCAGAGGAGGAGATGTGACCTGGTGGTTTCTGCTGTTGATGTTGAAAGCAAAAGCCATCCTACAGCCAACCTTCCTGTGGCTGTCGAGCTGTAAGGGTGGCCTGGCTAGGTCTTTGAAAGCTGAAGATGACCAATACTGCAGTTATTTCGGGATGCAATTCTTCCCATAAGAAAAATTTTGCTATTTTTATGTGTCCAAGTTAAAATCACTCCTAAAAAACCTTGTGAAGAGTGAAAGAGGGGGGTACTTTGGCTGCAGAAAGATCATCCTGTGACCACTTGTGTGGGTGAATGGTTTTGTGAGCAACTTTGCCTCCCTCGGCAGTGATATAAACTCATGTCTTGAACTTCTTCAGAATGTGCAAAGACCGAAGCGGGTGGTAGAAGGTGTCGTATCTTACACTCGAACATGAAAGCTAACTGCTAGCGGCAACTAACTCAGTACAAGGGGAGCAGGATGATCTGGATCTTCCCTTCTTTGCTTTCCTGTTGGCCAGGAGTGCTGCCATTCCCAGCTCAGCAGTGGGATTTGCCAGGGGCAGCAGCCAGTGGGTGGTCATGTATCGCTCTGTGTGCTACAGGTGGTGGGCATCGCCTCGGGTGGCTGAGTGGGGAAACGCAATGGCTTGCTCTAGGCCTGGGGAACTGGGGAGCCTGGGGTAATTAAATTAGGTTGTACTGTACATAGCCCTCATTAGACAAGTCCCCTCAGGAGATAGAGTAGAATATAATGACACTTATGATGGGTTCGGAGGTGACCGGTTCAATGTTGTCATTTGAGGTCTCTCTTGTCTTCTTGCTCATAAAACTCAGCTGAGCTGAGCAGTTCAGCAGGAGGACCATGCTGGTCTCGGGCTGGACTTATGGGGTCTTTTCTGCAGGACCCCCCTCCAAAGACAAGTGAAAAGCCCCTTCCCTCGAGCAGGTGCCAGCTGAGAACACCCTGTGCTAGTGGCAACGGTGACTACACCTCCGTGCTGATAGCCCGTGGGTTTGGGAAGCTCTCTCGGAGGAGACTGTGGCGGCTCACCAGGTAGCTCTGCAGGGTGCCCATGTTGATGGGTGGCCCCATCTCCTTGTAGCATGCAGGGGTGTAGGTGACCCTCTCACCCCCGTTGCGCACCATGTCGGCAGTCCGGATGTAAAAGGGGGAGCTGTAGGGGGAGCAGGTCGGGCAGTAGTTGTGAGCCCCGTGCTGGTTGAGCTCGCTGGCGGGGGGTGCAGGGCTTCCCTGGCCGTCCACCATGTGGGAGCTGCAGGCGTTGCACATGCCGAGGTGTGAGTGTGTGGGAAGGTCTGGCTCTTCCTCTTCATCCTCCTCCTCCTCCTCTTCCTCATCAGAGTCATCTTTCTTGCAGCAATAGTACTGCATGAAAGGGAAAGGGTTGTATTATGGGAAGCAGAGCAGCTGAATTTGTCTTAACAGCCTGCCCTGCCACTTCCCTGCTCCCCTCATTCCCCTGGCAGAGAAACCCTCTGTGGGCCTCTGGCTGATCTGCTCCACCGGTACCTGGTCCTGCAAAGCAGAAGCTGGACAAACCCAGACCTGAGCATTTTGCAGCAGGCAGCTGCTGGGAACTCGTCCTCTCCACTCCCAGTGAGGCTTGCAAGAGGAAGGTATTTTACCATGCCAGTTGAAAACTCCTCCAAGTAACTGCTGTGCTTTTCATCACACTGCTGCATGGCATAGACTACATTAACTTTTAAAGAGCAGGAGGTTGTAGCTAGCTGTTGTTGAAAGCCTCCTCATTTCATTTACAGTGGGGAAAAAAAAACCCAACACAAAAAAATCTCAGTCTGGTATTGCAACCCCAG
The DNA here is from genome assembly GCF_012275295.1 of Melopsittacus undulatus. Classification (NCBI taxonomy): domain Eukaryota; kingdom Metazoa; phylum Chordata; class Aves; order Psittaciformes; family Psittaculidae; genus Melopsittacus; species Melopsittacus undulatus. Next base: position 52,661,931 of record NC_047532.1, on the reverse strand, counting down.
CCAAGACTACACCTAAATTAGCAAGCACTGCAGAGCCTCAAAAGCCTTAGGGGAGTCTCCTGACACTGGGATGAGGAATGGACATAACTCTGCAGTACCTGGGGGAAATGGTATTTCAACTTCCTGTCCATTGCAGGCAATAAATGCCCTTTGAGACTCCTCCTGCAGCATCAGTTCAGCCTCAGGAGCAGTGCCACTGCTGGGGTTTGTGGCAAGATGGGGACAGCCGTGGCACTCACCTGTAGCCTACAGTAGCAGAGCACAGCAATGATGCACAGTAGGATCACTGTCGCTAGGATTCCCCCGGTGATAACAACAGTTCCTGCTGTCATCCGACCGATTCTCCATCAAACTCTGCAAGGCAAGGCCACAGGGACATGCGTCAGCCCAGAAGATTAAAATCATCTACCATGGCTTCATCATCATATTACAGACATGACACTCATGAGGCATCCCTATATATCACATTCTTGTTCCTTCCGCCCCAACCAAAAAACTGTCACAGTCACCTAACATCATTCTCTTCCTCTTAGCAAGAGGACACTGGAGATGCAGCATCACAGCCCCTCACTGTTATCATTGCCTCTGGCTTGGGGTCTTTGAGAAACACCCATGGTCCACCCACAGAGCCTCCTCCCTTGGTGAGCTGAAAGGACTGATTTCCACCCTGTCAGCAGAAAATACAGCTTCTGCTTTAAAACACAGAAGCAAACCTGGGTTTCCACCAGGAAAAGCCAGAGGGAAGGCTTTGAACTCTACAACTGTGGCAGTCTGAGCTGAAAAAACACACCCCGGCTGCCTGCCAGGCACCAATGGGTCTAACATGGGCTTGGCATGAACCAAGCAGCTCCCACCACCATCCCTGTGCCACGGCACCTGGAGGCTACTTACGTTCAGGAATGGAGGCGTTAGACCTGTAAGAAGTGGAGGGAGAGGTTAGCGGTGGCCTGACAGTGCCCCTTCACCTGCCTGTGTTTTCCTGCTTCCTGAGAATTTGTCTGGATTTGGGACCTGCGGGAAGGAAGCACTGCTTCACCCCATGTCCTGTAGGGGTGGGGCTCAGCATGTGTTCCTGGGACCCTGCATGGTGCAAAAATATTTTTGAGTCCTGCAGATGATAATGATGGTAATTATTATGATTGTTTTCTTTAATTTGGAGCAGGGAAAGGAGGCATTTCCCAGCCTCAGAGAAATACTCCACAGGACATCAGCAGCTTCACAGGGCAAAGGCCTGGCTTAGTCAGCACTTTGCCTTTTCCTCTTTAAAATTAATTACAGGGGAGGCAGATGCATCACCGTGCAAGCAGCCGATGTTTTAGGCGCCGCTGGGAAATGGGCTCTCCCCAGCACCCCACTGCCACCCCACAGGCACCTACCTGGGAAAATGACAGGCAGGGCATCACAGACACACTGGCCCTGGGACAGCTGGCTGGGACAAGCAGCAGTGCATGGCCACAGGGAGACACTGGCAGACCTTGGAGAGAGGACAAGGAGAAAAACCCACTGTCAGCTCAAGGGGGCTGCCCAATGTCCCTGTCTCCACTGGTGCCACCTTCTGTTCCTGCAGTGGAGCTGAATAAATTGCTTGTTTTAGGAAGACCAGCAGGAAAGGTGGTGCTGCAAAGGTGGGTAAACCCAAACTGCCATGAAAGGACAATCCCACACCCAAAACCTGCTATTTCAGTGAAAATGAGAGACTGGCACTCCAGAAATGGGTGCACCCATCACCCCTGCCACCCCAACCTCAGGCGATGCCTGGCACAACCACATTTCATTACTGGCCCTGCATCCCTCTGTGCCTCATCCAGAGCAAGGCTAATTGATAGGGCCCAAGTTCCAGCCGGTTGCAGCTGAAGAGATCTAATTACCTGCTCACCACGCAGACCTAATTGAGAGGGAGGTGGCAGCTTCCAAACAAGACCTGGCCAACTCTGCCCCGGCCCCTTGCTCTTGCATGTGCTGTTGGGCACCATGGGGACACGCTGTCCTCCCCAAATCACCCCCCTCACTTTGGTGCCGTGATTTGCAGGATGCTGCCTGCCACAAATTGATTTTCAGCTCTTGGAAAGTTCCTGTGCGAAGCCAGAAGGGGGGGCACGCATTGGATTTCCTCCTCAAGCTGCTCTCACACACAACAAAGGGGGGGAAAAAAAAACCCTGAGAAATCAATAGGTCCATACCCAGCAGAACTAATAATAGAGACCAACACACTCAGCTCCTACACCCTGTTACCAAAAAGTACCCTGAAACATTGCCAAGAGCAAGGGGCACTGGAGACGCAGGGGACACACACCAGGGAGCCTTCAACGAAGTTATCACCTCCTCAGGTGTCATCCTTAACAGGGAAAAGCTGATGATGGGCAGCTGGAAAAGGCAGACATTGACCTTCAGTGACCCCCAAGAGGGAACCGCTGTGAGCTGGGCAGTGATGGATGATGCAAGCAGCCGTTTGCATCCAGAAAACTTCATTTCATGGGAGCTGTGATTTGATTTAGAGCTCAGAGAGCAGCATCCAATTAGGCCAAGGTTTGGAGCGAGCAGGCAGCCTTGGAGAACAACCCTGGAGAGGGAGGGACCGGCCCTGGTGACTCTTTGGTCACCTCTGAGAGCCACATGTCTGATCAGCACTGCCTCAAGGAGGGCCAGGCTTCCATGTGCCCCATATCTGGCATTTCCATTTCTGGGGCTGCCAGGGTCAGTGTTTCACTGGCCCTGCTCAGGAGCAGGGCTCTTCCTTATTAAAATAGGGACTGTTACAAAGAAAAATAAGCAGAAATTAAAACGAACAAGAAGAGAAGCATTGCCTTTCCTCATCTCGTTGGAGGTGATGCTTTCAGAGAGGAGAAAGTTTCTACTCTCCTCCCCCTCAAAATCCTTCTCACCAGCAGCCTAGCAGTTAATTTCTGTTCTGTGCCTATAAAATTGCAAGGGGACACAGAAGCCCAATTCCCTGGGGCATGGTCCCATTTCTCCTCTGGCTTAAAAAGGGAACTGGAAGTTGTTTATATATTTAAACACCACATGCTGAGCAGATGCCTTCGCGCTCCCTGCTCACTTGAGCTCCCTGGGCAGCTCAGGAGAGGGGGCTATGACCAAAGGGTAAGCATGGAGACCCTATGGTGCACAAACCACTGCTGAATAAAATCAGGATTTATATAAGCCAAGCTGTGCTACTTTCCCTTCCCTTCACTGGCTTCTGGGAAGTGATTTAAGATGCTATGCAGTGGTGTCATGCTGTCCTGATAGGGACAGGAGCAGGCACAGGGAGGGAACCCAGCCATACTGTACAACCCTGGGTCAGTGTGCAGAACTGCTTGCTGCAGGGATACATTTTCTTTAATTGATGTTGCCTCACACCGCAAAGTTACGGCCTGAAAAGTGACTCTGGGAACGAGTGGCATCTCAGGCTTCTATATTTATTCCCCTTCAATGACGTCCACAGGAGATTTGCAGAGTTTGCAAGTCAATGGTGAGGTTTTTGCCAGCTGCCAGCACTCAGCCCAGCTGAGAATCTCCCGTCCTTCCTCACCCCATGTGTCCCAGCTCACCCCTGCCATCCAACAAGGGTCAAACGCTACCACAGGAGCTGGGGAGCAGGTCCTGGGCTGGGGCAGAGCCCAGCTATCTGCCATGAGCACCGTGCTGAACCTTGCTGGTGAGTCCTGCCCCAGCCTGGGCTCTGCTCTCCCAGTTCTGCTCTGCAGCTCAGGGGCTAATTCAATGAAATGTCTGCCTGGTGAATTAGCCCAGCCGCTGCCTTACCAGAATCATCTCCCAGGGCCTAATTGGAAAAAAACAGCATCAGGGCTGCCTTTTCAGAACAGATTATGGCAGCAAACAACAGGGCACGGGCTCAGTGCGGTGGGATTTGGGTGGATTAACCCACAGTTGCAAACCTTGGTGAGGTGGGACAACATGGGGCAGGATGGGAGCATAGGGTGGGTCGAGGCGCTGCAAACTCATCCCATGTCAGATGCTTTCTGCTGCAAGGTGTAATGGGACAAGCTGAGCCCTGGGAAGCACAATTAATGAGATCCCCCTCTCAAACTGAGCCAAGCCCAAGTGAATTTTCACCCAAAGAGCAATGGCTACGTGGGATGCAAGAGGATGTGGGGGGCTGCACTCAGACAACAGCTCCCCAGCATGACCCCTCCAGCCCCAGCACTCACCGCTGGGGCTTCTTGCCCAGGTCCCAAAACACTGGGTCACTTTGAAGCCTTTAAACTTTAAATTACAAGCTGTCTACCCCAGGCCCTGAGAACACTGATTTTGGGAAGCATTACAAACTGCTGCTTTGATTTACCCTTGCACATAAGCTTGCTTAAGCCCCATTATTTTCAGTGCGAAAGGGGGATATGGGGCCAGCTTGTTCTGACTTTTGATGTGCTGTTAATAAATATATTGAGGAAAAAGCCTCTTTGAGGCATGAAAATCAACAGTGACACTGGGTGACTGGAGCAGCCCTGCTCCCTGCTGCAGCAATAACACCTCTCGGGCCAGCACTTTGCTTTGTGGAGGTTTCTGGCCACGTTATAGTTGAAGTTGGACCAGTTTGCAGACAGAAATCACAGCAGCACTTGGGAAAATGGATATCCACCTGCTGCAGAGAACACCAAGAAAGGCTTTTCCCTGCAGAAAGGGTGTTCTGTGTGACCTGTTTCCTACCTGAGATTTTTTTGTGCTGTGGCCCCTTTGGTGCCTCAAGCCCATCAGTTTTGCAAGGGAAACCACAGCAAACACTCTGTTCCTAGGTGTTACAAGGACAGCCAGCTCGCAGAGGCAACACTGTCCCACCACTGATGCTGCAGGGATTTGCACTCAGTTGTCAAAACCAAACATCCCGTGCACTGCCACATGCCTGCCCCTGCTTTCCCTTCACCAGCTCCCTGGGACTTCGCTCCACCTCCTCCCAGCCCTGCCTCTCTCCAGACAAGGGATGGGACAGAAGAAATGCCAACAGGGTTTTGAAACCAGAACTTCTCTTGCAAAAAATCTGTGGCAAAGGCAAGATACTAACTGAAATTAACACAAATCAAACCATTTCCAGGGTGGAAGCTGCCAGCCAGACCCCAGATCCTGGGTGGGCACTCAAGGCTCCATTTCCGCTGTTAATGCTGTGCTCCTAATCCACCAAGCCCAGCAGATCCCTTCTCCTGGCTGTCAAACTCTGCCAAACCCACCTTCTTGCCAGCCCAGGTTCACTCCCCCCCACACTGGGCCTCATCCTGCCTTGCACGAGTACAAGGGACCTTCCCCACCAGCAGCAATTGCCTTTACAGCTGCGTAGGACCAAGCATCCCCCTCCCATCTCTGACTGTAGCACTGCCTTGTGTGCAAAGTCCCAGCATGTTTTGTAACCAGCCAGCACATCCACATCCCTGTCCCAGAAGGACCTCCTAGCACTTCACAGACTTTTGGTGGAAGGACAGCTTTGTAGCCTAGGATGTCTCAGGCACAGACAACACGAGTATCTCATTACTCTGGCATCTCACCTGCGCTTTATATCCTTAAGTGACTAGTCAGATCCTGTCTTACCTGCCTGCATGGATTAACTGGACCCATGCGTAGAGGTGGAGGGACACAGAAGGAGCTGTCACCCCCTTCTGTCCCCACCAAGCACACACACCAGTGTGATACTGCAAAGCATGGCCAGGGCTACACCTGGATCTAGGCAATTACCTATACAACTACACCCCTTTGCAGTCCCTCCTAACTGCAGGATGGCTTAAAACCCAGAGCAGGAAAATTACGCCTCCCTCCCCATCCCCCCCACCTCCTACCAGCTGCATTTTCTTAGCCAGCTCCAGCCCAATGCAGCCCAGGAACCATGGTGGCTGGTGCAGCTCTGGAAACAGGGAAGGAGTGAGACATGAGCAGCCCATGGTGGGATGCAGGATGGAAACGTCCCTTGCCTGACCCACATGGCTCATTTCCTGCTGCTGTGCCTGAGGTCCTGCTTGGGGCTGCTCCCAGCAAAAGCCGTGGCCAAGCCCAAGCATGTGTGCCAGGGAGCCACTCCGCTGTGGTCGTAAAATAATGAGGGACAAAACCGGTGGCATCAAGCCAAGTCACACAAAGAAGGGCTTTTGAGATTATCCCACACATCAGATCCCCACAGACTCCATGGAGCAAGCCAGCCCCTGGCCAGCCAACCCCTGCTGCGTGCACCATCCCTCCCAATACCCAAATATCCCCTGTGATGAGCAGCTGTGGCAGCAGCCGCCACGCAGAGAGCAGAGCGATGCTGTGGAGAGGCAGAGTGCTGGGTGTGCGCCGGGTGAGACTGAGCTTTACCAAAAAGATAGAGCACTTTGCAGCACGAGTGCTGAAGGCTCAGGACCATGTCTATGGCTACGGCCAGCAGCGACCTGAAGCCCAAGCTGGATCCTGATGTACCAGGGATACCACGTGAACACAGCCCTGGAGTGCAAGGACCTGGGTCTGATTTACTCCCCATGTTGCCACTAGATCCCCTGCCACAGCATGGCCTGAGTTTTCACTGTGTGGATCCTCGTGAGCATGAAAAAGAGCAGGAAGAGTTATTTCCTTCACCCCGATGTCACCCTTGTTGCTTGCACAAGCTTTTTTGCACTGGTGTAGGTATCCCATGACAGATTCACCCCTGTGGTAAAACACTAACACAGCATTAGTATTTCCCCTGCATCAGCCAGCATTCCCAGAACTTGCCCCGGAAAAGGTGAAAAGGCACCAGCAAAGCAAAATGGGGCAGCAGGGACCTCTTTAAAAGCTCTCAGCCTCCAGCTATTCCACACTTAGGTCGCAGGGTGGAGCAGATCCTGCTGGTCCCACAGCATGGGGACCCTCCGTGGCAGTGTGGTGGAGCCAGCCTCCCTCCGAGGATGTTCTGCCGTTCATTCCCAGCCCTGGGGCAGTATTTCCCCAGCACCCTCGCTGCTCCAAGAGGGAACCTTCGCCTCCTCAGCACCCATTTATTTTCACACCAGCAGGCTCTTCCCACAAGGGCAAGGAGATGAAGGCCTTGGCCAGACCCTTCCTTTCCACAGGGACTGCAAACACACCCTGTGGAGATAGGATCTTCTCCCCAGTTTGATTTTCTTGCTGTTCAATCACAGGAAGGCGCATGCTCTACTCTCCAGTGGGGCTAATCCCACCAGGGGACTCAAGAGACCCAAAATGCATCTTCATCCCAGGTGCATACTTGAAGAGGAGCACGCATCCCAGCAGAAGCATTGTGCAACACAGTCCAGAGCATCCCCAACAAAATCCAATCGGGCACAGCAGAGAGTTTCCCACTAAAGATTTTTTTTCATCAGCTTTCTTTGCATCAACCCCCAGAACAGCTTCTTCCCCAAGGCATCATTTTGTTATCTCCCTCCTTGCCCTGGACATTGGTGCTGTCTCGCCTTTTTCTCCTCATTTCCATCATTCCCATGAAAATCCTCTGCCTGGCTTCCAAATTCCCACCCAGTTCTGCCCTTGCTCCCAGCCTGGTGTATGAAACATGACTTGTGCAAAACCTTTCCATGTAGCAGCAAGCTCTGCTCACGAAAGCAAAGCTGGGGGAAGAGCTCTGGCCGAGCTGGAGCCTCTGTAACCCCATCAGCCTCAGCCCCCCTCCCCAGCATGGTGCGCTTGGGCACTGCCTCCTGAGTTGTGCCAGTGCAGCTCTGTCGTGCCTTGACGTCACCCAGCTTATCTGTTTTGCTAATATAAAGTAACTTCTGCTGCTCACCCCTGGTTTTAACTCATGCCCTCCTGCAGCCTGGATAGTAATACGGGGCCAGCGCCTGACACAGCGACTGTGTTTGAGGGATACTGCTCCCTGGGGACATGCAGGGGACGTCCCCCTGTGTCCGGCCAGCATCTGCCCTCCTGCCTGCAAGTGTGCCAGCAGGACAGCCACTGGTGAGGGATTAAATTAGCAAAGACATCCTCAGGGATAACTGGATCATTTACCAGTTAGGCGGAGTGAAGGAAGATGAGCCTTGAGTCTGCCCATGAGGAGAGAGGCCACCAGCATCCCTCTTGGCTGAAAAGCTCTCTTGAAATCCCATTTACAGCCAGGAAAACTGTATGGATGTCTATCAGTGATGCACCATACTTACCTATTTCAGTGCTTGCCTCACATACATCCCTCTCAAGCCACAGGGCCTGCTGAGATCTCCCCCAGCTACCCACCAGATCCAGATATGGGTTAAAAGGGACACAGCCCTCAGCCATCAGCATCTTTAACAACCTAGGAGCCAAAAACTGGGATTTGTTACATCTCTGACTACTTCCAATGGGCAAGTGCCCTTCAGCATCAGGGAGCAGATAACCCTCAGACCACTGCTCCTTCAAAAGAACCCGAATCCTAGCACTGGTTATAATTTGATCCCACTCCTGCAGTAGCTGCAAACCTGCTTGGGTAAAATCCTCTTTTTCATGGGGAAGGGAGATGAAGGGTGCTGGGCCCAGCCATGGGAAGGAGGGCGCAGGGAAGTGCAGCCTCTTCCTCCACATGATGCAAGACCTGCAGCTCCGACTGTCAGCATCCCCCTGGAATGTTTACTTGGAGTAGAAACAGAGATTTATTTTAATGACTCATTAAAGCCTAATTGCATTCAGGCAGCAATACAGAGAGAGGAGCCTCCCACGTGTGGCAGTACTACAGTCAGGAGGGCTCTCAACGCCTCCCCGAAAGCACAAGGCAGACAGACTGTCTCTTTTTGGTGGGGCCAGACAGCAGGGCCAGCTGCTGGCTCTGGAGCAGTGTATCTTCATGGTTGGGTTCCAAACAACAACCCAGAAGTGTCTGTTCTTCTTCTCCTCCTTCTCCTCCATCTGCCTGATACAATGGCTGTCACTGGCTGCTCATCCCTCAGCTCCAGGGAGGAGACATGACCTGCCCAAAGCTTTGGTGCTCATCTCCAGAGCTTCAGGCCAGCAGCTATTGTATCTCCCAGCCTTAATGACCCATGTGTTTTTAACTCCCCTTTTAGGACCTCACAGCAGGAGCAGGTTGCTCAGCAGGTTAGGACTTGTGTGGGACCACAGGCTGCCCTGGCAGAGAGCTGGAGGTGGCATGGGGAAGGGATGAGCTGCTCCTCCCATCTCAGGGACACCCTGGGCTGGGGAGAACAAATTGGTCATGTTAAAATACACCCAGCTTGGAAGAGGACCACCTAAAACCCAACTATCTGCAGTGCAGGTACACCACTGCCTTGACACCACCCGTGAGGAGCTATGGGGTCTGCCTCCTCTGCTTTTTTGGGTGGACCCAGCTAGATCTGCCCATGTACTTCAACCTTCCCAGGGGAATGAAGACACAGTGACAGCCACGACACCCATACAATGGGAGCTTACAGCTGCCTTGACCCCTGGGGATCCTCATCCCCAGGACAAATGCTGGTAAGCCCATCCTGCCCTTCTCATCCACACAGCTGGAGAGATCAGTTGTTACCAACCTTCAGCTTTCTCCCCCTAGAAAGCTGCTCCACACAGGCACAGGAAAGGCACGTGCCCCCTTTCTCACTCGCAATTCAGATGCTCGCAGTACCCGCAACAATCCTAACACAGCGCTGTAGGAAGACAGCCCACCTGGTGACAGCCACCCTATGGGACAGGCACAGGTCCTCAGCTACAGCTCTGCTTTCCAAGCCAACAGCAATTCATCCCTCCAGGACAGCCCCTCCAGATGGATATTGGACCACAGCCCTGTGAGCTGCACAGGGAAAACTGGAGCCATGCATTGCTCTGGGCTGATGCAGGGGCACAGCATCCAACCACAATCCCACTGTTTCTAGCAAATCCAAGCACAGTCACTCCAGGATCACGGTCCAGAAGTGACTTTTCCACAAAGCCATAGGAACATTTCGCCCACAGTTGCTTTATGAGACCACTCACAGTCCTTTTACCCACTGTATCGAACCAGGGAGAGGAGGCGCAACACAACCAGGCACGGATGGGTCAGTTCTGCAGAGTTAAACTGCTGGATTTCAGACCAGGGTTTTGTTTTCCAGTTATTTCTCATGTGGCAGGGATACAGACTCATCCATTGCTTGAGATGCTCCACCTTGCCCAGGCCGTGCTGCCTGCTCAGGCAGGAGCGAGGCTGGCCAGGATGGTCACACACACAGCATCACACATGCCCAGTGAAAAGGAAAACCCACTGTGAAGTCTCTTAATGTCTCCCACAAATGAAGTGTGAAACTCGCTTTCAAGAAAACAAGGGTAACAGAGCCTCAATACATATTTCATCCTGGTGGGAAAGCAGTGACAGGGAAGGTCGGATGGGCAGTGAGACCGGGAGGGATGGGGGGCAGAGAGGCCAGGAGGGATGGGGGGCAGAGAGGCCAGGAGGGATGGGGGGCAGAGAGGCCAGGAAGGATGGGTGGCAGAGAGGCAAGGAAGGATGGGAAGCAGAGTCTGTAGTGGGAGAAGGAAGTGAAAGGGAAGGTAGCCGGGGCAGGAAGCAACAGGAACACCACAGCCTGACCTTATTTCTGTCTGCCACTTGCCCTGGGGCCTACCCGGTTTGATACATGGCCACAAAGCAGACTCTGGGAAAGGAAGTGCATCTCCTCTGAACGCCCTGTCCTAATGCTTCCCAACAGACAGGCAGCTGCCTGGGTCTCCCACTGGTCTGCGTACCCCAAATGCTCCTGCATAAAATGGCTGGAGGATGCTGCAGATTCTCTGGAGGGGAGGGTTTGCTGACTGGAAAAGTCTTTGCACCTGATTTTCACCCTGTTAAAGGTATTCTGGGCTGGAACAGAGCAGGGTGAGACTGCCTGGTCTCAGCAGGGTTTTGGCACCAGGTGTTGTCAGGTCTGTGGTCAGGCTAAAATCCAGTGCTTTGGAAAAAGATTGGAGAGGATCCCACATCCCAGTGGAGATGGCGCTGGAAGGGGATCAGACTCGCTGATCCAATGTTCACCATAATTTTTAGAACAGCAGCCTACTGCTGCTCTCCCCTCTTGGCTTTTCAACAGGTGAAAAAGCCTTTCCTAGGGAAAACAACGCCAAAGTTAGAGCCCTTTGGACCCCACGGGACAACACTGAATGCCAACCAGCAGCCCCACTACACCCAGTACCCCCAAAACAGCATAACGGGGAAGCTGTTTTGACTTGGACAAGTGAGGGGCAAGGCTGGGAGAGGCCTAAAAAAAGGCCCTGGTAGTACAGCCCCTCTGTTGGGGTGGAATATTCCACCACACCTTAGAAAACCTCTCTGCCGGAGACACAATCAATAGCACACTAACAAAATCCAGCTGAAAACACTAAATGTTTCCACATGCCCTTTTGGAGGGAATAAAATCCTCCAAGATAACCTTTGGAGAAAACAAATACCAGGAGAATAACCCGAGCGCAGCTCTCCTTTAATTACCACAGCACGGTGAGAGATAAAACAGAGATCTCTGGAATAAACAAAAGGATTTGATTTCCTCCACTTCAGCAAAGCCAGCCACCATTTCCACTGAGAGGTCTGGTAGTGAGACTGGGGATTTGTCAGGCCCTCGTGTCCTTGCTGAGTGGCAAGGCTGTGGGCTCCCACCGAGAGCAAGAGGCTGAGCCTAAGGCTTAGGACTTTCCAAACTTTGCCTGGGTGTGCAGGAGCAGAGTTTGAAGACTGGCAGACTCAGTCCTACCCACCCCAGCAGAGCTCACTTAAAAACCCCAGCTCAGCGCAAAGTTGGACCACATAGCCCTGAGAAAATGAGTTGGACCTTGCAGGGAGCCATAACCTGGGGCTTTGCCTGGGCAAGGCTGTGGTGCAGAGGCCCAGCGCAGCCCCAGGATGCTGGAAGCATCCCACCCGGGCATCCCAACCTGGCCTGCCCGCAGTGCACCCCGCACCCGGGCTCCCCTTCCCACCGCAACCCCAAATTCAGGTGAAAACCTCTCCCTTGCCGAGACCCCTCTGCTAAGCTGCGGTGCCTGCGGGAGAAGAGGACAGCTGGTGCCCGGGTCATACCTGGGTGACGGGGCGGGTGGTGGCGGAACCGGGTCCAGCGGCGGCGGCGAGGCAGGGTGCGGGCCTGGAGGAGGGCAGCGATGGTGGCAGCGGCGGTAATAACAAATGATAGGAAGAAGAAGAGCCACCGGATCGGAGGAGCGGGAGCACCGAGGCGGGTCCGGCCGGCGGGCGGGCGGGAGCCGAGCGGGGAGGAGTTTGCCCGGGCCGGCGCTGCCGCCCCCCGCCCCGCCTGCTGCAGGGGAGGGCAGCCTTGGCCCGGACCCCCAACTCCGCGGCGGAGCAGCCAGGCTGGGGCGTCGGATCACGGCTCATCAGCGCCCCGGTGCCTGCCCCAGGGACGGGAAAACTGGGGTGCACCCACTCAGTGCCCCCCGGCTACACCCCCGTGCTGCAGCTCTGTCCGGGGGAGCAAGCGCTGGCAGCATCCCCATGGCACCTCCAGACTCCTGGGTACCCCCCCCAGGGCACCCCCAAAGCCAAGCCCTGCACTATCAAACCTGCAGCATCCCCAAGCCTGCGTCCTACAGCCACCCAAGCACCCCCTGTCCTGTCAGTGCTCTCTGTGCTGCTGTCACCACTGACTTGGCCCCATACCAGGGGTCTGGAGCCTCCAGTTCCTGCTTCATCCATCCCACTATGTCCACCTAATGACACCCTTGTGGCTGCCACTGCAGACAGGGATCTGGCGCTGCAAACAGACAGGAAAAGCACCCATCACGCTGTTGTGAGAGGGATGAGCTGGGGGGAGGATGCTAAGATTACCCCCTCCCCATGACTCTCTCTAAAACAGAGCTGACCTTCAGCATACATCAGCTTCTCAGCGTAAGGCTGGCTGCAGTATGGCACTGCCTGCTCTGCTGGAAGCCTGGTCCATTGCTCCATGGCCTCAAGCACATGCTGGTACTCAGGAGGCATGAACATATGCACATGGAAAGCTTTTGCCCCCAGTAAGTGCTTTCAGCTGCTGGGAAGCTTTAAAGCTCCAAACCAAGAGTTTAAGCTGGAGAAGGTACAGCTGGCATCATCTTCAGAAACAGAGCTGCTCACCTCTGCAAGCTACGATAAAGATAATCGAATCTCATGCCTTGCGCCTGAGCTGACCGCTGCGTGTGTGAGGGTTGCTGTGCAAGGAGAACTTGTCTTCATCTGTTTTTCTCGGATTTTGGTCTCTATGGGACATGAGAGCTACTGCAAGGCAGTGCAGCTTGGTGGGATTAATGCAAGAATTCTGCTACAGCAAGTCAGTTGAACACTCCTGTGCCCGTTTCTCCTTTTCTAAGTAAAGGACACCACCAATACTTTTCCTTCCTGTAGAGCAAGCTTTAAAGCTGGGGAGAAAAAAACACTTACCTTCTCCTCAGTCACCCTTGCCGTCAGTCAGGGCATCCCGTTGTCCACAGATCGCTCTCCCCGTTATTCCAGCCCAGCCCGCACAGCTGCTTGCTGCCCGTGCCAGGAGCCTGACTTGCTGATTTCTCCCTAGGATCCAGTGGCAGAGCTGAGCCGGGAGGAAATAAACACTTGTTTGGATGCAAATGGCTTTGTGCCGTTGGCAAAAGGGCAGGGTGAATTATGAAATGCAAAGGCGAGATAAGTGGATCCTGTCACACAGCACTTACCCTCCGGGCTGCAGGATCTAAGTGCCTGCCGCATGCGGGCGCAGGGCTGCCCGGTGCACATGTACACCCGCACACAGCCCAGGCCGGGGGAAGCCTCCCTGTTTTTTCTGCCGATAAAGAAATCTTCATTACCGACTCCAGCACATCAGAGGGCTGGTAAATACGGAGCAGCATTAAGAGAGAAAGGCGAGCATGCACAATATTTCTGCGAAGGGTAGTGGAGGTGCATTTTCCCTTAGCTGGGCTTCAGAGATGCCGGAGGGATGTGAATTAGAGATATCCAGAGGAGTGGGAGGCCAGGAGAAGTGAGAAATTAATTTCCTGGGCTGCTCTGGGCAGGATGCGAGGAGGTGATGACAGCCCAGGATGCAGGGACAGACACTTCTCCCCTCGGAAAGCACTGCCACAACCACAGAAGGCATTATTACTGCTAATTCAGGAACTGATGTTTTGCTGTTTCCATGGATGGACACAGAAAAGAGTTTCTTTAGGATAAAGGAGTTACTTGGCTAACACTAGGATGAGATTGCCCAGATCCAGATCCTGCTCCTCCATCACCCCCATAGCTCCAGCCCAAAGCAGGTGGGTGCTGCAGAAGATCACAACAAAGCAAATGTGAAACAGCATCACTCTGGTGAGCAGGGTTATCAGCTTGCGTGATTTTACTGCTGGTCTGATTTTCCTCCCCCAAGCCATGTTTCCTATTGTAATTTCATTATTTTTAAGCAGTGCATGGGTGAATAAACAGAACACAAAAAGTGAAATTCCCACCTTTGTGGTGGCTGGGAAAAGCTCAGAAATGGGAGAGCCAGATGCTGCACCATGGGGTAGAAAATTAAACCCGTAGTTGTTCTTTTCAGTCAGTGTGGTTTTGGATAAAACACATAGTCTGGGAAGCCCAGCTGGGAGTGCTTGGGGCTAGCACTCCTGGTAAATCAAGCAGCAGTTTGATCCAAAATACCTTTCAAGTTCTTATTACAGTTTCTTCTGGGGCAAGGACAACACAAAGCACCTGCAAAGCATCCCTGCCTTGCGGCCATCTTGGTGCCTGCCACCTCTGGGGCACCACAGGCAGCTCAGCCTATTCAGGTCCTGGGTGCACAGGCACCCTGGCAGCACAGGGACAGTGAACCTGCCAGAAACTCACACTCTGCAGCCCTCAGACATTGCAGTACCCACATGTAAAACTGACTTTAAAGATCTTAAGTATTACAGCTAAAGTCATAACCAGCCTGGGAAGCTTGTATAAGTTTTATCAGATCCCTTCTTCCCAGCACCGAAAAGGATTTTATTGACCAGTTTTAAAACATACCATAAACCACTTTTATTCCCTTCTGGCTTTCCTCTCTTGTAAAAAATCTAAGCCTACAGGCTTCTCTACCACACACTGACACTTGACTCCTTTATTTGTTAGGATGAATCCTTGCAGCGAACCTTTCTTCAGCACCACTGACACATGGAAACCCTGCAAGACTTCCACATGTGTGCACACACAGGCACAGCCATGCTGCAGAGATGCAGCGTGCGTCTGAAGCCTGGTGCTTGTGCCTGCCTTGTGTTATTACATCTTATATCTGTGGACTTGAGCACATCAATAATTTCCTTCCTGTTCAGGCCAGCAATTCCACTGGTCCAAAATGCTGATGCCGGAGGATGCTCAGGAGCTGAACCTGCCACTGCTGGCATGGAAATTTATCTTGCTCTACTCTGGAATTTGCTTTTATTTTCATTTTTAGCAGAGCCTGGGGCAGCTGTATCAATCACAAAAAGCCTGATAGTGAAAAACGCCATCCCCACCAGTGTCAAGCCTGCTCCTCACAGGTTTGGAGCTGTTTAGTTGCCTTATGCACTCAAGAACAGGGCTACTGGGATTCAAACAGGGCATCTGCACATAGAAAGTGCCTTGGCAGTCAGGCAGAGCCTTCAGCAACCCTGTGTTTCTGGTTGGGTGTGTAGGAGCAGGCACAGAGCTGTTTACAGCATCGGATGCAAAGCTGCAATGCCCTCACCTCAGGGCACATTCTGCCCTCCCAGTGAGCCCCTGGAAACACATCCCGCAGCCTCCCAAGCCCGCCTGGAGAACGCAGAGTTAATGCACAGCTTTCCCCTCCACAGCACATTCCCAACAGATGTGAATTTGTCATTATACACCTCAGTGGGTTTGCTTTTGCCTGCACAAGCACTGGAAAACAAGCCCAACAGCAGAAGAAACATTCAGCATGGGCTACCCTACAGCCCCAACCCCTCCCTGCTATCTAAGTGATGCACCCACCATGCAACAGAGGGATGGCACATGCCCATACATTAGTGTCACAGGAAGCCTCTGTGCAGCTGCTCACCCCCAGATCTGTTTAGAGATCCCCCCAACCCGGTGGGGTGGAGGGGAGGCCTGCAGTGATACTTGTGCATTCATTTAATGGGATGGATGGTTGTTTTCCCCTGGGAGCTGATCTAGGAAGGTCATGTTCCCCAAAAAAGGAACCTTCTCTATCACATGTGACCACTTAGGTACAATAACTTGGTTGGCAAGGGCCAGGGTTGCCCATGCTAGACAGGAAACAAGTGGGGACACACAAGGCAGCCTGCAGTGGCATCTGGCTTTGTGCTGGAGGAGGGGAGGAATGAACCTTGGGTAATATTGTTAGCTGAGAGTTATGCTGTCTCCTTCCCAAACACAGATAAATGTCATTAAAGCTCAGCCCCTCTCTATCTTACATTCTGAGATGAGGGGGGGAAGTTACAGCTTTGGACTGCAATCAGGCAGCAGGGTAGGAGTAACCTATCCCGCTCCCAGATCATCAGCCTGGAAGCAAGAGCCATTTCAACTTCTCTCCTTGAGCTGGCTCAGTATCCCCCTCCCAAGGCATGGGAAGCAGTGAGAGAGCTCAGTGGGACCAAGATGCAGCAAGTGAAACTGTGGAGGAGAAATCCATGCAGCTCATGGGGTGTTGAAGCCTTGTGCATCACCAGTGCCAGGGGGCCATCATAGCCATCGGCAGCATGAGCAGCAGTACTTGAGATGCAATGCCAGGTACCCAAAAAGCATCCCGGCTGCCCAGAATTCCCACAGCAGGCTCTCCCAGCCCTGGGCCAGGGCTGCCTTTTCTATTTATGAGCCACTTAAAGTCACATCTGGAGCTGTCAGGGGAGATTTGTTTTGTGCCCCATGCTGTGATTTTGAAGCGCCCAGTTAAGGAGCTGTTGGCTGCTCACCATCTGTCTTAGCTATTTTCCTTCTTTAGTGGCACATGTGCAATGTGGAGCTTTATCTGTGTGCTCCTAAGCCCTGCCAGGGGCTGTGGATGCGCTTTACATTACCTGAAGATAGTCAGGATGGGGCAGGGGAAACATCACACATCATTGTTGACTGTTCAGCCAAAACTGGGGATGTTTGCCATGAGCTGGGTAAACACAGCGTGCAGGGTTCATCCTCCCCAGGAGACAGCCCAAGCCATGCAAAGGAAGCAGGCTTCTGCACAGGGAGTATGGACAAGTTTGGGACAAAAAGAGGGGAAAGCAGCAACGTGTGAGACAAAAAACACCTTCTGTGGTGTTTTTATCCACTGGGATAGCTCCAAAAATGGCAGTGCCCATGAAAAACTTGGACAAATAAAAATAACCCCTGCTGACTTTCATCCCCTTGCCCAATGCTGTGGGGAAGCAGGACTTCCCCTGGCCAGCACAGGGTCCCACAGGGAAAGTGCCACTGCTCTCCCCATCACTAGCAGGTGCAGCACAGCCACAAGCCACATCTTTCCTTGCGCCCTCACAATAAACACAAATATTCAAAGGAGTGGAGCAGCTTTTCCTGGAGCCAGAAAAGAAACACTGCACCGTGTGAGCAACCCAGGGCTTTCCAGCAAGGAAAAGAAGCCCTTGGGGGTTCCACCCTGCTCTGCTGCCTGTGGAAGAGCTCCAAGGTATGGGAGAGGGGCCGTGAAGAGGTGGTGCTGGTTTGCTCTCATGGAAGGCAGGGACTTCCCCGGGCAGGGGAGTGCATTTATCGGCTGAGGGGTCTCTGCCTGCCAAGCCGCAGCCCTACTTGGCTTGGCAGAGGCTCATCGATCGCCACAGGCACAGCCGCGGCACTGGGGTTGTAGGGAAAACATGTCCTGTGGGACTTGTGGTTCATGCAGCTCCAAGCTGGGCCACCACTGGGTGTGGGGACAAGCTCACCACAGCCCATTGGTCCCAGGGGGAGTTTTTGTGCCTCTCAGGGGGGTGGGAAGGAAGGACAGACATAAAGTTAACTCCTTCCAGCCAAGCGTGGCCTTACCACATGTACACTGACCACTTCTCCAGGCTCAAGGGTAATGCAAGCTCTGCGGTTCGCTTGGAGCATCCTCCCAGGGATCAGCAGCAAGCTGTCCATGCGATATGGTAGCACAGAGCAAACCCATGGGGATGAAGCCAGGCTCATATGCTAGCCAGAAAAAAGCTCAGGGCACCAGCAAGAGGCAGGGGTTGTAGAGGTACTAACCTGACCCCCAGCCAGCACCAGCATCCTTAAGCCCCAGCACAGGGTAGGGATGAAGGCCTACGCTATGGCAGCAGACCCTTGAAAATAACACAACCCCCCCCCCCCCCTTTTTGCAGCAGAGCCGTCAGCCTCCCTGGCTGCACAGAAGCCTTTCACAGCCAAGCTCTGGCCATAATCAACACAGCAGACCCTGCCAAACCCTGTCACTGGCTGCTCCTGGCCATGAGAACACCAGCCCGGCTGTACTCTGCTTCAGCATAGCTAGCAGGGAGGTTGGGTAAAACAGACATTAGCCTGATGACCACCCATCCAGCCCCCTGGTGCTTTTAGGGCTCCTGCTGTCTCTATTCACATCTTCCTTGCCTTTCACCATGCTCTCACCATGTATCAGCTCCTTCCTAAATAGCTGCAAAACTGCTGTGAGCAAGCTGGTCCTAGGACAGCCCCCAGCCTCCCTGCAGCATGTGTGCCTGGAGTGCAAGCACCCTGGAAACCCCAGGGGGTATTCACAGTGGTTGGGGCAGGGATGAACGACAGCACCTTGCCCTCCCATTGCTGAGCTGTGCTGCCCATTTTGCGAGGCAGGGAAGGCTGCTCAGCCCATTATCTCTCCTTCCTACAGTCGCCCTCTTGTAGGCAGATAGGGCCTGGCAGCCGGAAGATATCGTGCTGTACGGAAAGATAAGACCCCTCTCCAGGTAGCCAATAGTGTTTAGGTGATGATACCAGTTTCACGATGCAAGCAGACGGAAATGACATCGTAAACCTAGGCTATATAACACCATGTTCTCTCTCAATAAATGCCACTTGCCATCCACCACATTGGTGTCTGTGGGCATTTGCACCGAGCGGCCCAAGGGGGGGCCATCGTGCTGTTCCTGAACCAGGTCGTCATGCCTCTCAAAGGCAACAAGTGGTGCCGAAACCCGGGAAGCTGGAAGATGGGTACCCGGCGGACACTTGGGAGGCCTGGCAGCAGGGAACCCAAGTGAACCCGGGAAGCCTGATAGTCAGGAACCCAGGGGGTCGGGAATCACCTGGATGGGTGAACGGTGGCCGGAGCGGCTGGACCAGCCCGGCAGAGGGAGGACGCTCCCGGACCCACAAGGAGGATGGAAGCTCTTGTGAAGATCGTTTATCAGAATTACATAAGCAGGGGGATATTGATTGTAAACCTAAAGATTTTACTCTCGTTGTTGAGAGACTTGTGCAAATTGGGGCTATTGCCCAACTGGTGGATATTCTCCACCCAGAATAATGGGATAAATGTACTAATGCATTAGCTGAGGAGACGATGTCCTCAGGTAGTGGGAAACATCTTAAGTCATGGGGGAGAGTCCTCCAGGCTCTGTGGAAGGCCCTGCAAGAGCAGGAAACCTGGAAGGCGGCAAGGGAGTGTTTGATGGCCATCCCGAAGCTAGGATTCAGGGCAGCCACACAGACTTTACCACCCCAGACTATGCCGACTCCATTAGCCTGGAAGATCGGCAAGAAGGCGATACGACCTCTCAACCCTCGGGCGCTGACACGCTCGCGGAGGGACAGAACCAGGCTGGATCCCTCTGGGGAGCGCTGGCCGAGGAAGCTGGGGGGGTCTCGGAGAGAGCAGAGCCCGCGGAGGTCAGGGCTGGACCGCTGCCCTATGCGCCCCAAGATGGCGCCGAGCACAAAGGCGAAGGGTGGGGCGAGAATGCTCCTGGCGGGAAGAGAGAAGGACCACAAGAAGAGGAAGGGGGGGGGGGGGGGCAGGGCGGACACCGATCCGAGGGCATCGGGAACAGTGCCCATGCTGGACAAACACCCCCCCGAGCACTGGGAGGGGTGAGCCAGAAGGGGAGGAACGGCCCCGCCCACCGGAGAAGCGGGCGGGGTTGGAACCCGAGCAGGAGGAGGGGAGAACCCAGAGAGAGGGAACGGCCAACCCACAAAAGCGGGGGGGGGGGGGGGCGGGGCCCAACAAAGAGGCACCACAAACCGGCAGTAGCCGCCAGTCGAGTTCCGACCCTGAGCCAGACCCGGGGTGGGATGGGTGGTCCGCAACCGGTTCAAGTTCAGAGGAGGAGGAAACAGAGATAATCAAAATCAGGAGCCAAAGTATTCCCACCCAAACTAAACAGGGACCACGAGGGGAAGAAATCCCTCTGACAGATTGGAAGAAAATGCAAATTGCGTGCGCCGACCGGACCTCACCAGCCACATTAACGTTCCCGGTCGGTGTGGCACCTGGGGGACAGAGGCACTATTCGCCAATAAGCCCCAAGGACATACATGTAATTGTTAAGGCAATTGCAGATAAAGGGCTTAACTCTGCCATGAGTTTCTATCCACAGGACTGGATTATTGGACGTCCCTGTAACCCATATACCCCGGTGACAAGAGAGGACGATAAGCCAACAAGCATCCAGCCTGCACCTGAGAGTTCTGCACCGATTAGATCCAAACGACAGCCAACGCAGTGCCTGTGTATACTGAATAAGCTCATGTCGTTTGTAAAGAGCCGGTTAGAGAGAGTTAACATCATGTTAGTAGAACGCCGGCAACTGCTGTAAAAATGCAGCCAACAACTGCTTTAAGAATGTTCTTGTTCAAAATTTCCTTTACTTATCCCCAGTTATACCCTGTTATTCCCAGTTATCCTCCTGTTACCTCTTGCTTACTGTGCCTTATGTTTTCTATCCAAGTTTCTGATATATATCCTAAGTCTGTTATAGAGCAGAGAATAGGAGTAGAATGCATTTAGTGTATTTTTACGATATATATATTCTTTAAGATTGTTACATTTTAGCCAATTTAATTAAGCATAGGGAGGGGGGAAATGTAGGCAGATAGGGCCTGGCAGCCGGAAGATATCGTGCTGTACGGAAAGATAAGACCCCTCTCCAGGTAGCCAATAGCGTTTAGGTGATGATACCAGTTTTACGATGCAAGCAGACGGAAATGACATCGTAAACCTAGGCTATATAACACCATGTTCTCTCTCAATAAATGCCATTTGCCGTCCACCACATTGGTGTCTGTGAGTATTTGGACCGAGTGGCCCAAGGGGGGGCCGTTGCACTGTTCCTGAACCAGGTCCTCACGCCTCTCGAAGGCAACACCTTCTCCAGCTTCGTTACCTCCCGCTGAGGCACTAGGAGCCACACGCAGCAGCACAGAAAGGGATGCTTGGCTTCACACAGCATGAACACAGCCACACATGCTGTGACAAGAGCAGAGGGAGATCATAAGCAGGTTACCGAAATGGAGCCACACTCCTGGTGCAGACAACAGCACGGGCTCTGGCTGCAAGTGCTGACAGGTTTTTCAACACCCTCAATGGCTGGGGAATGGCACTTACTGCCACCCCAACTTCTTTCCATCCTTCTCCCAAAGCAACCAGGCCGGTCTCCCCTTGCAGCACCCGGGGCAGCTGGAAGCACTGGGGAGAGCAGTGGCAATGATGGCCCCGAAAGCATCCCTACTTCCCCTGCCCACTCCAGTGTAACCCAGGGTTGTCCTCATTTCAGGCTGGGCAAGCAGCGGCCCAGCCCCAGAGGTAGCAAGATGAAGCCAAACCTCCTAATGGAGCTTGACAGCAATGGGATTAAAAGCACAAGTGAGATCACAACCCCTCTGCAATCAGCTTCTGCCTTGGAAGAGATGAACCAGAAAAAAAACCCTCCTGGCAGCAGGTAGGGGATGAGGAGTCCACACACACACAGGGTGAGGGCAGCAGGGGCTGGGGGGAACCTTGCTGTCCCAAGCCCTCCTTGCTTGCCCTACTAACCCATCACCAGCACCAGTGGTGAAGGGTTTCAACAGGAACAGCCCTGCATCCAATTGGTCCCTGTGGGATGGTACTTTTTATCTCCCTGAACTGTAGGTGCAGAGCACGCCATGCCATGTGCTGCTCACCGCTTCCTCTTGCCATCTGCAAGCTCAAGGCATTGCACAGCACCTGCAAGAACTCAAGTCCCCCCTCCCTCCTTTGGGTGCTGCACTTGGAGCAGTGCCACTGATGCTGGAAACAACACCCAAGAAGCCAGGTCCAAGATGGAGATGGGAAGACTTATTTGGATGCAAGTGGGTGCTGGGGAGGACACTCACAACCCCTATTTCTGTGGGATACAATGTGCACAGACCCTTGCAGCTGATACCAATTGCCATCCGCCCCAGAGTGCAGCCATGGTTCAACTAAAACGCAACACTGACCCATTTCCCACCTGAGGGATGCTCCAGTAGCATTGGCTGCCCCAGCTCTCCTTCACTCTCCTTCCTGCAAGCAGGAATATCTCAGCATCTCCCGCAAACCCACCCAAAGGGACTTTTGCGGAGATGAAGTGGGGTTAGCTTGTACAAACCATGCTGGGGTGGCCACTAAGTCATCCTCCAAAAAGCCAGCAAGGCACAAGCACCATCCCCATCTGAAGCCCAGCAGCCAGAGGCTGCTCTCACCTGGCAGTGTTTGCTCCCAGCAAAATGCAGGGCAAAGTGGGGCTTTTTACTGCAAGAAAAAGGGAGCCACTCCAGGGACTGGTGCATGCACTCAGGAGCAGTGGGAAGAGCTGATGGTTTTTGGCACATTGCTCAGGCTGAAAAGCTAGCTCCAGCCAGAGACCTTGTTTTGCAGTGACCTGTACCAAGAATTAGCTTTTTCCTTTTTCTTGTCAAATAGAAAGAAAAAGAAATCCTTCCAGGTCAGAGGAAAGAAAAGCATTTACTCATGGGTCAAGTGAAACAATCTGATGCAAGGTTGAGTGCACTTTTATCCTCCCCAAACCAGGAAAAGATTCCATTTCCATCTGAAAAAAACCATCAAAAATAAAGAGACAAAGCTTTTTGGGTCAGAAGCACTAGATTTTGTGTTTTAAGCCCAAATGACTTTCTGCATTGAACCCTACTTTGCAAAGCATGGGTTGAGCCACAAGTGCAGAGGTTTGGGGAAGGGATGGGCTGATGCACTGATCTGGAAAATTTCAACCACACTGAGCTAGCACCAGCCACAGCAACAGCAGGGGAAAGCCCAGGACCCCCCATGCCCTCAGCATGTAGCTTGGGAACCCCAACCTTAGCCCTGACAAGCCCAGCTGTGTGCTGGGAGGGAGGCATTTGTTTTGCTGCCTCCATAGCACTTTGTTCATCTGAAGCAAGCTGTCACTTCGCAGCCTCCTCCCTGTCAGCCAAATGCTTCCTGACAGCCTGTTTAAAACTCAAAGCACCCAGTTACTGCCATGGCCAGGCAGCTGCTCACAGACACCACTTCCATAGCCTCCCCCCTGCCAAAGTGACATCCCTGCACAGAGCATCCCTCCCCAGACCCACCCTCACCCCAGGGTCCTTCTCCCGTTGGCTCAGGTCTGGCTCTGCTCCTGCATGCCTGACCCCAACTGACCTTCAGTTTCCATCTCCAAGGTGAAACCCCAGTTTCCATCTCCAGCACCTGCTCCCCAGCACCTCAGTGGGGAGTAGAGCTGCCTGCCCCAGCTCCATCCTGCTGGCAGGGCTGACCCCAGACCCCACACGTCACCCAAGTCCATTAGTGAGTCCCTGGAGCGCACACCTCACTGGTGTTTGCTTCACCCCAGCTTTTAGGGAGAGCTGCAGAACTGTGCTGCCCTTCAATTTTTAATTTGTTCTAAACATTTTGGTTCTCTGCCCGGGGGACTCCCAGTTGATAACCTCTGCCTGCGCATGGCTGCCCCACAGCTATGGGGAGGGTGGAAATGGGGGGAAAAGGAGAGGAAAGGAGCTCCACCCCAAGATGCTCTCCTTCGGAGGAGTGAGACCCCTTTGCATGCATCCCCACTCTAGAACGAGGGGCACACACACACAGGGTGCTCTAGAGAAAGGGCCCACAGTGCCCCATGGAGTTGTTCCTCATGAGGATGGGGGGGACTCCCAGCCCCTCCAGCACAGACCTGACACCTGCAGAGACAGGGTTGTCATACGGCAGGACACCTTCCTCCTTTTCAGCAGACACCTCTGCAGGGCTGAGTCCCTCATGTCTTCCTTAGGTTTTTCCTGATGCCTGGCACAGCCACCTCTCCTTCCCCACCGCCTGGCACCAGCACAGCAATGGCCCAGAGCAGGGACACAAATGCGGCATCGCTTTTCAGTCCCTTAGGCATCTTTCTCTTTTTCTACTGCCTTAGGCAACAAACATACAAACAGGGACCTGCTAAGCAGTAGAAACATGACCTGAGCTGCTCTGGGGAGGTAGATGCTGCCGCACAGATGGGAAAGATCAGCCCAGGTCACCCTGGAGCAGGGTTTTCCACCCCTTGGGTGCTGGGGGGGCTGCCCAGGCTCAGGGTTAAAGGACAGTTCTTCACACACCCTTTGTCTTGAAAGGGTGCGGAAAACTAATCAAGCACCTGCAGATGACATGTGAATGGCAAAAACTCATAGGAAAAAAAAATATCCTGATTAGTTAAGCACCAGCATGCCCTGCACCCCACCTCCAACAGGTACCCTGGAGGAACACATAAAAAGGGTGATGTGCAGTGGTTAACAGCATAGAATACGCTTTCTGCACACAGGTAAGCTCCGAGTGTTCACACACACCCCTCTCAGACCCCCATAGCATCTGTTCCCAAAAGCTCCCAGTTACATCTCCAGGCAGCCGCAGCCGGGAATGGGGATGCTGCCCACGCAGCAGGATCTTCAGCTCCTTACCTCCCTCACCCCGTTTTAGGCTGAAGGGAGCACAGAGGTAGCCTCTGCCGCCACCTAGCAGTGGTCTGGCAGGGACATGGTGACAGCTGCTCCAGCCTGCTGGCCCCCTGCTGCAGCCCCGGGACAGGCAGGGGAGGACGTGGGGGTCTCCTGAGGACTTATCCACAGTTCTCACCTCCCTGCAACCAAAAGAGGTCTCCTGTGGCAGAGAGGGTGGTGCTGGAAGCAAGCACCCCATGGCCAGAGAGCTGCGAGCAACCTCAGTTCTGTTTCAGTCACTCCCTATGCAAGATAACTGAAGCAAGCCCCCAGCTGGAACTTGGGACAAGAGAAGTCAGGAATCTCTGAACCTCCTCGCAGGGTTGTACAGCCCCTGCTCAAGGCACAGCTCCTTACCTCTCTGCTTCAGTCTCCTTCATTAGCTTTCTGCATGGTCATTTTCCAATGGGCCCCAGATTTCCTTTCTCTACTTGTTTTTGGCCCTTCCACATCCAAAATCACCCCCTAAATGCTGAAATTAAAATAGTCATAGAATGATTTGGGTTGGAAAAGAGCTTTAAAGATAAATCCGAACAATAAACTTCTTTTGCTGGTCTTTTATCTACTGCAATATTAATGTTAAACCCTGTCTTGAGCTTTACTTGCTGGTCTGCAGTGAAGCATACCTTTGGCACATTTGCAGGTGGGTACAGAACGGTCCTTGAAGCCCCTGAAGCCCCGCGGAACAGTCTGGGCACCAGCAAACCAGCTGAACACCAGCATGCATAACCAGGGTACTTTTATTTTCGCAGCTCCCCTCTGCATTAACAAACGCAAACCCAAATGGATTTCTTGCCACAGGCACGGATCTACATAAACATGGCCAACGTAAGCTTCCTTTCTCTGGATTCTTCTGAGATTTCACTCCGTATCAGTGACATGGGATTCCTGATGCTTCATGAGTGGCATCACAATTCACCAACAAATCAGAGCATCTTCTTCTTGCAAGTTAACAGCACCTCCAGGGACTGAGGCGTGAGCTGGGATACAACCAGCTCTAACAGCAAAGAGCATGTAGAGCATCCACTGTGTCAAAACCCAAAAACATCTCTTCACACAATGTCAAACTGCTCGTGCACTGAAGGACAAGTAGTCAGTTTCCCTCTCCTAAACTTAAAGGATATATAACAATGTGACACTTAAATGTTCTCTTGAACCATTAAAGAGCAATAAACCAGCACAGCAAAATCAAACTATTTTCCTATCAGTAAAAGCAACATTTATCACATATGGAAAGATGAAAGACTCCCAAGTTTTTCCAAGTGATTAAACATTTCTGAGCAAAGAAAATAATAGCAAGGTCACACAGAAGACCTTTGCTGCCCCCGGCAGCTGCTCCAGCGTCTTCCCTCTTCTCACACCTTTTTTCTCAAGCTGGGGAGCCAGTGGAAGTAGCTACTGGAAGAGGTTAAGCGTGCAGCTGCCAACACTGCAGGTATCGTGGTAGGAGGGAGACAGAGTTTCCGGGACAGCCCCTGGTCAGGCATTCCACTGTTAAAGCACAGGCTAACTGCAAGACTCCCAGGATGGTCTTTGCTCCTCATTTGCTCTTCATCTGCATAAGGAGGGACACAGAAAAGAAAGATGGTATTGGCATTGGAAACTCTAAACTGGAGCTCCAGTTTAGACTGAAATACATTTTGCCTGGACCTTACCAAGCCATGGCAAGAGAACTTTCTACTGCCCACCTGTTTGATGAGCCCGACACTGTATAATCCAAGAGCCTGTCACCCACTCCTCCCAATGTTCCCCCCATTTTCCCCAGAGGTGGGAAATCAGCTGTGAATTGAGCGCTCCTGCCTGGGGAACTGGGTCTCTACTCCAGACACAAACAGGCACTGCCTTTAGTGAGTCGTTAATCTACCTCATAAATTGGGCAATTCTCATATGGGTGTTGTAAATTTCTTCATCATTTGGAAGATGAAAAATGAACACCCAGACAGGGACCTTCAAGGGTTTAAAAAACCCTTTTGTCCCTTACAGTTAAGAGATTGAGAGACTTGGTATGAAACAGACCAATGTATGAAGTGGAGAAACAAAGACTTTTGCATGAAAGCAGCAGAAAGTCTAAAAATGACAACAAAAATCAACAGAGGGAGAAATTAGAATCATAGAATAGTTAGGATTGGAAAGGACCTCAAGATCATCTAGTTCCAACCCCCCAGCCATGGGCAGGGACACCTCACACTAAACCATGTCACCCAAGGCTCTGTCCAACCTGGACTTGAACACTGCCAGGGATGGAGCATTCACAACTTCTTTGGGCAACCCATTCCAGTGCCCCACCACCCTAACAGTAAAGAACTTCCTCCTTATATCCAGTCTAAACTGCCCCTGTTTAAGTTTGAACCTGTTACCCCTTGTCCTGTCACTCCAGTCCCTAATGAATAGTCCCTCCCCAGCATTCCTATAGCTCCCCTTCAGATACTGGAAGGCTGCTAGGAGGTCTCCACGCAGCCTTCTCTTCTCTAGGCTGAACAGCCCCAACTTTCTCAGCCTGTCTTCATATGGGAGGTGCTCCAGTCCCCTCATCATCCTCGTGGCCCTTCTCTGGACTTGTTCCAACAGTTCCATGTCCTTTTTATGTTGAGGACACCAGAACTGCACAGAATACTCCAGGTGAGGTCTCACAAGAGCAGAGTAGAGGGGCAGGACCACCTCCTTCGACCTGCTGGTCACGCTCCTTTTGATGCAGCCCAGGATACGGTTGGCTTTCTGGGCTGTGAGTACACACTGCAGCTGGCTCATGTTCATTTTCTCATTGACTAACACCCCCAAGTCCTTCTCCACAGGACTACCATGAATTTCCTTTTTGCCCAACCTGTAGCTGTACCTGGGATTGCTCCCACCCAGGTGTAGGACCTTGCACTTGGCAGGGTTAAACTTCATGAGGTTGGCATCAGCCCACCTCACAAGCGTGTCAAGGTCCCTCTGAATGGCATTCCTTCCCTCTAGCGTATCAGCTGAACCACACAGCTTGGTGTCATCAGCAAACTTGCTGAGGGCACACTCAATTCCATTGTCCATGTCAATGACAAAAATATTAAACAAGACCGGTCCCAACACCGATCCCTGAGGGACACCACTCGTTACTGGTCTCCAACTGGACACTGAACTGTTAACCTCAATTCATTTGTTTCCATTAAACATTTAGAAATCCATTTTGCTACACAAAGGTCAAACCAATGCATTGCACCCAGCCATTCATTACTTTCACATTTCCATCCCGCAGAAAGACCAACATTTTCATCTAGCAAAGAAGCAGCACCAGTCCTAAAATACCCAGTAGTGACTACAAGACTCACAGCACAGTAACAGACTGCTCGGCTTTCTGCCGTGTGAACTTTAACTGACAAATCTATTCGTACTGTTATGGTTGTCCATAAACGGCATTGCCATAAGGAGAACAGAAGGATGTACAGCTTCACGAAGTTGGAGATTGTTGGAAAATCTTTCTATCTCATCAGGCTTATCTTGGTTCATTCCTCCTGGTTCCTTGGAGCACATACAGGAGGTGCAAAAGTCTTTCACTGACTTGAATAAGACAACAGGCACTGAGGACTCTTCAAGA
This sequence comes from Melopsittacus undulatus, assembly GCF_012275295.1. Classification (NCBI taxonomy): domain Eukaryota; kingdom Metazoa; phylum Chordata; class Aves; order Psittaciformes; family Psittaculidae; genus Melopsittacus; species Melopsittacus undulatus. The sequence goes on along the minus strand of NC_047532.1, from coordinate 52,633,627 downwards.
CAATGAGGTGTCTGCAAATGTATATAAAAAACTCAGGAGAGGGTTTGATTAGTGCATGCTTGGTTCATTAGCTGCCCTAAACTTTATTACCTCTCAAAGTCTGCAATGAACTGGAATGTCAGCAAATGGATGATCTGAAAAACAAAACAAACAAACAAAGCCCCAAAACCCACACCCCAACAAAGACCCCTAGTTCCTCACAACCTTGGCCAAAAGGCAGCTTTTCCTACACAGCAAGCTGAAGAGTGACAGATTATTACAAGATAAAAATCACCATGTCTTAGCAAAGGATTAACATCTGGTTCATCTATCAGCAGCCCCACACAGAACAAATGATGGCAATGACACAGGGAGTTTCTGCAAGCGAGTGGGAGCTGAGTCAGAGGAAATCCCTCTGCATTTTTGCTTAAGAATACAAATTAAATTTAAGTTTCAGGGATCGTCACACATGTCTCAGCACTAGACAGGGACTAGAGCCGATGTCTGTTTTTGTTAACTCAGTACAGATGAGAAAAGTAGTGAAACCACAGACAAGCAGCAATTCATCTTGCCAGCCACAGCTGTTCAAAACTAGGGTGCTTGCTGTGCAGGGTTCTTCTTTTGCCAAGGCAGAAGAAAGGTATCCACCTTCAGAAGGGGTGGATCACCATTCAGAGCTGCTTCACCCACTGGTCAGAATGCACTGAGAGGATTAGCCAGAACAATACAATTGTTTTACACAAGCAAATTTAAGCAATTTAAATTGTCCCCCACAAAGCACTCCTGAGGGACTTCTGTAGTATCCAGGAGACCTACAGTGGCTGGGTAGCAGAAATTCAGTGCCAAGACAGAATAATTTGGGTAACAGGCATTATCAGAGTCCAATTAACCAATGACTCAGCTTGATACCTCCAGCCCACTGAAAACCTCTGCCCAACGTGCAGAAAGAACAAGGTTAAAAGATAATTACTATCTCCTCTTGTTACCCATGCTATCCTTGTTGCAGTGCAGGCAGTGTCACTGACATTCCAGGGCAAAGCAGAAACAGACAGGGTGTAAGGGTGGATACTAAAAACATCTGTTAGCACTGGAAAAAGCTGGGATGGATATAATTAAAACAGGAGGCTGTTCAGTTTAAAGAAGAGGCAAAACAGAGGGATAGCCTAGAGAGTGCTGTGAGGGGCAGGAAGCAAGGCAGTACGTACTCTTCCTCCTGAATAACACTATTAAGAATACTACCACTGAAAAGGAAAACATGAGCAGTAAAAACTGAAAAAGAGGGAATGTCACTTGGTGATACTGCCACAAAACCCTATGACCAAGAGATGAGCACGAATGAGAGAAATAAGGTCCTCCCATCTATCCTCATAAGCAGCTGACTGATGCATTTCACTCCCCCTAATGACTATAGGTAGGATTATTTTTTCATTCCACTGTCTTCCTCAATAGAAATTCTTGTCACTGCTTCTAAAGACTGTAACAGAGATCACAGCCAGGGACAGAAAATGTGCCCAGGACCTCTCTATTCCAGTTAGAAAGGCAGAATCATAGCATAGTTAGGGTTGGAAAGGACCATAAGATCATGTGGTTCCAACCCCCGTGCCATGGGCAGGGACACCTCACACTAAACCATGTCACCCAAGGCTCTGTCCAACCTGGACTTGAACACTGCCAGGGATGGAGCATTCACAACTTCTTTGGGCAACCCATTCCAGTGCCCCACCACCCTAACAGTAAAGAACTTCCTCCTTATATCCAGTCTAAACTGCCCCTGTTTAAGTTTGAACCTGTTACCCCTTGTCCTGTCACTCCAGTCCCTAATGAATAGTCCCTCCCCAGCATTCCTATAGCTCCCCTTCAGATACTGGAAGGCTGCTAGGAGGTCTCCACGCAGCCTTCTCTTCTCCAGGCTGAACAGCCCCAAGTTTCTCAGCCTGTCTTCATATGGGAGGTTCTCCAGCCCCCTCATCATCCTCGTGGCCCTCCTCTGGACTTGTTCCAACAGTTCCATGTCCTTTTTATGTTGAGGACACCAGAACTGCACACAATAATCCAAGTGAGGTCTCATGAGAGCAGAGTAGAGGGGCAGGATCACCTCCTGTGACCTGCTGGTCACGCTCCTTTTGATGCAGCCCAGAATAGGGTTGGCTTCCTGGGCTGCAAGCACACACTGCAGCTGGCTCATGTTCATTTTCTCATTGATCAACACCCCCAAGTCCTTCTCCTCAGGGCTGCTCTGAATCTCTTTTCTGCCCAACCTGTAGCTGTGCCTGGGATTGCTCCCACCCAGGTGTAGGACCTTGCACTTGGCAGGGTTAAACTTCATGAGGTTGGCATCAGCCCACCTCACAAGTGTGTCAAGGTCCCTCTGAATGGCATTCCTTCCCTCTAGCGTATCAACAGAACCACACAGCTTGGTGTCATCGGCAAACTTGCTGAGGGCACACTCAATCCCACTGTCCATGTCACTGACAAAGATGTTGAACAAGACCAGTCCCAGCACTGATCCCTGAGGGACACCACTCATTACTGGTCTCCAGCTGGACATTGAGCCATTGACCGCAACTCTTTGCATGCGGCCATCCAGCCAGTTCTTTATCCACCAAGTGGTCCACCTATCAAATTGATGTCTCTCCAATTTAGAGACAAGGATGTTGTGTGGGACAGTGTTGAACGCTTTGCACAAGTCCAGGTAGATGACATCAGCTGCTCCACCCCTGTCCATCAGTTCTGTAGCCCCATCATAGAAGGCCACCACATTGGTCAGGCAGGATTTTCCCCTAGTAAAGCCACGCTGGCTGTCACCAAGCACCTTGTTGTTTTTCATGTGCCTTAGCATGCCTTCCAGGAGAATCTGCTCCAAGATTTTGCCAGGCACAGAGGTGAGACTGACTGGTCTGTAATTCCCCGGGTCATCCATTTTCCCCTTCTTGAAAATGGGGTTATATTTCCCTTTTTCCAGTCATTGGGAACTTCACCCGACTGCCATGACTTTTCAAATATGATGGACAGTGGCTTAACAACTTCCTTTGCCAGCTCCTTCAGGACCTGTGGACGGATTTTACCATGTCCCATGGACTTGTGTATGTTTAGGTTCTTAAGATGGTCCCAAACCAGGTCCTCTCCTACAGTGGGCCTAAAGTCTTCATTTTTACAGTCCCTGTGTCTGCCTTCCAAGGTGATCCTATGCTTTGAAACTCACACAGTTTAATACTTGCAGGGGACCCTATTGCTATCTACCCACCTGCCTCCATCTCATTGTACTTTAGCCCTGCACATGCTACCAGAATCTCTTCTTCTCTCTCTCTCAAGGTCCCTTTTTCCAGCTTGCTTTCTCTCATTCCCTTTCATTTAACAACTCTGATGCTTTGATTCTTCCAGGTCTGCTCTAGACTGAGAGAACCAACTGAGAACTGAGAGAACTGACTCTCCCCCTCATCCTTTCAGAAAGATTTTTGTCTCAGCCACTATCAACCTGTAGATGTGTAAGGAGCTGTGGTTATCCAAAACCATATAGGCACATCCCCATTTCCAGCTTTACAATGCTTTCTGCAGCTCAACAAATCTTGAGCAATACTGGCTCCCTGCTGAACCCAGAGCAGAGAATATTCTGCAAAACATCATGCTGCAGGCCCTGTTAGACTCATCATTAAGCACTACTAAAGAAGCAACACCTATGCCACATAGTGCCTCAAAGCACAGCCCAAACCACAACCTTCCCAAATCCACTCTCCTAACTCATAAGGAGACCTGTGTGATGCAGCCCCACAGCAACTCCCAGTTACTCCTAGTAACCTTAAAAAAAACACTTAAAAAAAGAAATACATGTTAAAGCAATCAAAGGGTTACTAAAATAATCTAAAACCAAGAACAACCCCTCTCAACAGCAACAGGTGCAAAAAGCGCCCTTACCTTAACCACTGCCACAAGATCTGTAGAAGTTTCACCTGTACTGTTCTGTGCAAGTTCACTGTCTTGGTCTGTTGTTCCTGGGACACTCACTTCATCCAAAAGTGGCGGCACATCATCCTGTGTCTCCTCATTATCAGACAGATGCCATTGCTAAGGAGATGAACAAAGCAAAAAAAGGTAAAGCTAGTGTGGGTAGAAGAAAGCTGCATGCACTAGAACAAATTACAGAGCAATCAGATCATACCACTAACGATTAACTGAGAGAGAAATGCAAAGGAGCTTATCTCTTCTATTCAGAAGTTTTAACATTTCTATGTGGAGAGCTTGGGCTACTTCTAATGGGCAGAAATAACACGGAAGGACAGGAAGTTATGTGAATGAGAAATTAACTCACACTTGAACTTCTCCACAGTAAAAGTGATCACTTGGAAAGTACAGTTTTATTCAAGCAATGTTTTCTGGTTATTGCTTGCTGCCTTCTGAAAAATTTTACCATGGAGAAGTGTCCCAACATAATAGAGCTGATACAACACAGTGTCCAGATGTTTTGCAGTTAAGGAGGGTGGGAGGTAAAAAAGAAAGCTGTTAATACTGATGAGGCAAATCTAAGATCAGACAATGCAAAGGGAGTTTCCCACAGCTTAAGAGGAGTTACCAGAAAATGCTAGCTAAGCAGTTAACAAATGTCATATTAGACACATTTCATTCCAGTTCAAAATATTTTGAACTATTGAACTGCCACTGATGATCATGTTAATGATGCACCAAGGAAGAAAAGGAAACATTCTGGAGAGCTAAACAGGACAGCAGAGAAGGAAATGTTTAAAGTCTTACACAAAGGGAGATGTAGAGGACTGACTGCAATTTCTGGAAATGGATTCTAATAAGACCCTTGAAATCAGACATGACAAAGCCACCTGAATGCATTTACATTCCTCTAGTCTTGAAATTACCAGCTATGTCTGACATTTACACAAATGGATATTGCAATAGTTAACTAGTTAGGGTACTCTGTATTTTTCCATTAAACCCCCCCAAACACAGTGAACTCAGATGTGCAGCCTATGTCATGTTAATTTCTGGCAAATACATTCGTAAAACATTGGTTTGTGTCCTTCAGTTCAGATAATGCAGCAACTGTGCAAGGCCATTAATATCTAAGATATATAGCTTTCATGGTTTCTCTAGAACAGAAACACAGTTGGCTAAAACAAAGCCTAATTAAATGACTGCTTTCCAAGTCACTAACATTACACTAGCTTTTACTCTTATTTCAGAGAAATGTCAGAAAATAGCCATGGAGCAGGCCCACTGCTAAATGCTTCAAACAGCTGACATTTACTCAGAGGTGCTTTGGCCCCTGCAGTAAAATGAGTCATGAAAATACTACAATTTAAACAACACAGAAAAGTAGAGAGAGTCACCTATAGCCAAGTGTTCCTGGCATTTCTAGCATTTAGTACTACATCTAGCATCTAGTACTACACTCTACTGCACTCAAGACATGGGTTTTACTCCCTGCTTAAGCCCTCTGTTCACCAGTTTCTCCACCTGTTAAATAGGAAAGGGCTTCTCTTTTAACATGCTCTGAAATAAAAGGTGTAAAGTAGCATCCAAATCTAGAGATAATTCACCTTTAGTGTTATCTTTTTAATAAAACTGTAGTTGTATGACCTTACCTACTGCATCAAACAGGACTGCAAACTGGTTCCTTTCAAGTAAGTTTGCAATGAGTAAGACCCTTAATTGAAATAATACACCACTAATTCTTATGGTCTTTTTCCACATTTAAACAACACCCCAAGTTATTACACATCCCTTGCCAAACCCCAGAGATGTGAGAGGAAAATACACCACTTCTTGGCTCCCAGGGTGCAAAACATGAAAGTGCTAAGTCAAATGGATCTCAAGAATCTAGCACTGGTTTGAGTTCTCAGAGCCCATTCCCCCCCAACTGAAAAAATATGGTGCATATGGGAGGTTGGTGAAATCTGAGACTTCCTGAAGTCTGCAAAAGGATGAGAGGACAAGCAACTAGAGATGTATTTATGGTCCACATGTAATTGTTTTTATATTATGGGTCTGCCTGCTTTTTATAAAAGCAAAACATCAACTCCACAAAAAAAACTGCATGGGACTAAATAATACATGTCTACTGATCTCTGGAGGTGATTTTATTGAGTGATAGCTACACCACAGCCAAACTCCCACCTGATCACACAGTTCATTCCCATCCAGCTTTGAGGTTGCTGTTGCACTATCTGCATCTAGAGACTCCTGCTGCAAGCAAAGGTCTGGTTCCACCAGTTCAGCATTCTCCCACTTCTCACAGGGCTGAACATACAAGGCCAAAGGATTCAGTTCCTTGAATCCCTAGTAGCAAACAAACAAACAAAACCCAATATAGTCAAGAAAAACATTTTGTAACTATCACAAAGAATAAAAAGAATTCATCAGATTTCTAACAGATTTTATGAAGAAGCACAACACCCACAAGTTAGCTCCAAATCCTTGCAGAAACTGTCTTCCTCTTCCCACATATATCAGCTCCTCTCCTTTGAGTAACAAAATTACTCAGCAGTGGTCCACTTCCCTCAAAATCAGACATACACATGCAAAAATACAATCACAGCAATCCCACCAAAACACACATTCTTTATCTAGTCATTAAAACAAAAGATAGAAGCACAGCAGACCGTAAAGCCTGACTTTCTGCTGAGATATAAAATCGTGGCAGTACCTTTTTGAGGGTTTTCATATCCACACAGCTCTTACTGAAACTGAGCTGAAAGATTTAGTGTGAGGTGTCCCTGCCCATGACGGGGGGGGGGTGGAACTAGACGATCTTAAGGTCCTTTCCAATCCTAACTATTCTGTGATTCTATGATTCAGACAACAACACAGATGGGCCCAAATCATAAATGCTCACACACGGGCTTACAACCTGTTGGTCCAAGGGACAACATGCAATCTACATGGTTACCCTGTCCAACATTGTACATTTCCCTGGCAAAGTAAGAGACTTTTTAAACCAAGACCAGTTCCATAATTCAGCTTATTAATGTCAAAACCAGCCTTCAGTGCCCACAGTAGAGAAGACTGAAATAATTTAACTATCTTATTCCTCACTCAACTGCCTCTGCCAGTATGTAGCACTACTTTAAGCTAGACAACAAAATTTAACTAACATGCTCTGACTAACTGTTTGGATAAATCAGGGGCCTCAACTTATGGCTAACCAAACTGGCTGGAATTAACAATAGGTACTGAAGTAACTAATACACCTCTTAACAACCTCTCAATTCCATCTCAGTTTGGCCTTATGCGCAGAACATTTACAGCTATTTTACTTTTCCATTTATTTATATGAGAAGTGTGTCAGTTCCAGGTGAATCTGCAATCCTAACAGGGTAATCAACTTAAAAGGTAAACAAATTTAAAAAAAATAAAAACCTTCTAATCCACTGTTAGAAGATGGTAAAAATAATTCTACTAAATCAGAACATCACTGCTGTACCATCAGATTCCACCTCAACCAAAAAGCAAGCTCTCATCATAGACACCATGGGATGCAGTCACAAAATGTTAAGTTACATAAAAGCAGGGAATACCAGTTTTCTCTTCACAAAACTATTTGCTTCAAGCTAAAGATCTTCTCATTAGAGGCACCCAGCTGATATTTTTGTTTGGTTGGGTGCCTTCCAGCAGCCCATGCCTCCCTCCTGACCTCAGAAGGAACATTCTTTCCACAGATATCAGCATATCCTTTATCCTTCAAGACACAGTGGAAGTAGACATCCTCCTCAGTGGATGTGTCACACAGGAAAAGATGCAAAATGCCATTGACATATTCATCCACAGTGCCCACAAGTAGCTTGGAACTACACAGGTTCTTGAATAGGAGAATTGCTGCATTGGACCATGTACCCTAAAGAAGAAACAAGAATATAAAGTTACTATAAACAGATCAATATCCATCACCTGAGACTTCCCCCTGAAGGCACTTGTCAAAAAGGCAGTTAAGCTAGGTCAGGCTAGGGACAAATATAGAAAAGTCAAGTAGATGAGCTTCCCAGCACTGAATACATCAAATTCCCCCAAAGTCTGTAATGCTAGTTACACTGGGAATGCCCTTTCACCTTAATACCTATTTCCAAACATGGTTTGAGGGCTAGTGTTTTTATCACAATTGCCTAAAATAGTTTTTTAGGTTTTGCTTTTTTTTTTTTTAAATTCCTGGGATCCCGTGATTATAAATGTTAGAACTGTGGTAAGTTTTCAAGAGGCTGCTAAGCCTCACTGCAATGAAAACTGGTTCTTTAACTCTCAAAAAAAACAGAGGAAATAACTTTTAAAAAATAATGTCTTTAAAAGACAGAAGCTTTCCTTCCAAGATTTTATTTCTCAGGCTTCTTGACCAAGGCTTCCCAGCACATAGGAATTTTCTTATGACCTCTATAGTTCCTTGGGTATGCTGATTGCATCAAAACAACTCACTTAAAGCTCTGTCACTGACAAAATTTTTAGAACAGGAGACTGAAGCTACCAAGGGTTCAGAAGGACCCTGGAGAATTACTGGCAGGGAAAGAAACAAGTTTCAGAGAATCACAGAATGATTTGGGTTGGAAGGGAACTTAAAGCTCATCTAGTTCCAACCCCCCTGCCACAGGCAGGAACACCTTCCACTAGACCAGTGTACTCAAAATCTCATCGAAGTTCCTGGCCTTGAACACTTCCAGGGATGGGGCAGTCACAACTTCTCCAGGCAACCTGTGCCAGTGTCTCACCACCAGCTTAACAGTAGCTATCTGTTTCTGCAACAACGTAAGGAAGAATATTCTGATCATAAAGAAAACAGACAGAGGAAGGCAGAGAGAGAAAGACACTTAAGCAGTCACACTCTGCTGAACTTAACAGCGGCAATTCTGCTGTAAACATCTACAGGACCTGAATTAATGAGTGTTTGCCCTCTATTTCAGGGCAACTTTTACTTGATAGCTCTCATACGTATGTCAAGAAACAAAACTGCCTGTGAACACATACCTCCATGGGTTTTACCCATGCTAAGGAACACGGGATGGCCTGAGCAGGGAGCTTCAAGTAGCACCACCTACAATACAAAACAAAGCCATCACCATTACATCAAAGACAGAGCAAAACCAGGCAAAGAACAGAACTTCCTCCTCTTCTGGGTTTTAAAATCAGCTTAGGAATAGAGAGGCCCGTATTGGATTTTGTACATAAGAATAAAGACCAGCAGCAGTTTTGGAAAACACTTCATATCCAAGAATGGGCACAGCAAAAACAGCAGTAACAACTGGTCCCCTACACCTTCCCTTGCCCCAGCACCTTCCAATCAAACCCCCTTATAATTACCAAGTTATGGACAGAGAGCAACAATTTCTGAAACAAAGAATGCCTGTCGGCAGGCATAAATTGAGGCAAATCATAGGGAAGAAGGAAATGGGAAAAGGTACTGAATTACAGAGGAAAACAAGTACCTCTGACACTGCACGTGTCCCACTTTGATTGGTGTCCGCTCAGAAAGATGTTCACATCCATTCATGGAACCCAGGAAGGAAGATTAGGGAGCTTGTCCCAGAGTAACAGAAAGCAGCAAGAGGAAAGACTGAGGAGTGAAGGCAGAAACAGGAAAGGATTTAGCCCAAAGTCACAGTGAGGGAGTGATGGACAGGGTTTGCGAGCAGAGGACCTAGAGTGCTCAGAAAAACAGGGCTTAAATAATGTTCCTTAGCATGTAAGCAAGGAAATGCCTCAGAGACACAATTATTGTATAAAAGCCCATATTTTTCCTAGGCAGTCCACATGCTGGGATGTCTTTCTGAAGAAAGACAGGCCAGTCATCCTTTCCTCAATACCTGGGAAGGCAGCAGAACAACTAACCCTGGGAACCATTACCAGCCACATGAAGGACAAGGTTACTGGGAATGGCCAGCATGGATTCACCAAGGGAAAGTCATGTTTAACAAACCTGACAACCGTCTATGATAAAATTACTGGCTCGGTAGGTGAGGGAAGAGAAGTGGGTATTACTTGCCTTGATTTCTATCAGGCTTTTGACACTGTGTCCTGTAAGATACTCACAGGAAAGCTAATGAAATAGGGGCTGGATGAGCAGACAGTGAGGTGGGACTGAGAACTGGCTGAAGGGCCAGGTTCAGAGAGCGGTAATCAGTGGTACAAATCTGGAAGTCAGGAACTAGCAGTGTTACCCTAGGGGTCATGACTGGGTCCAATACTGTTCAGTATCTTCATTAATTATCTGGATGATGGGCCAAGTCTACCCTCAGCAAATCTGCAAGTCCATCTCAACCATCTCAACATGGTCCTGGGCAGCCCGCCCTATATGGCCCTGCTTGAGTGGGAAGGTTGGACAGGATGACCTCCAGAGATCTCTTCCAACCTCAACCATTCTGCAGTCCTGGATCATTCTATGATTCTGTGATTTACTTACTTGAGGAACCTCAGCCAAGACTTTCGGACAATTTCGAGGTTTCCATAATCAGGGTAGAACACCTCTACATCTCTGTCATTGATCACACGGTGAACGACAACACGGTACCACCATTTTGAGATCATTACACAGCAAAGCTGTCCGGGCTGTACTGAAGACTCAGGCATGATATAACGATCAGAAACAAGTTTATGTGAGTAGCAGCGTCTGCAAAAGATCAGAATGAGAAACCATGCTTTGTAGGATGCAGGAGATGAATACAGAGAAATATACAGGGCTTCAGAAGAATCCAGATTTCTCAAAGTCCTCATGACATGAATTTTAGGACTTGTTTTAATAGATCATTTACATCTCAGTTCTGACACACTCAAGCTGAAAAGGCAATTAAAGATGCAAACCCAAACTTCTAACATTTTAACTGTATTCTTGGGTTCCAACAAGCAGTTAATTAATGAGGATTAATCAGAAGCTACATACAATTATTCTAGTCACTAATGATATTACCTTGACATGTCAATGCTTCCCATGAACCAGGTCCTGGTGTACTGGTTCACATACACAGTATGTCTGCAGAGTCTGTAATTACACTTACACGTGCCCCACAGACATCAAGCACTTGCTTTGGCACACAATTAACAGCAGCTGTAGCACTGTTGTGGCGGAACAGAATTCTAAATACGTAATGTAGCTGACACAAAGGCACTGACAGGATTTTGCTTTCAAACATAGGCTGGACAAAGGCCTGTGACCTGGTGCTTTTTGGTAAGTGCTGGAGATGGGAGTAAAAGCCTTAACTGAGTACATTAACCATAGCAGCACAGACAACAGAGAGGTGCAAAGGAACCTTAATGTTTCTTTCCAGGCTTTCAAAGTTTAGAACTGTCTAGGACACAGCCAAAATACAGTGAATTGCTATTAACCATATTTATTGCTTGCAAGTTAAAAGAAACAGGTAGGCACACCAGCATATGTTTCAGTACAGCACAGGCATTTCTCTATTAAGTAATCAAGCCAGCAGTGTCCATAATCAACATCTGGGTGCCATGTTCCTTCAGTGCAAACACACACACATGAGTAGTAGTACTGAATCAGGATAGCATGCTCGCACCTCATGTCAACCATCATATCCTGCAGTTCATCAGATGTTTCCCTGGTGCATACATGGATGTAGAACTGGCTAGGAGAGACTATTACTTTCACGTGGACTCCCACCAAGCACCTTCTCTTCAGTGGTGGTAAACTGCAAAGACTTCTGTCTTGAACAGCATCTGGGGGTATTTCTGGAGTCATTATCAATTTCTCTAATAGGGACTGCTGCAAATCTCGAGCCTACAAAGGAATAAAAGGAGGGTGACACTCAGATATCTTGTCATGCACTGAACACACTGAATTGTCATTTCCACTAAGGTAAAAAAAACAGTTCTGCTTTTCTGGGACCTATTAGTTACTGAGTATCAGATAATCCCAACAAACTGCACAAGCTGGGATTAAAACTTCCCTTGTGACAGAAGCATTCATTTTCACATACTCTGTCTTTCCTCCTTCTTTCTTTCCTCTATTTTAAAGAGAGGTGCAACAAAAAAACCCTTGCTTAAATTCCTGCACGGAATAAAAGAGAAGAATTGAAGTCACGTAATATATTTAGAAAAAAGTATTGAATAGGTATTGCTAGAAAAGCAAAACAAACTAAGTATCTACACCAAAAAAAAACCAACAACAAAACCCAACAACAAAACAACCCACAAACCAAACATGGCAGTTTGCTGGATTTTACCCCAAAGGCGCTATTTCTATGTTCCATGACCATGAAAGAGTACATGACTGAACCAGCAAGACTACCTGAAAAAGATTCAAAAGTGACAGACACAAATGCATCTCACTTTCACACTAAAGCTATTTTCTAAGGATAAAAACAAAAATGAAAAACCAATCCTACAAATTCTGTTCTTTTCTCACACTTGAAAAACTGTACCCGAGTGAGCTGTTAGCACAGCTTAAAATTCTGTGTTATTCTTTTACTGCCAAAAACATTATTTCATTTGAACTAATGTGTGGATGGGAACCTTAATCAGACTTCAGCTGCTTTCAGTGCTTCAAAAGCTTTCTCTTGTGCAAAAACCCAGCACTCATCCAAGGATCTGAAGTCAAAATTATTTCAGTTTTACTCACCTTGAACATGTTACAAGTTATCACTGCATTATACACCAGGCAAGGTATGGTAAATTTGTCTTCTAGCACATACACTGTTGTGTGTACAGCTAAATTCAATCGCAAACAATGGGGTTTTGCAACACAAGTTTTTTCAACCATTTTTTGAAGAAGCAGAGAAGAGCTTTCTGCAGACTGAGCAAGGGCTAACATCCTTGAATTTGAGTTAAAAGTTTTGACTAAAGCATTGACTTAAACAGTGAGTTAACATTTTTGAGTTAAAGAGCAACTGAGGGAATCCTTGAATAAGCAGCAGCAGCATCTCTAGAAAATATCCTTACATTTCACTCCACCCAAAAAGGGGCATTTTTTCCTCTGAAAATGCTCTTCATATCAGACTGTTAAAAGCATACATGATCTTCATAACCTAGCTCATACACTGGCAGCAACAACAGACATTTCTTTGAAAGATGTACAAGATGTATTTAAAAACACGCCCACAAAAAAGGAACAAATTTGTAAAAAGATAAACCAACACACTGCAAAACTAGGCTTACAAGAGGCACGGCCTGTGACACTGGCTAAACTCTTTGCCCTATGCTGGACTGGAAGCTGCCAAGATTGGTGCAGATGACACATTCTGCACAGGGCAGCGAGAAAAAGCTGCCAAGAGCAAGAGAATATACACTTTACCTTTCTCAGGGCCAAGGAGATTGACTCAGCCTTTGTTTCTCATTTGACCATTACAACACTTCCACTGTCAGTCTCTTATGACTGGATATTTGGACACCTTGCAGCAGGACAGGAATGAGGTCTCATCTTTCCCCCCTCTACCTTGCATCATCCCAAAAAACAAGTGTTCACTGCATACCCAAATTAACACATTTCAACCTGCTTTCCTCCTTTTTAGGGCATTTAAAAACAAAAACAAAAAACAACACAAGCCAAATCCAAAAACCAGCAAACTTGGTGTTTCATGACAAATACTAGTTAGACAAACATCTTCCAAGACTGATCCTGCTAGGATCCTTAAATCGGTTCCCTTTGCAGTACACCAGAGAAAAAAACTGGAGCTACCTGGACCATAGCCCTCCTTTTTTCACCCTTCCCACAATCAGACTCTGTTTGATCTTGGGCAGTTCCCTAAACTTCCTTATTCTCTGGACTTCATCACACCAAACTGCGATTTCTTTAAAGGGTCAGAATAACCTGCCAAAAATCTCTAAAGGGTATGTTTTATGAAGCACCACACAAAGTCCAAATCATAGTCCCAGTCTCCCAGATTCATTCATACACAAAACACCAAAGTAGAAAGAACTCCTAGGACCCTTTCCTGACCTATGTGCTCCAACTGTACAGGTGCACACAGCCATAAGATGAGCTTGGCTGACAACTCTCATTATTTCCTTTCCTTTCGTTATCCTCCTCCTGACAGTAGGATGATTTTCCTCAAGAAAAAGAAGGCTTAAATATACTTACAGGAAAAAAATAGTGGGGACACAAACAAATCTTTCCAACGAGGTCTGGCAGTTCAGAGCCTATGTACTGTTCCTTCTCCATCCCCTTCTAAACATATACTGCTATAAAAAAAGAAAACACAAAACCGAAGCAAACAAACAAACCAACCCCTCAAAGTTTCCCAAGTCCCATCAAATAAGAGTTGAGACTGCAGGAATTAAGTTCTCTGAGGGCCAAAGACTGTTGGTTGATATTCAAGGATCACCTACTGCAAGCTCAGGAGTGTTGCATCCCAACTACAAGGAAGTGCAGCAGGAGGGCCAGGAGACCTCTTTGGATGGATAAGGAGCTGCTGAGGAAACAGGGGGGAAAAAAGAGGCTTATAAAAGGTGGAAGCAAGGACAGGTGGCCTGGGAAGAATACAGGGATGTTGTCTGGGAAGCTATGGACCAGGTCAGAAAAGCTAAGGCCCAGCTCGAATTAAACTTGTCTAGGGATGATAAGGATAACAGGAAGGGATTCTATAGGTATGTAGCAAATAAAAGACAGACTAGGGACAACATGGGTCCTCACTGGAAGCTATCAGGAGAACTGGCTACCCTCAATTTGGATAAGGCTGAGGTTCTTAATGACTTCTTTCCTTCAGTATCCACTTCCAGATGCTCTGACCACACCACCCAAGACTTGGAAGGCAGGGACTGTGAGAACGAAGACCTTAGGTCCACTGTAGGAAGAGGACCTGGTTTGAGACCATCTTAAGAACCTAAACATACACAAGTCCATGGGACATGGTAAAATCCATCCACAGGTCCTGAAGGAGCTGGTGAAGGAAGTTGTTAAGCCACTGTCCATCATATTTGAAAAGTCATGGCAGTCGGGTGAAGTTCCCAATGACTGGAAAAAGGGAAATATAACCCCATTTTCAAGAAGGGGAAAATGGATGACCCGGGGAATTACAGACCAGTCAGTCTCACCTCTGTGCCTGGCAAAATCTTGGAGCAGATTCTCCTGGAAGGCATGCTAAGGCACATGAAAAACAACAAGGTGCTTGGTGACAGCCAGCATGGCTTTACTAGGGGAAAATCCTGCCTGACCAATTTGGTGGCCTTCTATGATGGGGCTACAGAACTGATGGACAGGGGTGGAGCAGTTGACGTCATCTACCTGGACTTGTGCAAAGCGTTCAACACTGTCCCACATGACATCCTTGTCTCTAAATTGGAGAGACATCAATTTGATAGGTGGACCACTCGGTGGATAAAGAACTGGCTGGATGGTCACACACAAAGAGTTGCAGTCAATGGCTCAATGTCCGGCTGGAGACCAGTAATGAGTGGTGTCCCTCAGGGACCAGTGGTGGGACTGGTCTTGTTCAACATCTTTGTCAGTGACATGGACAGTGGGATTGAGTGCACCCTCAGCAAGTTTGCCGATGACACCAAGCTGTGTGGTTCTGTTGATACACTGGAGGGAAGGAATGCCATCTAGAGGGACCCTGACATGCTTGTGAGGTGGGCTGATGCCAACCTCATGAAGTTTAACCATGCCAAGTGCAAGGTCCTACACCTGGGTGGGAGCAATCCCAGGCACAGGTTGGGCAGAGAAGAGATTTAGAGCAGCCCTGTGGAGAAGGACTTGGGGGTGTTGGCTGATGAGAAAATGAACATGAGCCAGGTAACAGGTTCAAACTTTTGCAGGGGAAGTTTAGATTGGATATAAGGAAGAAGTTCTTTACTGTGAGGGTGGTGAGGCACTGGAATGGGTTCCCCAAGGAAGTTGTGAGTGCTCCATCCCTGGCAGTGTTCAAGGCCAGGCTGGACAGATCCTTGGGTGACACGGTTTAGTGGGAGGTGTTCCTGCTCATGGCAGGGAGGTTGGAAATAAATGATCTTAAGGTCCTTTCCAACCTAACTGTTCTATGATTCTATGCTTCCCCATCTCTGTCACATAGCTGCTTGACACTTGAGCCATACCTACTGCAGCACAGGGGATTCTACACAGGTAGTCTCAGAACAAAATTACAGAGGTCCAGTTACAATAAGGTACACCAAAAGGTATAACAACTATTATCATGGAGCAAGATCATGCTTAATTGAGTCCAGATGATATGCAACATAGATCTCAAGGCCAGAAAGAGACCCAGTTTGTATGGCACATAAAGCTATATACTAGGTCAGTATGAGTCTAGTCACCTCCAGGCTCATCCAAAACAGGTAAAAAACTCTTTGGAAGCAGCAGTGCATCAACAATACAAACATTAACAGAAACAAGAGCAGTAAAATAGAGTATCACTCCCTGGATTAAGACATCAAAAAACTACAGATCACTTGTCCAGCTACTTACTTGTTTGAAGCCATCATCCAAATCTACTGCTTGTGTTTCCACTAGCTCCGACTTCTCTTCTGTGGTTAGGTAACAGTTCTCTGTCTCACAGATGGGTTCCAAAGGAGGCATCTCAACTGCAGTTCCTCCTGCAAAGATAATAAGTTAGCTGTTATTCTTTGTTGGACTGATACAGTGTTCCATATTAAGCAGAAAGAGAAGACAAATGAAAAGTCTGAAAGCACTGATGCTGTTTGCCTCATCTCTGGTACCATTCACAGCCACCAGTCATGAGTATTCACTTGAGAGGCACCCTTCACTGTGCTAATACATCAAAAGAAAACAAAACACACTTGCTTATGTAATCATACTAACGGTTAAATCACTTGTTAGAATGATGCACAGACAGAACAGTTGAGAATTTGGCAGGAACTTTGGTTTTCTGCCTTCTCTTGTAGCCATTATGGGAATACTGAAGACATCTGTAGTCTCTTCTGTTTTGTTTTGTGGAACATTGTAGCTGTGCCTTTCAGACTAGTGCTAAACCTTCATTCTGAAAAAATGCATTGGAAAGGCTTTATCAGCCTGCAGAGCAGACGTTCAGGAGATCCTTCTATTTTTGCTACCTGTTGCTTGGAATTACTAGAAAGTCCAGTCTCACACACACAAGCAGAAAGTCCATAGTCTGAACAAGCTAAACATCCCTTCTTTCACCTCATACCAAAAAACAGTGGTAACCTATAGAAAACTTCCAATTAAGCTCTCTGCTACCAAAACAACACCCTTGTGACAGCTGCTTCTGCAGTACGCCAAAATCCTTCTGTGCTAAAACCTAGGGGAACCAGGACTACAGCAACTGGAAATGCAGCAATACCCTCCTGAAACACAGCTGCTTGGCCACGCTTGTAAAACAACACCATTTCGCCTTGCAGAATCTCTTACTGCATCTCACCTCGTGGCATCTCTTCCCGCGTCTCACCTCGTGGCACCTCTTCCCGCGTCTCACCTCGTGGCATCTCTTCCCGCGTCTCACCTCGTGGCATCTCTTCCCGCGTCTCACCTCGTGGCATTTCTTCCCGCGTCTCACCTCGTGGCATCTCTTCCCGCGTCTTGCCTCGTGGCGCCTCTTCCTGCGTCTCGCCTCGTGGCGCCTCTTCCTTCTTTATCTCACTTGCCAGATGCTTCCTCAGGGTCAGCAAGGAACCTGCTTTTGTCCGCTCAACCACAATGATATCAGACACACTTTTCAGGACTTCAAACATGGAGAAAAATCCATATTGTGTGTGCTCAAATGCCCGGCCAAAGCGCCTGAAGAAGGCATTATGAAAGTCCAAGAGCAGAAGTGGCGAGGAACTCAGCAGATCCTGCAACTCAGCCTTCACCGTTGCTGGCAGGATGGGAGCCTTGCCCCTCCAAGGGAAACTCCGTGGATTCTTATGGGAAGAAATAGTATGTGCCCTCACAGCAGCACTCTTCCGTTCCTTAGCACTTCTCCTCTGTCTGGCAACCAGTCTGGCAATTGTTTTGGTGGTCTCATCAGTAATGGCTACAACAGAATGAAATAAACTATTAGACTACCAAAACCGCAAACCATTAAAAGCTCTACAAAGGCAAAACTCCTCCTTTTCTTTTCATTCCTAATTCCTCCACCTTTTTCAGAAGCAGGTATCTCCTTCGAAAGCAAGCACACTAAACTGTGGCTGATTTATAGCAGAGAACCCACTTTTCCTGTCGCTTTGCAAACTGGACTGAACCACTTTTAACAGACAACAGCTGAACTGCACCCTTATCCCTATAAGCCCAGATCCAGGTAGGAGGGCAGTCAAATCCTTGATAAAGGATCACAACTGGAGATCCAGCTGCTTGCGAGTTTTGTTGGGAAAACAGTAAATGGCTCATTGCTCCCCTCAGCCAGAATCACAGTAAATCCTCACTGCAGAAGACCCACTTGCCCAGGCAAGGTCTCCATGGACTTACTATAGCAACCAACAACTTGCACCTACCACTTGTTTCCCAACAAAAATGAAATGAAAATTTAAAACATTCTTTGATATAGATTAAACCTCCCATGGTGTCAGGTAGGGAAATGTATCCAAGAGGCCTCATCCCTGGCTTTGGCTCCTGCTGTACTCTGCATTTAGAGGAAAAGCTTACCTATTCTAGTGTACCCATAAGAAATGTTACTGCAGTTTCTAAACTAAGTGCATAATGCAAAATGTACAAAAGTAACTGGAAGCTGCTGTGATTTTTCTGAGGAAGAAAAAGCAGACAAACATTAACATTAAGATAAAAAATACACAAAGAAGCATCAATGAAAATAAACAGACCTATAGAAGAAAAAATAATACACAGATATGGGACCTACAGCTAGCTCTAGGAATTTATCCTGCACATCCCTGCTTTGGAGCATCACTTCATACCAGTATGTGGTCCCAAATAATTCCTCCACCCATGAGGAAACAAAATCTAACCTTTGAGGATAAAAGTGCCTTTCCCATAAGTACAGATTCTGACAACTTCAGGCATATCTGCCACCAGCTCCAAAGTGGATTGGAAGCCCAGGTCATGTACAGGAAGTGGTTTGCCAATCATGGCCATGTACTCTTGCTCCAGCTGAGCTGGGGTTAAGCCCTCCTTGGCAGCGATTAGCAACGATCTCACTTCCTTTTTCAGCACCTCCGTAAGCTGTCCCTTCTTGGACATGTCTGCCCTAAAGGGGACACAAAAGCAAGCAGAAGACAATTCATACCACAGCAATAGCAGCACGGCCAAAAGACTTTTTACCAGTTAGCATCTGAAAGCTGGGGAGGGGGGAATAGTACAAGCCAGGGTCACCAACAAACACTACCTCCCAAGCCCTGTATTTCCTTGCCCGCATCCCTGGAGCTGCCCCCCTCCAGCAGCCTCGTACTCAAGATGGCTCCTCCTGCACTCGCTGCCTCCTCCCATGTGATTTCCCCTAATCCCAAACCTGTCGTATTCCCCCCTCTGCTTCACAGGGTCGCTGTCCGAGGAGCCAGCAGCGATTCCTGCGGCCCTAGAACACAACTCGAGAACCCCCAGGGCACGACGCCACAGCGGCCCCGCCCGCACTCACCGCGCCATGCCGCCGCCTCGCCCACTGCAACCCCCTGCGGGGCCTCCCCTTTGCAGCGGGGCTATGAGGACGCCAGCGGAGGAGAGGGCGGCGGCGGGGCGACCTGTGCGGGGCGGGCGGCCTGTGCGGGGCGGGCGACCTGTGAGGGGCGGGCGGCCTGTGCCGGGCGGGCGGCCTGTGCCGGGCGGGCGGCCTACGCGGACCTGCTGCCCCGCTCTCGCAGTTAAAGCGTCAGGTGTGTCTCTCTTCTGACCGGAAGCGTTATCGCGGTGCTAGAGAGGCACGCACAGAAAGGAGGAGTCACTTTAAGGTGGCGATACTTAAACCCAACGCTATTAAAGAGTGTTTTCTGGTCCCATTTAAGAGGAAAAGCTACAGAAGAGACGCTGGGTGGCTTTCCCAAGGCCAAAGAGCTTGGTAAACTGGCATGAAGTACCTGAAGGGGAGCTCTAAGGATGCCGGGGAGGGACTCATTCATTAGGGACAAGGGGTAACGGTGCAAACTTAAACAGGGGCAGTTTAGATTGGATATAAGGAGGAAGTTCTTTACTGTGATGGTGGTGAGGCACTGGAATGGGTTGCGCAGGGAAGTGATGAATGCTCCATCCCTGGCAGTGTTCAACGCCAGGTTGGATGAAGCCTTGGGTGACATGGTTTAGTGTGAGGTGTCCCTGCCCATGGCAGGGGGGTTGGAACTAGATGATCTTAAGGTCCTTTCCAAACCTAACTATTCTATGCTTCTATGCAGTGGCTGTTACCTAAAGGTTCATGGTCATGTGAGCAACCCGCTCAACAGTGCAGCTAATTTCCAAACGGGTATGCTTCAAAATGACAAAGGACCTGAGGCTGCGGCTTTTGGGATGGCAAAGGTTGCAGACACATTAGCACATACTCTCAAAGCATCTCCGCTGTCTGGAGGTAGTGGCCAAAATGATTCCCCAGGGCTGGAGGAGTCGGGACCCACTGGTCTATTTAAACATCACACAAAACCAGAAAGTTGCAGGTGTGTAGGTGTCAAATATGTCAGAGTGCTTTTACCAAGGAATCAACCAGAATCCATGCTGCCCAGACAAAACCAGACCTGAGCTGCTGTTTACTGCTGCTGCTTAACACACCACCTGCCCTTTCAGGAGCTGAAGAACATCTCCCCCTGTCCCATGTGGGCTGAGTGATAAGCACAAGGTGAAAAAGCTTTCTGCACCATTTCCAGAGCAACTGCAGACACTGTGTAAATTTATTAATTACACCCCATTTCCACCTAACTTTTTTCTGTCATTAGTCTTCTCCATCCATTGCTTCCCCAGTGACCTGCTGATGAGGCACCCAGTACTGATAGAGCAGGTGCTCTTGCCCTCCCTGCCTGCAATATCCTGACTCGGCACAGTCCACCAGTCTCCAATAAAGCAGGAATCCATGAAAAAACAAGAGAAGCACTTCTCTGGCTGGCTTCCTGGCTCCCTCCAGCCACTCCTCCACACCAGAGACTGGACATCCCTGAGCTCAGCACTGCCTGTTGACAGAACAGTTATTGCCTTGTCTTGCTGCAGCATTATTTCTATCCAGGTGCTGGTTTCTTTAATATGATAAGTGACTTTAAAACACTTTAAGAGTGTTTCTTCCAGAGGTTTCTGCAGATCTCAACACAGGCTGAGCATCATGAAAAGAAAAAGCTCCTTTGCTTGCTCTACCGTGCTCTTGCTTTGGAAAGCCAGAAAGGCATTTAGGCACAGCAATTTAAATTACACAGCTGTAACTCTCCAATAGATTCCATGCTTTGCACTCATTTGGAAAAGTTCATGGTTGAAATAGGACCAGCTGATTTCCCTTCCTGCTATAATGTGAGGTGACCCTACAGAGAGGGAGTTTGTTGCCAATGTCCCTCCATTGTACCAGCCAAAGGGTTTCTAGGGAATAGACCAGTGAGATGCTACTCACCTAACTGTTCTCTACAACACCCCCTCCAAACACCCGTGAGTAAGCAACTGCTCTCACCAGTAAAGGTTTTTCACCCTGCTGTTTATTGTTCTGGACCACCCCACCATTTGAGGTCTTTGCAGCTGCACGTCTGACAATTACTTTCAGGTAGCTTTTCAACAGCTTTGCAGAAACCACATATTAAAAGTCATCTGAGTGCTTCTGATTGTAGTTTATTTTGAAAGGCAGGAAGATGCAAACAGAATGTCCTCCTGGAGTCCAGGGTCTAACTCTCCGTCCCATCCCCACAGCAGTCTGTGAAGAGAGCAGAGCAGCTGGGAAACAGCTTGCTCACTTCACTGTCCACTGTGTCGGACAATCCTGTGATAAACTTGAAACAAGACTCCTTGATCTGACACCTCCCGTTCTCTCCTCCCCTGCCTGGTTTTCCTGCCTGCAGCAATAAATTCAAGCACAAATTCATCCCACTCTCACAGGCAGCTAGCTGCATGCTTCTCAGCACAGATGAGGATGGATAAGAGGTCTCGGGGCAATTCCAGGGAGTCTCACAGGAGACGCAGAGAATCCCCAGCTACACAGAGCAAACGAGAGAAGAGAGAGAGCAGCAGAGAAGCTGGCAAAGGAAGGGGAGACATAAAGCAAGAGAAACTGAAGGAGATCAAGAGCACCACAGGAACAGATGCTAGGGTGCACACGTCCACAGTGGTGGATGTGGATGATGTGGTGTCTGATGAAGAAATGGAGGCAATGGCATTGCTGGACAGCGAGCAGCAAGAAGAAGGTATGGCTTATACAAGGGAAGGGGCTCTTTGACCCTGTATGGGTCACTATGTGACTCTGCTCTCTGCACGCTGTCTTCACACCCACCTTGCACAGATTCTCAGGAAAGCATATGGGAGACTCCAGGCAGCCTCTGCAGTCAGTACTGCAGGCTGAGCAGCACTGTCACAAAGCAAATAACTTTTTAAAAACATCTACATCCCCAGCATCCTTCATGCTTCAGCTTATTACTCCCCAGTTCTAGTCATGCTCTGTTCTCTCTCTTTTCCTGCTTGCTGTTCTTTAGGTGCAGAAAGTTAGCCTAGTTCATAGTCAAAAGGACTGAGCTGCATGGAAGAACTGTGCTTGAGGTGCATACTCACAGCTCCATGTCTGGATAACCTTTGAGAGCAGCTACTCTCCAGGCTGTGTGTTTGTTAAGCAGATTCCCAGCCTGCTATGGTTAGAGAGAGAATCGTGGGTTGTTTGGCAAGATGACTGGGCCTCTTTCAACCCACCATCACCACAGGAATGGCAGATGTGTATTACAGAACCGGCATCACTTCCATGTGAAGCCACTATCTGCTTCCATGCCAGCTGCTCTGCTGCCTTAAGGGTGACATAAAGGTTCAGACTTGCTCATATCTCTTTGGGAACTAAGTTTTTCACATCTACCTCTTTTCTGCCTCAGTTACAGGAATTCCAGCTAGTGAGCAGTGCTGTGGAACAATAGTCATCACACAGGTTCTTGGAATGTGAACCTCCTTCAGGACCCAGTGGCTCTGCAGAGAGCTCCAAGGGCAAAAGGGCAGGGATGGAAGAGCTAGAAGGGATCCAAAATAGAACAGGTGCAGGAGTGCTAACTTTACTGATGGAGAATATGCTACACTCTCTGGGTCTAGGTGCACCCAGAAGTTATCT
This sequence comes from Melopsittacus undulatus, assembly GCF_012275295.1. Lineage (NCBI taxonomy): Eukaryota > Metazoa > Chordata > Aves > Psittaciformes > Psittaculidae > Melopsittacus > Melopsittacus undulatus. Next base: position 52,610,621 of record NC_047532.1, on the reverse strand, counting down.
ATTTTCAAGCCATACCTATGGATTTTCCCTCAAGCAGGAGCACAATAAAGAGCAGCCAGAGCAAGATGACCCACACTCTCTTTGGGGAGATGTAGAAGGTAATATTAATCTGGGGCTGACCACCCCAGCCAGCCTTCAGCATCTTGATTTCACTGCTGTAGAGCATGGAGATTTCAGCAGCACCAGTGGCTTGGTCCTATTGCATTAGGGAGCTGGGGTAAGACTAAAATCCTATTCTAAAACAACCCGAGATACTCTGATAGGGACAGGCACTTCAAACTGTGCATGTTGAAAGCTATCTCTTATTTACAATATATCTCTTTGCCATTAGCTTATCTTTCCAGATAAGCTCCTGGGGTCCCAGCTCAGCCAGCAAGTTGCCCATTCCAAGCCTTGAACACTGCTTGGTAGCAACAGGTCTTCAGGCTGAAGGCTTCTCTTATCAAGGTACCATGGGGAAGCATGGCTCAATATCTGCCAGTAAAACAGACAAAATCTGTCAGTCCATCCTAGCAGTTCCTGTCCACCTGGGGCAGGGAGTATTCTTTAACCCAAGACCAGAGAAGGCCAAATGCTTCACATACAACAGATCTAGGTAGAGGACAATAGTGAAGCTGATCTGTGCAGGTAGTTGTCAGGCAATCAGTATTTAGAGAGCAGTCCTCTCCTAACAGTGTAATGTTGAATTTCTCCCTAGGTGTAAAGTCTCCAGGTATGGGCATCTGTGAGTGGCTTCTGACCATCTTGTCTTTCCTGTTCATCATAATGACCTTCCCCATTTCTGTCTGGTTCTGCATGAAGGTGAGAACAGTGTGGGTCCTCTCTGGGTTTAGTATTTGGTATCTGATGTGGATTGTAACTTACTGGCTCAGCATGTTTCGGACATGAGCATGAAGTTTTTTTGGTGTAAGACCCCATTTACACTTCTTAAACTCAGCCTACCTAGCTCAGAGATTGCTGCATTGCAGCAGCAGGATAAATAGGGTTTGAATTAAAAATTCTAAGAGAGACTGATCTCTCAGTTAATAGCATATTTTCACCTCTTCCTCCCCTTTTCTCAGTATGGCTACTGGCAGGCATATTTTGATTCCCACTTCTCAGGAAATTTCACATACATCTTGTTATCAGCAAGAGTGTCAGCACTATAGCTGAGATCTTGCACACATGAGCACATGCACATGATTCCCTTGGAGGCAAACAACCAACACAGAAAATTTTAGCTCAGGGTATTCAAGTTTGGCCAGGCTACAAGGAAGGAGAATGCTGGCCTCATCCTGGGAAACCCTGGGGTGCTCTCACCAAATCTTGGGCTGTCATAGGGCTGCTCATATGTTGCTCTCACACAAGGTCAGCCAGCAGCTCTGAACAGGTTCTCTGTTTAAGCTAAAGGGACTCAGCAACAGGTGATGCCACTAGCTCATACTTGCTGAAATCCTCACTTTGCAGGGCTTTCTCAGAAGACTTCTTGTCATACTGGTGAGGCCCCATTCCCCAGTCCTATGCCTTCTTCTCCAGACTAGCTTTTGTTTCCCTCTATAGGTAGTGCGGGAGTATGAGAGAGCCATCGTCTTCCGCCTTGGACATCTCCTTCCTGGAAGGGCCAAAGGGCCTGGTAAGATGTTTACTGAGCACCCCACAGCCACATTGCTCTGCTTTGTGCCCTGCCAAAGCTCACATAGTGGTGCCCTTCAAGCAGACAGAGCTAGATAGGAGATGGGATGTCTTTGCTCCCTTCCTTTAAAGGGCTGGTAGCTTCTAATGGCTTTTCCCATCACAGAAGCAGCCTCAGAATTTGAGCCTATGTATTGCTGTTCCTTTGTAGTTCTGCATGCCAAACCCTCCCCTGTTCTCCAAAGCAGGAGGGACAATTTCTATGGGTCTGATGATCACCAGCTGCACTTTTCTTCCTACAGGCCTTTTCTTTTTCCTTCCCTGTCTGGACACATATCACAAGATAGACCTCCGCCTCAAAACACTAGAGATCCCCTTCCATCAGGTATTCCCTCTCATTTGGAATACTTTAACATTACACCTCAGGCTTCCAGCCTTCATTCCTGCATAGAAAAGTTTGAAAAATCTCCCGTTTAGTTGGACATACTTGGATACCCCAATAGGGAGTGGTTGGGCTAAAGGTACTGGCCCATGGGCTTTCTACCCACCACACTGAGGAGTGCATGCAGCAGGGACTCAGACTAAGATCTTACAACAACATAAGGGTGGTAATCAGCTTCTGTATAAGCCTGGGAGGAAGAAATGGCTGAATGCTTGTTTCTAACCATTAAACCTGCAACCTCCCTAGCTACAGCCCGTGTTCTCCTTCTGGGGTGTATTGTCTGTGCTGCTGCCAGTGGGACTGTCCTTGTCTGATGGCATCTCCCAGTTGAGCCTGTACAGCAAATCTTCTGGAGATACAATAACTGAGCACATACTTCAGGACACAGTCTATGCTCTCAGAACAGGAATGGACCAGGCAGTAATGGGCAGGGAAACACAGCACAGGATGACAACCTGCTTACAGTCTCTAGCTCAGCAGCTGCATTGAGGAGACAGGTACAAAGATGCCGCTCAGGGAACTAAAGTCCAGAGGTTATATAGTTTGTTCAAGGTCAGTCATCAGCAGAGGTGGAAACTACAAAGACTTAACCATCCAGCTACTCTTCATCATTCTTTTAATCGTGTGCTTTTATGTGCTACTTTAGAGTTGTCAGAACCAGCTCCATTTCTCTTAATGTCTTCTGCTTAGGTGGTGACCAAGGACATGGTCACCTTGGAGATAGATGCTGTCTGCTACTACCGGCTGGAAAATGCCTCTCTTCTCCTTACCACCCTGACCAGCATTTCCAGTGCCATCCAGCTGCTGGTGCAAACCACCACAAAGCGCCTCCTGGCACATCGAGTCTTCTCTGAACTTCTCCTAGAGAGGAAGAGCATCAGCCAGGAGATAAAGGTGCTTCCACAGGGGGAGTCAGCAGAGCAAGGGGTGAAATGAGGCTCCACAAAGTAGCTCAGGTGATCAGTCCCTCAAAATCACGAGCACTGTTTTGCAGAAGGGTACAATAACAACATGTATCTCCTTCACAGAAAAAATGGGGGATTTTTCTTCTGTTTGTTTTTTGACTGGGATCACTTTAGAGGAAGAACATACACTGTGGGCCCCACAGGCGGCTATGGTGAATAGCGGATGGTGTGCTGTGAGGAGCATGGAGGAGCCACTTAGATAAGCTCCGTCAGTGTTTTGTGATAGCCTGCCTTCATTACTTACCCCAGAGGAGATTCTTACAAGAAATGTGACAGTGTCCCTGAGTCAGTTGCCATAAACCCAGCATATGTGGGATCTCCAGGATCTCACATGGCCGTGACACACATACATGATGATACCAAGTCAGGAACTGAATGTTTCCAATGGAACTGAATTGATTCCACACTTGAACCAGTATGGACTGTTTAAATTGTGCTTAAACCACAGGGGCAAACACACATTGGAAGTGAGGGAAGTAATTTTCTTTCTGAGGGGCCTTACACAATAGCACAAAACCTTAATAAATCTGCCTTACAGTCCTGCATTTAACTGCCTTGAGTTAATGTCCCTGCACTGTCTTACTCCCCTGTAAGGGGCCTAGGCCAGGGCTGGTGTTTCCCTCATGCTCTAAAAATATTCCTCTTCACAGGTGGCTTTGGATGCAGTCACAGGCTGCTGGGGGATCAAAGTGGAGAGAACAGAAATGTAGGTAGAAAATGCTGGCAGAGGGGACTTCCCTGGCCCTTTTGCAAGTACCTCTCCTGCTGTGTTCACTGCTGCATGCCTCTCTTCCTCCTTTGTCTCTGACTCTCTCCCTGTAACTATCTTCTGGAGAAGATAGAGCCCCTCCCATCTTCCTGTTTTCAGCCTCTGCCTCATGTAAAGCTTATACATGTGAAGACTGCTTGCTCCAGCACGGACAGCCAGGGCAGAATCCTTAGCTGGGATCTCATTACCATTTCACTGCCGCTACAGGCAGAGTTTGTACCTAATTCTGGTAGCCCAAGAGGTGCAGCAAGCACTAAACCCTCTGTGTCCCACTCTAGATCAAAGGCTGCCGGGTCTTAGCACTTGTAGGGATGGGCTCATCATTCAAGAATCCCATGCAGAAAGGTGAGACTCCCTCATCCTGTAGAGGGCCATGGAAGAGAGAGCCAGTGGTGAATGAGTAAATCTGTGTATGAACAGAAGGAAAGTCCTGTGCTTGTGTCCCAATGGATTCTCTGCAGTCTCACAAAGAGTGAGGTTTGACTTCAAGCAGCAGAGGCACAGAGAGGAGAGGTCTCTTCTGCCAAGTGATAATGCAAGTCTAATCATTAGAAAACCAGGCAGGAAAAGAAGGATAGGTATGGAGGTAGAAGGCTGAAGTGAGATGCACAAAGAAGGACACTCTGGGAGCAAAGAACATGAGTGAACTGCTCTCCAGAGACTGACTCATGAGCCCATTCCAAGCCTCACATTGATCATCTAGTGCCAGCAGGAGAGTCTAGAGCCCAGCTAATCCCTGTCCTTCACTACCACAGCAACAATGTACAACTGCCTGCTGAAATTCGCCAGTCCCTGGCTGTGGAAGCGGAGGCCCAAAGACAGGCCAAAGTGCGGGTATGCCAACTCTGAACACTTCTCATCTCTTTCTGTAGCATTCCTTGTTTATGATCCCTGGGAAATGCCACAAAACGATACAGCGCTGGGAAGATATGTTTTCTTTAATTCCTGTTCAGGAGCTGTGTCTAGCAAGGGTAGATGCAGCAAGAGTGTGGGCCAGCCCAGTGGAGTGCCAGATCTGATACCTGGCTTACAGATAGGACAGACAGACACACAGAGAGGTCTGGGGTTATCACTGGGCCCATGGTGATCCCCATGGGGACCTTCTCCTCAGGGTTTCACTCTCCCCTATGAGCCCAGTGCAGGGCTGTCACCACTGTAATGTACCCTGCACCTTGCTCAGCTCGTGCTGGTCTCCATCCCTTGCTCTGAGCTACACGAGAGCCTGGATGAGGTTGGTGTCCAGCTCCCCTCCCACAAGCGTAGCCTGGGGGCTGCCCTCTCCCATGCTGTTACAGCAAGAGTATGCCTAGTTGTGAGCCCCGATAGGCCTAGCAAAAATAAGTTAAAGACATGAGCTCCCAAACTTTTGGGAGCATCAAGAGGTCTAGTACATACTGTGATCTTCAGAGAACAGGAATGTTACAATCACTTTGGCCATGGGAATTTTATGGTGGCAAACTCCCTCAGTAATGAGCAGTCCATGTTACCTTACTCCCAGCCTCACAGAAATCTTTATTCCCCTTCTTGGCAGGTGATCGCTGCTGAGGGGGAAAAGGCTGCTTCGGAGTCCCTGCGGATGGCAGCTGAGATTCTGTCCAGTGCCCCTGCTGCTGCTCAGCTCCGTTACCTCCATGCACTGCACTCCCTTACTGCAGAGAAACCTACTGCTTTCATCTTGCCCTTGCCTTTGGAGGCCATGAATCTGGTCTCTCCAGCTACCCAGAGTCCTCCGACAGCAAGCAGCCTCCTCGCAGACACCACAAAGCTTGCAGAAACCCCAAAAGATAAGGACTCACCCATGCTCTAAGAGCTGTCCCATGTCCCATGGTTGCTCCACTGCCCCCGATCAGTCCTACTCAGAGAGGAGCTGAAGGCTGGCCTATTGGCAGGTCTGGAGGCAGGAGGGAAGGCAGCCCAGGCTGTAATATAAAGTGGATTGTATATGGAAGAAGCCTCTGCTGTTTTGGGAAGGGAAAAATAGAGAGCACAAGGAACAGGGCTGCAATGTGTGTGAGCAGGGGGTGGAGGGAAGAGGGGTGTCATCTCTTTCACAGGGTCAGATGCACCTTGACACATTATGGCCTGGCCCCTAGGGTCTGATCCATCTTGCACCATCACCTTGGCAAGAAAGACAGACTTGGCCCTCTGTACTTAATAACCCCATCCCCAAACTGAACAGCCAGCCAGGCAGAAGTGGGAGCCCAGCAATTGGTGGTGGAAAAGGCAGGGACTACAGCGCACCTGCAGGTTGTTGGGTACTGTCAGCATGGTGTTTTGAGAACGAGGGAATGAACTGGGTCCCATGGTGTAGTCCTGGATATGGGATTTCAGTCACCACCCATGTGCACATACATACATACATACGTACATACACCCACAGCCAACCAAGGTGTTTAGCCCTAGTTTTAAAATAGAAGGAAAAGGCTGCCTTTATTGGCACTTCCCTGCAAGGCACAGCAGGGATGCAGAGGAAAGGCAGGCTGTACTGCCACTCGCTTCCACTGGGGGGTGAGAAAGGACAAGTTCTGAGCTTGTGGGTATCTAAAAATTTTAGAAGTGATCCATTTAATCAACTCCGACTGAGCCGACAAAGGAGAATCCAGCACCACTGCGGAAGAGCCAGCTGAGAACCTGGAGAACAGCAATACTTTTGCACGGTGCAGCTGCCTTGGTAACCTACACACACAGGGAAGGAACAGAGAAAGTCCTCAATGTCCTATAAGCCTCAAAACTCCTATATATTTTTCCTGACAAAAACTATTTGAAATGACCAGGAGCCTACAGATACTGCAATCCTTTCCCTTGCCAAAGATATGGAGCACTGTCAAAGAAAATACCACTGCACTTGGTTTCTCTGATCCTGGCATCCTCTGGGTGGATGTCAGTTCTGCTCTTGCCCTTTTACTTGACCTGCAGCATCTCTCTTTGCCTCCCCTGCACAGCCATTCCCAGGATCAATGTTCTGCTGCTGGTGGCCTGTAGAGGCCAAGATAGGGGACTTCGTGGCCCTTCTCTTAATTGGTCACAGAGTAGCTGGCCATCATGCACATGCCTAGCAGGAGTTACCCAGCCAGTCACTCCTCTTGTATTTTTACTCATTTTTTACAGTGGTAAATGCACCTATGTTATGAGGATGGCCTGTAGGTACTGACTTAATACTGCTGTGGAGGACAAGGATCCCACTTCTGCGAAGTACCACATATTCTGTATTTAACCATCCCCTTCAGCTCTCTGGACTCCCCTTCTCAACACTTGGTACTGTCATAATACTCGCTCTACAAGTATTTGCTGGCCTTTTCAACAGCAAGGACACTCAGGAACCAGTCCCCTTATGGGTGGCTGAGAAGTGGGAAAAATCCACCTGTGAACTTCTCAGTGATTTCATGAGCTTGTCTGGCTGCATTTCTAACCCTGTGTAAGATCCATCCAGACCAAGATTCTCTGGCACATCAAGGACCAACACCTCTACAGATAACATCTCAAAGGAACAACACTTAGCCTGAGAAATGACTGTCAGGAGACACACAGCACTATGTCAGGGCACACACATTACCGTTTGCATGCATATCTGCAGAAGACAGGCATAGCTTTTTCAAACGTGTAACTTTTCTGTAGCTAAAGACAAGACAAATCATAGCCAAGAGCATCCTCAGTTCCAAAGAGCATGTTTTGTTACAGCAGTATATTGTCTCTTCTACATATAGAGCTGGCAGAAACTTCTCATTTTACCTTCAGGAGATATTACATTCCAAAAACTCACAGAAGAGAAACATCATTTAAAAATGTACTTTGGGATTAATGATATATGATGTTCCTAAAATGAAATTTACACTGAGTTGGCTGGGGTTGTCTGAGCCAATGTGATTACAGGCAGTTTCACTGCCTGATCTTCGAAGCTGAGACTGGGTCAAATTGCATGCTGAACTGAGGCAGCTCTGTTGGCCTTGCAGAGCCTTAGAACTGTACAAACTGTCCCAGGTTGGGGACCAGAGGCAGAAGTCTGGGTGGCCACCTCACTAGGCAGTTTGGCCTGTTAAAGCTGTAGGGGTACTGCAGATGGGGACAGGGGCCTCAGATGCCAAGCAGAAATCACAGAGTTGGAGCATTTAAATGCCATGTCAGTGCACTGAGCGGCATCATCTGAAGTCTGATTTTGTGACTTTGGCTACAGGCAGTTCTCCTGTGGCAGCAATTTGAGAAAGGCTTTCAGGATCATGCACAGCTTCAGGCTTCTGCATGCTTTCTGAAAAAAAGGACAAAACTGTCAAGATGAAGATTCAAAAACACAAAAATTTGTGTCTGTACAATTGTTTGTACAATTCTGTGCAAAAAACAAGTCGGCTGGTAACTGAATCATCTGAAACCTATAGGATGAAGGAGGTACCCATTATCAGATAGGTATCTGATACCTCCACAGTCAGGCCACGCTAACACTAAGAAAAAAGAGAAACCTTGATATGAAAGAGGTACAAATGACTTACTTGCATAATCCAACAGGGATGAGGCAGAATGAGATACAGCAACAAGAAGAGATTGATGAACACAAACAGAAGGCAAGCATAAAGCAAGGGGAGGGGAGGAGGGTGCACAAGGAGAGATGTGGGTAAGAGAAAGTCAAGGTAGCAATGGTATTACAAGGAAGATGAGCTATAAAGATATTAATCTTTGGGACAAGGCAGAAGACAAACAAAGCATACGTGGAATTGGCAGAGCCAGCTAGAAGAACAGTGTAAATGCTGAGATGGGACTGAGGTACTGGGGTAGTAGGTAAGGAGTAACAGCAGTGGACTGGGGGTGAACCACTGCTATGAACAGGAAGTATGAAACTACTGGGGCTTTGCTATTCTTTACTGTTGCTCTTTTCTGGAGCCCTTGAACTGGCCAGAGGTAGAAGCTTTGAGACTTGAGCAGGCCTCAACTTCTGAGATGCCTTTTTGGAGACATTCTTCTGAAAGAAAAACAAAACAACAAACCAAAGTCATTAAAAATGCCAGAGCTAAAATGTGCCCAAGGTATCGCATCCTTAACAACCAATTAGCCTCTCCTTCCACTTTGATGTCAATCAACAGGATACACTGAAGGACAAAGGGAAAATATTTTAATTCCTAATTTTTCCTCCTTCTCCACATCTTATATCTATATGGATCTAGCTGAGAAAGGACACAAGGAAATGTTTTCATCCACAACAAACATGCAACCTAAGGAACTCACTGCCAAACTGTATGGGCAAGGTAAGTATGTCAGGTGTATTCAAACAACTCTTGGAGGCAGCAAGATTGTTCTGTGCTAGAAAAAGAAAAGGTCTGTGGCTTCTGAGAGTGAAGGGACCTGGAATATTATTCCTTTTCTACCCTAAAACCAGTAATCCTAAACAGACCTTCTTGACTGTAACAGGGAACACTCACAGGAAGATGAAGTCAATTATAGTGATCTCCTAGATACAGGCACTAGTGTCCTATGTCAAAGTTACTTTCTCTCTAAACCAGACCACATTCAGCAGTCCTTTTTGCCCTGATCTAGAATAATGTTTAAAGTCTCCTTGCTTGGCTTCTGACAAGGAGTCTTGACAAAGCCCTAGGATGTGCCCAGGAGGAGATGGTCCTGCACTAAACAGGAGATGAATGAGGTGTCCTCAAAGATTGCTTCCCTCTCTGAGTCTGAATGAGGGTTTGAAATACTGGTTCTCCTGATCTTGCCCTTCTTTGTGTGTTGCTTCTGGGATGACTTTCCCCTCTTTCTCCAACTCACTCTCTAGGTCTTGGATTCTCTGCAGAGCTTCTTCCAGCTTTTCTTCACGACCTTCAGATCTCTCCTCTGCATTTTGAGCATGGATCTCTCTTTCTCTGAAACACAGAAGCAAAGATAATGCTGGAATCTGAAATATAAGCAGCTGCTGGCAGCATACCTAAAAGAAAGATTTAGAAAGCTGAAGCTTTCGGTGGGACTGTATAAAACACGTTTATGGTTTCAGAGAAGGGCATTGGTAAAAGATCACTAAAGGAGTTCATGGCACATCGTTTAAACCCTGCAAGCTGAATTAGTTGCAAAACTCAGTGTTTGCTAGCAAAAGGTGAGATGCTGATCTTCACTGTGCAAGGATAAATACAGAGAGCATAGTCAATTCTATTAGCAAAACTAATGAGATGGGGTTACCACAGATAAATCAAGCTCCCAGACAAAACAAGAAATATGAGGGAATGTAGTCAAAGTGCCCAAGCCTGCTTAAACATGGAAGAAATCCTTACCAGACACAAACCTTGATGTGATTCTGCATGAAGATACTTGGGTGTCACTTCATTGTGTTCCCCACACTTTGGTACAAAAGTGCATGTCTGTACCTGCCAAGCTCCTGGGCACTAAGCAGGCCCTGGAAGAGCTCAGCTGCATTCACATGACACCCTGCAAGTGCTAACAGGACCTGAAGTATTAAGAAGTTTCGCAGAAAACCATCCTGAGTACCTTTTGTGTACCTCATGGGTACACAAAACAGAAAATCTCCACAGAAATAAAGGGGAGCCAATATGGGTCGTATCTTCAGCTAGCATAAAACATACTCAATCACCCAAGACAATCAAAATGGAAGGAAACCCAAAATTAAACCAACAGATATTGGATAAAGCAGAACATTATCAGAGAGCAAAATAGGCACTTGCCTGGCATGAAACCCTGCCCCACTCATGCCTCCAGCACAGTACTCACAGGAGCTGTGCTTGCAGATGTTCCAGCATTGCCAGGGCTTCAAACTCTTTTTGAGAAAAGGGACTTGATGGCATGGAGGCAGTCATCTCTCTCTGATTGGGAAAACCTTTTGTAAGTGAATGCGAAAACAGCAGTGCTGCATTCCACCTGTAGTGTGTGCCTGGTTTGGTGCTGGTGTGTCAGTGCATAGTCACAACAAAGACAAGAGCTCTATATCAGCAAAACATGTAAAACCAGAGACTAGTCTAGCGACTGAACTGATCTTGGCATTAAAAATAGACTAAAATGATTTTCTGACTCAGACATGAAACTCTCACTGTCTCATATTCTTGGGTTGCTGGTGCATTCCTTGGGTTACTGAGATTGAAGGTGGCTGTAGCCTGGTTAGGAGCAAAAATCCCAACAAAACAATGTTCAAAGAACAGAAAGAGGCAGCCCCTCACATTGTCCAACAGGCATGTCAGCTTTCATCTGAAAAAGACAACTTGGGTTTTTCTGTAAAACTGACTGTTGAAAGGCTCTCACTCTAAGCTTTGGAAGGTAATTACGATTTCCAGGGATTCACTTCTATAAAACAAATCAGAGTCCATAAAGACACACTCCAGCACTGTCACTCTTAACTAGCTGATCACTTCTAAAGCATGAAGGACAAGGCACATTTAGCAATGCAGCATGCTTAAAGAGTGGCACCATCCAGTGACAGTTTGCTAGAGATCCACACTTCCGGTACCTCTAGGCTTTACTCTGGGTGACTGACTAGCTAGGGAATAACGGGCCCTATGACTTCTGAAGAGCAACTTCACCAAAGAGCACTATCCCAAAGGCAAGCGGAGGCCGAAACCAACCTGAACTCCTTAGTTTCCAGTTGCTGTAGGATCTCCCTGAATCTCTGAACCCCTTTCAACTCCTCCCATGTGCTCAGCATCAAACCACTTTCACCATCCCAGTCTCAGCAGATAGTCCTAGATTGTGGATCATGAAGCCATGGCAGTAATGCATGGGTGAGAAGGACAAATTGCAGCTGTGGTAACTGATCTAATGATTAAAGTTGCTAGAGGAGAGGAATCTGAGAGAACACCAGCACCTTGCACTGCCCCAGCAAGTCTGACACAAGTGTTAAATGGGGTCTCATAATAGAATCTGAGTATACACCTAGAACCCAGCTCCAAATCTCTGCAGAAGACTAAAAACCACTGGTGTGATGGAGACTCCTACCCCTCTAACTGTAATGATGTCTGATTTCAGAGACTTCAGGTGGATGTTGGAGTCATGCCCTACATATCTGATCACATCTGCAGTAGCTTCATTGTCCTCAGTCAGATAATCCATACCAGCACATGGATGCTGCTCAAGAGAGAAAAGGAATAAGAAACAGGAGATACCACTAGCCTCATGGCATTAAAGGCCACTCTAAGGCCATGTTTCACATCACATACTCTGAGCAATAAATAAAAAGGCCCTGCTGGAAAGCAGCATATTGCTGCTACTACAGTCACCTGCGTGATAGCTATTTCCTCCTTTACTTTTAATGGTTCTTTCTCTGTTATGGGTTTCATTTTGCTGATGGCATTTTCACCTCCAGACTCTTCCTGAGCTGAAGAAATGACGGTGTCCTTAAGCTTAAGTTTCAATTGCAATTCCTGTAAGGCACCATAAGGATCAGGTTAATAGCCTGCTCTCCTTGTTCTAACCTAGGCAAAGCTAGCTGGTCTCTGTGCACATATTTAGACTTGGATTCCAGCCACTGAGGAGGTCCTGAGCATGAATGTGTTTCAAATCACAATGAGTATGCTAGTTACTGAATGCTTAGGCCACAACAATTACATAGGTAGGACCCACTGTGGCATACCTGCTTTGTGGAGCTGGTAGCTCCAGCACTGAGCTGGTAGCACTGGCTGTAGACTGGAAGTCATGAACAATGTCATTCTGCTTGGTGGTCAAGTTCAGAATTGAAGCTAACAGATCATTCAAGACAATAAACCTAAATCAATTTTCTCATTATCTGAATCTAACTTTGTTTGCATGAAAGTAGACTAATGCCAGGCCAACCAGCTATAAAAAACATCTAATTGTTACAGGCAGTCTCAGGCATTCATCTAGCCACACAAGGAATTAAACTACAAGTTCAGCTTAATCTCCGGGGTAAGGCAACCACAAGAATTCCAGTCAAAGTCCACCGCAATAGGTGAAGCAAAAGCTATCACACCCCATGGGGAACTGGTTTACCTGTGAGGTAAATTCCCCAACTCCACTGAAGCTCTGGTTTTGCCTTAGACCTGTGCTCACAAGCAGCACTATGATTGTTAAAAATAACCAATTTGCAGTCATAACACCTTATAATTCCAGCTGCTGCTTTGAGGGCATGCAGGTCTTCACGTGAAACCTTCCCTCAAACGGAACTGTAGCTGCTTTCTTAAGGGAAAGCTTTGAAGCAGACCTTCATTCAAAGACCTGGTTCAACCTAGAACAGCAAATGCAGTCTATATATAACTCTGATCCAAGGAGGTTTCTCAGTTCTTCTAAATCCAGAAAGGAGACTGGAGTGCCTTTGATCTCTGAAAGAAGATGACTACCTGCTTGAATCCAATTACAGCACTCAGTCTGGGGAGACAACAGAAAATGATTATTCAGGGGTTATTGAGCAGAAAAGAAAATAACTCTCATCATATTCCTTCAGTCAGTTAAATAACTCCATCTTTCTGTCTTTATTTATAGGAAGGGGACTACCTGGAACCTTCCACTCTCACCCTACAAGGAAGACACATTTCTCCAAGCTTTGGCATATGTCACCAGCTAATCACTTCCACCAACTCATTCCTTCAACAAGCTCCTCCTCAGGCCAGCACAGAACATATGTCATAGCCACTGCCCCAGACCATGTGGGGAGAAATGAGTGTAAACCCCAGGGGTTAATTTTTCACCCATTAAGGTAATGTAGAACAGAAGCACACGTATTTTCAACCCCTGCAGGGAGGCTTCTTGCATTCCTTGAAGCCCTCTGTTCACAGTAGCCTCAGCCTTCAGGAAGGGTCTACCTCTCATATTTCTAAAGCACAGGCAAAGCTAAGCTAAACTAAACACTGGTGATGATAATGGTAGCAGTTAAGAGCTTTACATGCCAGTGTAGGATAAGGGGGAGTCAGGTGTGTCAGTTGACTGCAAAAACTTTCAACTGCATCTGCATAAAGGCACCAAGCACGTCCAGGAACACCTATGCACCACTCAAGTCTGGATGTGCATGGCTCTGACAAGCTTTGGACCAGAGGTGAATCTACTGACCCATATGGAATAAATCTTACAGGAGAGCCCTTATATGTGTACCCTGAAACAGGGCAAGGAAAATATTGAAAGTGAACATGACCTGATCCAGTTTTATCTGCGTTCCAGGACTGCAAAGTCAGTAGGTAACTTGGGGAACCAGGTTAATCCATTGGAACAGCAGTCTTCCTCCTCCTTGAAACCTCACATATATTTTTATCTAGCTTTTACAAAGCAAATGCAGTCTAATCTGGAAAACTATCTAGGTTTCCAGACCTAGATAGCTGGCAACACAGGCACCTTTTACCTTGATCTTATTCAGCTGCTCCAGCTCAAAATCAGGTTCTAAATCTTTCTCTGTTTCTTTTGAACAATTTTGTTGACAGTCTCGTGACAGCAGCTGCAAAGATGTAGAACATTACCATGCCTGCAGAATTGCCTTCAAATGCTTATAATCATAGAATTATTTAGGTGGAAAAGATGATTCAGTCAGGAGCCCGTGGCTGTCAGCAAGGTACAGGAACTATCTGTAGATCTCTGCACTACTAGAAAAGTCTGCAGAAGAGCAATCCTCACCTGCCCCACTCACACAGTGACCTCCCAAAAAGCTTGTCCATGCCAGTGCTGTATTAACCCACACAGGATGTGTGAGCACAGATCCTGAGTCATGTGGAAACATTGCTCCAAGTGATCTGTAGACTCACTGCCTATAGTGCACTCATTCCTCCAAAGATCGTTCTCAAAAGGATAGGCAGAGCCCCCACTATCACAGATGCTAGCATGTTTTATAGCAGTACTAGCTATAAAGCAGGCACTGCTGTTCTCTTTAGGTGTTTCTATCTAATTAGAATCCCTAAAAATTCTAGTGAGGCCCATTTAAGACCCAGAAAAAGATCCAAGGACAAACAAATGGATGGGATCTGTCACCATGATCGGCACACTAAACATTTTTTCTTGAGAAAACTCTCTCAGGTGAAACTGAGAACTTCTGTTAATACCTGTCCACAGAATCAGCAAGTCTGCACATCTCTGCAACCAACTCTTCAGCTCCATGCTGAAGCTTACTAGCCCTCAGAAGCCTGGGCTCCTTGTCCGTCTCGGTACCTGAATCCTGCCACTGGGGACACTCACGGGACAAGCGTTCTGTTGTCATGTGTCTCAGCAAATCCACCAGCCACAGGGTCAGTTTTCTGTCCAGTTCAGCCACCTGCACAAAACATTAGAGCAAATTTAAACCAGTGATAAATGACTGGTTTCTCAAGCAGTCTGAAGTCACTGCATTTCACATACATGAATGTGCTATCTGATTTAATTTGCAAACTGGCCTAATGACAGAAACATTTATTTCTACCATTCTTCTCCCATATTCATTCTCATTATAGACACATCTTTTTCTACTATGGATCTGTTCTTCTCCCGGTTCTTGTTTAGGATCATATGCTGATTATTAGCCACATAGCATGCTCTCATGTCCAGAATTCAGTGACAAACCGAAAACTACACACCACATTTATAGAACATTAAAAAAATGCATATTGAGAGCTTCTAGTCTACAGTCATGGGAGAAGTAAGCCCACAGAGAGCTCAGAGCCACAACAGCTCTCTGAACAGGAAATAACTTTGATTATATTCCATAGAAAATACTCACTAAAGGTGAAACAATAAAATTGTTTTGGTGCACTATATAGGAGATCTTACAGCTATTTTTAGAGGAGTTCTCCCCTACTCCTTCGTCTGGAAGACAAAAGCCACAACTCAATTCAAACAAGGTACGAAAGTGTCAGAAGAGAAACAAGCATTCCTTACAACTGCTCTCTGGCCAGACAGAAATTAAAGGAAGGACTGAATGCTAGATATAGCACTCTTATCCCAGCAGTTTCAGGCTTGCACTTACTTTTTCATTTGCATGTGTGACATTCTTCTCGGTCTCATTATTCATGGACAGAACCCATTGCTGAATCATATGAAAAAAATCATTAGGTACCACCCTGAAAAACACAAATCCAGAAACAAAGTGACCTTTAGTGCACCAGACCCAAGGATATCTTTTCTCAAAGACACCTTTTGCTTCCCAGCTTGAGGAAAACACCATATGCTGGAAACATGACACACTTTCTTTTGTTAATGCTATAGTTGTGAGCAAACTTGGCATTTTCAAGTAAATCTCTTACATATACATTTTGCATGTGCTCTGCAAATGATTTACTTCTCGATGATATTTACCAAAGACAATGGAGCACCCTGAAGAGGAATATGCCCCCACAAATCTGACTGTAAATGAATCACGTATTTTGTTTTTTCTTCAAATATCAAGGTTTCCAAACCAGGTGGCAGTTCTGAGAGAGACAATGATGTTCCAGGAGTGATACCAAAGCCACCAACTGTTTCCACTCCACAGATAATTGTCAAATCAAAGCAAGTGAAAGGCAGTCACCAATCACTTTAGCACTTCAGCTGATTATGTTTAGCCCCCTAACAGTTTCCTGTGCCAGGGTCCCCACCCTGGCATCCAAATAAGGACATTTCTCTTTTCTTATGAGTAGCACTGCATGCAAGGTCAGTCTAGGTACAATTAACACATCTGTCCTTATGGGAAATGTGATTTCTGATTGCTCTCAGCTTCATGCAACTGCCCAGAGCCCACACAACTCTTCACTGCATCCACCTGGGACAGCCACACAGGAATCTTTTGATAAAATGCACACAGCTCAGCTTTGTGCATGCCAGAACCTTGCTTCAGCTTTTGCACCTTGAATAACCAATCTTCCATACTTTTCACCAAGGCTGTCAAAAACTTTGCTGTGCCTGCAGGGGAAGAAAATACAAATCTTTAATTATAATTCTTTCAGCCAACAAAACCAAAGCCGGATTCAAAGAGGGATGAACAGCCTATGTGGGAACTGGCTACACTTGGAACTAAAAACAAGCTGCTTTGTGAGTCCTGAATTCAAAGCAAGTTGAAAGAAACTGGGCTTGAATTAAAGCCCTTCTTGTCTTGGCAGATTTGGCTCCCTTGTTTCATAAAGGCTTAATATAACTCTTTGTAAAACAGCTTTGCAGTTCCAGTCCAATTCTTCAAAGATGCAGGTGATGCAGTACGCACAGATATGCAGAATGCCTGTACAAGGTAGTAAATTAATTTTCATCCACTCATGTGGAACATACTGATGGATATTCTCTTTTGCTGGGGAGTATGTTTGAAATGCAACAATAATATCCATTGATATCATGGATATTGGATATCCTCTTGATATCCAGTGTTTAAACTTTGCTTAAATCCTATTGAGGTTCTGGAGTCCACATCTTGGATCAAAGATGGTATGTTAAGCACATGGTGGTGATGAAAGGTCTTGTAATATTTTGACACATGGGTACAGCTATGGGGCAGAACTATTTAACTTCTCTGAACTGGGAGAAGTGCAATGAAACAGTGTTGGGATGTTCAAAAGAGTAAGAAATGGAGGTGGTTATGCTCCTCAGGGTGCAGCCTTTGAGAGCACATGATAGAGCTCTACAACCAGGCATTAGGTGTTAACAAGCAGGAGGCCAAGGAGAAGTAGCAGGAATGATAGTGTAAATTTTCCTGCCATTCAGCATCATCTTAAGAGAAAAGAAGAGGTGCATCCCAGGGGGACATGGGATCATAGAAACATAGAATAGTTAGTGTTGGAAAGGACCTTAATATCATCTAGTTCCAAACCCAGGCCATAGGCAGGGACACCTCACACTAAACCATGTCACCCAAGGTTCTGTCCACGCTGGCCTTGAACACTGCCAGAGATGGAGTGTTCACAACTTCCCTGGGCAACCCATTCCAGTGCCTCACCACCCTAACAGTAAAGAATTTCCTCCTTACATCCAATCTAAACTTCCCCTGTTTAAGTTTGAACTTGTTACCCCTTGTCCTATCACTACAGTCCCTAATGAAGAGTCCCTCTCCAACATCCTTATAGCCCCCCTTCAGATACTGGAAGGCTGCTATGAGGTCTCCACCCAGCCTTCTCTTCTCCAGACTGAACAGACACAACTTTCTTAGCCTGTTCTTATACGGGAGGTGCTCCAGTCCCCTGATCATCCTCGTGGCCTCCTCTGGACTTGTCCCAACAGTTCCATGTCCTTTTTATGTTGAGGACACCAGAACTGCACACAATACTCCAAGTGGGGTCTCACGAGAGCAGAGTAGAGGGGCAGGATCACCTCCTTTGACCTGCTGGTCACGCTCCTTTTGATGCAGCCCAGGATACAGTTGGCTTCCTGGGCTGCAAGCACACACTGCAGCTGGCTCATGTTCATTTTCTCATTGACCAACACCCCCAAGTCCTTCTCCTCAGGGCTGCTCTGAATCTCTTTTCTGCCCAACCTGTGCCTGGGATTGCTCCGACCCAGGTGTAGGACCTTGCACTTGGCAGGGTTAAACTTCATGAGGTTGGCATCAGCCCACCTCACAAGTGTGTCAAGGTCTCTCTGGATGGCATTCCTTCCCTCTAGCGTATCAACAGAACCACACAGCTTGGTGTCATCTGCAAACTTGCTGAGGGCACACTCAATTCCATTGTCCATGTCAGTGACAAAGATGTTGAACAAGGCCGGTCTCAACACCGATCCCTGAGGAACACCACTTGCTACTGGTCTCCAGTTGGACATTGAGCCATTGACCGCAACTCTTTGTGTGTGGCCATCCAGCCAATTCTTTATCCACCGAGTGGTCCACCTATCGAATTGATGTCTCTTCCATTTAGAGGCAATGACAAGGGAGAACAGTCACTTCTGATCACTTATGTGTGGTTTGGCTGTATTAGCCCTTACACAGTACTCTGGATCCTTATTAAATAGTAGCTTGCTTTGGGAAGGCTGTCTGTGTCATTTATCTTATAAACTTTATCAAGTCCCCAGACAAAGAAAAGACCAAACTGGAGCTCACTGGAGAGGCCATTCTTGTACCAAGTGCTAATTTCAGAGTCAAAACCATGTTATTTTCAAAAGAAGGTACACTAAGAAGTGAGCAAGGAAGACTGAATAAAAACAGACATTAAACCAAACCTCATAAATATAATATAAATTCTTATATTTCATGTCTAACCAATCTCATATCTCATTGTTCTCCCTCCATCTCTAATTTTTGTCATCAAATACCATTTGCCCTTTGTATTTCTGGCACATACTGCTTGAGACCAGGTAATCAGATCTTAGAAGATAATATATACTTCAGATAACCGAGTGCCACTGCCCTACAGTACAAAATTGCCATGATCTCAGTATTGTATCTTACCTATTTTTTACAATGGGTTCCATTTTCACTGTTTCTTACCAAAGATGCAATATAATGTAGAAAAAAGGGGTACCGTGTATTTTCTACTGAAAGACCATTACATTACAACACATAAAATGAATCCAAACCATTCAAAATACGCTGTCTTGTATGGAGCAAGATAATGCCTTTCCTGCAGTCCAGTTTCCAAAGCCTTTGATAAAATCAGCTAAACATCCCTTTTTCTGGACTTTACTGGCTGAAACAATTTTGGATCAGACATCTGCATTGTGCTGCCTAGCAGTTTGTTAAGATCACAACTATCAAGGCTTCTGACAGTTTTTGTCATTCTGGTGTCTGTCTAATTAAGGCCCTGCTCCTTCCTCCTTCTCTCACTTTCTAATGAGAACTAATGGGAATATTTTTTCTTTAGCTGTCTCATAGGATGGACAGACTTACTCTATCTCAGATCATTTAGTAGACTGAAATACACTATGTAGCATAAGAATGTAGGGAAAAGCACAGGAAAACCCTGAGTGTGAGAATAAGATGGAGGTATGAGAAGCAGCTTAGCAAACATGACTAGCAGTTCCTGACAGCACATTTTCAGTTTAGTTTTAGTCTTCTAAAAAGGAATAAAATTATTAGGCAAACATCAGAAGTGAAACAATTCTGAAAATCAGAATTGAGTCAAGGTCTTACAGAGGCAAAGATTGAGAGGGTTAGCTGCAAATTATGCAACAACTGTTTGTTATCTTACACAAGACATGATAACTTTATATCAGCAAAGAAAACATTTATGTACATACTTTATTATCAGGATAATTCAAAATCTAGATTAAGATAATTTAGCATTACTGATAAGGTGATAAAAAAGTATTACCTTCTGAGATAGTGCTTTACTTTACAGTAATGTTTTACTTTTTACAGTGATGTCTTACATTTTAAACATCCATTCTTTCCTTCAGCATTTTTCCCCCCATAAATTATCCACATAATTATAAACTGCCCATAATACCTCTGAATATAACATATGACTTCCCTGTGTCATATCTGCATCGCATGTTCTTTGCACTGTATCACATTCAAAATTTAAGATATTCTTTCTATGTGTGACTGTGAGTGAAGTTCCTTGGAGTTTGTCCTTCGAATGCTCTTGATTCCCAGAATATATCTATGGGTCAGACTTTAGCTTTGGAAAAGGCCAGTACATATTATGTCGACTGGTCTTTTATTACTTGCTACTTTCTTGGCATACCCAAGGAAAGACTGAGCTATAAATTGGTCATTCCTTACCATTATTTCCATTTATCCTTATATTATATTGCCTGTGAAGTTTGCATGCCCTTTGTTTTATTTCTTCCAGGGCAGTGTGCTGTGGAGGCAATGCTCCAGTTAAGTCCTGGTGTCAATTTACCACCGTTTGTCCCAGCTTTGTCCAGTACTCCAGCAGGCTGGCAGTGCTCTTCAGACTTTCAGTCTTTCTTAGGTGCATCTCCCCTGTGTACTGCTCTAGGTCTTCTTTTAGCATCTGAAAGGAAAGGAGAAACCTGCTGTGCCCCCAAAAGCTGGACCACCCTGTGGCCACGAAAGAAAAGCTATGGAAATCAAGCACAGGAAGCATGAGGAATCCATGAACCTAAAGATGTCAGCGAGTAGATTGCACAATGAATTGGAAACTTACTGGTGACAATTCTGAGCACTTCTACAGATCAATATAATTTACCAGTCACCAGAGCTATTGGTCAGAGAATGCTCAAACACATGATTAAGTTTAACACACTGGCTGAACTATGGCCATGGTCAATTATAACTTCTCATGTGTAGACTCTTAGCTTAAGGTTCAGCACAAAAGATTTGAGCTGATGTGTTTTTGTTCACACTTGTGATGGGCCTAGATGCTCACTGGGGTTCAGCTCACACATGGTAATTTTTTGGGCAGATACTGCTTGATAATACATCCAACCCCCAAAATCTTACATTTATCAAATTCTTGATTTCTGGTAGGATTTCATCTAATAGCTTTTCATTCATCTGAGAGGAGCTAAAGCAGAGGGAAAGAAGGAATGAGAACTGAGAGAAAAAAATCCTTTAGTAGCCAAGGTAAAACCAAGACTCAAGATAGATACTCAAAGTAAAAACCACAAGACCCTACTCAGCAAGGGATTTTTATTCTCTCACTCAAATAACACAAACTCTGGGTGTCAGTTAAGAAAATATGTTATTTCCAGCAGAGACAAAAATCAAAATCGAGCATATATTGAAAATTCAGGCATTATTAGCTCTGTAATTGAAATCTATAAAGTGATGTCTTTTGTTTATTCACACACCGTGTATATTTCTGCATTTTGTGCTGGCATTTATGCTTTTGTTGTGTTTAACATATTACAATGAACTAACAAAAAGCCTGAAAAATACAATCACCTTAACACAGAAAAAGACTGGGTTTGAAACTTCATGTGTCTCAGAGTCTCATATCTGTACATGAAAACTAAATGCTCTATTGAAGCAATGTCTGTGCAATTCAAGTTAAAAAGAACCAAACTAAATAAACAGAGGAATTCTGTTACAGCAATGACAGCTGCAGAAAGAACACTGGTTTGCAGCAGGAGGGTACAAGCCTTGCCCCACCAAATTCAACCACAAACCCACAGCACCACTTTGGAGTTACTGTTAGGCACCTGATTATCAAAATAAATACATCAAGTAAAAGAGTAGAACAGTGAGGGATGTGCAAATTGCAGATTGTACCAAATCTCACTACACCAGAGAATCAGTGCACACTTTACACTGGTCCAGGGCAAAGGCTGAGAAAGTTGACTGGTACCCCAGGTCCCTTTGGGCCACTCACGAGTCACTGCTATGGAAGTATTGAAGGTGCTTGTGGAAGCTGCTGCGGAGAGTTTGCAGTTTTCTCTGGGTGGACTCCTCAGAATGCTCTATTTCTGCTCCAATATGACCCAATCTCTCCCTGAACTGCTCTGTCTTTTCCTGCAAATCAGTCAGATCTTCTGTGTCCTGCAGGCATTGGGCAAGAGGGTGGGAAAAGGGACCGTTGTCATGGTTATTTTGATCCGAGTTGGAGGAACTGTCCCTTTGCCCTAGCTATTTTGAGATATGTACATATCAGAGATCTGGGGAATAACATAATTCCACAGCACAGCCCTCACAAACCCTTTGAGATGGGACTAGGGTGGCTCAGCCTTGGGCATGCCAGAACTGAATGCTTGACTACTTGTTGATTGCATGCTACTGAGACACCATGCCGTCTCATACCTAAAAGGCCAAAATCACACTAGCCTCAATCTGGTCTGCTTTTATGGAGACGGAATGGGGAGAGAGAAGAAAGCCACAGGAAGAAAAACAGAGGCAAAGGAGGAAAAGAACTGAAGTAGACAAAAGGGGACATGGAGTAATGAAAGAAAAGCAGAAAGAGTGAACTCAGTCAAATTTTAATGTTCGTTTGAAACCAGAACAAGATTTGAAGGTTCAAATAACAGCCAAAATAGCGAGTGCTTTACTGAGAACAGTAGAGCTACATAAAGCATGCATACACATGCCTTAAACAGGCACCCATTACAGGCAGGTCCCTACCTTTGAGGTCAAACCATGTGTGAAGCAGAACAGACCTCAGGAAATGAGGTCAGGGCAGGTATGTGTTACTACCCAATCATATTAAACAAAGATGTTCTTTGGGATGAAAACAAGACTGCTATCTGTGATGTTTTGTATCTTGCAGTGTACCACTGATTTCCTGCACCTGCCTTCTGAGCCAGGTCATATGTAGCTGCAATCCAAATGTCTCTCTCTTGAGCTAGCAATAGAGCCTGCTCTTCTAGTTGTCTTCTCTGTAATGTGTCTAACTCCTGATACTCTTCCAAAAGCCTAGAAGAGAAAGACAATGAAATACACGCACCTGTGTTCATTCACATTTACTTCTTTCTCCAAAACCCTAAACCTTTCCTTAGACATTTCCTCTTCCTCCTTCCTTCCTCAGTCATATCCTGCACAGCCTGTGAGTTCACAGGTCCTTCTCCCCAAGCCCCTACAACACCTTTCTCTTGACGTTCCCATGACAAGTTTCTGATCAGTATGAATACAGATCTCTCCTGGGATTAGACTAGCTGTTTTCTTAATGACACAAGATTCCTGTAATTAAATCTGTTTACCTACTCATTCACCACAACTCTGATACCAACCACCTAAATGTCTTATTTCTTAGGTATCTGAAGATGTCCACAGGCCCCTCAGAAATTCAGAGGTGCAGGCTCTTCTAGACTACGAAGAGCTCACTTGCTGTGAATGTGGGGTGAAGAAAAAGGAATGCCAGCACCTGAGCAACAAATGACTTAAAACTAAATGTTTTGAAGAGCTTTCTAGCCCTTTGAGTTTAGGATTTATAGCAAAATAATGACATTTGTTACAAACAGCCAAGCTCTCTTTCCCCGTAAGGAAACCAGTTACCACCTCCTTCCCAAAAATCTGAGTCATATCAGCACACTCCAGAACTCTCCCAACCTCATCTTTAAAATCAACTTACTTTACATTTGTCTTAGCCTCCTGCATGGCTGCATGTAGCTCCTCTTGAGCTTTTTCTGCTTCTTCAGTCACCTTGCTGTCATGTTCTCGTACCTTATACAGCTCACTGAAACAGTGGGTAACAGTCTTAATGCAACTTAAAGGTCTCTAATCTGGCAAATACAGACTGGGGGGCCCTATACTACCATGCAGGGCTTTCTTCTTCCAACACAATCATCTCACTGCTGGGGTGAAAGGCATCTTTTCCCATGCACACTTGGTGCTCCAACAAACCCTTTCTGCAGTTCCACAACAACAGAACCTCCAGTATGCTAAGGAGAGAAGGTGACTTTGACATTATTTGGCACTAAGAGAGTTCAGTGAGAGTGTGAGGAGGCTCAAGTGTGACCCCTGTAGCTCTCCTTCAAATCACAACACTGTCTTTCTGTTCCTATGGGAGGACAATTAGAAAACGGAGGAAAGGCAACGGACTAAGCCTAGGGCAGAGATAATTTCTTAGGATTGGAAAGGATTCAGACCTAGACAGCTGTCCAACAGATTCTTTGAAATAGAGTAGTTCTTCTGTAATATGTCTGTTGACCAACCGCTGCGACATCATTTCTTTGTAGAGGGTCTTCATCTGTTCAGGGATCCACTCCAGGAGACTCACATACCTCTGCCTGCAGTAAAATGAGTAAAAAAACGTATTTACATGAGAGCGCAAATCTCTTATGCCATCTGATGACCCTTTCCTTTCACTGCACAGGAAGCTATCTAGAAGGCAATCTTCTGAATGTCAGGACTGCAGACTTTAAACACTCTGGAACAATTTAACTGCTACAAGTAGTGGTAATCAGAGCATGGGAAGCCTGGCCAGGAGGGAGGTATCAGGTATGTGAAAACTTCCACTGAAGGTCACACTGATAAGGTGCCCACATTGTAAACTTCAAGCTTCAGGTTACCCAACAGATGTTTATTATCCCTGGATGTTAACTTGGTGAGGAAATCCTATTTGACTCCTGGCATGAGACCCTATGACAGTTACACTGTGACAGGCTAGCTTTGCTGAGCAAGGACATTAGGAGCAATCTGAAATAGCTAATGCTACTCCTGAGAAGAAACTACCATAAACCAAGAGGGGGATTAATGGTTGAATAATGATGACCTGAGCTTTGAAAGCAGCTGCCCTCTCTCCACACAGTCCACGCTGACCTGCCAAATCAGCTCATGGAAAACAATGTTGTAGATATTCTGCTCTGCCTTCAGCAGCTCCAGCATATTGTGCAGCTGGCAAAACAGGTGAGAAAAACCACAGCCTTGCAGACCCTGTCCAGCCTACTCCTTTAAGGACAGATTAACACAGATCTCCCATTTCTTCTGAAGTAGGTTTCCCTTTGAGGACAAAACACAGCTAAAGGTAGAAAGGGGAAAGGATTGCATCTGCATATAACCACAGGTTTATTTTCAAACATGTAATGCATAATGCTGACTACCCTCCCATCAACAGTCATGGGACTTTCTCTGCTAATTCCAGCTGGAGTTCCTGCTGAGGCAATGCTCTACAGTTTTCACAAATTCTTCTCCATCAGTGTGCAGAAATAACAGAAAATAAGGCAAAGCAAGGTACAGATGTTCTTTGACATCTGCTTGTTAGGTCTATGAAAGTTTCTGATGGCCAATTTTGAAAAACAGCAGCTTATCTCTCAATTAAGAGATGAGACAGCTACTGCCTTCATTCCTCCATATAATACTGTCAAATGCACTCCTTCCTGGCAGTTTTGCCAGAAATGTAACTTCCTACACTAGCAAGCTAACTGTTTGCTCTTTGTGGTTCAGACAAAGATGAAGAGAAGCTCAAGATGAGTGGAGGAAATCCCTGGTTATTACAGGACCTCCAGACAGAAACTTCTTGCTTGGGCAGAAACCAGCTTCTTGCAGGTAACCTTAAGCACAACAGTGATAAACAATAGGGATACAAGACGTTATTTTTCTGGGTACAAGAAAGTTATCTGGGTACAAAGCAAGTTATCCACCTGTGAAGATCCTGTTACTCTGATTAGCTTGTCTACCCCAGCTTTTTCCAACATGCTGTCCATCAGATGCATCACCTGGATGACCTCTAACCTCCCAGGAGGTCTTCTGACAGACCAGAAAAGGACACATCATTATTATATATAGCATATTATGATATTTTCCCAGGAAACCGAATTAAAACAGTTGTTTTTTTTCCAACAACTTCATGCAGGGTGGTACTTACAGGGATGGGAACTGATGGAGTTTCTTTTCACGGTCTTCAAGAAGTGTTGCATATTTACTGAAATGGACATAATGTCAGAGCTCAATTAGAAAGTAATACTTTCTGTGCTAGCTAAGGGAACCCTGCTCTTTGCTTCAATCTCTTTGCCCCATATACAAGCTGATGAAGGGTGGAGAGGCAGAGAAGGGTCAACAAGGTTGTTTTTCAGTGGGAGCATCCAGAGTCTAATGTGAGAATTGGACTCCCTGCAGTTATCCACCAGCTTGGAGCTCCTTCTTTTTGCCCCTAATGACAGAAATCTTGTGGGAATCTTCTCCTTTTATGGTTCTACTCTCATGTTATTTGACTAAGTGATCACTGTAAACCATTTTTAAACAAAGTTACTGGTGGTGCCAGAAAAGCACCAGGTTTCCACATCACACCCACACAGAGGCTGATCAGAGGAGATCATCAAAATAGAAAGACAATGCTCTGTTACACTTTGTTGGCAGAGAAACTGTGAGGATTTCATTCCTAGTCTTAGTATTTTAATCCTTGAACAATGTGAAAGAATCTCTTTTAAATTCATGAAGTTGTTTGGAGAGATCAAGAGAAGTCACAGAAACCTTTTCTGGCAAGGCTTAGAAAACTCACAGCCTGAAAAACTGGGGGTGGGGAAAAGGGAGGGAAGGAAGAAAACCCCAGATCACAAACAAAAAAAAACCCAACCCCCACCCCTAGCATATTCAAGATGGTAGCAGGTGTATAGAAGCATAATGTGCTAGTTAGAGCTACCCAGAGCCCCCCTTCTTAAAGTTGCCTCAAGGTATCAAACCAGACTTCAGCTTCTACATTCATGCCTAACTATTGAAATCCCCTCAGAAGCAGTACTAGCATCCACGAAGTTCTCTGTTAGCCACCCCAGAGCAGCAGTGAGGGTCACTTTGCTCTGCAGTGTTAACTACAGCCTGGTTGTTAGCATGGGATTTGCACAACCACCCCTTTTATACTCTCCCCTTCCCAACAGCAATAGGTGTATCTGGTCAGTGTCCTCAGCTTCTCATCACTGTATCCCCACACACTGAACAGCTGAGGACAAACCCTTGTAAACCAGAAATCACTCACTCATCAAAGTACTTCAAGGGCAAAACTCCTCTGTTCCTCACAATATGAAATTCTTCAGGGATCAGACTACCTGTTAGGCTTCCTCTCTAGGGATGGAAAAGAGACAGAGCACAAAACATCAACCTGAAAGACGTGCACAAACTTCTGGTTCGTTCCCAACGAACACACAGGTTTGGCTGCCAGGAAAGAGAAGTTCACATAGTGGCTTTTCATACTGCTTTTCCCTTTCCTGCCCTACACATCCAGAGCCCAACTGTCGTGGTTTAAAACCAATCCACACAGCCTGTTCACTCACCCCCTCCCTTGCTCCCCCAACTCCTGGAGAGTTAGGAAGGAGAATCCAAAGAATGTAGCCCCCATGGGTTGAGATAAGAACAGTTTAATAACTAAGGTATAACACAAATCACTACTGCTACCACTAATAATAGTAACAATGATAAAGCCAATAACAAGTGAAGAGAATACAACACCTCACCAGCCACCGACCCATAACTCACCCCACCCTGCCCGACCGAGCACCGACCAATACCTCCTCTATCCCTCATAGTCTATGCCTTCCGGTTAACTCTCGGTTACATCCTGGGTATGACGTGCTATGGTATGGAATACCTCTTTGGCTAGCCTGGGTCAGGTATCCTGTCTCTCCTTCCTCCCAGCCTCCCTCCTCCCTGGCAGAGCATGAGCTCAGAAAAGGCCTTGGACAAACCAAACGTTTGAGCAGTAACTCAAAACATACTTGCTATCAGCAACCGTTCCCAGCCCAAAAGTCAAAACACAGCACTGCACCAGCTACCAAGAAGGAGAAAAATGACTGCTACTGCTCAAACCAGGACACCAACAGATACAATCTACATCTGAAATCAGATTGAAACAACACCAAACTGCAGTGAGGGGGCTGGGGGGCTGGAGCCACAAGGGGAGCCGATGTGTTTTAGGATCAGGGTAACATTGGGACACGTGTGTGAGGATCTCCCTTCCAGTTAGACACACAGAAAAACAGCACTCACAGGAGTGGGTGGGACTGTACCATGGCTCCCTTTCCGGTCCTGATGACCTTCAGAGAAAGATCTTCTGACTTGCACTGCTTTCGTAGCTTGTTGGCCAGTCACAGTGTCACACAGGGAAGAGACATCCCTGAAACAGAGCAGAAGAGCTTGGTCACTGACCCATGCTGCAGGCAACCTGCTCTTCCCTTACTGCCAGCCTCAGCCACAAGTAGGTTTGTTTGCTGGGCCTGAGGCCAGCCTTATGGTCAGGGCTCCCTCCCTGGGCCAAAAAAGACAGATGAGATAATGTTTTTTAGGCTGATTAACCTCACATTGCCTGTTGCTGGCCAAAGACCATTTCTCATATGTACTGTGGATACTCTATCGCATACATATTCAATGTTCAACAAGGAGCAAAACATTTTTCACTTCCCACCACCATTAAGTGTCATTTATTTACAAAGAAGTGTAAAGCTATTCCCTGCTATATCCACTGAAGCCAGAAGAGCCTCTTTTCTCATCTGTGGATCACAGGGCATCCTTGTGACCCTGGCATCCTTCAGAAGGGTGGTTCCAAGAACTGCTCATTTAGCAACTCTCATTTATTATTCTCACATCTTTCCCTCAAATCTCTCTAGCCCAAACTCAGACAGGACAGCTGGCCATTCATCCAGCCCCATTAGGCACCACAGCCACCTACCATTAGAAAAGGCCAAGGGAGAGACCTAGCTCTGCATTCCCACCTCTAACGTCCTTCCATTTGCCTGGGCTCTTTATCTCTTCTTACCTTCCAGTGCCTGTCAAACTGACAGGGTGGTCTGTCAGATGTCTGAACTTGCTCCGACTATTAAGATAATGCCAAAGCCGATCTGGTGTTTGCAGGCAGCCCTGTAGACAAGGCACATGTGGCTGTCACTGTTTCGTGAGAAGTGTACCAAGGAGTGGGAGAGATCAGGGTGGCTGACTGGTCTAAACAAGTGCTGCATCATTGTTTCTGTCCTGGGGCCAAAAAAGCTGGTGTGAACAAAAACACCTCAACAAGGGCTTCGCAGGAGCACCAGGGTGCAAGCCTGCTTGTTAGATCTGCATCAAATGGCACGGTCAGTGAAGTGGTGCAGTATAAGATAAATTTATCCTACAAGGTTGGCAGACTTTCCTTTTGCCCAGGGAATGAACATGTGCGTCCGGTGAACAGACGATTCTGGACAGGAAAAGGCAGGAGATGGAAGCACACTCACCCTGAAGCCCATCAGGGGTTTGGTGGTTTGTGGGGACCGGAAGTACTTTGGGCTGCAGAAAGAACTGCTGGCAGAGGTCAGGCTTTGGAAAACTTCTTCTGGAACAAAACTATGCTCCAGGGAAGAAGAAACAGGCTTGATGTGGTCGAGCATCCTTGAGGTACCCCTCAACTTGCGCATCTCTGGAAAATAGCACAGAGACATTTCAACAGCGTTTATTCTGCTGGTGAAAGTAAAACTGATGATAAAATACGGGGCTGAGAAAAACCATGACAAGATGCCTGCTCCCTTATACCAAACCAGCATCTAAAGCCCAGGCAGCTTATCGCATTTTTAGCAGCTGTTATGTCTTTCGTGAAGCCTAGAACAAGCTACCTTCTACATGCTGCCAGGTACACAGACACCAAGGGATGCTGTGAACAACTAAAGTTTGCATGTTTCTGTAAAGCCACTTCCTTTCTTGTGGCTTGCTAGCAGTCAGCTTTCTGCTCTAAAATACCAGCAATTCTATGTCTATATCTAAATAAGAGCAAAAATGCAGAGAAGCGTTCTACTGTTGAAGTGGAACTGTAAGGATGGAGAGTCAGATGTTCAACCGCTGCAGCCTCCAGCCCTTTCCTACCTGAGCAGTCCTTGCCTGCCCACAAGGCATGGCTCAGTTCCCTTGCACCAGCTTTTTGCCCAGGAACAGGCACTCCAGTTGTGGGCATGGTGAACCTTTATTTTAATGCTCAGACAAAGAAAGTTTCAGGAACAGATGATCTAGGAACAGAATTAAACTCACATTTGTATTTCACAGGTCTAACACGCTTTTTTTTATCATTCATTGTGACCGACACCTGACACCAGGTATGCCAGTTTAGAAGAAACCCCCAATGCTTTGCTACACCCTCCATAGGGGTGCTTGCTTTTCCACCTACAAACTACATTAAGAAAAACTGCTTCTTTTATACATCTAAGTGAGCTAGAGACTTAATTATATTTGTCTCCAATTATACTTACCACTTTTTCTTCTTAGCAGTATATTACTAATAAAAATAATATTTCTGTTAGTTTCATAACCTCCATAAATTCTCTTATGAAGCCTCCCCTCCTCCCTCACTGGCCTTGCCAATATAGATTGTTCTTTATAAATGCTCTTGGCATTGCCAAGCTGTGTCTTGGCATACTGTGGTTTCTCATTAGGTTAACTTAATTACACTGCTTTGCCTTCAGATATATGTTTGTGGGTGTAGGTGTAATCTTGCCAGGTAACTTCTTGTCTTGTTGCATAAATGGGTTCTTGGAAAGAAAATACAAAACTTCTGACAGAACAAAACCTTTACTTCCACCCCCTCCCCGCCTTCCCCCCCCCCCCCCAACAGCTCTGTTTGGCAGCAAGTATTATTCCCACCAGAAAGGATAAGAAGATTAACAGCACTGTTCTGCAGTGCTACAGTTTAAGGACACAGACAAGACTTGACTTTAGCACATGTGATACACAGCTGGAAAATATCACATTAAGTTCTTGGCACACAAACCCTTTTCAGGCCCAAAATAAGGCAGAAATCACTAATATGATACACATTTGGCAGTTGCACCAATTTAACATGCATTAAACGGGGAGAGGTTAAGAACTCTGGTCTGTTCCAAAAGCTGTTAACTCCTTCCCCATGCTCCCCTCCAGCATTTCCCAAGGACATCCTTTCCTCTCACAGAGCCACAATGGCCAATATGCAGCTTACTAAACCCCAGCTACCCTTCCCTGCTGGTGTTTAGCTCTGACATTTCCTGTTGCTTTTTAGGACCTGAAGAAGGGCTTGTGTAAGTTTCTGCTTACAAATCCAGCCAAGACCTCCCTACCCTCCAGCCCGCTCACCCAGCCCCTCCAGGACTGGGTATCCCACAGCATGGCTGTCTCCACACCTCTCACTCCTTGCCCTTGCAGCCCCCAGATCCCTGAGGTAGGCCAGCCCCCTCCCCAGAGCAGCAGAGGTGCCCCGTGCCTGTACCTGCCAGCCAGCTTGTCCCTGACTCCATCACCACAGCTGGTTCTGGAACATGCTCTCCGCCCGGCCTTCCCTCCCTCCATCACATGGCTCTGACCCACATCTCCCCAGAGCAGCCACCTTCCCAGGAGAGCAACCCCACCCCTCTTTTTCCACCCCCCTCCCAACCCCCCCAGTGCTCTCTTGCAACCCCCTCCCACTCCGCCAGTTCAGGAGCCTCAGAGAAGAAACAGGCTGAGACAATTTTTTCCCCTCCCCTAATAGCAAAATATATTTCAATTGCTGTAATACAGTAGATTATAAACAGCTCTTCTGCATGACAGAACTTGGTACAGGCTGCATACATGGAACCACTGGGGCCTGGGCACACAGCAGCACACGGTGGCTGCCTCTCCCCAGCCACCTCAGGGGAAGGGCAGCAATGGAGAAGAGATGAGGCTGACCTTGGCTGGCTCAGAGGTACAGTGGGGAGGCAGTTGATAACCCCAGTGCCAGTGTGTGGGTTCGATCACGCTGGACAGCTGACCTTCCACAGCCCAGCTACGCTCAACTGGAGCTCCAACAGTTCAGTTTTCCTTTAGCAGTGGACTGATCCATGTAATCCATGCCTTTTTGTAGTAAGGAAACACTTCAGGAAATCCCCCCACTCCCATGTGTTGTGGCACATGCCTTACTTGGACGGCTGTCACATAATAGCATACACTTCACAGCTCACATGCAGGACTGCTTCACTTCAGAAGGGTGGAAGCTAAACCCCCCAACAGAACATCATATGCACAAAGATTCTGCAGAGGTTTGGTCCTCCTGAGATCAAACAGTTTTAAAACCCAGATATATTTTGCCACACTAATACTGATTTTTGGGATGTTATTGAACAAGGAGCTGCAGCTGCATGGGCTGGAGGCTTCCCATCTTGAAGCTGAGAAGTTACCATGGAAGCAAGCTGCACAGTTCTTACGTCGAAAAGAGCCACAGAAAAACGTATGCATTATTAAGAACCTGTAAAGGGCAGGTTCTGAACCCCAGCATCCTCATTATTGACCAGAACACCATACTGCTACCTCTGGCACTCACAGTCTAAGGAAACTTAAACAAATATGGTATAACTGACTAATTAAACAAGCAATGTGCAAAAGACTTGAGAAAAATTATGATGAACCCACATTCAAAAGCATTAAAAAATCCCCCCAAAACAAAAAAAAACCAACAAAAACAACCACCCACAAAACTGAAATTAATCCTGATTGTTAATGTCATGACAGCATGGTTGCCAGATGCCTTGATCTATAAGGCTAAAAATCTCAACCTGTCAAAAACTAAGGCTAGCTCCAACAGCTGAGCATTCCTTTCTAGTTGCCTCTTGCTTGCCAGACGCTCAAGCCCTCAGGCTTCAAAGAGCAAGAACGCTGACACAGTAAATGCTGATATCCTTTATTAGGAATACAACAGTGCCAGCTGCGAGGGAAACACCAGAACCTGGCACAAAGTGCCAATCATCTGATCTCCTTTTGAGAACACCAAGACAGCAGCCAGATCTGACACAGCCACCAAAAGGCAAGTAAGTCCCTAATCCTTCACACCCAAACTGAGTACAGTTACATCTTGCACATTAGTGTTTTGAGCACCACAACTAAAACGTACAGGACTAAATTTAATTCTGCATTAAGGAGGTTACAAAGCTGTTTGGCCAAAGGGTGGTGTGGTTTGGTGTGGTTTTGGGTTTTTTTTTCAAATAGAAACCTTAGTTGCTTCAGCACTTCTGTTCCTTCTTCCCACTAAAGGTACAATGAAAGATTCAGGATTAAGTAATCAATTTAATTCTCAGGACTTTACATAGCAATACTGCCAAGTTTGAGTATGCACATGAACCCCTTCCTCTGAAATTAACCCAACTGTTTCAACAAACAAGTTCTAGCAGGATATTTTCAGAGGAGAGCCACATACACAAACACTGCATTTGGCAAATTTGACCTGACACAATGTTCTCACCATGTGTGAGTGGGATTCCTTCTTAGAGTAGACTAAAACCCTGGAAGAGTGTTACCTAGCTTTCAGGAAATTACTCTTGGCTCGGGTTATTAAAAATAGAAACCCAAAAGACAGTCTTAAGTGGTTCAGGATATGAACATTCCCAATACTGCTGGTATCAAACACCAAGGCTGTAGGTCAGTGAAGAAAAGCCATTAAAAAAGTGCCAATAAAGAACATTTGAATAACTCAAAAATCCCCATGATCAAAGTTAAGGTACTTCCATCAGGTTAGCATCTCTCTCCAATAAGGGGAGCTGCAGTTCCAGCAAAACTGAAGAGATACTATGCACCCAGATTCTAATTCCCTTTTGTGTTTAGCACCTGTCAGAACAAGGAAACTGAAGGGACTCAGCCTAATTCACAGAAATTGAAACACCAAATTCATATAATGCTTCTGCTTTTATGTGTTTGTATGAGAGGATGTCCTCCCTCTTCAGACAGAGGGTGGCAATAGCTGGAAAACTGATCTTCACTTGAAGCCTCCACTGACACAGGAACAGACATGGACAGATGAAAAAGCAGCTCTGATCCCAGCCATAGTGTCAACCCTCATTTCCCACTGTCAGCGTCAGAAGCTGCTACAACATTAACTGGCAAAAGGCACTAAGGCGTGCTGGCATACTAGACTGGATGTAGCCATTTCACATGAAAATGCACTATGTACCTGTAAAGTTGATTGCATCTTCTTACAGTTGGGTTGTAGTATTTCAAATCTCTTACTAAAGAAAAACTTAACTTATACATCTGCCAAATTAAAGGCTCTTTTACAAGTTAATTGTGTTAAAAGAATTGATTATCTGAAGCAAGAGAAAGGAAGAACTAGAAGAACTATTCCCGAGTTGCAAGGGCCTTCAGAGAACAAAAATGCTATTAAGTCAGTTGGGAACTAAATGAATACAGAGAAAACAAATTTTCAGCATAAAAAGTCAAAAAAAACGACTTTACACACTATGCCCTGCTTCTGAAACTCGTTCTCCAATGCAGCCACAAGTAAACTACAACTCCCTCTTCCTCTGCCCATTTTAAATCTGTAGGCAGCTAACATACACTGAACACAGTTCAAAGCCATCCAGGAATACTTTGGCTATCTTCAGAGCAAGGAGGCAAATATACTGTTGCTCTGCCATTTGTTCACATCATAGCAGCACATAGGATGATGAAAAATACAGGTTTAGTGGACATCCTGTTATGAAAAGGGAAAAACTAAAATTACTAATGTAGGTGGACGGATGCCAACAATGAGCTACTAGCAAAACTGACTAGCCTATCTGTTGTCCAGAAGAGCAGCAACAGGGGGGCACCCCTGGATGAGTAGGATTCCAGTAGACACCCTTCAGCTCAATGTTTTACTGGCATGAAATGGCTCAAAGTGAGACAGCACGTTCTAGATGCTGCCTAAAGCCTGTTGCAAACCAGGTCAACTGGTTTGTCTCAGTAATGTTTAAAAAAATTATAGTTTCTCCCCAGTAATCAGGAGGCACAACTTCCCTTAGAAAAATCCGTAGTAAGTTAGGTCATTGGTCCAAATACTTGGAGGACAACTCTGATATTCTGTGATGACATGGCCAGAGCACACCATTTTTACATCTTCATATGACATGACCATGAGCGTGGTTTTAAGTAGTCCAGGAATGCGGGCTGTAAAACATGGAGAGGCAGTAAGTTAGTCACAGGCCAAAAGCATCAGTTGTGTGCGGTCCACTTAAGTCAAATTTCCCTACGGGAAAGATCAAATTGCATTTCTACACCCTTCAACCCTATTATTCTTATCCTCACTTAAACAGTGCATGAAAGTGTAGCTATAGCCACAAGCTGTTTGCCTGCCACCCACCTTACCCCAAGTCCTGATACATCAGTGTCTAGTGTACATCTGTGTCCAGTAGTACATTGTGTCAAGAAGCCAGTCATTTATGATAGTAAACTCTTAGCTGAGGAAAACCAAACTTTTAAAATAGAGTTTGCCTGAGGATACCTTGGGTTAAAACTGCAATCAACTAGGACAGCAAGAAGTTTTACATAGAACAGAATCTGGTACCAAGAAAATGATTCATAAGTCACTGAAAGTAACACCAACTAAACCCCAAATTGACCATTTACAGGCAACCAATTCTCACTGCCGCCCACTCTAAGCTGGGAGAGACACAACAGGCTCTGTTTCTTGGGAGCCTCCTAGAAAGGTTTCTACTGACCTCACTAGCCAATTGCTACAGTTTCATTCACACAGCCTCAACCGCCTGGCGTACTCACGAGTACTGGCTTATGTCCTCAGAAATTAAACTGAGGAAAACACACTCTCAGTTTCAAGTAGTGAAATACTATCAGCATAGAAAGAGCACTAATGAAAGCAGTTTTGTTAGGCAGTTTCCAGACTAAATAATTTGACACAACATTTCCAGAAAGACTCGTGCCATTTAACTTCTGCCCTGTCCCCACAGCAAGAAGGAACAAGCCACTCATATGGTCAGTTACCCCATGGGGAAAGATCAATCACTCACATTTTCCACAGGGCAGTAGTGGCGAGCATACCACTCCTGACTATAGAGGCAAATGATGACACCTTGGCCCAGGAAGAGGGAAGTCCACATGATCACGTTCCAGATGGAGCCCTTCCGACGGTCATTAAGGATGAAATTGAAGACCACTGGGAACAGACAAAAAGAGAAGCACCATTCAGAAACAAAATAAGGATTAAAGAATCAAAGATCAATTGATTTCTCTGGATCTTTACCTCCCCCTTTATTTCATCTCTGGAGCAACAAGGCTGCTCCATGAGGTCAGCATAGTGCAAGATTATGCTTGGCAGTAGATCAAATACTACGAGCTGATTTAATACTTACTTGCAGTAAGTTTGCCAATAAGATGGCCCAGCTGTATGCCTCTGGGGATCAATATAATTTGTATTATGCTGGTAACCAAGACATGCTGGCAGAGGTGTCTTAGGGTTTGAAAGCCTGTAACTCATTCTAACTCAAAGCCTAAAATGAAATGCAAAAGCTCCAATTTCTAAATGGACTCTCTTCCTCGCTGTAGTAGCAAAGTCATACTTATTTTACACTATAACTCTAAAGAGGGAGATTTCCTGCTGACAGCTCAACTAAGATATGGCAAAGAAGAAGCACTACTAAGGTACTGTCACACAAACAGCAGTGTTTCATATACGGTACTCTTCCTCTCCCCATCAACACCTTACTCATTTAAGTCTTCAGCTTGCAAACCCAGAGTGCATATGTGTGTGTGTAATTGTATTTAACTGAGCTACCTTGCCGCAAAAATCTCTTCACAAAGTTTGGACTCAAAATTGGAACTCTTGGACAAGAAACAGTTCTATGTGTTAGTGCCTAGATAACTGTCACCATTAGCACAAGGGCAAATCATGCTTGTTTAAAAAAAAAAAGCAAACCACAAAACTCACAACCCACTCACATACACTCTTCTTGAAACTTACTTCCAAAACACATAAACAGGCAAAAGAGAACTGGATAGAAGAAGCCGAAGCAGATGCTCAGAACATATTCATGCACAGCAGCTGATACTGTGAAGACAGATAGCATAGCTGCTGCTTTGAACTTCTTACCAAAAAACTGGAAGAGAGAAGAATACCAAATATTATATATACATGAAATGCTAAGTGCTTTACAGAGAAGTTTGTATTTGAGGTGTTTTTCTTCAGGCATACTTCTGATCTCCTGCATAAGTACTCATGTTGAGCCCACCCATAAAATATGTACCATAGCTCCTCAAAATAGTGCAACATCAGTTCAGACTGTTGAGTCAATCCTCATGTTCCTACATCTCAGACCCACATTCTGCAGACTTGGAAATGAGCAATGGACCTCTAAAAGGCACAGTGGCTAACCACAACAGCTGAGACAAGATATTTTTTTGCTTCTCAGTGGACACTGATGCTGCATCTTGACATATGTACTGTCTTCCCCAGTAGTTAAATATTTAATTAACAAAACAAAAGAATGCATTTTCTTGTTACTCACCCAAAGGAAGTCCCTGTAAGCATAGTAATAGAGCCAGTCATGTACTACCACATTCCAGGTTCGGTAGTAGTTTGCATAGGAAGTGGAATTCCACCAGTCCTGAAAGCACAGTTGAAAGACTATAAATGTCATTAAGCATAAAAAATTCTACAGGTATTTTCTAGGATAACAAGTTGGAAAATACTGATCTGAATAATACCAAGCTAACATAACAAGGTGTGCCATGAAATAATGCTTTCCATTACACTTTTAACATTCTGCTCTGTATATCAAAGTTTGAGTTCATCTCCAACTGCAGTGGCTAAGATGATAAAGAATAAAAAGAATGTGAACAGAGCTACTGGATGGGATTGCTGGATGGCTCTGTTTGCTCACAGAGCATGTTACCTTAAAAACAATTCAAGTAGAATCAAGTAGAAGTCAGATTGGTTTTACAGCACAGCAACAAATCTAAGTGCTAGCAGCATAAACCAAGCAAAACCCTGTGGATGCTTTGTTTGTTAAAACAGCCTTCAATTTCATCATCCTTCCTTTTCATCAGGAAAAGGAATTTTATAAGCTCTATGAACTGTGACTCCTCTTCTTACCTTGTAAAACATCCTATCTGCAAAGCGCAGCATCTCAGCAAATGCATTGAGCCAACAGTGAAGGAATGCAAAGAAAACCAGGAAGAGAATCAGTACACCTAGAAACAAGGTAAATCCAGATTGATTTTGTAATGTTTTCCCTCAGCCACAAGCAAGAGCACGTAATACAGTCAAGACTATTCCTATAGGTACTGACATGGATGAACTTTATACTACCTATACAAAAAAGCAAAAGCATTAAAGCCATGGCTCCACAGAACCTAGAATTTGACTTTGAAGACAGTTAAATTTAACCCCAAGTTTTAGTTTGTTCTTTTTTGTGCTGCTGATTCTAAAGGTTAACACCATAATGCTGTCTTAAGTCTGTCCACAAGACCTCTTTTTGCTGGTCTCTTCCTGTCATGAATGCATGTCATATGAAGCACTTCCCCTCCCTTCTGCATCTTCCATAAAGATAAAAGTCACATGTGAATCTAGGTCATACCTGGCAGAATGGAGTTGAAGATGCAGAGGACCAGCCCTCGAAGATTGAAGGTTTCTTGACTACTGTTGCGAAACTGAGGAATGCAGAGTCTCACAAAGATGTAGTAGGCATAAAAAAGTGAACCAAGCACCTGGAATAAAGAAGAAAATTTTATTCCATTAGAGAAATCACAATTAACACATCACCACTTGACAACTCTGGGACAGGAACAGAATGTACCAAAACAAGTGGAAATAATTTCTTTTACATAATTGCCAACAAAATTCTCTACGGGTCCAGCCAGAAAGTAAGCCACAAGCATCTCTGTATCACATTAAAAGCTAGGAGCAGAAGCAACTTCTCTTTACTACTACAGCAGCTCTAAGTTTCTCCTAGTCTTATCAATTCAGAAGTTATGACACAAAAGATTTGTGCCAAGGCCAAAGAAGGTACCCTTGATCTAGGCCTTAGACAAGGGCAGATAAAACAGATTTAACTACACTAAGTATTTTTCAAATATTAAAGCTTACTTCTCTTTTATCTCAAAGGGGATGTTTACAGGCCAAATCACGTCAGGCCTTCTCTGGCTAATGAACCCACATTTTGGATCAGGGTCAAAATGCAAGTCACTGCTTTAAGTGCTCTGACTGCTGTAAGACAGGTGTGTGCTTTGCCACCCTCTTTTGCCAAAGAGCAAGCAGCCAAAGGCTTTTTCATGCCTTTTAATTGTTTTGCTTTTTAAATGATGAATGCATTGTGTGAAAGTAAATGTTTCACACAAAGCCACTACTTGGAAACACATCCACAAGAAGCTACTGAAACTCACATCCAGAAATGTGAAGGTCAGGTCAACCTTAAGCTCAAATAAGCACTGAAGATTTGGACCCCAGGCCTCGTTATTTCAAAATTGGTCCAAATATCTGCTGACAGGTAGCTGTGCCAGTGCATTACAATATAGTATTAGTGTAAAGAAAGTGGGCCAGAACATGGATACTGTACTCCCTACATACATGTGGTTTTTGTTTGTATGGAATGGACTCTAAGGCTTGTTCAAAGCAATTACTTTGATTTTTGTTTTTCCCCTTTGACACAACCATTAATGCAGCACAATCACTGTTTCCTTTTTTAGTCATGAAAAAGTATTCTATTCTGGTAAGCCCCCACACCAAGTAAACAATGATTTAATGTCAAAGGGAGAACTGCTGAGCAACATAGTTTAGATGACCTCCAAAAGTGCATTCTTCAGAAAGCTGCACTACTCACCTGTGCAAATTTGGTAGCTACATAGCCCCATCTTATTGTGGGATTCCTAGGAAAAAGAACATATGATATCACATCTAAATAGGAGCTCAAAGCAGGAAAGACCTCCCTTCGGTTATTGATTTTTACTGACCTATACTCTGAGAAAAAATGGGGCTTGAATTCCAGAGTTCTTATTCTCCTGACATCCAAAAGACGTCTACTAAATTGCTGGATTTCCCCTTTCAACTACAGCAGGACAACTACAGCAATTCCATAAATGGAAAAGTATCTCGAGGGCAGCATTATGCAATTATATAGGAGGTGGTAAGCTACCCAATAGTCATGTAAAGGACTGCTGACTTGACAATTGTCAAAGTGCAATCCAGCAAAGTACAGAAAAGTTTGGGAGTTCCCAGTTTTAAAGGCTTCAGCCTGCCTCCTCAAACTCAAGAGGCAGGGCTGCTTATTAGCACCACATAAAACAACACACAAGCCTATACTGCAGGAACTGTGCATCATCAGATACTCTGCAGCATGCTCTTAATTTGTTTCACTTCAAGTGTACTTCCCAAAGAAATAAAACCAGAACTGTGAAGTCAAAATACTGTTACGGTTAGAGTGAGTTTTCATGACCAGGTTCTGCCTTTGCCATGTTACTGACTTAACTACATGTTTATGAAAGCTGTAACACATAAATTTAATCCATCACATCCAGGGATGCTTAATGTTGGCTTCAGGTGTTAGACTACTTTGGTGTTCTATTGGTGTTGCTTACATTACCTGGGATAGTTGTCTCTGTAGATGAGGGTGGGAGCAAAGAGGAAGTACAGGTACTGAGAAATTCTGGGAATAGGTACTGTGCCTGGAAGGGGGAAATAAAAATGAAAAAAGAACACTCTGCAATCTTTTTGCTTACTCATCGTTCAGTTTCCCAATACTCTTTCACAACACAGAACCCCTATCACATCAAAAAACTTCAGCCTGGAACTAAAGGTATGGGATTTGTAGAAAATAGATCAAATCAAGAAGGCCTGCCAGGCAGAATTGCCATGAAGCATAGTTTACAAATGAGGGTGACTAACAGTACTGCAGTGCTAACACTTTGGTACCACATTTATTTCCCTGAAAGATGAAGGTGTAAGGCCTGTATCAAGATGTGGGTTCATGTTCTGCTCTAGCATGCCTTACTGAAAGAGCTTCTCTGCCTCTACAATTGCTGTCATTTCAACTAGAGCACTGAACGGGAGGTGTGCAGGCAGCCTCTAAATACCTTTTATTCCTAAAAGCAGAAATAAGGAATCACGTTGAAGAAAGACTTAAGATGCAGAGATGGCTTAAGACCTGAACAACAGTCTAGCTCATTGCCTAATATCAAATGAAAAGGTTTAGGCTGAAATTATGATGCAGAAGGCCAGCTTAGAGCCTTGTGACACCTCCATCCAAAGTCACCTATTCAAATCCTACCTCTCCAGTTCAGAAGGGGAGCTCAGAGCAATTGCAGGGAAACAAGAGCTGGTTATGCACTGCTATCAAAAAAAGAACAGCAAGTTACTCACTGGACTTGTCCTTGACAGAACATAGGACTCTGGGTACATTTTCCCGGATGAATGAATGAGCCTTCATAACAAGACGAACCTGTAAGATCAAGAACATAGCAGTTTAACTCTCACTTTCCAAACTTCTCAATAAAGACTGGATCAAACATTTAAAGCAGCATCTTCAACATCTTTATCTAATTTACCCCTTTTACAAGGAAAGTCTTGAAACTGACTCTTTGAAGTTAGATGTGTTCTATAGCAGTTACCACCATGCTGGAATAATGTGGCACTCTGCATAAATAGTCCACAGCTGTCAAACAGGGCTTTTTATTTCACACTGAAGGACCAAAGGGAGGGCTAATACAAAGTTAGTTCTTCAAACCTACACTCATTGCTGATCATCCCTATTGTAACCTCATAGTCTGACCAGTCCTCCACTCTTGCACTCTTCCTCCCACTTCCCCCAAAAAAGAAAATTCCACTTTCAATAATGTTATGACTACAGAACAAAGACAGTTCATTCTTGGGAACAGAAAGGGAAACAGGAACCACTTGCTGACCACGTACTTGTGCTTTTCTTTTTCTTAGTTTTCTCTTAAGAGGAATATCATAGCTTCCTTGTGAACTATGGCATAACAGTATCTTAAAGCTGGATTTTAGCAGTTAGAAATCCACAAGTCAACTAGAAATCAATGGAATTTCAGCCTTAAAGTATGTCCAGCAACAACTCACAACAAAATCTTAAATACAGGGTAAACAGAACAACCAACCAAACCAATTTTCCAAGTAAAAATTAAGTTTACTATCTACTTTTTCTCATTAAACTTGCTGCATGTAAGTCTGTTTTCAAGTCAAAGACAAACTCCATCTACAGCCTTGGCTTAGTTTAATGACTAAAAGTAACACTTGACTCCTTAGGAAAAAGGACACTTTCCATTTCGAAAACAAGGCTCGATATATCCAAGGAAACTGGGTAGGGACTTACCTGTTCCAATATTACAATGAAACGGGAAGCTGGAGGCAAGGCATATGATACAGCAATATAGGTTGGTCCCAGTCCAAGTCCAGCTGTTTGGAACAGTGTGAACAGCATTCCATAGCAGAGAGAGCGGACTGCCCGATGAGAGGAACTGCAATAGCCTTGGGCCCACCAGACAAAAAGGTTGTATGGAACAATAACTGTGGCACAGAACATGCACAGCCAAGTACAGAAGACGATTTGGAACTTTCCAAAAACAAAGACCAAGAGGTCAAATCCTAGGACCAGCCTAGAGGGCAGAAGGAAAGGGACAGTATTTGGTGTCCATTGTTTCATTAGAAATATTTCTACTCCCCTAAGAGGCCACAAAATGCAAAGTTTCCACATGGTAATTGTTTGACTATGTAGACAGAAGTGACTGTGGGGATTTTCAGCTCAGAAACAGAGGGCAGTCTGTGACAGATTTAAGTGACCAACCACAAGCACATCAGAAAGATGGACTCATGCCATCAGTGCTGTTAGGCACAGCTTACCTTCAAATCCACATGGCTTAAGCACATCTTTAAGATCAGCATGTGCTTTAGAACTATGCTCAAGCTCACCTCTAAGAACAAGCATGTGACTAAGCAATCCACTGCTGAACCAGGGTCCCAAAAGAGCTTTTGAGGAACACTCTCAGGACATCATTACTATTACACAAAGAATCAGTTCTTCACAGGGGTTTAACATTTAAA
Source organism: Melopsittacus undulatus (assembly GCF_012275295.1). Classification (NCBI taxonomy): domain Eukaryota; kingdom Metazoa; phylum Chordata; class Aves; order Psittaciformes; family Psittaculidae; genus Melopsittacus; species Melopsittacus undulatus. The sequence continues at coordinate 52,567,976 of NC_047532.1, read as the reverse complement.
GAGGCTTTTCCCCACCGCTATAGGCATGGAGATGTTTTAATACTCAGCACTTAAACCTAGTTTAATTTTGCTTTGTGAAATCTGTAGGCATTCCACATGGATTCAGTTTAGAGGTCACCCAAAAGGCTTAAGGTCATTAGATGGTCAGTCCAAATATGCACCAGGTACTTTGGCTAATTAATCAAGCTTAAAACTAAAGGATCTTCAACCTTACTGACTATCAAAGTCACCAGTGCCTGCTCCTATGCATAAACAGCTCCTCTTTTCTGACCTTAGTTTAGAACATAGTATTATGCACACCAACACAATTTATTTGTTCCCATGTGGAGGCTCTCTTGCAAACCGGATTCAAATTATCAGATCTAGCAGAGAACACAAACAATTTTCTTACTATTTTAAGTAATCAGGGAATCCAGCCCTATTTGTTTTAGAGGTAAATATCTCTTCTCCTCCAATGTCCATACACTAATTTAGGGTCAGCTAAATAACATTTAATGGTGCACGAGCCTGTTCTTATACCTAGACAAGAGGGACAACTACTATAATGAAGATACAGGTCTGGTTTTGTACACTGAATATCAGATAATGAACAAGATAAACATGTAATCCTACTTGTGTACATGGAATACAGCTTGCCAAGATACAGTTTAATGCAATAAGCAAGTGTGAGGAAACCAGTCTTTCATTCTTGTTTACAACTGGCTACCTGCAAAGCACAGTCTTAACAGTCTGTGCCAATATCCTTGAGATTTTTCCCTAGGGAAAACAAAAAGTTCTATTTTTATTTAATCAAAAGTACAGTGTTACAGAACTGTCATTTTTTAAGCAGAGGAAGGACTGCTGAAATATTACAAGTTTTTCTAAACCCAGCCCTCCTTCAAGCAATGCAAGCAGCTGAAAGCTACCACTTTAATAAAGATACTCAACTAAACCAGTCTACATTCAGTAATGACCCCCTCCTTTTGCTGGTCTTGGGATGAACTAAGCATGTTAGGCCAAATTGTGCTGGCCACAATTCTCATGGAATACCTGTAGGATATTCCTAATATCTAGCTTGAAATTACCATACACCCTGAACAACAAATTTCTGCATATATTCAAAGCATATCAAGTTTAAAACCCTTCTTCCAACAATATCCCAAGGAAGTATGCCCCCTTCTTTCTGCTCCATTCTGCAGCCTGTACCTCTGTACCTCTAGAGCCTTGGAAGCAAGCATTTCCAAGCCCTGATCCCTGTCTTTCTGAAGCATTCTTACCTGCCTTCATCAATGAAGTCTACTAGAAGCGTGCTGAGGATGAAGACAATGAGAAGAGCGATGAACATGTGGTAGATCGTCCTGATGTGACTTACTTCAAACAGCTCACTAAGGGAGAAATTCAAATGCTATCAGGCCATTCCCATAGAACATCACATCTCCAGCAGTTTAGCTTTCAGAGTTCCACAGTGGGGTAAGATGACATCACTGCTATCCCAATTCAGGAGATTAAAGTTAATGTAGAATTTGAATGCCAGTCTACACAGACACATCCTTGGTTTATCCTCAGACAAAGGATAATTAGCCATTATCTCAGCAATACTGAGAGGATTGTAATTAGGATTTACCTTCAGAGAAGCCTGAAGGGAGTAGCAGACACATTTTAGAAACAGAGAAGCTTGAACAGATTAGTCCACATGGGCTCATTAGTCCACATTGAACATAAGTGGTGGTGGGGAGAGCCTCTCAAATCAAAGCCTGGTTAGTTTGCTATCTGGAATATTTTCAAATAATTTGATTATTGGAGGCAAGTTACTCACTCCAAAAGGGACCTCCTGGCAGTAAAGATCTTCCCATGCTCTGGAGGGGCCCTCAAGGTCCTGCAAACAAAGAGGAGAACATTAAAGACAAGAAAGGAAATAAGGCTTTCAGGCAACATTCTTATTATAGGAACATCTTAAAATTTACTTACCTGGCTTTGAGCAGTTCCTTCTCTGAACAGGAAGCTGGGAACAGGGAGGATGAAGATGAGGAATCCAGGAGTGCCGATTTTGCCACCAAGTTGTTCACAAATTCTGTTAAGTGACTGTCCACTTCCTTCATGAAAGCTGGCTTCAATTGCTGACAGTAAAAACGGAGCAGAGAAGTGGTTAACAATCTGGATGAATATTTTTTAAAAACATACAGGTTTAAAAACATTCATACTTCTTTTTATCCCAGAGCAGGACAAAGCAAAGCATCAAGAAAACATTCCTGCAGCATCTGCCAACAGCTGGAGCCAACTTGGACAGAACTGGGGCTTATCCTCTCTTCTTCACACACCTGAGGCCAAAGAACTTTGAGTAATAACAACATGTCTCTTCTCCATCAGATGCAACGCAGAAGCAAAGTGAACACACTGATCTTCATATGTATGTCTGGAGGGGCAAGTATTTCACATCCAGAGTGCCAAGAAGGTTAATACAGGAGCCCCAGAAAACATTTCTCTATTTTAAGTAGTTACATCCTTAGCATACGGAACAAGTACAAGCTGATTTACTTATAAGTCCATCTAGTGTTAGTGAGGGGAAAATTGACCTTCTTGTACTTGTGGCTAAGCAACTGCCATTGATTTTCTCACACCCTAACATAGGTGATCTCAATGATGTGACTGTAGGAAGAAGGACCAAATTTACCCTGCCACTGCTACCACTGTTTGAATGAAAACTTTAATGTACCACTGAAATTACAGAATGCACAGAAAAATTTTAGTAAAGCAGCAGACACAGTAACATTGCTAAGCATTTAGACTGAGCAGTGAGAAACAAAAAACTGACAGACAGCAAGACTGAAGTTTAAGAATTCATGGGATCAGATATCCCAGCTGAATCTCTTACATTCCCTTTTCTTCAGACAACTTTACATAGGTTATCTTCTCTACTAACAGCCAGTTGTGACAATGTTGAACCATTCTTAGCCTATTCTTATTTTTCTTCTTTCATTTTAATAGACAAAAGTAACTTCTGAAGCACGTGGTTTACTAGAGGCCGTTACTTCTAAGGGCACATCAAAAGCCAGAGATGAGCACCCTTCTCTACCATCTTTTTTGAAAAATGGGAGAGAAAAAAAAAAAGATATAATGAGCTGAGGATAAAGCAGAGGCCACCCTGCTCAGAGCCTGCTTGCTTCACGTGGTAAAAGAGTTTTTCTAGAACAAGAAAAACATTACTTAACTTTCCCAATAATAAGTTATCTAGACAAGGGCTATGATTAATCTTCAAAAGGCAGATTGCAAAATGATACGATATTCTTATACCCCTTTCATCTCACCTAAAGATGAGCATGTGCAATTCATTCATGTATTTTCCTGTCTGAAATAATAGTTAATCTGCTACTCAGTTCATTACAAACTTTCAAAGACTTGATCTCCCACACCCCAGGCAGAGTTTTTAAAACTAGATGCATTTAGGAGAAGCTCAGTAAAAAAGTTCAGTTACTTATTTCTGCAGAAAGTGCTACACAGAGCTCTGGAAAGCTTTTTGCAAATTCTCTTACTCTTTATATGCAGAAAGGATCCTGACATTTGCACAGTGGCTTAAGTATTATTCTTGTGACTAAAAAAAAAAAAAGTAGGCAAAACATATTTCCTCTATGAAAGGAAAAGGCAACATGAGCTCACCCTGCTGCAGCAAGAACTTTGGGAATCTAAACCCCCAAGATCTCTGGCAGTTCAGAAGACAGTGATTTATAAGACTTCTGAGAATTCAGTTCCTGAATGCCAAGTTCTCAGACACCAAATGGCTTTCCCAATACTAGAGCATAGCGATGAAGCATGAACAAAAGCTAGCCACTGAGTTTCTGAATCATAAGCCTTTTAAGAATGCTTTGGCACATTCTTGAACCACCTTCAGCACAGGAGATTGGCAAGTTTCAAGACATCACTTCAAATCTATGCATACTGTGCTCTGTTTTTATAATGCAAGTCCCTGCTAGCAACATTTGTCTGACCATCCTTTTGCCTGGAATTTTTCAACTGGCCCCCAGATTCAAGGTCCAAGTTTTCCTACATGATAACTACCTCTCATTTCATCTCATCTTCCTAATAATTAGCTACTTTAGGAACATGCCTGCTTCCCCAACCACCTCCAGAAGTCTCAACTGCTACCTACTTCCTAATCTTTAAGGTTGGAAAGTAACAAACCCAAGAAATTAATTTTCAAGGAGACAGCCTGTAAGTTGTGCACACAAAGGTTGTTTTTCCCTCAAAAAGGCATTTGTGACACTTGAGCTCTTTTGTCTGTAAGTGTTTATGTTTCAATGCCTAACATTTACGCTAAAGAAAGATGGAGCCACCATTGTTTTTTTGCTTAAAAAGAACAGGTAAAGGTCTAAGAAAAGAAGGAAAAGACAGTTAACTGAAAATGGATCTGTTAGCTGCAGCAGGGATATGTTTGCCTCTCCTGCAGACCTCATACTACAGCTGTGTTTTAAGGTGGCTGTTTCCACGATGGACACTTGGCATCCATGATAGATCCTTCACTTTCCAGGCATACTTGGATTGATTTTATAGAGTAGATCACAAAAAAAAATAAACAAACAAAAAAAAACCCCACCAAAAAACAGAAACCAAAGTTAAGCTAAAAAGCTCTCTTGAGAAGCAAAACTTGCAGATTAACAAAATACGTTAACAGATGATGTATCTTTACAAAATACTACTGTCTAATGTGACAACAGCCAAGTAAGCAAGTTTCACTCTGGCAGGAGATACAGATACACATAAAATCAGAAGACCCTGAAGTCAAGATGCATCAGAACTTGACATTCCTGCTGTATCATTGTGGTCAGATCCAAAGAGATCTCTTGAAACAGAAGTCACAATAGAAAAAGCAGATTAATATTTAACTTTTTCTCCTATTTGGCAGCTGCCAGTATAGAATAAGCAAGCTCCAGCAGTGCTTATTGAAACAGAAGCTCTTAGGAGTTGGCTGTTCTTTGGTACAATTTTTCTGGGAGGCAGAGGATTGTCTCTGCAAGAGATGTGGACTTGTTCCTCTAAAAACAGAAGGGAGAAAAAACCTGAGTAGTATGGAACTACAACCTGTAACAGAAGACAGCTGGTGCTCTCTGGCACAGCCTACTTTTACAGCATGCATGTACATCCCTACCAAAAAAGTCAAATAGAAATTTCTGCTCCTCTTGGAAACCTAAAATTTCCATGTCACACAAAGCACTATTCATTCCTACAAAACCTTTTTTTTTTTCTTTTTTTAATTTAAGTCTCTCCCCTTTTTTCAGCCTTGTCTCCTCTCAGCAAGAGTTTAACAGAAAATTACTTCCTTCAACTACGTCTTCCCTTTAGCCAGCACTCTGCTGAGAATGTCTCCTCCTAATAAAATCCTTTAGGGCTGCTATCAACATGTGCATATGTTTAGATCTAGAACGCAGGACATCATTTTTCATTAGATTAAATAAAATATAACCAGAGCATAGGGGCTATAGTAACTAAAACTGTACCACAAAACTGCACAGCATATGCTTTTGCCATTCAAAGGGCAATCTACTTGAGCAATTGTCAGAGTAACCACTGGTGCTCAATAAACGAAGTGCATTGCACCCAGCCACCAAAGAAATGAAACTAAAGAGAACATGCTGCCAACCAGCCTTCACTATGACAGGGCACAGATGGATAAAAAAATGTGTAGAAAAGCCTCCTTTGTAGCTTCTTCCAATGGACAGCACTTAACAAAGTTTCCTAAAGCATGCCTGAAATCAGACAAAGAACTGGGCAGATCAATACAGCTGTCACCATTAAGTTTTAAACAAAAGAATCAGATCATTACAAAACCAAAAAGGGGACAAGTATTAGAAGATTGCTATGCCATAAAAAAAAGCAGAAGCTGGCTAGTAATTGGTCACAAGTGAGAGAAAGTTGAGGGAAGTAACCCTGTACTTATATAAAGTTACAAAAGTTCTCCAGCATTTTACTCATTCTAACAGATTTCATAATTTTAAGTCACTGAAACAACATCCAGCTGTGACCAACTGACAGAACACACCACTCTCAACCCAGCAAATGGATGAACAAAGGACTAGCTTTTGAGAACAGCGTGCAAATGCACTGAGGCATCCTGTGCATGAATAACACCTACAAATCCTATTTAAATCAGTGGGAGTTGTCAGTGACCAGCACTTTGCAGAAGTAAGCATCTGTCTAGACCTCTGATACTCATCCTCTAAAAGGTTTGTAGTTAACCTTTGTTCAGTGGTTCACACAGCAAAAGGGCCAGACACTCCAGGAATTTTGCAGTAGAAGGAGATTTTTACTCAGCCTTACACATATTACTGTAGCATTGGGGCACCCTAAACAAATTTGCAGGCTGCTTAACTCCAGGTTTAAAACCTGAAGTCCCCATGCTTTGGGAGAAACTTCAGTAATTAAATGCCACTGACGCTGCTGGTTTTCTTCCATCCTCTTTCCAGCTAAGGAAACATTATCTACAAACTACAATGTCTCAAAGCTGGTGGACAGAAAAAAAAATTAGAAACAAGAAACAGTCCTGGAAGAAAAAAAAAGTCCAAGATCAAGTTGTCGCCTTGCATTCAACCAGTGCTCCCTGGAATTTATAAAGTAACACATGCTTACGAGTCAGAGCTTTCTTGTGCAAGCATCTTTTGCCAAAATAGTGATTTGCAGTGGCTGTTTTGTCTGCAGAGAAAAAATATGAGGCTTGCTCCATCATGTCCTCAGTAAGAATCATTCAGAGAAAACAACACACAAAATGGAATTCAGAGCTGACTATCCCTTGAATGGGCTGAATTTTAGGAGTTTCAGCACAAAAAGCAGAACATCCTTTGCAGAAGATATTTAAATACACTTTAGCTGTATCTGTTATAAAGTATACACCATCTATAGAGGTGAAAAAAAGACTAAAACAGGAAAACAACTCAAAGGTTCAAGATATTTTTCCCTGTCTTATAAGTACTCCCTAAAATTCATATAAGGCTGGCACAATTAGATTACTTCATCTTATCATGGAATCCTCTGCAGTAAATTGAAGTAAGAGAACAGGATGATTTGCCCTGAAGAACATGTGTGCTACAAAACAATGGTTAACAAGGAGGGTGCAGTTCATTGTTAGCTGACTTCATTTAATTTGGGCATAAATCATCTTAACAAGATGATGGCAGCTCACACAAACAATATTAGAAATACCCAGCACTATTTAATGTGAGGTAATTGCTCACCGACAAAAAAGGTGGAACCAAGGCTCAGGAAGGTCATCTCCATAGTCAGGAGAAGAGAAGCTGTGGGATACACACTGCTTTTTATTCAATGGATAGCAGGACACAGAGCATTTTAAAGACTAAATATGCAAGCAGGCTAGCTGATAATTACACCACCAAAAGTTTACGATAAGGGAAGTTCTATTTTATTTACATGCCTCAAAGTTCATTCTTATCTCTGGCCTTCAACCTTCAGGGTCAAGTAAGACAACTGCATTTGATAACACTGTCCCACTTATGCAGAGGAGGCGGAGGAAAGAAGGAGGGCTGTATAAAAGTCACGGCATTCAAGCTATGATTGAGTAGAGGTATCTGTGTACCAGGACTAGTGACTCTCCAAAAGACATTCAGGGTCAATTATCCCGCTCCTCCCCACAAGCAAGCACTAAAGTGTATTTACCTCAGCTTCTGCTATTAGCTGCATTTTCCTTGTTATCACATGGTCGACATCAACCCGGCCTAAGGAAGGAAGCAAATATTTAACATTTGCATTTTCAGTGATGTGAGCTTCATGTCTGAAAACACAGAAAGCACAACACACTGTCATTGATTTTTCACTAGTTCTTCTGACTTCTAGTAAGGTTCCAGTAAGTTCAAAACAAAGCTGCAGGAAATTCATGAGCTATGACCAAGTATTTTAAACAGCCATTTAGGATCACAGCACTGTAAGGCAGTCAACAGCTGATAACATGGCGTATTTTCAAAAGCTTTATTTTCAGCAACTCTAAAATTTAATCTTCTCAAGGTCCACAAACATGTTCAGCCTTGAAGCAGCAATAAAAACAATCCTTCGAAGGTCATATCCAAGTGTGTTGATCTTTTATCAGAGCTTTATCTTATGCATAGTGAAACATACACAAGATTAAGTTGTCTGGAGGTCTCCACATTGCCAATGACAAGGCAGTCAGTGACTGTAAAATACCACAACCAAGGCTAAATGGCAAGTTGGAAGGCTATCCTGTGTTCAAACCTGGCTATTCCCCCTCCTTTTATCCCCCCAGGAGAAGTGTTAGATATCAGTTTGACTGTATTCAATATGTTTCATTACTTAAGGAATCAGCCAGATCTAACCACACTATGAACATCATTTGATTCTTATCATTACTAATGCCGCTGGCTAATACGTAACCCCTCAGATAACCCCTTTCTTTTGCATAAAGAACTATACAGATCAGAGATGCCTCTATTATACCAAGAGGAACAACATAAACAAATTTGACATTTCAGACTAGCTGAATTTCAAGACAAGGTTTGTCTAAAGTGGTGGTAGAGTGCTAGCAAGCAGCTGTTTTTTCACATCAATAAGAACAACACAGAAGAAAAAGTTACTTAAAACAGTCTTGGACATGAAGGAAAAGCAAGATAAGGCAGCAGTATCCACCCTCATAAAATACTAGTCAGAGTGAAGAGACAGCAACAAATCTTGTCTCGTTAATGTTCGTTGTCAATTATAGCTACAACAGTACCTTATGCAGGAACAATGGCTAGCACTACAATTTGCATGTTCAGTTTCTAAGTAGCACATTCAAAAAAAGAGGGTACTGAATTGCTTCCTTAGTAATATTCCAGGGAAGCACAAGCTAACAGATTTGCCACAGAGATGCTAATGTTTTGTGCTGCTGTGTGACAAAACAGACTTTAGCAATATATATCAAGGCTTGTAACACAGCCTCCTTGTCTTGTCCTCCTTGTATATGCACAGCCTATGCACACAAAATGCAGCACATTGTTTTCATAGGAATGAGTGCTTCTGTAATGCACACTAGTCTGAAGGTGCTCTTATGAGCAACCAGTTGTAAGAAGTTTAGATAGACCTGCTTCAGAGATGACTCCAATTCCCATACTGGAAAAGAGTTAAACGAAACAAGAGACTTTGTCTCCAATAAAACTATGCTAGGTTGTTAGCATCAATTTCCTTGTCTATAAAAACTGCCACACAAGCTGTAGACTTAAGAACAGATCAGCAAGAGCAATTTATTACTTAGCAGACTTGCAATGCAACAACAAGCAAGGAAACTGTTTAACACCATCAATTTTTGCCTGCAAGCAAAGATACACTTTTATAAAAGATACAAAGATACACTCTTACAAAAATAGGATCCCTGGCTGCTATGCATCTCACCACTAAGCCAAAAAAAAAGCCCAAACCTCAGCGTTTAGGTTAATCATGCTGCTAAACTCAGATTGTGTTCTGCAAGTGTCAGATATCACTACAGAGTCCCCTGTTCCACTCAGCTCATGCACTTTGCTTGTCTCAAATGGATTCTTTCCCAGTTAACTAAAAAAAAAAACCAAAACAAAACCAAACAGGTTGTTGCACAAGCAGAATTCTATCCACTTCATATCACCTCAACGGCTCTACTCCATCACTGTCCCACTCCACAGCCCTCGCCTCCCACTACTACTGTGCTAAGAACCACCTTGCGCTCACCTGCTTGAAAGCAGGCCAGAGCCATTGAGCTCACAGCACAACCAACCTTATCCTGCCAAAAAAAAAGTATTTGTCTCTTATCCAGCTGTCAGTCGACAAGACTATCAATTTTGCTTAAAGCTGCCCAATGCCCCAAAGAGAACAGCTAATGAGGCTTAAGGGACTGCACTACTTTCTTTGTGAGCTAAGCTAAAAATTAATGACCACTACTTTGACCATGTATTTCCTGTCAGACCTTGCATTCAAAGCCTCAGTTACTGTATCAATCCAGGAGTAGGTCACTGGAAACAAAACATCCTTTTTGACTTACAAAGCCTTAAGGATGGATATAGTTTTACAGATACCTAATGTAAAGCTTTAAGGGTTGTACAGGACATGAGGCCAGTCTCTGACCTCCTGACATAGTAATTGCCAAATTGTGTGCAGTGTCCTTCCTATCACTTTATTCATGCACACACTAGTGTACATGCACAGACTATACTAGACACATGGCATCCTTTAAAAGGCTTTAAAATCAAGATCTCCATGTCTTTAGTATACGCATCTCAAAGTAAAACCACAAGCTTACACCTGTAAGCTTATTGCTTTTTCCAGAACAAAAAGCCTGTAAAAAAACCCAACACAACAACTCATTCTGCTGTGTTGCATCACCCCATAAACCCAAACTGTGTCACAAGGCAGATACCAGAGAACACATCTTCTTGAGTCATTCATCTTCTATTGTGCAAGCTGCTACTTTTGTTCTGTGAGGTCACTGTAGAACAGAATCACCAAATGATTTTGAGTCTAAAAAGAACTGTACACTGCTATGAAGTCCAAATCTTCATTTTCCTTTGACACTGGCAATGAGGACTCTATCACTTTGGGTTTGCAATATCAATACAAAAATGAACTCAAGACTGCACAGGACAAGCAAGCACATCTTAGCATTTAAAACAAGATGGGATATGCCATAAGAAAAAAGGAAATACAGTTAAAGTCATAAGAAAAAGAATCTCCTTTGAAGACTTGTCTGAAATAGTAGCAAATTTCACAGCAGACTGAAGCAGGGTTTGCTTTGAAATAGCTTTGCTCACAGACGGAAGTTTTAACTTAATGAGAGTTATGATCTGTTCCTATCAGCAAAAGCATTGATATTTAGCTGACCACTTGTTTTGGGCTTGTAGAAACTGATCCTTGCAGGATGCAACACCTCTGCACAGCCCAAATTCTAAGCATGTTCAGAAGCTGGAAGAAAAAAAGTTGAGCAATTTAAATGTAAATTTTGTTTCCCTAGGAAACCAGGCTAATAAACAATCACCTGAAGATTGAGAAAGCTTTTTACTGTTGAGAACTTGAGCAACTTTAGTTTTATAAAGGATTTTCAAACTACCTTTCTTAAAGGATCTTGCTGTCTCTTTTTCAACCTACACTTGTGCATGTTATAGGTAAATGGTATGCAAGATGACTAAAGCAGCATCCCATTCCTATGATCTGTTAGTGTTGCAGCTTATGATCCAATAAAATCAGCTCCTATGCGAAAAACTAGCCAGCACTCTACTAAGAAAGCTCTCAAAAATTAACTGCGTTAAAAAGAATTAATTTTATTTAACCTCTACAGTCTGCAATTACTACCAAGGGCACATGTGGGAATAAGTCATTTGAGTAAAACTGTGGCTTGTGTGCAGTTACAGTTCCAGGCTGTAGTGACTTCACCAGCCTCAGAAGCTGCCTGCAGCCCAGCACTCTGAGCCATTGCCACTCAAAACTATTTCTGTCTTGTGGCAATAACCTTATCATTGAGCAGTTAGAACAACCCAGAGAGACTACTGCTGTATAAATCCCTGCACTGCATTCAAGACAAAAAATGCCGTTTTGCAGAAAAGCTAGGAAAAGCACATGACTGAACTTCAGTTTGCTACATGTGCTTCAAAAAAACACTACTTCTTGGAACATCTAAGCACACCACTCATGGTTCAGAAGCATTTTCCCCCTAATGATGTCAGGATCTGTTTAGTTTCAGGATCTTTATGGAAAGTCACAGATACAAACTGTACTCATAGTGCCCTTCCCTAAAAGGATTTTAAAATATTATCTTCATTATTTCTTGATTGGACAACTTACTATTCAAGAGATTAAAGCAATGTAGGCGGAAGGATTTCATTACTGTCAGATGCCTGGACTCAAAGACGCCCTCTCTAAAAACACTAAAGATGTTATCTTAAGGAAAGCAATGTTAAAGCCAAGCTAGCACTGTAAAGAGGGGAAGCCTTCTGTATCTGGTACAACATATTTTAATAATTTGATGCTAATAAGCCTTACTCTAACTTACGGTAATTTATGTGGCCATTCAGCAGACAGAGGCAAGTTACGACAGGATTGCTCCCAGAACTCATCTAATCTGCTTGAGGAACACATAGGCCATAGGCAAGTGCACTGCAGCTGGGCAAGAAATTCAATTTTAAAAGTCATTTCTGCAGGGACATGGGACCCAAACAGCCTCTTCGCTAGCAGAAGAAAACACTGCATTCTTTACATCATGCCACCATGTCCACAGGCTCTTCACAAGATATTGCTCAGTCTTCAAACCCACAGGTTGCAAAATATGAGAGCCTAGAATCACCAGAATCCAGCTAGTCTCAGACAAGACTCCTCTGTTTGATCCACCTCCTGGAATCACATCCAAAATACTCATTTCAAGCAGCTTAATCACAATTTACTAATCTGTAAGAAACAGACCATTGATAGAACGAATGAATACTCACTGTTGTGAGTCAGACAGCAAATCCCAAAGCCTTCTAAATTTCTCTCAGTGTCAGAGCTCTCTTCTCCTACATCTATCAGTAGGCACATACAATTCATGCAGTGTCATGAAGTTTGCACCAAGATTGATCAATAGTAACCTCTTCAGTGGAAGATAATAAACACTTTCGAAGATTAGCATTAACAAACAGGCTTACACTAAACAAAGATACATCACATAGTTTGTTTGCTGATCAGTCTCCAGAGACACTTCTAAACCTTTTCTGATTTCTGAGGAGACAAGGGTAAACTCAAAAACCATCAGTTTACTGTTTTGAATGGTCTAATTTTAGTATTTTAGAGGCACTCAGATGTGTGTTTAAGAGTAACAGCCTTTCTAACATTTCAATATCTGCTCATGCAGTTTCTATCACGTTAATTCAGGTAAGTTTTCCTGCAACTGGTACTGCCCAATATAAATATCCCCTTAAGCAGAACAGTTTCATATTTCTTTATGTATCTCCACCTGAAAACATGTAAAACTAATTTTAAGGAACCCTTCTTTTGACAAGGGATTACTGCTGTCTAGATAACCTGCTGACTCTATCCCCCAACCAAATTAGTTGTTTAATTACAATACTGGAGCCAGTTCAAGGAAGAGAAGTGATATATGAGACTGAAGTTCAGCTACTCTGTCAAAGTGAAATTATAGCCTGGATGTTTACAAGATACAAACACATCATGGGACAGAAGGATTCTTCTGGCAGTCTCAAAGCTGTCAATATTTCCACTTTGCTATAAATTTAGGGGTACCAGAGTACAAACTATTCAGTCTTAGAACTTAGAACTCAGTCTTCAGAAGCACTGGTGAGGCAAGAAAAAAATAATCACCTAAACTATACAGATGGAATAATCAGAGCGAATATAGCTCTAAAGCCAACATACAGATTAAAATTATCCCTCTAAACAATTTCAGATCTGCCAATGCATTTGAGTTTTAATGAAAACACAATTAATGGCCTAGAAGTTTCTGCAGAAAGTTCACACTCTTCTGGAAGCAAGTCAGTTGGCCTTCGACATATTAACTGTTAAGTTGAAAAGCTGATTGTGTTTGCTTATCGGGGAGGATCAAGGGTTAGAAATCACATTAGCTATTTAGTTTTTCCTACAGAAATAATTACCACAAAGACAATACCATCCTTACTTGCATATAAGACACTGTCTTGACCTGACTGGAATCCCCTGACTGCAATAAACACTCATCTTCTCTAAAATTCTACACAACACCCAGTGGTGTGCTATATTTTAAAAAAAGATGTTGCCAGACAACAGATAATTAGCCTCATGCTGCCTTTGTATACATCAGGGCTAATGCCTTAGAAATGGCTATTCAGAAGTGAATAACTAGGACAAAGGAAAGCAAGAAGTCAATGGTTACTTCTAAGAAATGCTTCCACCTCAGCTGTGTTTTCACAGAAAGGCCTACCTAGTTATGCAAGCATGCTGGACTACATGAAGAGGCCACTATCTGGAACATGTGAGCAGTTCAACTCTGTAAAGCTTCAACCTTTGTGTCACAGAGTTGCTGATCTAACCCCACTGTACGGGGCAACTTGGGATTTGTGCCTCCTACCTCCCTGTGGCATTTCTGTTGTCCCTATCACTGAGCTAAGAGTCTACTAATACTGAAGTCTTTATGACACTTCTGCTGAAGTGGCAGCAACTCTGGAAGATAAAAGGTACCTAGTCTTAACTAACCAAGATCCCTCCCTGCTGCCCCTCACTGAAGTTTGCACTGTATTAAAACACACTGCATTGTTCAAAGCCAGCCCAGCAGGCACACATACATGCATGAAAGCTCAGTACACTTCCAAGAGATCTACCCCAGAATGTTTACTTGCTACACATACACAGTATTTCACCTGCAGTGACATTATGCTACATCTGGGAGGTATTACAATTAAAGGCTTTTAAAGACAGGCACGCCCAACTATAAAGTGGTAATTATCACAGCTATATTTATTCTTTACCAACAAGCTTGCAAGAACTCAAAATTCATGCAAAACAGTTAAGGTGTTTCCATACATGAAAAGGTAGTGGTCTGCTTCTAAACCCATCACAACTGTTTTCAAGTAGCCATCAACTACAGGCAATTTTCTAAGAACAGCATTAATGGCACAGTCCCATTTGATTCAATTAAAATGACCATACCACCAACAGCTTAACATCCCAGTTCTCCAAGCAGTTTATGGGATGGCTTTTCTTTCCAATTTATTTTTTTGCAAAAAGAAATCTGACTTGTCCTAAACTTAAATTTACTTCAACTCCTGTTTCAGTGGAAAGTACTGTGAAAGAGTGGCAATATTCAGAAGAATATCAGCAAGAATTCTCTCCTTGACCCACTGGCACCAGGGTTTTGGAACTTATATTCACATGGCACATGGTTAAACTAGTCTAGATTTTTTGCTTATTCTGTCTTCCAAAGGGAAAGAAGACAAGCTGCAATTTCACCGCTAACCTCCTTATCACCGGGCTGGAATGTGGTAGAGCATAACCCAGGAATTATAGACAGACACAGTGCCCACAGAGTCCACAGGCAAAACTGCTCATATTGCCACATAACTGTCCCTGCAGCTCAAGGGACAGGACACAGGCAGCAGAAACCCTTCCACAAAGCCAGCTATAAGCCACTCAACTTTTAAGGTAACCATGATACAAGTGAACACAAACTCAACTGTTTATTGCTCTATTTTACAGCAGACAAGGTTGAGCCTGGATGGAAAAGAGCTGTTCTGACATTAGCAGAACCCCACAGGAACAGAGGATCATTCTTTGTAGCATCCTACCTCCATTTGCCTGTCAGGATGGAGACACCAGGTTGGTACGGATGTTAAAGACCCTTGTGTTCAATCCTGAGGAAGCCACATACTTAATGCTAGTAAAGAAAGCAAGCTGAAATACCCAGAAAAAGTATTCACCAAAAAAGTCTTTATCAGGATTACTCAGAATTGTTGTCAAGATGCATTCGCACCATTTACAGCATTAAAGCATCTCCTTCTCATCAGACACAATTGTCCTATGGCAATTAATCACTTTCTTTAGATCCCTGAAAGCAGCACACAGAAGAGAAAATTTTGCAGGGTAGCACTCCCAATAACCTACACCTGCTGAAGATGTGCAGCTGGTACACAGGGAACTCCACCTTGGCAGCCTTCCTATGAGCAGAAACACTGAAACGAAAGAGCAAAGAGGCAAGAGCCCTGAGCTAGAAAGAACACCTTAGAGGAGACTCCATGCCAGAGACACAACTAACCCTCAGAGTCTCACCATTGCTCGAGTTTTGAAATGACCTCTCGCCCTCAGGTCTCCTCTGTGTTTCTTCATTCTCAGGGGTCTTGGAGGTTGTACTGGAGCCTGACTGGCGTTTTCTTACACAGTCTTCACCTGCCATTGTTGCCTAGGTACACAAGAAAAGGACAGCAGATAATTAATGACAAAAGAAACTAATTTACTCTTCACATTGTTCAAGAATAAATTTACATAGCCTTCTTGACATTAGACTTTCCTACCTTCGGTATGAACTCAGCACAGGGGTAGAGGAAGTTAAGGACACATTTGTATTAGTCACTTACTGTGGATCACACTTCCTCTCCCTTACTACAAGCAGTAAGGGAACAAAGTAACCAAACAAACTTTCCCATCAAAGTATCTCCCCACAGATCCCCTCCCTCCCAGACCTTTAAAGTAGTTAAAATGACTTCAGACTTCATGAAATCTTTAATAGGCCAAAGCACCCTAACGAACACTGATAGGTCAGACAAAACTTTGTCTTCCAAGAGATCTGGCAAGTTTGCTTTGCAGAGTCACACGCACTATTTTGCCTGAGTCAAGCCCCTTCCTGACAAGTCTTCAGTTCTTACTGAAAGAGGAGCTTCCTCAATAGATCCTTGTGCTCTGCTTGGGCAGACAAGGGTTGTGTTGCAAAGCACAGAAAAGCAGGAAGAGAAAATCAGGTTTGAACTACAACAGATTCAATTACAAAGGTCACTGATGGGATATGGCTGCTAGTAGTGCACACCTGAAGCAGCACAGCCAGGCTGAAACCAAAATTTTAGTTAATGAAAAGGGAAGAAAGAGATTCTAATGTGGTCACAAATGGACATTCCAGCATACTCTCCAGGAAATTCAGCTCAAGAAGCTCTCAGATGTAGCTACAACCAGGGACACTTTTCAGAACTGGACTTCCAGAAACCCACAGCCACGTATGTGACCACAGTTTCAAACTAACACTTCTTCTCTTTGACATATTTTATCTTGGCACAAACTCTTAGACATGTGTTTTGCTGCCAGTGAACAGAATACATGTACCAGCACAGATGAGCTGTTAGAGACAGGAAAGGAAAATTCATGCACTTGCAGGAAAACTAAGAGGGCAGAACAGAATTATTTAAGGATGAATTTCCTCAGAATATGAAGGCTGGCACTTCTGCAAAAGGGAAGTAAGACTATGATCAGCTATTTTCAGGACTCTGTTTCCTGTGTTTGTTTCTCTAGTAGAACAGTCTCTTATTTTCCTTTCAGGCATCACAGCATATAGAGGAAAAACCCTTTTGCAACACCAAACAACAAATCACTAATTCAGTCACCATTTCTTGTAGCATGGCCTCTCTTAGCTCTGTCTCAAGACATCACAGCCAGGACTACAAACTGTAAAATAAAGACCACAAAAATGGCAAACTTCCCAGCAGGCTTTGTACAACACCTGATAGCTATTGTACATACTATTGTACTTCACATAATGAAAAAAACTCTTACATGAAAAACAAAGAACAAAGCAAGAATGTGATAAAATTTCCTGCAGTAACTGTGCTAACCAGCACAAAAAGGTAGCTGGCAGGACATACCCACTTCCTACCAGCTCTGCACACAGTTATTGGCTGAAATGCTCCTGCCTTTAAACATGCATCAGTCACCACCACGAAGACATTACTCCTTCCACTTCCTAGCCTTCGCACAATCACATTAGAGCAAAGGATCATTTTGCCCACCTGGGGCTTGCAACTACCTGGAGATGCGGGACAGGCAACCATTTCAATCTTCCTGTTTTAACAGAAGAAAGATGCCCCAAATCCTAACAAAGGCTAAGAATGGATCACTCTGTCACACAACAGGGTCTACAGAAGAGTGGAGGGACAAATGAAGCTGCCTTATAAATTCATGCACTAACAACGTACTCCTTGGACCACTAGTGAGCCTCTCTGCTGCCTCCTCGTCCAAGTTGTTGTGAGCCACATCTGTTCTTAAAGGTGCAAGTTTTCCAGCTCTAACACACAGTCATCACAAGTTTAATTCTCTTCTCAGTACACTGTTCATCACCTTCAAGAGGTGAAGAAGGCACTCCCTCCTCTCCAGTGCACAGTGGGTAGAGTATCTCGCTAAAAGACTATCAGAAAGAAATTAGAAGTAGCATTTCAGGATGGAGGAAAGAAAAATCACCCCGGGGGGGAAGGGGGGGGTGGGGAGGGTGTCAAGCAATCAACTTAAAGATGTACTAATTCCAGATAGGTTTTTCACATCTAAACAAGAACTGTGCTAGGAGAAATACACCAAAACATTCTCCTGGTCTAGTTCCCATATGATGAGAGGTGTAACATTACAGTACCTAAGCAACCATCAGCACATCAGTGCACACAGAGGGCATCAGACCTCCCCTCTAATCTCTGCTAGAACTAAATCAATCATGACACAATGCCAGGATAACTTCTAAACGTTTACTATCATCACCACAAAAAGAAACTGCCCCTCACCATTTGTAACCAGTCCTTCCTTTCCCCACTCAGCACTTGCAGGACGTGCAGGACCACAAATGCATCCCATTATCAGATTTCCCAGCAGAAACTCCCCGATTTTATAGGCATAACTGCGTTATGGTACTCGTAAAAGGTCTCAGAAACCTTGAGTTTCTCCATCTCCCCTTTCGAAACATCAGTAATTATAAGCATGCCTCAGGAAGCAAGCAACACGCTATAGGAAGCAAATCTTTGCATTTCAAAAGCACAGTGAGGGCACATCTTCTACCTCCAAAAGCGCTTATACTAATAACCATATCCCAAACACCCTTCATATTTCCAAGGTCTTCCTTCTGCCCTGGGGGCATAACATCAACTAGCAGAGCAGGTGTGCTACATGCTCAGTACCAGCAGAGCTCTCTGCACGCTGGGCTGGTACCACAGCAAAGTTAAGGTCATTCCACAGCCCACCGGCACGAGCAAAACCAGAGGAACAGAAAAGAAAAAAGAAAGAAGATTAAAAGCCCAAAATCCGCAGATAACAATGGAAGCTGCTTAAAGCACTGCCAAAACTCAGAGCACACCCAAGACCATAAGCCATCTACTTTCTCCACTAACTCCCTGGAAACAAGCGCTGAAGAGTTATGCGGTGGTGCCAGCAGCCCGCAACGAGACCCACGCCCCTCAACACCTCCCCCAGGCCCCAGCCCTGAGGACGGCCCGCGGGGGGCTGCGCCTCTCCCCAAGCCCCACGGCCCTGCGGAAAGGCTCCGGACACAACCTCCTCCCAGTAGCAGCACCGCGCCGGTCGGACGCCGGTGCCGCTGGGGTCGGATCGGGCCGGGCCTAAAGCCGGCAGAGACGGCAGGCCGAGCGGGCAGGCTCCCGCTGGGCAGGCCGGGCCGGGAGCAGGGAACGGCCGCCCTCACCCCGCGGGAGCGTCACCTCAGGGCGACCGAGCCGCTGAGCTCCGCGCACACCGGCTCCCGCAACCGCTTCCCGCCTCCGCCACGCGCCCGCGCGCCGGGGCCTCGTCCCGGGGCTCGCACACGTCACCGCGCAGAGGGAGGGGGGAGCAGAGCCGCCGCCTATTGGCTGGTAAGATTTCGGGCGGGGGGAAGGGGGCGAGCGGCGAGGGGACTGCGGGGGGACGGGTGGGAGGTGGCACGTGAGGCCGCCCCTCCCCGGAGCTCCATGCCCTATTGCCCTCCTTCCCCCCCGACCCCCCCGCCAGGTTTCCTGTCAAGCCTCGTGGCGGGGGGGCAGTCCCTGCCCTCTCACCCCGGCCCGCCTGAGGTAAAAAGTGGGGTGGGGGGAACGGAGCACCTTGAACCCGGGGCCGCGGACAGCCGGAGCCGCCCCGCCCGAGACCCCAGCACGGACGGACAGGCCTGACCGTGCCCTGAGGACCCCCGTCCTCCCCTCACACCGCCCTGCGCAAGGACAAGTTATTGCACGGAACTGGGGGGAGGACACAGCAGTCAAGGTTAGGAGGCCTGTGGAGGAGCCAGCGGCTATTCCGCAGAGGGAACAGCCCGGTTTCTTTCAACGAGCACTTCCCCCGAGGCTCGGTACAAACGCGCTTCCCCCCGTGAGGCTCTTCCAAACGACTGTATGGGACTGAGGGCAAATATTTGCGAAGGGAAGTAAAAATGGAGTGCCTGCCAACTTAAATCGCAACCCCTGTCACCCAACAAGTGGGGCTTTGTGGCAGGGGGTGTTCACCCTCACAAGTGTTACTGGGGAGCATGAGCTACCAGCAAGTGGAGAGCTGAGAAGGGGCTTGGCTGGAGGGGTGTCCTCTCAGTCCCAGCCTGGACTGCAGAGGGTCGGAACTGGGCAAAAGGTTGGGGTTTGCACCCTCGCTCTTTCTGTTTCCCTGGTCAGACACAGCTCGTGACGGCTGGTGAGTCAGAGGAGCACAGGAACACGTCACCACTGAACAAACTCCAGTAACCTCTCAGTAGCTGCATCTCACCGTGTAAATGGGGAAGTTTTCTCAGTCAGAGCTGAGCCACTAATTTCCAAGTGCATGTCTTGTCTTCCCTTCATGTCTTCAGGGCTGTCCTGTGCACAATATGAACCCAGGTGCACCTGGAGCCATTGTCCCAAACCAAGTATTAAACCATTTCTATCACGTCACCTTATCAGACCCATTAATAAAACAGATTTGTTTTGACCAGCAGACACCCTAGACAGACTCTTTTAAATGTGTGACTGCTGGAACTAGTCTATATTAAATATTTTATGGGGACTCTGAGCAGAGCCACCGAGTGAAAAAGTCTGAAACTGATTTAGTTTGCAGTGTGTGTTTCACAATATTATCCCATCACCCATCTTTCTCCTGCTTGATGCTGCTTAGTATTAAAGCTGTTAAAAGAAAAAACAAAACCAAAAGAAAATCTTATGATTGCTGAAATGTGACTAGGTGCATGATGATTGCACCAGGAATTTTCATGTAACTTTGCTCCTGTTCTGAAGATGTTGATTTTAACAGAATGCTGTTGAAAGATACTCTCAAATCAACCTATACATGATCACTGGTGCCCTCATGCTGAAAATGCTGTGCTATTTACACTGAGTTGTCTTGTGGTGCCACCATTGGCCTGTGAGCAACTGAAAAAGAAAAAAAAACCAAACCCCAACCCCCCCAAAACAACACATCTGAAAGTTTCCCAAACTTCAGCAAATTGTTGAAGAAACTGTTTCATCAAATTAGTAAAATCCTAACTCTGAATGGTAAGATACCTTTAATAGAATACATAAGATACATTTAATAGAAAGCAAAATGCATGTAACCTTCAGAGTTAGTCACTTTGCTTTTCTTTTTACCTTTCCTTCCATCCTTTACACAGGGAACTGGAAGAAGGCATTGCTGCCTCTGCTCCCTGCCACTCACACCCATCATCTGCTGTGTCTTCACCAGTCCAAATTGCTGCTGTTTCATCAGCTACATCATTTACTCTGCTTGTCACCACAGTGATTGCAATCTTGATTTTTTAGTGTTGTACACTAATCTTATGGGCTGCATCGCCCAGTGATTGCCTAACCACAACCGTTCCTGAGCACTCCTGGCTGAATCAGCACCTGGTCATTCCCATTTGTAGACGTGGGAACCCTAACACCCCAACTCTTTGCTTCAGCTTCACTTGCTTTCACCTACCCACAGTGCCAAGCAACTTGACTTCTGCAGCACTGCTTGTTTCCCTAATTTTTCCTTCCTTCCTTCCTTCCTTCCTTCCTTCCTTCCTTCCTTCCTTCCTTCCTTCCTTCCTTCCTTCCTTCCTTCCTTCCTTCCTTCCTTCCTTCCTTCCTTCCTTCCTTCCTTCCTTCCTTCCTTCCTTCCTTCCTTCCTTCCTTCCTTCCTTCCTTCCTTCCTTCCTTCCTTCCTTCCTTCCTTCCTTCCTTCCTTCCTTCCTTCCTTCCTTCCTTCCTTCCTTCCTTCCTTCCTTCCTTCCTTCCTTCCTTCCTTCCTTCCTTCCTTCCTTCCTTCCTTCCTTCCTTCCTTCCTTCCTTCCTTCCTTCCTTCCTTCCTTCCTTCCTTCCTTCCTTCCTTCCTTCCTTCCTTCCTTCCTTCCTTCCTTCCTTCCTTCCTTCCTTCCTTCCTTCCTTCCTTCCTTCCTTCCTTCCTTCCTTCCTTCCTTCCTTCCTTCCTTCCTTCCTTCCTTCCTTCCTTCCTTCCTTCCTTCCTTCCTTCCTTCCTTCCTTCCTTCCTTCCTTCCTTCCTTCCTTCCTTCCTTCCTTCCTTCCTTCCTTCCTTCCTTCCTTCCTTCCTTCCTTCCTTCCTTCCTTCCTTCCTTCCTTCCTTCCTTCCTTCCTTCCTTCCTTCCTTCCTTCCTTCCTTCCTTCCTTCCTTCCTTCCTTCCTTCCTTCCTTCCTTCCTTCCTTCCTTCCTTCCTTCCTTCCTTCCTTCCTTCCTTCCTTCCTTCCTTCCTTCCTTCCTTCCTTCCTTCCTTCCTTCCTTCCTTCCTTCCTTCCTTCCTTCCTTCCTTCCTTCCTTCCTTCCTTCCTTCCTTCCTTCCTTCCTTCCTTCCTTCCTTCCTTCCTTCCTTCCTTCCTTCCTTCCTTCCTTCCTTCCTTCCTTCCTTCCTTCCTTCCTTCCTTCCTTCCTTCCTTCCTTCCTTCCTTCCTTCCTTCCTTCCTTCCTTCCTTCCTTCCTTCCTTCCTTCCTTCCTTCCTTCCTTCCTTCCTTCCTCTATTCCACCACCCTTCCCTAGGTAGCCTGTGCAAGAATATACTGCTCTCATGTGCACATTATGTACCATCACATTTGGTGATTGATGCACCTGAGCCTGTCTCTCAGCTCAGGGGGAGCATAAAGAAAACCCTTTGCTGTTAATGCTTTTGTGATGACCAGGGTGGACAGTTATACACCCACGACAACTGGGGGGGAAAGGGAGCTTTGTGCAGCTGAGAGAGGCACTGGGGAGGCAGCAGCATAGCCTGTACTGGCCTGTGTTACGAAGAGGTGGGGATGGCAAGGGAAGCGAGACAGAGAGTTGAGGCTTTCACAACCCTACTAGAAATTCTGTGCCTGGTCTTGTTCCTTCCTGTAATTTTTTGCAGTGCTGCAAAATAGATGTGATTATCTCTGCCTACTCTTAATTCTTAGTAACTCTAATTTATTTCTATTTTAAGAGTTTTGCTGTCAATCAGCCAGGGAATAAGTAGCTGTGGCTGTTTCTGTTGCTGGCATTTGTTGACCAGAATGGTTAATTCCTTTAAAACTTCTTTGTGGGCTTTAAAATCAGTCACCCAAGAGCCTCAATACTTTCACATGTATCGGTAAAGTGTGATGTGTCCTATAATAAGCTGTATAGAAATTATTTATTGTTTATAATTTCCCAATATGTACTCATAATAGCACCATCCTTATGCATAAACGAAATAGCTCCCTCACGTGGTTAAAAACATTATTACATGTTTCACTTAATTTGTTTCCTTAAAAAACCCGAAACAACAAAATTACAGTAATGTCAGATCTGTAATGTTAAGCCAGTTATAAATGAAGCAGTAAAATGAGCTTCAATTTCTGCATAACCAGAAAAATGGTGTGGATGTAAGACTGAAGCCAAAGCTCAGTTAGGCAAGTGCTGCAGTTAAATATATATATAATTTTATATCTATAAATATAATTTCATGTATATATCAAATTAAGAAACTGTAGAGGACTTCAGCCTGATCTGGTAATGAATGATTGAGTTTTGGCAGGAAAACCAAAAACTAGCTCCAGCAGATATCAGCAGCTATTGTTGAGGATGCCTGAAGTGTTTACAAATCATTAAGACTGCTTTTTAAAATCTCTGGTTCAAATTTTCACAGTTCCTGCTACCAGCATGTTAAGATTTTGTATGTATTTGCCCTTGCTCCTCTTTACTTTGTCTGAGGCGCAGAATTTTCAAAACATTTGGTGAAACAGATTCAGCAAATTTCGGAGGAAAGACAGAGGCAGCAGGAATTAAAACTCCAACTTCAGTGAGCAATTCCCCACTTCGAGTTACTTTCCAAGCAATGAAGTTTTGCAGGAAGATGAAGCAGTCGGAAAGAAATCTCTCCCGGCAGAGGGCAGCGATACCTTACTCAAACATCACGTCACTTTCTGCCACAGAACTAAAATAGTCGTTGACAGAGCACGAGGTGCAACAGCCAACTTAATTGTGGTGATTCCATTGATGAAAAGGGAAACTTGCATTATTTTTTGAGGAACAAATAACTTTTCCTTTCCCTAACACTCTGAAGTATGGAATGAATCTTGTAGTTGGGCTGGTGTGATCATTGGGGTTTTAAGTTGAGGAAGTTATTTCTTCAGGCTATTTAAAAAGAAGTAGATCCTTCTAACCTGTAAACATCAAATCATGAAAGATATTGAATCTGTATAGGTATAACTATTGCCTAGCCCTGCCAAGGTGAACCGTGTTTCCTGAAACTGCTCTTTACCCTCTGCAACATCCCAGCTTTCTCTCTCTGTTAGGCTCAGAAACAATTTCACCTGGGTCCCAACCACATTATATCTCATCATTACTTGGTGACACTACCTCAAGCCAATCTCAGATTTATTTTGCAGCATATTCTGCTGCTTATTAAAATTGCATGAAAATATTGACCTGGTCTCTGAAGTTATTTCAGCAGCCCTATTAAATGTGCAGGCAGCCCTGGAAGAGTGACTTCAAAGAGATTAGTTCCAGAATAAACAGGTCTAGTTACTCATATTGACTCTCCCATATATAAGGGCTTTCTAAATATTTTTGTGGAAACTCAGCACTGGACTTGGCCAGCATCTCCTTCCTGTTCTTACAGTAGCAACTGTACATGCTCCTTGTGACTCAACAGATTGGCAGCTGTGCTACGCAGCTGGGACCCTTCTTTGTGGAGGTAAGACATAGCAGGTGGAAAAGTAGACATTTTACACCTAATTTTATGACTACTCATTACTCTGTAGTAGTAATCTCTTCCTCTTCATATTTCATAAAAATGTGCATTCATTCTTTCTCTCCCCCCTAAGTAAATACAAAATTGTTTGCTATTGTTCTCTCCACAGCTACTAAGGCTCTTAGGTGGAGAAAACTGTGCAAGCCAGTGTTTTCTACCATTTTGTTGGCAGCACTGCCTGATGATGGACATGGAAGAGAATTAGTGCTTATGGAATGACTGGTCCAGGGTGATTTACAAGGCAGTTGATTGCAGTCTGCAGATGTACAGTCCTACCTATGTTGTACTTTGCAAAGGGCTTATGGGGACTAGTAACTTTCTATGTGCAGTAATCAACTTTTTCACTTTTCTAATGTGGGAGATTTCTACAGCTTTCTCCACTCCCCACTTGTAGAAACAGAAGCATGTTCTTAAGGCAGGGATTTCATACACATGCTGTAATATATATATGTATTTGTAATCTTTTAGACTGTCTTCAAAATAACATTATGAGGCTGTGGGAAAACAATTGGATTTGAAAGGTGTGGGGGGAAAAACCAACATTGAGGTGCTACGTTGAGAACGGATCAGCCTCTTTGAGGGAGTATGAGACTCTTAGCGCCATCAAGGAGAGATCTGACAGAGAAATATCACATAGGTAGTGAGTGTACTTGCAAGAGACATAGTGAGCACCATGGAGAAATCTAGAGTATCAAAATGACAGCTGGAATCATAATGCCAGAAGTGTTTGATTATTGTAATTAAAAATCCCCCAAAATATGAAGACATGGGGAAAAATAATCCCCATCAAAACCAGAGGAGAAAAAATATCTTCATAAAACCATTGAAGATTGACTCTCCACTGTAGAAGAAAACCACATTTTCAGCTTTCAGTGTCGGACATTTCTGCTTTTCCAACTTTTTTTAATCTCTGTGAAGATAGATGACATCTTCCGAAAGTTAGTCCCAAGCAGGAGACATTTCTAAATCTGCCCAGCCAGCTTTTTGGCTGTTTCCATGGCAATGAGGCAGTGTGTCCTGCTGCTCTCCCTTCTGCAAGAGCATTTCCCAAGCTTGATACGGACTGATAATGCCATGCCTTTGCAGCTCCCCTGCCAAAAAACTTCCCTCTTCTCTGTTAAGGTCATTCCCATCTGTTCCTTTCTGCTTCTCCCTGATTTTGGAAACACCTAGCCAGAGAGAGAATCCATCCATGTGTTCACTTCTCTGCCACAATGATTAAGGGCAAGGAGAGACTGCTGCTGGTTATACAAGCTGAGGGACTGGAGAGGGCAGTGGCTTCCAACCTTCCTGTCTTAGAAAGATGTTTTGGGTAATGGTGAAGGGAGAACACTGTAGGGGCCAGGAGCATGAACTAAGCAGAAAGAAAGAAAATCCAGATTTCTGTCTAGTCTCTCAAAAGATTCAGACTGAAACTTGGCACCTCTGGCCATAGCAACAAGTAGAATAGTAAAGAATGTACAGACTTGGTACAATGCAGTGCTTATTAAAAGACATGACAAGTGTGAAGGAACACTTCCAAAACCCCAAATTCAGATAGATCTTTGTCACAGCTGAGCCTCTGGCAGCTTTCAAGAGCATTTCACTGAAAGTGGGAAAAAAAAAAAGTAAAGAGTTACAAAGCTGAAAGAGGAGTTTTGCTATCAGCTGAGGACTGGCAAAAATGGGAGGTTATAATGGAACTACACTGGGAGGTGAAGCAATCTGCAGGGTTTACTGCAGTTGATCTGTATTGCACTGAGTTGATGTGGTTACAAAAACATCTTTGTGCTCAGCACTATTCCGTTACTGGCCTAGTGCCTTGAGGCTTACATGCTTTGGAAATATGGATGAGGAGATGAAAACTTGAGCTTGTTTAAGGGATTTAAATCTGAAGATGGCAGGCCCAGGGGAGGGATTCTGAGTTCAGGCATGTAGGTCATGCAAGAGAGGTCTTGTCTTCACTAGCAAGTTAGTATGAAATATAGTAAAAGTGTTCCTGTTAGTGCAACCCTTGCCCACACAAAAAAAATCCCTCATTGCATAAAGTGGCTGCAGAAACATGAATTGACAAAACAACCAGAGAACAGGGTAAGCCCTGAGTGAATTCCCTTCATGCTTTACCACTGCCATTTCTCTACAGTAGGGACCCACAGGAGTACTATTGAAGCAAACAGCAGTGGTCACTCACCAGATTTTTTCCACTTGTACTTTCCTCACCGACTGCTTATTGCTTCCTATTTGTGAGCTAATTTTCACACTTGCAAAAGGCTTCCAGTGCCCACAGAAACAATTGCCCACCTTCAGCCCATAAATCTTTGGTTTTTTGAAACTGCATCTTGTAAGACCTCATTTTACTGTTCCCTGCTGATCAGACACCAAGTTGTGGGAGAATCACTGGTGTGATGCTACTGTAGTCTGTGATTTTAGGAGGAAGGATCCAGGCTGAAAGATTTCTGGTGGCATTCCAAGTAAGCTGTCATGAGAAGAGAATCCAATGCGCAAGACCTCAGTGCTAAGGGAAAATCAGTGGGTTTCTTCTACTCAGAGGAAAGGTGTAGAACTATAAATGCTAACCCAGTAACTCCCCAGGAATGAGCATGTGCCATGCTGAGACTGAATGAATCATTAGCAAATCCCTGAGGCCGGATCTCTATTTCAGACTGCACAGTATAACAGCTCCAGGGAACATACAAACAGAGGATGATGGTGATTTCACAGTTTCTGCTTCCCTGGGAGGCAGAAAATAGAAGTGCTCTAAAGCTCTTTCCTGGGATCACAGAAGTAATGTTTTTTTCAGGGACATCAAAAGCAGACAAAGATAGGTGTGTTCTCTGCAAACTGGGAGAAAGGGAAACAGATTAATCTGCTGCCATGGCTGCTAAAGGAGACTCTCGGATAATCAGGCAAGTTTTGTGGAATGAAGCTACAGGACTGCTTCCTTGCAGAAGAAATGTTAGGAAGGGATGTGGTGTTGGTTCAGGTAGACATAAACCTCAGAAGCACATACAATGCACTGTGGATTCATGCCTTATCAATGCCTTCCCTAGCAGCACAGGTTAGTAATGCGTCTAGTATGTCTGCTCTTTATCACAAGCAACCCATGGGAAAAACCTCCAAGACTGATGACTCAAGGTAATTTTGTAGTGACTGCATCCTAAGAAAGAGTAGACAAAAAGGGAAAGGCAGACAGCCAGGCGGTCTCTAGCACACTGAGGTCAAATTCCCCTTTCTGTCACTCTGGGATATGAGAAAGTTGAGGACGACACAGAGAGGTAACAGACATACTCCTCTGTCTGCTGGCAAAGAGAAGGCACCAGGCAGACTTAAACACACACTCGTGTGAGCACAACGATATAATCTCTGACTATCAGAAAGAAGATGCCCGGGTTTCACTCCTAAATGTCTCAACTTCTCTGCATAGTTCAGATTGCACAGTAAATGCCTCAGCTGTATGAAGTGTGCTGTTGGCTCTGGGGAAATATTATTTCAGGTTGGCTGCAGCTGGGAGTATGTAGCATGACTTCAGGCCACATTAAATGAACACTAGACAAGTTTTCTGCACAAAGATAAAGGGAAGAAAGATTTTATTAAGAAAACAAGGCTTATACAGTTGTCCTAGGTGTGTGGGGAAGGGATTGTCTGTCTTCCCTAGCAGTCTTTTACCTCCCAGTAAGTTCAGAACCTGTTGGCCTATTTGATGCAAATCAGATGGAGAGACAGACATTCCAGAAATATTCAGTTCCTATGACTTTTGTGACAAATTCAGACTAATTAGAGGACAGTCTTAGTTTATGTTCCGAATGGAGGGAACCTGCAGGTGAGCTCACCTTTTGCTAGAATAAAAATTATTGTTGACAGGGATCACTGCAGGACATCTAGTCCAGTCTCCTGCTCAAAGCACAGACAGCTTCAACATTAAATTAAACTGCCCAGAGCCTCATTTTTAAAACCTCCAACTCTGGACCTCAACTTCACAAAACAAATGTATCAAATGCAACTCCTTTGGCTCTGCCATTTCTCCCTCTTTTAAAGAAGGCTTAGAAGTAGCAGCTGATAGTAAAGCCTGCAAGAATTCCTGCACCAGGCAGCCCATAGGACTCCACTTAGGTTAAATACATGTAACCAGCAGCTAGTTACTTTATTTTGGCATTCTGTGTTAGTTAATGAGTACAAGTACAAAGGTCAGGCTCAGAGACACAAGGCTTTGTATGTCTCATTGTCTGATTTACTAGAAGCTACAAGGGAAGGAGCGCTGCTCTGTATGAGCGGGAACTACAGGCTACATATCCAGCCTGACAAGCTAATGAGAACAAGTCATTCATTAACAGAAGACTTGCTGCTAGGCAAACACACACAGCTGGTACTGGAGAAGAATTTGGATGTGAAATGAGACAGTATAGCTGTTTTTTTATAAGACATTTCCTACTTCAGCAAGTTTACAGTCTAAATAAAGACCACACAAAACACATTAAGAGCCTGATCAGGGGAAGACTGGGGCTTATGTGTTTTCTGAAAGGTTTGGTAATGAGCAGAGAGGCAGAATTTGCAAAGAGAACAGAAATATTTGCATGTTTAACAGAAGGAACAAGTTAAAAATTTGAGTGAGATTTGATTACAAATGTATATGCTGCTCTCTTGGGTACCAGTCTATTCTGTGCACATACACATACATGTGTGTTCACAGAGACATCAATACAAAACCCTGATACTTTCTCCTACTTCAGTTGTATAATTTCACTTTTATTTAGAGCAATTTCATGCTACTGGGATTTTTTTTTAAGAAATAATGTTAAAGCTGGAAGCTGAAGAGCATCGATATTTTATACTATATAACTGTGTAAGGAAGGAACACAATGTTATTTGAAAGATAAAGTAGTCACAATTCTTGCATAATTAAACAAAAAAGCCTGCCAAGAAAGAATCTCCAAACTTTGTAGAATAAAACAATAACAATATTTTAGACCAAACTTTGACTTTTAAAAGTGATTAAATTATTTAGCATCACTGCACAGAGTATTACACTATTCATGGCCAGAGCACATGGGCATTTACCAAAGTGGTCTAGAGCAAGGCTGGATCCCTGCCATCCTAAATATATAATACAGAGCAACAATCCTGCAAGAAGTTGTACTCTCAGTCTTCTTTACAAGATCAAAGACTAAAATCAGAAGTGTGTACAACTCAAAGCAATACCAGGAGTGCAATCACAGAGATACTAATTGGCAATAGCAAGGGCAACTTTGGAAGGTACAGTTTTCAGTATGATTTATAAAGGGGAAGTGAAGCTGCATGAAACTCACTGGCTGGCAAAGTATTCTGAGCATAAGAGACAGTGCGAGGAGGCAAGAAGACAGAGTTGGAGGAGGTACAAGGGGAAACTAGCACATGAAGCAAAGAGCATGGAGAGGAAGCACTGCCAAGTTCAGAGTCTTTTCAAACCTAAATGATTCTGTGATTCTAATTCCAGCTTACTTTAGCTGCATGTCTTGGAAAATCGAGAATTTTTCTTTTCTTTTTTTTTTTTTTTGTTAATGAGTCTTTATTTTGTTTTGGACTATCATGGTGGTTATTCTAATTCAAGAACAGTAGAGCAGTCATCAGAGGAATCTAAGGTGGGATGAGGTTGATCTCAGAGGCACTGATGGAGGTACCGCAGTATAGTGTGCTCTGAAGCATTTGCTATCCCTTATCTAAATATCAGCTCTCTGGCTGTAAACCTCTCAGAGACAGAAAGCAGAAAACATAGGAAGAAAATCTTCCATCTGCAAACTAGAGAACTCCCTCACTGTCCAATGAGCTATTAAGATTTCAAATGAGGAACCAAAAAAATCAGGCTGCTAAACATGAATTGAGGCAACCCTAGAACTCTGGTGGCAAAACATTCCTATTGACCCACCTGCAGAAAAATGCCTAAAAGCCTGAATCATCACCAGCACTGTCAAGGGACCTTATATTACCTCAGCAAATGTACTTTATCAGTGATCACACAGTGCAAGCTGAGTACTAATTTGCAATTCCCAGCAGATGCAGAGACTTGTCATCATTTTTGTTCGGTGTAGGCAACATTTTCCATGGAAAAAGGCAAGCAAACAACATTCTTAATGTTTTTATTAGCATACCCTTCTACAAACTTTTGTGCCTTAAACAGATGCTTGGAAGGGACAGTGCAGCGGTAATACTTACAGAAACATATCAGACAGGAAATAACTGAAGAAGTCCTATAATCTGCTTATTCTATGTCTCGCCACCTCTGGCTTTACTCTAATAGAGGCTGTGAAAAGGTTATGGGTTATATCATGAAGGGTATAGTTATGCAAAATTTCAGCACAGTTTATGTGCGGTTGTTTACAGTTAGCAGATATATACACAAGGGCTGGCCACATAGCCATGATCCACAAGCATGGTTAGTTATATATCTAATAAAAA
Source organism: Melopsittacus undulatus (assembly GCF_012275295.1). Lineage (NCBI taxonomy): Eukaryota > Metazoa > Chordata > Aves > Psittaciformes > Psittaculidae > Melopsittacus > Melopsittacus undulatus. Next base: position 52,536,960 of record NC_047532.1, on the reverse strand, counting down.
AACACGGGACCAAATAAAAGAAGAATAGGGATGGCCAAGATGCTGCAGCTGTCTCTACACATGGACACACCCACAACCTTTCCTCCCTCTGCACAGAGCCCTTCATGTACTTGCTCTCCTGGTAGGCGTCAATGTTTAGACTAGTAGCTGGCAGTGTCAGAATAGTGGTTTGAGTTAGGACAATGCTGAAGTAGCATTGAAGAAATTAATAAAAGGTTGGTTGCACTGAGGAAAGGGCTGAGTTGGGTGGTGGGATGCAGTGTTTGGGGGAGGGTGTGTGTGGGGGGGGGGGGTTAATTTTAGCTATGGTGGAAGAAAGAAAAGTTACTGTGAGAGGAAGTGTCATCTGTCAAGGGCTGCACGTGACCCCTTCTGTGCTGTTGGGCAAAATCTGTTAGAAATCCATACTTCTCCAGAAAACTTTTATGTTCATAGACTCTCATTGAACAGGCATATGAGTACCCCAAGCTATCTTGCACGCACTGTACATAAATTCTAATTTAAATCTTAGTCATGATTTCAAGTAACTTGTAAGACAACACTGAAACACTACCTATTGTGCCATGAAAGATCTGTGCAGACAGTACATTTTAAGAGCTGTCAATCAGAGATTAAAGGGTGAGTGCTTGTGCATGTTGCACCAAGAAATATTCTCCTTTGAAATGGCTCAGCACTTACAAGCTTTCAGCGTATAATGTGGAGTAACTAACCTTCTGTTACAAAGCCTTTATCAGCTGAGATTTAAAAAATATTTATTTTTTCTTTTTGTGTTGTTTCTTTTTTTGCTTGTTTGTTTTGTTTTAATGTCTTTCCCCAGAACCCTTCCATTTAGTCTGAGAGGTGGCTGCCTGGTTTTCAAGCAGGTGTAGTCCAGGGCCTTACAGGGATGCAGAAGAGCAATGCCATGGCCATCTAGTGGACATAACACATGACCTTTGCAGGCATCCCAGCGGAGTTACAGCTGCCCTGAGCTCCACAACTTGTTCTAGTATTGCAGTAAAGAATAAAAATCATGCCGTGTTATGCACATGTATCCCTTATGCTTGAGAATTCACCAAATACCTCAATCAGTACTCTGTTGTTCAAGGCACTTAAATACCTCAACTAATACCATCCATGTCCTAAATACCAGCCAAATGTTTAAACCAAATCTGTTTCTCTATGTAGCTTTGATACACAGAAGGTGTATGAGTTGGGAGAAGAGCAAAGATTACCCCTAGAATTAATTTCCAAGCCACTGGTGGAGTACTGCTGGTTCATTTTTCCTAAGCTACAAACAAAAACTCCCAGTTGATTCAACACTTAGTTAGGTTTAGGAGTCTCCAATTTTTTCACAGGCTGCTTCTGGCACAGGGCCTGTATTTCAGGTGGATGACAGCAGCACACTCATGACATATAATTCTGAGCATGTAAGTCTGCTCACCCAGCACTTATTTGATTGTGTGATTTTGGGAGCACACTGTGGATGTGGAGCAATGCACTGACAGTGCATAGAAGAAGCTTCAAGGAATGGATATATGGTGAATATTTAAAGTCCGTTCAAAAGCATTTCTAGAAATATCAATTTTCTTGTCAGGCACATCATTATAACCTCAATGCTGCTTTTGTTCCTTGGTCCTTTTTATCCCTTACTTGAACAGCTCATGAGATGGCAGGTTGACTGGAAGCCCAAAATCGCCAGGACAGTAACTGTTACTGACGTCTCATTAATGCATGGTGCCAGACCTCTTCAAAAGGAATTACTTTCTGAAAAACAACCTGTTCCTGATCCTACATGAGGCTGATAGCATCACAGCTGATAATAACACGTAGCATTGATACCGAGTTTACCTCTTCAAAGCACTGTGTAATCTTTTCAAGATTAATAACCATGACACTCTGTGAAGTAAATACTTATTAGCTCCCACTTTAACAATACAGAATGGTGTGGCTCAGTGTCATCCATGACTCAGTAGCACAGAGTCATTTTAAGTTTGGGGAGTTTCTTGTTTATATTCCCATTGCTTTTCTAGCAGGCACTCTAGAAGACAGTCACCAACCAGATGCATCCACTGTTTATATGATACCATACAAACTATGTTGTTGGTAGGACCTAGTGGGGTACAGTCCAAGGGTATGGCTTGTTTAGCACACAACCGGCAATGGCTGGGGCACTAGTTTTGAAACTTCTTTTAATAGGGTACAGCCCGGATCTTAAAATACTATGGTAACAAATGGCAACCATGCTGCAGCCCTCTTCCCCATGTAACATGCTGTTTTAGAAAGCCCTTGGCTGACTCCATCCCCAGTACAGACGTATCTCTGTGCCACACAAGCTCCATGCAGTCAGACATTAATGTAACCCACAGCAAGCTGCTATATGTGCACATGCTGCTGGTAGAGAGAAGGAAGAATTTCATGAGATCTGAGGAATAAGAACAGTGTTGAAACCAAATTCTCCTCAGTGCACTTATGTATAATAGTCTCTTGATACTGGTATCTTCTTTTAAATTGCTAATGGCCTTTCTCTGGATACTTCTTTAGGATCAGCAAGCAAAGGGCATTAGGAAAGAAAAATCGTATTTGATTTTTAAAGTGGCAACTGCAAATGGCACGAGGGAATTCTGTGTTTGTTGTTTCTCTACAGCCTCCAGAGAACATATATTTTGTTTACAAGACAAACCATTTACAAATGCCAAACCCTGTAAATTCTAGCTGGAATGAGACCAGGAAATATCTCCACTGCAGTTTACCCATGTGGGCCAGTTCTGCCAGAGGCTGTTCATCCTGCAGAGACAGCCTCTGCTCATATACACGTAACCATACGTATACATGGTCCTGGACGTGGCAATGCATACCCTATGCTACAACTCAGATGTTCCCAGAAATCATTTGCTGTATGTTTTTAGTCCAATAATTTAGTGAGTTAAGGCATTTCTGGCTCCATGTGCTCCTCACTCCCATTTACTCCAGCCTGTGTCAGAGTACACACCAGCCAGCTGGACAAGCCACACCTATTTTAGGCAGGGTGCAGTTTGAGTGCATGTGATAGTATGGTTAGCATTTTGGTACCACCTCATGATCCTCAGAAGGTAGTCTTAGAATTCCTGTAACTACAAATTTAATGAAGAAAGCTCACTTTCATGGAACTTGCAAAGGAGCTTCTTCTCACCTTCCCAGCCCAGGACAGCCACACAAAGGTTCATCCAGCCATAGGCTGCAGTAGCTCCTTGGCTCTTTGTCTGGTGCTGGGTGTTACCAAGCCAGTTTGTCACTGTCATGTCAGTTCTCAGTGATGTGGTGAGGGCATCTGAGATGAGCAACATGATGGTTCATCCACAACGAAGCAACATTGCCAAAGCATTGCTGAAATAATAGCCAGCATGGAGACTGAAATACTTCCAAGCGCCTTGTTCCTCTAAATGGCAACAAACACCATTATCTTTTAGGATGAAACCTCTCATTTTTGCCTTGTATTGGACCACCTTATGCTAACATTACAGAAGTGGAAAGGAAACCGTTTACCAATTACAGAATAAAGTGTACGTTCAGTCACCCGATGACAAGATGCTGCTGTCAGCCACACCTGGCCACTAACTATGCTATTCATACACCAGTACCTTTCTCTTCCTCCACGCCTCTGGCCAGGAGAGCAGGTCCTGGATGAGAGGAGCTCATCCAGGGCCTGGTGAGCCATGGAGGAGATGTGTATGGCTCAAGACAGGCCCACCACTGCTCCCTTCTGCAGCCGGGTATGCGACCCTAGCATAGCACCTCACATCTGCTTTGGTTTGCAGGTGAACCTGCCTTGCTTTAGCTTGCAGGTGAAGCGTGTTTGTGGGGCTGGCGCTCAGCTGCTCTGAGTGGGGCTGCCTTCGGGCCATGGCCTCAGCATTCGGTCAGGTTGCCGGCGCCTCAAATCGTGGCCAAGAAGGAAGGACCCTCCGAGGGAGCAATCCCGGCAGTACCCTGGGGGCTTGCTCCTCGGTCCGTACTTGTCCCCGTCACAGCCACGCTGCCGGTGTGACCGTGCCCGAGGGACCGCGCGTGACTGCCGCTGCTGGGGAGGGGTGAGCGACCTCCCTCGGAGGACCGGAGGCGGCTGCGGGAGCCGCTCTGTCCCCGCTCTCCCGGCGCTCTGTGGTTTAAGATGGCGACAGGGGCTGAGGGGGCGAGTCCGTGAGTCCCAGGCCGGAGCGCCGCGGGGGCCGGCGGGGGCGGCGAGGCGGGCGGGAGCCGCCGGGCCGGGCCGGGCCGGGCCGCGCCGCGCCGGTGGGAGGAGCGGGAGGCCGCCTGCCGGGCCGGGGAGCAGCGGCGGCATGTGAGCGCGGGCCGCGGCCGGGAGCGCGGCGATGGGGCAGCAGGTGGGCCGCGTCGGGGAGCCGGGCGCCGGGCTCCAGCACCAGCCGCCGCCTCAGCAGCAGCAGCAGCAGCAGCCGCGGGGACTGCGGGGGAGCAGCGCGGCCAAGCCGGCGGGCCGCCGGCGGGAGGCTGCCGGGCGCACCGCCGAGGGAGGCTTCAATATCTTCGCCCAGCACGGTGAGGGGCCGGGGCTGGGGCCGCGCCGCCGGGCGGGTGGAGGGCCAGGGCTCTGAGGGCGCCCGCCTGCGCTCCGCTTCTGCCAGAGGGTCGATCGCTGGGATTGGGGGAAAGGGGCGAGATCGCCCTTCCTCCCCTGCCTCCTTTGTTGTTGTGGGTTTAACTGGGGGAGGGGAGAGGTGCGGGGCGAAGAGAGGCGCCTCTCCCGGCCGGGGGAGCGGGGCAGCCCCGCCACCGTACCACGTCCTGGGGGGCGCTTGCCTCGGCCCAGCCCGGAGCCTGGCAGTGGGGCCAGAGGAACTTCCCCCGGAGCTGGGACTCTCCGGCATCTGCGGCAGCGAGGTGGCACCACCGGGAATCAAAACTCGCAGTTCTTGGTGGCTGTCAGTGCAGCGTTTTCTAGCTCTGGTTTTGTTTACAAAGGTAAAGTGTACATGTGCTTTGTCTTTCTGTTTACTGGGGCGCTTATAACTTGCCCATCTACATCTGTAAGTCTCTGTTGTTGTATAGCTCCTGACAGAGCAAACGATTTTGTTTTGACTGGGGTGTTACTGCTGAAACCTCATTCTCTGTTTAAGTTTTTGCCTGTCCACATCTATTCTTACTGCTGTAAACTGATACCGGAAATGTTTAATGCCACACGATTGTTTTCAGTAATCTCTTTTAGGAGGACCCCACAACTTTAAATCCCCCTTTGTAATTATGTAGGATTTTGTTGCTGTTTGTTTTATCTGTCTGGCAACACCTTTATATAATGCATAAGTTTTGGAAGATAGGATCAGCTGAAACCTGTCTGCTCTGACAAGCATGTTGAGAATAGATGTGTGGATGCATCTCTAATCCTAAGGAACTGAATCTGCTATGGAGTGCGTGACTGGTTTGGTTTTAGGTGGAGAGATATGTCAGTGTTTATACCAGCAAACTTCTGACAATACATGTTTTCTTCTGCTCAATAGAATGAGCATAGGCAAAAAGATTAAGAAACATGCAAGCAGCGGTCTGAATGTAAATATCATCTGCTGTGACTGCTGACACGTAAGTATGAATCAAAACAAGAGTGCAGCAATAAATTTGGTTTTTAAAATCTCAGTCTTACAGCTTTTGAGTTCAGGGAGTGGTATCAACTTTGAAACCAAAACAGAACTCTGAGCTTGCTGAAATGCCTGACCCTCTATTACTGCAATTAAAACTAAGTGTTTTATTGCATCCTTCAGCCCTAGTATCATCAACTTAATGTTTTACTCTCTTGTTTTTGTATTTTTTGTACTTTGAAAGGCTCTTTGGCAAAACCATTGCCGTCATAGACTGAAATACTGTAAATGCACAATGTTAGGTTCAGAACTCAGAAGTTATGCATGTATCCCACTTCTTTCAGGATGCTGAAGTCTACATCTTTAGACTTTGGAGCAAAACTGCTATATAGACAAAATGCTAAGTATGACTTAGCAGGCAGGAGCACTCCTGCTAATGACAAATAGTCTCTTTTTGTGTTTTGGTACCAAGATGGCTATTTAGTTCTTGCTCTTATAAGGCAAGGACAGAAAGGATGTTTGTGGGAAGTACAGTGCAGCATCTGGGAAACCTGTAGTTACTTCAGAATCACACAGTTGAGACTGACTCAAGTGCATCTTTTCATTTATTGTTGCATGTTTTAGTAGTAGTTTAGTTTAACATCCTAAATAAATCCTTCTAGCTCCTCCCTCTGCTCTACTAATTTTTAAAGGTAGATGGTAGAATTATTAACATGGAGTGGCAGGGAAATAGAGAGGAAAAGCTTTCTTAAGCATGCATGCGCACCAAGGCAAGAAATTATGTGCTCTACCAGCCCTCTGCTTTGTCTTCCATAGAACTCAAAACAAGAATGAGCCAGGGAAGCCAACACACTCTGAATAAAACTGTTCAGGGGCATATAAAAAGAACATTTATCTGTGATAACAGTGATTGTATCTTTAAAATATTTTCTCTACTATTTATATTGCTTAATTTATCTGCTTCAGTGGTAAGATGATTGATATAATTAGGTATTTGTTGCCTCTATTTTCTTTGCAGACTGTAAAGATATGTCTATTGAAAATAAGATACAGCTTTTTATTCTGTTAGATTATGTAAAAGGGGTGTGTTTTTTTGGCAGTCCAGTTTTTGAGTTTTAGGGCAGGCTTCAAACTGCTGTCTTGTCTTGGTGAGTACCTCAGCCGTGTTAAGTTGTTCCCTGATTCCATGCACATTTTACTAGAAATGAGTGAACAGCTTGCTGTTGATTATCTGTACCAAGTGCTAATCAAAGTTGGGCATCTATTTAAATACTTGTCTTGGGTAATAATAAAATATTTTTGTCATGTTCCTGAATCTGGAGTTCACTTCCTTTCTCAGTTCTTTTCTTGTGATCCTGACTTCCCTTGCCTGAGGGGATTTCTCAATTTCTATTCTTATTTTTCATTTACTAACCTTGTTGTCCTGTTTTACTTAACCTAGCTTTTTGCTAGCTTTAAGTGCTACACTTATTTTGCTGAGATGCTGCGCTTGCTGCTGATATTCCTTCATCTAGATTTCTCTTTTGTAGTAGTTTCTTTCTGAACCTGACCTTCCATCCCATCTCTAGGATGTCCATTTACAGTATATGAAAAGTGATGGAAGAAGCACAGGATTATGAGTTAGCACTCTTGGACCAGCGACTAAACCAGCCAGTCAAAAGATGAGCCTGGATTATCTATCTTCCTTGGCTTTTCTTGACAGTCATTTATTTAAGGAAGACAACCTGTTGACCTACAGGTGTAAATCCCTGCCTCAGCTCACACTGGTAGATTTCATACTATACTGTGAACCTTCCTAAGCACTCTTGCCAAAGTTCATTTTGAGTGGTTGCTTCTTCAGGATTGTTTATGAAAAGGGTGTAAATAAACAATATTTTCATCCTCAGACCCATACTGCTACAGGATTTTGAAGAACAGCTTGTGTCAAATCAATAAAATGTAAAATCCCCTATGCTAGGCTGAGGCTCTTATGAAAACCTGAGATGAGTGTTTTCGTGCAACTAACTTGAAGTATAGTCATCCTTGAAAAACTGATAGATTGAGTTGAATCAGTTTGTCCCAAGCATGTTTGCTGTGTTACAGCTGTGTAGGGAAAGCACTACAGCTATACAGGCACTACTTACTTCAGCATGTATTTTGGAAGAGGCAAGGAATTTGAAGGTGTTTTCTGCTTTATGGAAAGAACAAGGAAATCTGTGTTGTGGAATCCCACTATTCTTTCATGAGAACAGATACCCAGACTTCTGGAGGCTTCAGTTTACCATAGTATTGAATTCTGTGAGCACTGCTGCAAAGTTGAGCAGAAAAGTCCTAAGCAAGCTGATATACTTGTATGATTTTTAGGGAGGTAATCTTCCCCCTCTATTTGATCCTGGTGTGGCCACATCTGGAATACTGCATCTGGTTCTGGGCTCCTGAGTACAAGAAAGACAAGGACCTACTGGAAAGGGTGCAGTGAGGAGCCATGAGAATGATCAGAGGTTTGGAGAATCCTTCTCATGAGGAGAGACTGTGGAAGTTTTCCTGTTTAGAGAAGACTGAGAGGGGATCTCATGAATACATGTAAATATCTCAAAGGTGGGTGCCAGAGGATGGTGCTAGACTTTTTCTCATTGGTGCCGAGTGACAGGATAAGGAGCAGTGGCCATAAACTAGAACACAAGAAGTTTCACCTTTCAATATGACGAAGAACTTCTTTATGTTGATGGTGGCAGAGCACTGGAACAGAGTGCCTAAGAACATTGTGAAGTCTTCCACCTGAACATGATCCTGTGTAACCTCCCCTAGGTGGCCCTGCCTTGGCAGGGGGATTGGACTGGATGATCTCTAGACACCCCTTCCAACCCTACTTATTCTGTGATTTGTTAGCCATGGAGCAGATCTCTCCAAAATGCAAAAAGATAGGCATAGATTTTGCAGCCTTTTGCAATTAGCCCTTCGAAGCACTCTTTTGTGAGCATTCCTAGCGTGTAATCTGTGACTTATAAAAGCAAGCAATGGATCATCAAGCATATTTGTTGCTAGTAATGTACTAGAAAGGAAGAGTGTAAACAGAAGGATTATTCAAACACTAGTGTTCCCATGTGTGCTGCATCAGAATTAACTAGTACCACAGGGACAATAACAGGGAAAAGCTGTAGAGAACACTAATTATGATCAAATTTTTACAGTTCAGTACAACCAGAAAATAAGTACTTGATGCCATTACAGGATGAGCTTCCTTTCCTCTTTCAGAGAAGGAATAGAGGAGAGAACAAGAACTAGGTTAGCTCCTTACCCTTTCAGTAGTTTATTTGAAGGAAGTGGTACAACTGATGACAACCAGCAACTTCCAAGTTGTATGGAAGCTCCTTGTATGAACTCTGAATAGTGACATGCTTTCATTTTCTTTCTGAAGAGTAGATAACTGCCTGCTATACCAGGATATTCTTTGGAATGTTCTTAGCATGCTTTTCATCTCCAAAAAAGACTTGCTGAGTATTGTAGAAAAAATGCTGCAGGAAAATCAGATTATTTAAATCCTGGCTGGAAAGCCTTTTACTACCCGTTTGCAGTACTGATACAGTTGCCCTGGTGATATATTTTGGGGTAGCAGAAGTCTCTACCACACTTGAGCTTTTGATCAAGCAGGCGCAGGACATTTGTTCCCTGTTTTGTTTTCTAGAGGAAGAGTTTAGCAACCTTTTACTATGTGTATCAAGGTCAGGCAAGATAAGCCTATACTTTTAAAAATAAAATTATCAGTAAAGCTCCCCTAAGGCAGTTGGAGTGCTAAGCCACATGATAAAAACATTCTAAAGTAGGAAGAAGCATAAATAACACTGTCCCTTTGAAATTCAGTGAAATTGAAGGGCTGGATGCAGGAAAATGAAAAGAAGGGGAGAAAATAGGGTCAGTTTAACAACTGCACTTTGTGAGCTGCCTAAAATGTTCTTTAGTTTTCATCTCACTGAAATGCAGCAAGCTCAGGCCAGAGCTACTTGCCTGCAGACTTTCCTGTCAGTAAATGCTCTGTGCAGATGGAATATAATCACTGTATTCAGTGTCTGACTCTTTATACTGTAAATCAGAAATCTTGTGGGACCATAATGTATAAATAACTCTTAACTAATTATTTGGGGAATGAAGGATAATTCAGATAAATGTCTAGGGGAACATCTCCTGTAGAACATAAAATTGCAGGCGTGTTCTGTGTTGCATAATTTTCCATGATATCTAAATTATTCCTCTAGATTCAGTTGCATTCAATACTCATTTTTATGTCTTAAGTTGGGATTTTTGCATACTGCATTTTGCAAATGAGAAGACTCTGCCAACTCTGTGGAAGGGACAATACAATACAGACTATTGATTGGTTCTAATTCCTGGCCTATCTGTATTTCCTATGTAATTTTCACATACACAGAGGACTGTTGTCAGAAGAAGGTAAGACTGAAATTAAACTACTTCATAATATGTTAGTCAGAACTAACTCAAAAATCAAATTTCAAAGCCCAGACAGATCTCTGATTTCTCAGTTCTCCACATGTAGCAGATGGTGTGGTACAAGTTGTTCTAGCAATATTTCGCAAACTTGCTATTGCTTGCAACTCCAATGTTTTGCAAAAAAAAACTTGTGGGATTTTTTTTTTGGAAATAGGGACATGGCCAAGTGAACAAATAGGTGGAAAGTGAACATGTAAACTATAGGACAAACAAGCAAATTGTCACAAGCAGCCTAAATAAACTTTTTCAGTCTAGCAGGGCTGACAGCTCACATAACTGGGAGTTTGAAGATAGTTGGACTATCTCCTAGAGAAGCTGTTGGAGGGTTGGCTTCAGGAATACTTTATGGCTGGTACTAATTACAGATTTTGGGATAGTAGGCTTGAAGTCATGTTTTCATTGGTGTTCAGAAGTGACCTGTTCTGTGACCCACTTTTCAGCATATGTCGTGTTTGATTGTTCTTAAAGCAGACCAGTCTTTGCTGAGCTAATATCATACTTTTTAGGTCTGTATTTTGTAGATAAAACTAGATGATTGTTAGTGTGATTTATTCTAGCGCATTTCTCTTAGTTGTCACAACTTAATGTTTCCAGCATACTTATCCATAAACTGTCTTCTAAATACTGCTGAGAGCTGACTAGTTCACACTTGCAAGAAACTATGTTAAAATCCAACTAACATAAAACAAGAAACAACAGTTTATGCTTATTTCAGTAGGGATGTGTATGAAAGATACTTGAAGTTAAGTTTTGGCTAGTGACTTGCAGTTCATTTTTACCTCTTTGCATTTCAAAAAGCCAAGAAATAAAAGACCACAAACTAAAGCTTCATCTACACTGTAACTGTTTGAGACTAATATCCTAAATCATTGCTTGCCAAACAGTTAGTAGTTCTTCCAGCAGTATGTAATTATGAATGATGCAAAGCTTGGTAGCTGTAGTGCAAATGACCAATTGACAGGCTTTGCAGGTGAATCTGCAAGGTAGGCATACAGGTTCCTTCTTAACAGCATTCAGAAGCGTGTTTACTGGTAAAGAAATACTTTTCATTGCGTTTGGACCACCAGCAGTTTCTCTCTTCGCACAGCAGGAAAGAAACAAAAGTTTGTGCTAAGTGATATAACACAGTTGAAGTGCTGGGTCTGAAGTAATGGCTTTTAGTAACTGCATCATCCTTCACGTTTCACTGGTTTTGTGGTTATGAAATACTTTATTTTAAGGACTGATCTTGGTATTATCAATAGAGGCTATTCTCTCTAGAATAAGTGACTGTTACAAAACCATTGAGGCTTCCTGTTGGTAACACTGTAAACCACAAGCCTTAGTTATATTACCCATATCTGCTTAGGAAGTTTCATGTGCTTTGTGGGCTTTCTATAAAGACATGTGCATCTCCTAATACAACTGCTTATAGTTCACTAAGTGAATTGGTTTTATTTCAATCTTCCACTTCTCTTTAGTGGCCATTTAAACATCTTTTAAGACTGAACTTTTTCAAGAAATTCCTTCTCTCATGTGTCTTCCTACCAGATGTTGTTCTTAGGATCCTAATCTTCAATTAAAAATAATTGCATGTGTTAATAAACTTGGAGCTTCACTTATGTTGATTTGAAAGTATTCTATGACATTGTGATAGAATTGGGACTACAATTACATAAGAAAAGTAGCTTTTCAGTGAAGAAAAACTCATTTTCTGTAGGACATCCTCACTTTCTGTAGGACCTTCATCCATTAATTTGATGTTACCGGTTTGGATTTTGGCTCTTTTCTGTTTTGTTTTTTTGTGTGTGTGGTTGGTTGGTTGATTGTTTTTTGTGTGTGTATGTTATTTAAAGCAAGCTTTACTAAAGTGAAACTGAAGTGAAACTAAAATAGCTGCTTCTTGTTACAAGCTATATAGGCAAAAGCATAGGAACCATCTCCTGCTGCTGTTGGGGTCCAATTAGGAATCAAATTAGAGGATAGTAGGATGAGACCATTATGGATTTGTGACTCTGTGCACCTCTGTATCTTATTTCTCCTTCCTTTCACCTACGATAATCCCAACAGCAAAACATCAAGTGTTTGTCTGCTGTTCCTATTTGTCATCATCTCAACTAGGAAACGTAGCAACTATGGAGAAAAGTATCTCCAGAAAGACAAATAATGCTGGAGAGAAAAGAATGGGAATAAGGAAAGACTGGAAGAAGAGAAAAGGGTAAAAGATGATCTTGCAGCTTCTCTATAATAGTGCATTTCAGTACACTGGAGACTATTTCAACTGTTCAGTTTTGCAGATAGTGTTTTAAAATACAATCTTGAGTATATTTAATAATTGTTAAATTAGACAGGTGGGTTTTCTAAACTGACCTGTCATAAGTTGAAACTGGGTTACTGACTGATGTCCCTGTAACGGGCAGCACACCTGTTGGGGGAAGTACCCCCATATAGAATAGAATATCTCAATTGCAGAGGACCTACACCGATCATCTTACTCAACTCTGTGACTGAATCGGGGCTAGAGTAGCTGATGACTGATACCAGGCACAAAAAGATGAGTTCCAAGCTCCTGGAGCACAACCAGACGTTAATTTGCAGGACTGTTCATTTTGGGAAGAAAAAACTCATCGAGATCTCCTTCTCCTGTTCCCTTGTTACCAGAGGTAGAATCAAGTGCAATTGGAGAAAGAATACACGTATACCCTCTTCAGAGTTCACACATGGGATTTATAATGGTTTGGCATGAGATTCCAGTAATCGCTTTTGTTGCAGGTTAAGTGTGCTCCACACCTTGGCTAATTTTGAAAAGGTTTCAGGCTTGCTTCTGGTTGAAATAAATGATATTAATATTATCTATTATAGTGGTAAGATGTAGCATAGGTCATGAGGTGTTCTGTTTTTCAGATTCCTTGTTCAATTAGACACATTTTTTTTTGAAAAGTTGACTGTAGAGTAGTATTCCTGTACAGTAGACACCCCAAAACATAGGAATTGCAGTGTGATGAACTATCCTCATCACAAATCTGTGCACGTTCCAACACAGCCTAGCCTAGAAGCTTGTTTAAATATTATCAAATTCAAGTAGATTAGTATTGCCTCCTACATTTACCCTAAACATTAGGAGTCTAAAGGTGTTTACAGAGCACAGATCTGTTTTCTAGGGAAAAACAGAAAATATTTGTACATTCATACTTTGTAGTCCAATTGTGAAGATAACCCTTGAAATCCAAGCTGGAGTGTAAATTAATATAATGAGGCCTTCCTTAGCTTACACGGTCAGCTCAGTTTCTCAACATTATTTCAAAGCCTTTGCTGCTGAGGGTTCACTTTGCTAACCAGCAGTGTCACAGAGTTAACAAGACTGTTCAGTTTTACTGCTGCTATTCAGAAACCTGTGGGAGGCTGTGCAACTGATGAGAATATCAATTCTGTGTTGCCACTTAGGAAAGCCAAAAGCAGAGGTAGAGACAAGATACAGCTATACTGCTATCTCTGAAAATTACTTAATAGAAGAAAACTGAAAAAAATATTTAGAGCTCACCTATTAATGAAACTATGATGACTGCTTATTCAAACTTTTAAAAAGTTGATACAAGTTATGTTATCTAGGCAGGATGAAATGGACTCTTCTCAAGGCTGTGAATAATCTTGAAGATCTTTTGAAACAGTGGCATAGCTTCCTTCCTCTGTTATGTCACTAAATGCAGCAGAGCTTGAGTTTATACTGGTCAGAGCTGTATTGCATAAACAGAGACGTATTGTTTGTATTTAACACAGTTGTTTTCTTAGAGCACAGGTTTGTAATTGTAAAGCTTTCTTCATGTCTACTATTCACTTCCCTACAAGTGAAAAAGAAGCCGTCCTTTCAGAGCTGATCTGTGGTTCATCTTCTCCTGTGAAGTTTTTTCATCTGTAAACTACTCTTATAGTTGGCAGCTCTCTCACTCAGAATTAGGATACTGAAGTTAAAACAGCAAATTCTTAAAACTTGGAACTTTAAACTGCTGAATGTCCTACATGTGCTTTTTAAAATATTGTTGATTATTAATAGAGTCAAGCCTTGGTAAGGTACTCTTGACACCTTGATCAAAACATAAAGGCTGTGGTACAGGCATTGGAGATGCTCTGAAAGTTGTTTCTTTGATTGCTTCATGGTGATATCAGGCAATTCTGGTTTGTCTGCAAACCTGCTTTTTTACTGACTGGATTGGCATCAAGTAAGCCATGGTGAGATTTATCATTTGTGGTAGTAACATATATGAACAGTAAAAGCCAACTCTCTATAGGCCCCAGAGAGTTCTTGTGCTTTCTCTGGACTAGGAAGATGAGTGAGGCTTTGGTAAGTTTTGCCATCTGTTTTCGAGGCAGGGAGATGCATACATTTTACAGAGGAAGAAGGGATGAGCAGTGCTATTGCAGTTGGCATCACTGTAAAACCTATGCTCTGGCCCAGTTACCCAGGGAAGCACAGTGAAATACCTTTTTCACTAATCATAAGTCGTATGCTTCTTATTCAGGATAATCATTGGCCTTAATTTTGATTTATGGCTCTTTAAAAAAAAAATCCCAAGAGTAAACAGAGAAAGAAGAGCTGCTTTATCGGATTAAAAAGTTTTTGTCTAGAGAAGATCCTTAGAAAATGGTATGTAGTGTCTTGCAGTGCTAGTATTTCAACTTATATTTAGGGTTTTTTTTCTTCAGGATCTTAAAACCTGTGGATGTTAAGGTTTGCAACATAGCTGTGAGGGAGGAGCTGTTTGTTCGTGTTATAAGAAACTGAGATCTTATTTTTGAGAAATAGAATACATGAGTCTGATATAAACTGCAGAAAAGTCAACTAGCCCACTTTTTGTAATTTTTTCTTCCAGAGGTGCATTGATGGCTTAGGACTGATGTACAGAATGAGTAGACAAATGATTTGAGTAGCCTGCCAGAGATACGCTATGAAACAGAAGTCTGGCAGGTTTAATTCTTGCTTTTGTCATAACAGTACTAAATCTGTTTTTGTTAGAAAACATTCATTTTCTGGTTTTAGATCATCATAATTAAATATATTTAACTGCTTTGGGGGTAAAATATTTGAAAAAGGGCACTACCCGCTAAATCAGGTCATTTAATTGTGTGGTAATTCCTGTACTTTACCATTAGCTGGGAGTACAGATATGCTTTGAGAAGTTGAAATAGAACACACCTTAACTCTGTCAAAGCTAAACTTGTGTGTGGTCTTGTATCGTAACTCTTTCTTTTGTTGATATGAATAAGTCTTTATAGCTTCCACCTATTTCTTGTCAAATGGTTAAGCTGAATTTGATTAAAACAGTTTGAGATGTGTCTCTTGATCAGTACACAAGTTTACACCATGAGGCTCAATGACTTTTTCCGTGTGCCATGTTAGGAGTTTCTGCTATATGTTTTTCTCAGTTTAGGGGTTGGTGGCAAACCGTGTAACTGCTGCTAGGTGCAGCCTAGCTCTAGAATAGTGCTCAGCTGGCCTCTCAGTACCTGCTCACCACAGGTGGATGTGTTACCCCTAGTATTATGCTCATTGGCTTGTGGGCTGTGGAAGTTGGCATGCCTTAAGGCAGCATAGACTCTGTAGACTCAGGTGAGCCAATTATTAGCATGAATTCTGTTGTGCATCAGCTGTTACAGAGCTACACTGCAGCTGCTATGCATGAGGTATTGCTTGTAAGTATTTGGTTCCTGAGCAAAACCAGCACTTTACTACAAAGAACTTTTTAGACAGCCTTTCCACTTTCTCTAGCCTTCCTCTCTCCACACAAAGCTTACCACCTTCTTTTCGAGCCAGGAAGTAGGCTTTGAAACACGCTCTGCATTGACAGCAGGGAGCAGGTGAGAATGAGAGAGAGCAGCCTCACGCTGGGCAGACCTGCTACGCTAGCTGAGAAGCCTGGGCAGCACGCAGAAGGCTCTGTCAATGTAAAGTAGAAGTAGAAAGGTCAATCGCTGCTTCTTACGGAGAACACGATTTTTCCAGCCTACCACGCGAGGGTGCTACAAACCTTTGGCTTAATTTAACCACTGCTAGAGGGTTTTTCTGTTAGGAAAAGTGGAGTGTGTTTTTCAACATTACTGGGTTACAGGGAAGAGTGTTTTAACTGCTTGTTGGTTTATGAAAGCAGGCAAGATCCACATATCAAAAGGCAGATGTAGCTGTCTTAAAATACGTGTTTATTTTGCTTTTGACTTTTAAGAGCTGAACTGCTTCCATTTTGTTGTTTTGTGTATGTTGGGTTTTGTCCTAACTTCATCTGCCAGCAAGAGAAATTTTCCAACTTGTTTATGTCCTCGTATGCAGGCAACCTTTCATGCATGAGAAGATGTTAAATCTGATACTTCTGCTAGGTAATCTGAACCTTCAAATTAAGAGTCTCCTTGCTTCTGTGCACTTCTCATCTGTAAAATGGCAATAATGCTTGCTTTGTTTATGGAGATGTTTAGACTTAACTTTTGCATAAACACTCACAGAAAAGTTGTCTGCAGGCTAAATGTTCAGTCATGCACTCTTGTCTCATCCTTTAGGCTGTTAGGGAAATGTGTTTGTTGTGTTTCTAGCTTGTATTTCAAAACACTTGGTGCATGGTAATAGGTCTGAAAGAAGGTCAGTGTTTGTGTTAATTGTTTGGCTTGCCTTGAAATGGAAGCTGAAAACAGTGTGCTTTCCTGAACGTTATCTTATCAAGCATCCATAAAGAGGCTGAAGCTACAGAGAATTAGCGATACATAGCTTTAGTTTACTGTCTTTGGTTGTTTAGCAGTAGAGCAATACAGAGTGAATTGCAGTAAGCGTTCATGCACTTAGGTTGTTGGCTGGGAGACAGGATCTCTGCAAAGAGATCCCAGACCTGGTGTACAGAGTTCAGACATGTAGTTACAAAAAAACATGACATCACCTGACACGACTATATTGTTCATCATTGACTGCTCCGTTGTGGGGTAGTTGTTAGACTAAATTGGGATGCATTTATGTTTTTCTGGAAGTCACTTATTTCTTTTAATACTAATCAGTGACAGGCCACATTGAAAGAAACAGGTTAACTAGTCCTAAAATACAGAATACTACAAAGGAGATAGGATTTTTTTTTTTTTTTTTTCAAAATACTACCAAGGCAGACTTTGTCTTGAATACTGTCATGTAAAAGCAAAGGCAGAGAGACTTCTGGTATGCTGTAGCTGTCCTTCTTCTCTTCTCCTTCCCCCCGCCCCCCCCCAGTCTGTTATGAGATAGAGAACTTGCGTGCATTTCAGGCCTATGCATTAGGCTTTGTTACATCCACCTGTCCATTATTTACAGAAGGATCTGTACATTATTTTACAGAAGGATCAAAATATCACACTTATTCCCAGTGCTCCACCCCCAAGCCTATAGGGAGGGTAGAAACCATAAAAGCTGTTGAAGAAGCAGCATCTTGGTTTGTTAATAGAGAAGCAAGCTTCAGTATGTAGAATAAACTGCTTAGGCACAGTGGTGCTTCATATTCCTAACCCGAAGGTTACCCTTCCAGGGATCACTCCTGTGCTTTGAGATAATGATCCTGTGCATTGAGAACAAGTGTCATTCCAGTGGTGAATACTGTGTGGAAGGTTATCTAAGGCTTAAAGAGAAACAGAAATAACTGTCCAAGAATTGGTGCTGGGTGACAAATTAGGAAAAACTATTTCCTTTCTTACAATCATTTAGTGTTCTTACTCAGCTGCCTTTATCTTGATTTGGAGCCATCTCTCTTAACGAAAATGAAACAGGTGATGCACAGTATACTTCTGTCTGTCTCTCTGTTCTTGGGGAAATATTTTGTTCCCAAATTCCTTGCCTTTGCTGACAGACAAAGGATGTCAGCTCTAAAACCAGGAATACAGACATACAGGAATTGATTAAAATGATTTCTCCCTATGAGGGTAGCATCTTTGTTTAAATATAAGAAAATGAGATACTCATATGAAAAATCCCTGCAGTTAGGAAACTGTTTTCTGTAGTGGTTAGCTGTTTAATCTATGTTGGTCTAATTTCAGACACACTGGTAAGTAGTAAGTTTATAAAAGGAAGACAGTATTTTATCATACAGGTGAGAGGCATGAGTACACAAGAGGGTTTATGCAGCAGGTCTCTAGTGGAACTGATGCAGACCACTATCCACAGGACCATGCTTTCTTTTCCAAGTTTGACTGCAGGGGCTTTCTGTTATGCTTGAATTTATAACAGATTTTCTTCCCCTTGAACTTAAAGCTGTTTGTTTTAATCCTACTTAATTAGTGTGAGGAAATGTAGGAGTTTTTGTTTAGAGAACATTGGTAGCTGAGGCAGTAGCTGTTTTCAAAGTGTTTTGTGTCTTCATATTGGAAGTGTTATTCATTACTTGGAGAGGTACTGTAAGGATTTTGTAAAAAAAAACTTAAGTATTGCATTTTAAGGAGGATGACTGATCCAACGCCAGTTTGTGTCCTGCTCTGCCATAGCTTCCAGTCTAATACTTAGCAAATTACTTTGTTTCTTTTCCTTAGACCTTCTTCTGCACAGTACAGGTTTTACCCTGCTCTGTAGTACTGTCAAAAGAATAAAATACCAAAACTGCAAGGCACTCGATATATCAAGTGCTACAAAAATATCCCATGTAGTATCAAGTCATAATATTAGCATGCCCTGACTGAGAATGTTCTGCAGGCTGTGAATTTAATGCATGTGAGAATAAGTATTTACTGCTGGTGAAAAGTACAGCATGGTTAATACTAGTGAGGGTAGTCATCCACAAAACAGGTATGGCCTTGGCAGAAACCTAGGATCCAATACATCATTCTCTTTTGTCCTTAAATTACTAACAAAGTGTTTCAGCAAAAATTGTGGATCTTACTGTTTAGTTGCAGACATCTGAGAAGGTTACATGGTTACCTACTAGAGGGTTTCAAAATAAATTTTATTAGAATTCATGTCCTCACTGGAAAAAAAATGTTATTGCATCTCATCACAAATCTGGAAAACAATTATCTAGTTAGAAAAGCTTCACTGCTGGGGATGAGATACTCATGCTGCTGAACAGGCACATAACTGTGTGACGCATGTGTTCACTCAACTTTGTTAGCGCTCTTGTAATTTTAAATCTGAAAAAAAAACATGACAGCACATCTCAGGTCTGGTCTCTGAGGAGGAATGCATAGTCCTTTCAGCAGCATGCTTCCAAGGACAGCTGCACAGTTAGCATTCATGCCTGCCAGGGTCTGTTCTCCACAGTGATCCCCACCCTGAATCTCCAGACAAAACCAGGAGATGAATCTCAACAGCTGCAGAAGGCTTGGTTTATGAATCTTAGTTAGAGTAAGTAGCTATTTGAAGTGTTTCTTTTCATACGTCTCTAACAATGGTCATAAGGGCTACACATTCCTATTCAAGTTGTCAAGATAATGCTAACCTCTTTATAGAGGTGGACATCCAGTGATCTGAGCCTGTGTGGATGCTGTGTCCCTCTAAACATAAATGATGTTCACATAGACCATAGTGTTTTGTCCTTTGCTCTACCAATGTGCTCTCAGTTCTCCTTCCTCTTTTCCCCTGCCCAGGTTGCACCTTTTTTTGCACATGCTGATTTTTCCAGTTGTGTTTTTTCCGTGAGAGTAGCTACCACACTTATGTGATGTACTGCTTTCATAACATTGGCAAAGCACCCCCAAAAAATGGTTTGAGACCTCCACACCCAGACCTGAATATTTTTCCTCCTCAGTTTAAAGCTGAACTAGGTGGGAACTTAAAATGCAGGTCATTGGTTATCCAACTTTATATTTGTCTTAGATTACAGCAGCCACCTTCATATAGTAAGAACAAAGGCAAGGATGTTGGTTTCCCCATAATTACATTGTACCTGTCATTATGTAGGAAGCCCTGCCCTTTCTTTAGAAGTTAAATCATTAGATTCCATGTATTTTAATTGGGTGAGTAATTTCATTTCAGTCCTGCTGCTAGAGCACATGCCTGTTGTTGTCTAATATAATTTCCCCTTAGTGGGTCCAACAGTAGCAGTACCAGTAGCATGAAGTCTGTTATAAATAGTATGTCTACAGTATTCACAGTACATTATTTCCAAAGCTTTACCATGAGTTTTCAAAGCCAGAATACTTGCATTACATATTTTATTTTCCTGTGATGGAGAGGGGTATATGTTGAACTAAACTTTTACAAGAGAGAGCCTGTTTGTATCCTGGTGATCTGAATTACAATGAGTTGATAAAAACTTGTCAAAAGAGAAGCCTGTCACCATCACCACTGTGCTGCTTCTTTACTGGTATTTGTTCTCATCTAGCTCTGGGGTGATGCAGTCCAGGGAGCTAAACTGACAGAAAGCTCTTAAGTGTTCATTTGGTTTCCTGACCCAGGGTACTGCACACCAGATGAACATGGGTGTGAGCACTGAGCATTTGGGAAGCAGCAAAGGAGGCAGCTGGGAGAAGGGGAAACAACCATCAATCTGGCAGCAGCTGCCTGCTGGGTTCACTCAGCCACATGCTCAGTCTGCACCCTCAAAACCTCAAAGTAGTTCAGCAGTTTTGTCTCTTGTGCCTGGGGAAGGGCTTTGGTGAATCCAGTTTAGGATTACTTAAAAAAAAAAGGAAAAAAAAGAAGAAAACCACCAAAAACTTAATAGGCTATACATATATGCTTAGTATTGTATCTCGTTAGTGAGGCTGCTCTCAGAAATGGGCCTCTGAAATTTGTCCTTTTAGAATCTTTGAAATTCAGAAATTAGTTGGCTGAGATGCTTAAAGAATCAAAGGCAGTATCTCTTCATAACAGGTTACTTCCACAAGCTTCTAAGAATAGGATCACCGCTTACCTGTTTTAAGGGTGGGCTTTTTTAACATCTATTTTACTTCTCTGCTTATTGAGTTCTTGGCCTTCCTGGCTTTCTACAATACTACATTTGTACGCCTTGAATGAAAAGCTGATTATAACCCAGTGCTCTTGAACAGCAGCTCTCACTGCTGTTACTGAGTTGGTGAGACTGACAGCTAAAGGAAAAGGCTGTCCTTCAAGCTGAACTGGGTGTGAACTTAAAGTTGGATAACCAAATGGATTATTTGACTAATATTTCTGCCAGAAGAGTCTTAGTTCTGTGAATAAATCTGTTAATTCCGTTTCTCTAGTAATTAGGAATTAAGTTCTTACACTGGTAATCTGCTGTTGCATTTTAGTTAGATACACAGTTTTCAATACAGTTTTACTGAACAGTCACATTTGACATTACTGATAAGAGAACATACCCACCTACATTAGTCAGTCCTTTTGAGGGTTGATTCTGCTTGTTGTATTTGATCATGACAGTCTGACTTTTGCTATTACTCAGCTTTTCTAGCTTCAGAACCTGAGGTGTAACCCTGCATGTTTAATCTATTGGTCTTTTTAGTGGGGGTAAGAGGGAGGGAAGAAGGTTTGTACTATGTGCAGATCTCTGCTGGATATTCTCCAGGCTCTCATCTTTGTACTTCAGTCACTGACTTGTGTGCTGTTTGTCTTTGTGGGTGCTTCAGCGGTTTTCCTTTTTTTGGGGAGGCTGCAGACAGCCTACTCTTCATGGTGAAAACATGACTTTAAGGGTGTTTGAGAATCTCTACTGATGCTTCATGCTTGAGCTTCAGCATTGTTGGAGGAGCTTAAATATGCTGGGTGCTTCCAAGTTTCTGTATTTCAGCTCTTGGTTAATTTTTTCAGGGACTGACCATGCAGGCTTTATGAAATTTAACATTGTTATGCTTATATGGTTTATTTCAGATTGTAAGAGACTTAAATCTCAAAGCAGTAGTATGTCCATATAAACGTCTCCCCTTGCCTCACTTCCCTTACTGGTTTTGACAGTTTTGGCATATGCTCAGTTCTATAAACTATACAGGAAGCTGTTTCTTCTAAGCAGCTTATGCAGCACATAGTTATATTGGCTTTAAGTGCTTAAAGTAGCTTGAAAGCAATGGGAAGACTGTTTCTGGTAATGATGTAGATGAGCAGGAAACATGTCATTAATTCTAAAGACCCTTCAGATACCTTTCAAATATTAATTATCTTTTGATTCTATAAAGTCCTTCTAAGCTGAAGGACCTATTTTAAACCTACATGGTACAGCAGTTACTGAAGTTACTCGTATCTGCTCATGGATACTCCACTGCTTGCCAAATAGCAGTTCTTGAGGTATGTCTTGCAGTTTACCTGTAGGTACTTTTTCAAAGAAATTTCAGAGTTAAGTAACCAGTAACAACAACGTGGAATTCCAATAAGGAAGCGTCTTAAAAGGTAGACGTTTAGTGGCATCTTAAGAAGCTGGCAGTGATTGACTGTCTTGCAGTAGTGCTAAATAAGAGGTCTCTGTAAGGGTGATAGAGAGGCCCTTGGCTGGAACGAGTTTCTACATGGGATGGTAAATGTTCTGCTTTCTAACTACTGCTCTGAGAACAGCTAGTTACTTTGGAAACACGTAAATACAGGATTGCCAGAGATAACTGCTGTAAATAGTAGAAGTGAAACTGAAAAATCTTACCCAAGCTTCCAAAAGCCAGAGCTGCTTTAATTTTGAGTACCTGAACAGAATGCAGAAGACAGCATTCTGTCCCTTTGTTTCAAGAGGCTAAGTTAGAACTGAGTACTAGTTCATCATGCTTTTGGTTAGTGAGGTATCCAATTTAGAGTAGATTTGTACTGCAAGAGTCTCGAGAGAATGATTTTGAGGAGCATTTGCAGGACTGCCTGTTGTCTTGGCACTTCCAACTTCAAGACAGCACCTGGTATGCTGCTACAGCCCAGTAATGAGCTCTGGTCCCAGAGGAAGCCCTTAGTGTTGCTGATTCTTGAAGGGATACAATATAGCCTTGTGTAGTTGTCCTGGTTTGAGCAGTAGCAGTCATTTTTTCTCCTTCTTGGTAGCTGGTGCCGTGCTGTGTTTTGACTTTTGGGCTGAGAATGGTTGCTGATAGCAAGTATGTTTTGAGTTACTGCTCAAATGTTTGGTTTTGTCCAAGGCCTTTTCTGAGCTCATGCTCTGCCAGGGAGGAGGGAGGCTGGGAGGAAGGAGAGACAGGACACCTGACCCAGGCTAGCCAAAGAGGTATTCCATACCATAGCACGTCATGCCCAGGATGTAACGGGGAGAGACCCAGAAGGGCTGGAGCTCTGGGGGGATGGAGGAGGTATCGGTCGGTGCTCAGTCAGGCAGGGTGGGGTGAGTTATGGGCCGGTGGCTGGTGAGGTGTTGTATTCTCTTCACTTGTTATTGGCTTTATCATTATTATTTGTAGTAGTAGTAGCAGTAATGAGTTGTGTTATACCTTAGCTATTAAACTGTTCTTACCTCAATCTGTGGGGGCTACATTCTTTGGATTCTCCTTCCTAACTCTCCGAGAGTTGGGGGAGCGAGAGGGGGAGTGAGTAACGAGCTGTGCGGACTTGGTTTTAAACCACGACAGTAATCCAACAGTCAGCTGTCCTGACAACCTATATAGGCCAGCAACAAATGGGAATGTTTTTCTGTGGAGGGGGAGAAAGAAGGAGTGAGGGAGAACTCTGTCAGATTAGGAGAGGAAAAAAATAAAATCTTAATTTGACAAGATAAAGAGACCTTTCTTGGCCTTTCAAACCAAAAGGTTTGCTGCAAGCAAGTTCCATTGTGGATGGCACAGTTAGACTTTGGTTTCAATCTCAGTTCAAAATTTACATTTCATAAAACAATACTCCTAAATTAAATAGCAGTTTTACATACCTCCCTCTAAGCAAGTATTATGGCACAACTGGCAAAAATCTTGCCATGAAACTGAATGCAGCTTATTTAGTCATCTTGCACTTCATTAATTTCCCCAATCATTCTTAGAGTGATGGTGATAAGAGTACAGTTACCATTCCTCCTACGGGCTGCAAGTACTTCTATGAGCAGTATTTGGTTGATTTCTCTGATTTTTGTAACTTAAATATTTTTGTCTTGTTCATGCATGTCATATGTCAGTGATATTTTGTATGAACTTCAGTGTCAGTTTCTGTGCATTTCTACTTGTCACTGCTACCATTGCCACAAGAGGCAAGGTAGTATTGAAGCATCCTCCCAGTTCATGGTGTGCTGTACTACTTGCCTCTATGGAAAAGCATCTTACTGTCCATGGTAAAAAAAAATCTACAAAAAACCAATGTTCTAGATGGATGCAGTTTAGGAACTAATCAGTATTGTACAGATAGAGAAGAAACAAACTGCTGAGTGAGCTGCAGTGTTAGACTTCCCACTGGGAATTTCCAGACCTTTTCCTCTTCCTTCCTCCCTCAGAATATGTATAGCAAATAGAGCACATCAAGCACTGGGGGAGGTGGCATCCAAAGGCAGAAACAGTAAGAGGCCAGAGTAACTTTCAGTTAAAAACAGCTGACAACATACTGGCCAATCTTCCTAGCATCCCTGTCGTACCACCACGAATACAGGCAGCAGGAGAGATGTCTCAGACATCTATGTCAGTATTAAGTGGGAGGAAGGCTCTTTAAATAGCTAGGGTGAGTCTTATTCCCTGACTGTGTCAACATTGAGTTGTTATTTCACGCTCTGAACAGGAAAAATTAGTCAAGTAATTGTGTGGCAGGCAAGTGACAAAATGAAGTAATTTTTTGCTTTTTCTAGTTGCTGAACCTGTTTTAGAAAGCAGCAGATACTTCCCTTGTCATTTTGCATCTCTAGTCAAAAACCTCCAAGCAATAGATGAATATCAGTACAAGATGAATAATTTTGTTAAAACTGGGGGAGTAGCAATCCATTGAGTCACTGGAGTAGTCCAAAACAACACTTGTCTATATCTTGGTTTTGGAGTATCTGCATTTTGAGGGGGCTACGGCAGCATTCATACCTTCCTTTCTCATTGTTAATGTTAGCATGCTTTTGGACTAGCCTGCGTAATCCAGTCCCAAAAAGTCTGCCTTACTCTTACACTACATAGGTGACATATCTGTCTTTTTTTATTCCAGGTGAATAGAAGGTTTTGTGGTACTAATTCAATGGGATACAATTTCAGTTAGTTAGGATTGCCTTAAAGCCCTTTATGATCCTAGATAAATCCATACAACAATTTTCCTCTTCCATATTTCCCCAGCACAAAGAGGGAACATTTGTAGTTTTATAGAAAACCAGACTGTTGGTGTTCAGGTTAGCATTGAAAATAGGCAACAGTTCTTGGCTCTTGTGAGGATTTGCCTTTTGACAAATTATTGGATTAATCTGGAATTGCAGCTATCTCCTTTGAGGTTTCCTTGTCTGTAGATCAGATTCTGTCCTTGCTAGCATAATTTGTGCTTAATCTAAATATTTTCCATGCAGTTTCTGGTTTTTGAAATAGCCATCTTTAACATAGTTAAAAGAGCAGTGTGCGCTCGCAGCTCAGAAAGCCAGCTGTATCCTGGGCTGCATCAAAAGGAACATGACCAGCAAGTCAAAGGAGGTGATCCTGCCCCTCTACTCTGCTCTCGTGAGACCTCACTTGGAGTATTGTGTGCAGTTCTGGTGTCCTCAACATAAAAAGGACATGGTACTGTTAGAACAAGTCCAGAGGAGGGCCACGAGGATGATGAGGGGACTGGAGCACCTCCCATATGAAGACAGGCTGAGAAAGTTGGGGCTGTTCATCCTGGAGAAGAGAAGGCTGCGTGGAGACCTCATAGCAGCCTTCCAGTATCTGAAGGGGGCCTATAGGGATGCTGGGGAGGGACTATTCATTAGGGTCTGTAGTGATAGGACAAGGGGTAACGGGTTGAAACTTAAACAGGGGAAGTTTAGATTGGATATAAGGAGGAAGTTCTTTACTGTTAGGGTGGTGAGGCACTGGAACGGGTTGCCCACGGAAGCTGTGAATGCTCCATCCTTGGCAGTGTCCAAGGCCAGGATGGACAGAGCGCCTTAGGTGACATGGTTTAGTGTGAGGTGTCCCTGCCCATGGCAGGGGGTTGGAACCACGTGATCTTAAGATCCTTTCCAACCCTGTCTGTTCTATGATCCTGTGTGGCCTTATGTTTCTGGGCAATTCAGTCCCTTTTTTCCAATACTGTTGTACTTTGTTTGCTTTACTGCTCTGAAAACTAATCAGTAGCAAAACCACAACTACTGGATGTTTCTGCTCTGTTTGCATCCACACACATTCAAGTTTCCATTCTTCAGGAGTATTTCTCCACAGAGCCAATTATATCTGCTTTAACTAGTCTTCTAGTTCAGCGGTTTCCCTTACAAAGTCATTTTTTGTCTTTTTTTGAAATATTCTCACCAAAGGTTAGCAGTATCTGATGACTTAACCCGACCATACACTGTACTAAACATTAAACATGTAGTATACTACTTGCTGGGATGCATTAATGCTTTTGTTTAGTGAAAAGGTGCTAGAAATGAATCAGCTGTCAAATAAGAGTAAAGAAAATGTCTTCTACCCAACTTCCAAGGTTTTCTTCAATTCACCTGTTTTTTAATTAAAAGCTGTTATTGGACCACGAAGCATGATGTGAAGAGGAAGAAAGCAAATACAAGATGATAAAGTTGCCAGTAATTCTAACTTAGAGACAGCAGAGATGAAAGTCGACTGAAGAATTACATGAGGTTGCAGGTTTAAGTAGCAGAAGATTCAATGTAAATGTGTGGGAAGGGATACACAGAGGAATATGCTTCTAGGCTTTGCATATGAGGCATTTATCTCTGAGCTGGCTACTGTAATAATAGAAATAAGTCTTTGAGCTGCAGTAAGACTATATCTTCCCAACACTGAGAATTATAGTCTAAAAAGCAGGGTGTTAAGAATAGAAAAATAGTTCTGCCCCTGTACAAAGGTACGATTTGAGTACTGCATGTAGTTCTGATCTGGTTATTTGGAAGGGTATGTAGTGGAGCTAGACAAAACAAGCAAACAAAGTAATCAAAGGAGGACTGTTTAAAGGTGACCAAAGTCTTAGCCCTCAGACTGCCTAAGACAAACTCTTCAGCTTGGAAAAGAGATGGCTGAGGTGGAATACAGTAAAGGCCTATAAAAACCGCAAGTGGCAGGGAAAACACCAACAGGTTGTGATCATTCAGGATTTGCGACCACAGACAGTGAGGATCATCAAATGAAACCAGCAGATGTCATGTTCAAAACAAGTAAAAGCCTGTTTTTTATTCTATAATGTGCAATTGAGCCATGGATAACATTGCAGCAAGATACTGTTTGTGGTGAGTTTAGTTTGCATTACTTTAGACAGCAACTGGACAAAATAATGGAGGAAGCCTGTTAGAAACTTTAAGTACAACACCACCAGCTCTGGCTCAGAAAGACCTCGAGCTGCAACATGCTGGAGGCTTGGAAGGTATTCTGGAATAATACCATTACCCTTTCCCCGAATGCTGGGCTGTAAGTACTGTACCCAGTACAGTGATTGTTACCTGCCTGAAGAATCCCAGTTGTCAGCTAGTTGGCTTGCTTTTGGCTTTCTTAAGTGTTCTGCTAAATCCAAGAGGCAGAACTTGTTTTTCCTATCATACTTCCTTTAAATGTTCAATAGTTTTGACGTTATCAAAAAGTACTTAAAAAATAGTCCCAATGCCTAACTTTACAATAGATGCTACTACTGTAGTGGACATACATGTTTGTACTTTAGTTGCATAAAATTTCTTCAAGTTGTACACATTGGCTAGTTCTACCTCTCCAATTAATTATTTTTAAAATACTTTATTATTGTGTCAAAAAATATTAGACCTACTGAGTAGTATCATCAGAAACTTGCTACGTAAGCATTTTCAGTCTAGATCCAGTTAACTTGTTCCTAGTCTTTGTATATTCATTTACAGTTATCCTTTGTAATAAACATGATCTTTTTACTACACCAGCATGTCAAACAGTGACTTTTTTTGTAGCTTTGATTACTTTTAGTATAGGAGTATTGAGCTTGCTCAGTCTTACTGTAGGTTCTTCTCCAAAGCTGTATTCT
Organism: Melopsittacus undulatus; assembly: GCF_012275295.1. Lineage (NCBI taxonomy): Eukaryota > Metazoa > Chordata > Aves > Psittaciformes > Psittaculidae > Melopsittacus > Melopsittacus undulatus. The sequence goes on along the minus strand of NC_047532.1, from coordinate 52,508,991 downwards.
GCTATGACCCAGAAAGAACCTTTCAAAAAATGTTTCAGTGAGTACATTCTTGTCTTAGTATTGGTTTCAGACACACTTGGGCTAAACACCACTGTTCGATTTGAAAAAGCAAATGTAGTGACACAGCCTGATACTGCAGAGCTGGTGATGCTGAGCTGGGAATTCTCCTCCTGCTGAGGCTGGGGTTCATGTTACCATGGTTATTTAGCAGCTGTTGGGAATGGCACTGGTGAATGGAGCCCCTTGTCTGGCCAGTGGAGCCAATGACAAGTGTCTGGGTTTCACCGACAGGAAGTGGCACAGCAGCCAGTAGCTAAGTTTAGTGCAGTGGATGTTTCTCTGACTTCGTATTTGCACAATCACACTGCCCCCCCTCCCCCCCCCCCAAGTTAATTAGCCCATAGTGCTGAGAAGGAGTAAGACAACTAAAACTCCCTCAGCCAGGGCTCAGCTCAATGTCAGACTTGGATCCCCTGACAAGCATCCACAGTAAGAGTTTACCCTGGTTCTGAAGTTAACAAGACAGCATGCGATTTTTGGGCAATTACTCCTGCTAAAGCTCTGTTTTTCTTGGAGGAAAGGAAACACTGGTTTATTTTCTAAGACAAACATATTTCAAAGGAGGCAAGATCACAAGAGTATTTTAGTCAAATGAAGTAAATACTTTGAAAAGGAAAACCTCTTCTTTGTTCAAGAGAAGAAAATGGCTGTGGACAATGGCTTGAACAGCATATTGGCTGCTGACAAATGAGATTGACAGTTTTGTGATTTATTTTTAGCTAGGGAATTTTTTTAAAACCAGAAGTACTGTGTAGCTTTGGCAGTTGCTACGTGTTCAGTGTGGGTGGATGGAACTGAGAAGTCGCATCTGTGCTAACAAGCTTTTTGGGATTCCATTAAAAAATTAAACTCATGTACTGGAAACTGAAGCTATATCAGCTCACCTGGGGAGCTCTGCCTTCCGAATATCCTCCAGAAGGTAAGCAGTGCTGCCTTGCCTGTCCAGGGCACTTGCAAAAATAATTACTTGGTCCTCAAGATATGACATCAACTCAAATTTGAGCTATTAGATTGACATTTTCTCTCACTCCTGACATTATGAGTTAGTGGGCTAGTCTCTCTCCTCTCCTTCCAAGTTTTTCCTCTAATTAGAAAGGCTAAAAATAAATTTCAAAAGGCCAGCTGAAAAACAGTTTAACGTGGTCATTGTTCCAGGTGCTGAGTCTAAGGAGAGTAGCTAATACTGTAAGACTTCTAGATGTAATTATGTCACTTGGAAAGCAGTTGGGACATTTATGCCATGCTAACTCAAAATCTGATCAGTTAGTGCTTTACATCTGCAAAATAAACCTCTTACCAGCTAGACTTCATTAGTGTAGATGCTTCTGGCTTGCTTAGGGTTGAGGGGCTCAGTTGAGCCATGATTTTTCAAGTAGTCCTTTTGCAGAAGAGCTCCTACTTCAAATGTTTGTCTTAACTTTGTGAGTAAATAGCTATTCATTTGATTTGCTTAGTAGATAGTATCTTGACTTTGATGTGGCCAGTAGTAAGAAGTCCTCAGGAATTCTGTTGGAGTGAAGTGTAATCCACATTAGGCAACTTCTCTCCAAAGTACTGATTTAAAAAAGTGCTAAGTGACTTGCTGTAAGATGTCAGAATGTTTGGTCATCCCACCTTTCCTGGAGAGGGACTGGGTGACCTAATCCTCCTTCCCCTTCAGACTGGAGAGTTTTTACTGGAACTTACAGTGACAGAGGGAGAATGTCAAATAGACTTTTGATCTACATATATGCAGTTTCCCCAAATCTTTGCAATTCAGGTGTCCCTTCATTGCACTCCTTTCCCTAAAACTGTCATTGTGGGGATAGTTACTGTCTGCTATAGGCAGGATTCTGAGGAACGAAGATCTGAACTTCATCACGTCAGTACTCAATGGAAAGAGGTATGTAATGCAGAGCATCTGAAGTTGGTGGTCTATTTGTTTCTAGAGAGTGCTTGCAAAGCTGACTAGTTTTATTGGAGCAGAACAAATCCTTAGAAATTAAGGTAGCAAACACTTCGCAGTATTCAGGATTTTGCAGAGATATTACACTTGTAGCTTTTTGTTCTAAAATGTTTTGTGTATATAATTTTAATGGCATTAAGACAGACACCTTCTGAAGTGCTGTTTTGTATTATCTGTTGTGCTGTTGAGTTTTGATTCCTCACCCTGAGGTACATTCAGAGAAGTAAGATTGGTGCTTTGAGTGAATTCTGGTGCTTCTGGCCATTCCCATTACCTGTGACAGGAAACATCCATTGCATCTTTTAGATTCAGCTCTCCTGTGCTCACATGAGTTCCTCACCTTAAAGTGTTTTTTAATTGCACCTGAAAACCTGCATAACTTTGCTAGCTACATTTATCCCAGAGCAAGTTTCCTGCTGGAGTTCTGCAAGGACAGTAAATCTTAGAGCTCATGAGAGCCAGTCTATTGAGTTAGCAGCATTTGTACTGAAGATGATCAATATTTCATCTATTTTGAAATTCTCTCTTAAAACAACAGTGCTACCAAATGGCTCAGTAGAAGGTTTGTTCACTTACAGCCTATACAGTTGTTGATCTATGAAGAGATTTATGCACTTTTCATTCAACATAGAGTGAAATGAAGATTTTTAGATGCATACTTTTAAGCTTAAACTTGATATATTTAATACTGATTCTGCACCAAAAAAAGATACTTCTTCACCAGAAATCAGTTGAAGAAAAAATGAGAAGTACTACATTAGGTTGATGTTAGAGGACATACACATCACTGACATCTGAGCAAAGAAACGTCCTGAGAGATGCCTCTATTTGATAACATTAACAACAAAGCAAGAGTATAACTGGAACCAGTGAAACAAAATAAGTCTGCTCCAAAGAGGTCAGGTGTATGGAGAGCTTTTAGGTTTCTCCGTATATTTCTCTCTCTGATACCAAAAATTACTTTAACATTTTCTATGTCAGATATATTTTGGTAATTGAGGTAAGATGGTGCTGCCAGCTTGGCTTGAAACGTTTCTTTTTATATGATGTGAGTTGTTTGTGATGCAGTTTTGTCACTGGCTCTAAAGTCTCCTTCTATTCTGTCTCTCCCAGCCTGGTGCCATAAATAGAAACCTGTTCCTTGCCCATCCCAAGTTCTTGGCTTGGAGCCGTATTTCTTGGCTTTAGTCAGTGGGCTGTCTACAGTACTTAAACCTTGCACCACAATGTGGGAGGCCCAAAGACTAGATGGATCTGTGCTTAGTTCAAGCAAACCACCTTATTAAGAGTCTGCTTGCTTGCTGGACAGGAACACCTAGGAATGGCATTTAGTTGGACTGCCTGCATTTTACCAAAGCCATATGTGAGCTGTCTAACCCCTTTAAACTGGTGTTTTTCATGGCCACATGTATGTTAGCAGAAAGTCTAGGTGGTCCACTTAGGTAAGGGATGAAGTCTGTTACAGGGTAAGGAAAGTTCATAGGTCTGCTTCTATGCTACCACATTATTAGACAGCAGGAACTTGGCCTGTTTAGCATTGATTTGCTTCTTAGTATGTACTTTGCCTTGAGTATTTTTGGTTGGTAGGAAGTGCTGAGACTTGGCTTCAGAAACAAAGCTACTGTAGAACTTGGTACTATTCCAGTCATGTCAGCAAAATAGGAAACCCACTTGCTGCTGTGTTATCAATTTTGTTTCCTCTTATTCATTAAGGCAGGAATCCTCCCACTAACAAGCTGGTTAAAGATCTTGAAGTCTAGTGATGTAAAGTGATGTACGTTTTGAAGATGCAGTGGAAAGTTGAAGTTATGCTAATGGTTGTTAGATACTGGATGGCCTGTTTTCTATGGTTGACCAAAGTCTGTTCTTTGGTAGTTTTAAATTCAAGTATATAAAATGAGTCTGCATGTAAAATAGTGCATTGATATTTATATTAGCATTTAGTTTGAGAACTCAAAGTGAAAAAAGCGAAAGAAGTGGCATATGCAGAGATCTTGGTCGCCCCGTATGCATGTGTCCCTTTGTGAAGGGAGACATGCGAGCAGCCAGAAGATAGAACACCATGTGTTGTCTATATAATGTACAAACACATACACATACAGCCTATATGTTTTGCAGCAAAATGAAAGATAACAGATTGAGACTGTATGCAATAACTAGTATTTACCCTATAAACCTTTCTTTGTCTCTTCCTTCCATTGACAAACCAGTCACTTTTGCCTGCTGCCAATGCCAAGTACCTTTCAGGGCTGTATTTCCATTTACATGTTTTAGGGACACTGGCAGTTGGTTCAGAAACTCAAAGTCTTTTTAGGAGTACACTGAGCTATACATTTCAAAGTAGCATAGTCAGCAATATTTCCTTTTATTCAACTTTTCCCCATTGCTGGAAGAACTAAAGAAATGCTTCAAAATGGATGACTTAAGTTGTACTGGAAGGGTAACCACTCTTGGGCAACAGTTTTGAAGAGCACCATAGGGAATAGTCTGAAAAGCTGGGAAGAGCTGTTGTGCCTGAAAGGTGGATTCTTTCACTGAGAAAGTTGAATATACCAGAATTAAGATTTTATATTGTGCCTTTACTGTGAATATGGTGCAGATGTGGTGGATGGAGATGTTGAACTGATGGCCTACAGGGTAGAATAACAATGTAGGAAAATCAGTTGTAAAAGAAATAATGCTCATCTAGAAGGCAGAAAGATGCCCAAGTTTATTCTGCTTGGGTTCATTTGACAGGACCTTATCAACTGCTTCACACTGCGCAGCGACATTCTGTGTCCTTCCCACTGAGAAACACCTTCAGGAGGGTGGCTGGAAGGGTGCAGGCACAGAACTGCCCTGTAACAGCAAGCTTACAGCCCAAGTGTTACTTATCCATAATGCCAGTGCTGGCCACTGCTTGATTTCCCATCAGGAGCTCCTTAACAGATCAGCCAAGCCAATAGGCTTTTGGCTAAGGATACTCTTCTGACAAAGACCAAAACTGATAGAGTCAATAAATACCTTTGCAAGTTACATTATTAATCCAACCTGTCTTTCTACTAGTTCTTCTGTGTTCCAAATACTAATTACTCATCTGATGTATTTTAACTAACAAGTAAATTTGTTATTTTAACCAAGGTAATTAACTGTAACAGCTACGAGTAATTTAGCCATAAATCCATACATAGCTTGCCATTTTCTGGTACCATTTCAGAAGTGTGTTACAAAACTCATGCACATGTTTCTGAGGCTATGCTGTCTTTCTCTACAAATCCTGCTTATTCTTTGTGTATTAACGGATACACTAAGGTTGGTACAAATAAAAGTGTAATGAAAAATATTTTGATCAAGTAGGGGAGAAAACACTAAAAGAGGCAGAAACACAGAGGAAAAGAGATAAAGCTTAGGAGCTCTTAACTAAAGAAAGGCAATCTCTGGCTACTAGGTAGCATGCTGCAGGATTTACTGAGCTTAGTTTTGGATAAGGAAGAAAAAAGGTCACTCAGTTGTCAAAACTTTACAAAGACAACACTATTCAGGTAGTCAGCCTAAGTTATTTTATTTTTTTAGTTACTTTTTCCACATACATTAGGGGTTGGTGGTAGGGGATGTAACTTATGTCACAGGCCATACAGATGGAAGCAGTTCCCCATCACCACAGGATACCCATACCATTTTATTACAGTATTTTTCCACAACCTTACAAGATACAAGTATTTGGAATAAGTCAGGTTGGTCATTTCTTACCTTCAGCCTGATGAGTCCTCATCACATGGTGCAGCTGCCTTTCTCATAGAACAGTGGAGTTAATGGACTGTAGAAATGCTGTTTGTCTTTGGTCTTCCCCTTGCTAAGCTTTGACAACTCCTCTCTCCTCCTCACAACCCAACCATTGACTTCCCTCTCCCTGCTCCCTTTATACTGCTCTGCAGGCCTACCACCATCCCAGGTGTGAGAGTGCCATGGTGATTTCTTGTTCTTTAACCCTTCCTTGTCCACGTGTTAGGAGGAGCCTGTCCTGGTACAAAACATACAGTACAGCCTTTCAAAAGCACTAAGGCTTTTGAAGAATTTATCCAACACATCTTACGGTTTTTGAGAGGTAAATCTGATGGTGCCCTTTTGGAGAGTTCCTGACTCTAGTAGTCAGCAAATATGCAGTTCCCATTGGGTGTACTGTACTGCCCTTGCTTTCTCTTTCTTTCTGAAATCCTGAAATGTTCAAGAGTTTTTACTTGATCAGTGCTTGTACATCTCTTAGACATATATATATTTTCACTAGCGCCATTTCCTGTTGATTCATCTAAGTAATGCTCCAGCAATGGTATGTGGAGTGGAAAAATGAATCAATCTGGGCAGTCGCCTTAATGGGTAATCTGTTTTGTAATTTGTACAAAGGAATTTCTCCAAGGAAACTGTTTGCTTTCTTCCCAAACACTTTGTTGCCTAACTCTGATCGGAACAAAACTCTGTCCTTATAGCTCATCTCAAAATTGTTTCAACTTGCAGTCCAGTCCCCACATCCTCTTGTTTGTTCAGCGTTCCCTGGGAAGCTCCACCCTCACTTCCAGCTAATAACCACTTTAGCCCACAGCCCAATTTTCCCAGTTTCTCCTTTGCCCACTCGGGAGCACTTGATATTTCATTGGCCACCAGCCTTCAAGCAGGGATTGACTGCACGTGGTGGCATTTGTGCTGGCAGTGGCAGTCCAGGACTTCTTGTGTCAAGCAGCCTCATCTGCTTGCTGTGAAGCACAGTATGATTGTAGGGACGATCCTCTTCCAGTCTAGCAGCTATGGCAAAGAAGGCAAGCTGCTCTGCTGCCTTGGCAAGGAAGCCTCTGAGCCTGGCGTGGATTTCACAGGTATGATGCTCAGGAATGTAATGTTCTGCTGTCCCTTTCCTGTATTTCTCCAAGTGTTTCAAGGAGGATATGGGTCTTCTCAAATCTACCATTGTCTTGTAGTATGAGATCAGCCACAGGTAGGACTGAATTGCCTGGTTTTATCTGGGTTTGGGGATTATTGAAATGTTTCATTTTTATGAGCAATTACATAGTTGGTATCTCAGAAATAGAGACCACTCCAGCCATAATATGACTAGAGTTAAAGTTTTAGTATACACTACGTCCTGCTCCTGGGATGAACAGAATAGTAATTGCAGCGTTGGCAGCACAGGGTAGGGGACAAAACACCCTTTACATATTGGCTGAATAGGAAAAGTGTTCATAGCCGGAGGGAAGCAAATTGTATTGTGGGAACAAAGAAAAGGAAGGAGATGGATGAAGCATAACCTCCTTGCATGGCCATGTATTACTCGTGCACTAAATGATGATGTAAGTTTTCCATTGTATAGGAAATGAAAGTGGTAGTATATGATTTATTGTTAGCCTTTAAAAGGAGCTGATATAAAACAGAACTTCCTAGCTCATTTCTGTATTCTTGGTGTGCATAGAGCTTGCAGACTATTCAGCTGGAAAAGAATCACTTGTGATACGCTTTTGTGATCTAGTTTTCTTAATGAGGTTTATGTGACCGTCATGTTTCACTGACTTTCCATAACCTTACATACTGGATGGTATAGACCCACACTGTATTGAGCAGCATAGGTTATTGTGTACTAACAATAGGTACAGTAAAGTACTAAAGACCTGGTAAAGTCTCCTTTAGTAGCTATTGGGTAACCTGTACAGTTACTTAAGCATCCAAGTCACTCTAAAATGAAAGTGAAGGAAGTTGGTGAGACATGAACTCTTAAAAGCATTTGCTTTTTAGGTAATGTGATTTTTAGGTAAGTACTGTAGCTGATTGAAGCTCTTCATCAAACATTAACTTCTGCTGGGTTTTTCTGTACATAAAGTGGGTGTTAAGAACGTGTGCCAGCCTCCCAGGTATTCCCGAGGAAGTGGTAGTAGTCCCACACCTGCTTTGAATCTTTGCTGGCAATCCAGCACAGCACCACAAATGGTTTCATGTGGGCAGAGCTGCTCAGTGCTGAGCAGCAGGTGGCATTCTGCTGGTTTTGCCTTGTCTGGAGTGCCCTCTGGGGGGCTCAGCATGGGCATGTTTAGCTGGTCATGGGATTCACTGCAGCAGCTCTGAAGCTAAGTTGATACTGTGCCACTTCAGGCTTACCTATCGAGTTACATGCTCACCTCTGTGCTGTCTGTTAAGCAGGGGTTGGATGCTTAGTTCATGAACTTTTCTGGCTTGAGAAAGATACTTAACATATGTTTTGATTTAGAAGAAATGCATATATTTCTATTTAAAACCTTTTGTATTTCAGCAGGTACATAATTGAAAGGAAGAAGTTATTTAAACATTAAGATATTTTGGAGCTGAAAGGTTGGATATTTTTTGGAAACATTGCCTACTTTTGTGTTTGCTTCTTGGCAGAGATGCAGAAGTCAGATTTCTTGTATTGCACATTTGCTGAGTGCCTTCACGTAAGGCACTGAAACACTCTAACACAAGTCACTGTAGGAGTATAAAGAATGCATTATTTAATTAAATTTGTTTTGGTTTTTTTGCTTCATAAAGAGAGCTGTATTTAGGAACTAGTGTTCTTTCCTAGTGCTGAACAACTGGACATGTATATGCACATACTCAGTCCTAAAAAATTGGAGGGGGATGTTGGCAGCTATACTGTAATGTAGGTAGCTGAGCAGGCATTGGGATTTCCTCTTTTTTTCCGTGGTAAAGCCAGTCTGAATGGTTTAGTATATTGTAAAACTAATTGCAGTTGATAGTTAGGAATAGGAAGCATATGTCAACATAGCATCTGCAGTGAAATCAAAGAAGTGGCATTCTGTTCTTGCTAGGAAAACCCTGATAAGCAGGCTACTTTGGCAGGGCTCTGAAGATAAGTTATTAAGTAATTGCAAGTTGAGCAGGTTATACAAGCATTTTAACCCTGAGTAATTATGAGAAATACTGTCAAAAGCCTTAGCTTTTGACACACACTTAGCTATGTGTTTAAAAACAAAATTGAACAAACCTCAACCATTTACTTTCTCATGTACCTACAATATGAAAACCCCCTACGTCCTCATTTTCCAGGCTTGAGCTCTGTCCTGTGACACAGATTTGGCATATGTTTGCCTATTACTTGGCACAGGCCTCTTCCTGTTTTGTGTCTTGCTGACTTCCCAGTTTTCCCATCCTGTATTACATTTGAGTTCTTTGTTCTCTTTTAAAGTGTGTTATAGACTTGCTCTTGCTCACGAATGTAAATCTCATGGGAGTGTGGGGAAGGGATAGTCACATGCACGCGTTCCTTGGCAGTGGTCTGCTTAAAAACATCCTAAGCCTTACTTCTCAGCCCCTCAGAAATGGGTCATGGCAATGCTTGTAAAGTGAAGAAAGCCTCAGTTTTTTTAAAGAGGACTTTTCATGTCTGGTGCTTTTAATGAAATCTCCTTACTATGTACATTTCCAGAATTAAGTTCAACAAGAGAATTTGGAAATACATATTGGGACAGGAATTCGGTGTCAGTTCTGCCGTCAGAGAAAATATTTGTATCTTTACATCTTCTTATTTTTTTGCCCCCTAGAGCAGCCCATATGCATTAAACTTCATCATTGCTCTTTTCTCATATCTTAATATTGAAATTTATTTGGCTATGTATTCCCAGAAACCCTCTCTCTGTGTTCGAAAGCCAGTGATGGACTTGGCATAGTGCTTGCATGAAAAGTTCAGACAGTTCTGCTTTTTACTATTGTTCTTTCCAAAACTTGTGCATTTACATTGTTTTCATCATCACAGGGTGGGGACTTTTGTCTATAAAACAAGTCTGACTCCTCCCCCCATTCCCTTGAACTATCAAGTTTGTATCAGTTGGCCGTTGAGTCAGCAAAACAGAGCTGCCTGGGAGTTCAAAAACACTACTGCTACATATCTGCCATCACTTTTGCTACTTTCTGTCCATGTCAGTTTTCCACCTCTTATTTACACAGTCTCGAAATGTATTGCAAATCACCATCATTCTTATTAATACTACTACATCAGTTACTGTCCTAACCTGTAGATCTCATTTGTGTCATGATTCAATCTGTCTTACCTGTATTTATGATGTTGGCTTCAGATCAAGGCTATCTATTTCAGCAACAGAAACAAAAAAACATAAAACACTGTATTTCAGCATCAGAAGGTTTCTTTCACTACTTCACGTAATTAAAAAAAAAGTACTTTTAATTTCTCACCCATTTTTTATCTATAAATATTTAAATTATCTCAAATAAAAGTGTATCTAAATAGAATATATATAATACAATAAATACTAAATAGGAATTTTATATACACAGCTTGCTACTTGGTATCTAGGCAATTAATCACCTTCTCCAGCCCATATTAGAAGTAACCTATGGAATGAAGAGTCAGCAAAGTGGGGATTGAAAACCACTGATCCAAAACCATGCATGTGGTTTTCCCTTTCTAAAAAGAGCATATTGTGCAGTATGAGATTCGCTCTGCTCTGCACTGGGGTTTGTTCTATTTATGAATGTACACAAAGTAATTTCCTCTTCCATTCCTTCTTCAGAGGCCCTGCACCGCCCTTATGGTTGTGATGTTGAACCCCAGGCACTGAATGAAGCCATCAGATGGAGCTCCAAGGAGAACCTACTTGGAGCCACTGAGAGCGATCCCAATCTCTTTGTTGCACTTTACGATTTTGTAGCAAGCGGTGACAACACCCTCAGCATCACCAAAGGTAAGGCTGTGAATCACCGAGCAGCTACAAGGTTGAAAACTTAGCAACAGAAAACAGAAAGCAGAATCCTGCTCCAGAGAGGGATAGGAATGAGTATAGTTACAGATTTTTCTCTAAACTGGTAAGTAGACGGTCTCTCTCTCAATTGTGTTGGAGATACACCTGCTGGGCAGTTCTCCTAGTGCAGACACTGCTGAACAGTCTAATCCAGCTGCAGTAGTTCCTGTTCTAGTCCCCCCAGATCACTGGCCCTTTGAGACACCTGGTTTAGGGAGGAGCAGAGGAAACCATTACATTCTTGATGGTAACAGAATTCAGCACTTTGAACTAGGGCAAAATCAATAATTAAGAATTGCACAGAGACTTTCTATTTCTGTTTGGTATGTATATGAGAATATGACCTGCTGCAGAACCATTTTAAATCCCATGCCATTTAAGGCTTCAAGAAGGAGACACACCTCTTCCCTCCAAGAAGAATAGTCTTTCTAGTCTAAAAAATTGGACTACAGGGAGCTCTTATTGTTCGTCACTCACACGGCAGTAAATTAGGGAACAGTATGCTGGGTGTTCTGCTTGAAACTTCATAAATACTTCATATACAGCAGTTTATTTATAAGATAGCTACTGCGTTTTTTTTATTGCTAACTACAAATCCAGGCTTAGTCAGCTGATGGTGAGTTTCTTCCTTAATGAGACCCAGTAGATTACACTGTGCTTATTTTCTTTTTTTCTTTCTGGTCATAGGTGAGAAGTTGCGAGTCCTGGGTTACAACCAGAATGGTGAATGGAGTGAGGTACGTTCAAAGAATGGGCAGGGCTGGGTACCAAGCAACTACATCACACCAGTGAACAGCCTGGAAAAGCATTCATGGTATCATGGACCAGTGTCACGCAGTGCAGCAGAGTATCTGTTGAGCAGTCTCATCAATGGCAGCTTCCTGGTTCGTGAAAGCGAGAGCAGCCCAGGGCAGCTATCCATCTCGCTCAGGTACGAAGGACGTGTTTACCACTACAGGATCAATACCACCTCAGATGGAAAGGTAAGGATCTCTGGACAATGCTGTGGGGAGAGGAAATAAAAATACAATTAATAGGTTGTGCAGAATCTCAAGTTGCAGACTGTTATGGGAGGGCTCTGTGTGGGAGAAAACGCATTCACTGCTTGATATACATGTTCTTTTGGTATACATGCACTTTAGTAACTCACCAAACACCACTTTGGCAGAAGTACAGACAGTACTTCTCATGACTGAAGGTAGCTAGAGAGCAAAACAGATGTGGTTTGATGTTGTGGTATCTTTCCATTGGTTCACTTTGAACAAGAAGAGCTTTGGTAAGTCAGCATTTTTAACCTTGATCAAGCAGAAACAGGCCTTGTGCTTTGCTACAGGAATTCCACTTTCTAGTCCTATGAAGCACAAGGCAGGAGACATCACTGCTCTCAGGTGATAGCTTATATCTAGCTGCATTCTGTAGGTAACAATCTCACAGATTAATAATTCATTTGCCCAACAAGATGAGAAAAAATACTTTAAAATCTGGTTCTCTGAGTTTTATTTTAAACATGTTAGAATTTTTTTACTATACCGGTTTTCCAGTGTTCCTGAGAACTTTCATTGAAATAGATTCCTGGTTCTTAACAGGTATATGTGACAGCAGAGAGCCGTTTCAGCACTCTAGCAGAGCTGGTGCACCATCACTCAACAGTAGCAGATGGACTGGTGACAACTTTGCATTACCCAGCACCCAAGTGCAATAAGCCCACTGTCTATGGAGTGTCCCCCATCCATGACAAGTGGGAGATGGAACGAACTGATATCACCATGAAGCACAAACTTGGGGGAGGGCAGTATGGTGAGGTGTACGTGGGTGTCTGGAAGAAATATAATCTCACAGTTGCTGTGAAAACATTAAAGGTGAGTTTTCAGATTGTTTTGTTCTGTTCATTTATGATAAGGGTAAGGAAATTGTAATGTTCTCAGATTTTACCACTTAATTGTATTAACATCAGAAAATGGAGTGTGCTGATCTGCAGAAGCCCCATGCTTGAAAGTAGCTTTGCAGAACAAGGTTAGCTCATCAAACTTGCACCAGTGCATGTGTCTTAGAAACAATTTTGAATTTTGGCCCAGCAAGCACCTGCAGGAAATGCACATCTGTACAGCTGGTTTCCATGTCCACTTCCTTTGCCTCAGAAGAGCTGTAGAAGCTTTAAGAAATCAAAAGTGTTGGAAATACATTCTACAACTTTTCTGCTACTCCTGGAAAAATTAATCTTCTCCATTTATCTATCTTGTCAAACTCTTCTGTTTGTTTCAATATGAACAGCTACAATTCTGTGTACTCCCTAAGTAAGGGAGCTTTCAAGCTTAATTTTTTTAGCTAGGCAGGGGAACTAAGGGATCCTGAGAGTCTTTCTCTTACCAGCCATAACTGGTTTGGTAGCCACAATAGCTACCAAACAAGAAAGCCTAGCACTTTCTGGGTACTGCAGATCTGTCACTTGGCCATGCTGCAGGACAGCCAGGCAGCTTTTCAGGGCTATTATATATATATATTTTTTTTTCAGTTAAAAGCCAAAGCAGCGGAATGGAGACAGGGATGGCATCGCTTATATTCAGCTAGGATATGTGGGATTAAGCAGATCTTCTTAACGAAGATAATTTTTTCCTTCTTTTGCCTCTCTGTTCATCTAGGAAGATACCATGGAAGTGGAAGAGTTCTTGAAAGAAGCTGCTGTGATGAAGGAGATCAAGCACCCAAATCTAGTGCAGTTGTTAGGTTAGTGAAATACCTTGTTCTTTCTGTTCTTATTTTTCCACCAGAATGAAATCTGTCTTGTTTAAAAGCAGGGGCAGATTTTCTGTAATTATATAACTTTAAATCAGGTCATGTTATGGGTGGTGTTTTGACAGCTTACTCCTTTAGGTAGTATTGAAGCTGAGAGATGCCAATTTTAAATAAAACATAAAATACAGTCTCTTACATTAGTAGACATAAAGGTTTGCAATATCAGCCTCCTGTTAGTTTGTATTCTTGGCCTTAGACGTGTTCCAGGGGTTAAATCAGCTTTACAGAATTATTGTACAACTTATTTTTCTGATAGAACAGAACAAAACTATAAGAAAATTAAAAGTGAAAGAAAAGTTTTTACTGGAAGCACAACAAATACTGTTCTTCATGCTTTTCAAATCGGAGACATTTCTAGAAAAAGCTGCACTAAATAGAGCAAATTTGTCCACAGTTAAGCAGAAAACAACCAGATTGCTGCTGCTGTAAGGGTCCCAGTATATCACCAAATAAGTACATGAGGTCAGGGCCCTGGAAATGCAAGGAAGATCAAACAGTACATGACTAGAAGAAATCTGCAGGGTTTACAGCTTGGCTGGGCACTGTTTGTTTCAGTGGCAGATGCATGATATGATGATCACTATTAAATAGTCTGTATAGATGTTAATTCTACATGTACAAATATTCTGAAGGAGACACCCTAAATTTCTTTATTAGAGTTTATTAGAGTTTTGTTAGAGGGACCTCTGCACTTTCACTGCTTTCAGGAGCAAAGCTGTCAAGCCAAGTGTAGGATGAAAGGAGAAATGTGAAGAATGTGAAGGCTTTTAATAATGCAACTATTCTGTACCCATTTAAAAAAATGGGCATAGATGAGGTTTCTGTCCAGCCCTGTCCGGTTTCAGGAGTAGAGACAGAAAAACTTCTCATCAGAGATGCATTTTTGCTCTTTCTGATGCACAGCATAGTTCTTTCACGCCTGTATGTGTGTAATCGTAGGAAGAGGCACACAGCAGTGCTGCAGTGGGAGTTCAGAGAGGTTTGACATGAGTATCCTGTTGCCCTCCTCCTCCACTAATACATACTTTGTACATAATTGCAGTGACTGTAGCAAGTAGTCATCTGAAGAATGTGTGAGAATGCTGCTTTAGAAAGAGGTCCCACCATGCTGATCACTTACCCAGCTAGTACACATAGGACTGCTTCACATTACTCTGTAGTGACACTTCAGTCTCAAAATCTTGTCAGTTGATGGGTATTTACTTCCAGTTGGACACACTTTAGCTTCATAGAGGGAGAGAGAGGAAGGAAAGCAAATCACACATGTTCAAAATAATTCCTGTTTCATTCAGGAACCCTCCAGAAACAGAACTACTCCTTCATGTATATTGTATGGGAATAGCAGTGCTTTGATAGACATGTTTCCCTACGTCTGCAAAGTGGACAGACATATAAATAGGCAGAAGCACTAAATTTTAAGTTGGACTGCATTGATTTGGGTCTTGTAGATGGAAGTCTTCACTTTTCAGAGAAACACCAGCACAAAATGTGACAAATGAATATTAAATCAGGAATAGTGGTAAGCCAGGGAAGAAAGGGAAGCTTTATTCACGTGCTCTTTCCTCCTCACTGCTAGGTGTATGTACCCTGGAGCCACCTTTTTACATTGTGACAGAATACATGCCATATGGGAACCTGCTAGACTACTTACGGGAATGCAACCGGGAGGAAGTGAGTGCTGTCGTGCTACTCTACATGGCTACTCAGATCTCTTCTGCTATGGAGTACCTGGAGAAGAAGAATTTCATTCACAGGTGGGTAAAGTCACATTGAGCTGAGAGAGTTTCAGATTGCAATGATGAACAGGCCACCAGCAAGGTGGCCCAGGAATTTGTCTTTGGGGAAAGATTCTTCCGAAGTTAGGTTTCACACTGGCTTATCTATTGGCTGTTCTGGTTTCAGTACAGTCTTTCAGTACTTCCTCGCCATGGCTTTCATAGCAGACTTAAAATCTTGTGCCTGACAGCTATGAAAGTTGGTGTTGTCCTATTCTGATGTACCCCCTATATGCAAGACATTGTCAACCCCAAGTCTTGTTTTAACCCAGACAGATAAAGCCATGCCATAAAGTTGTTAGTGGTGTGGGATGAGCTGCTGATCTCATCCTATTCACAGGAAACATGAACTTCTCATTGTAACAGCTATTACTGGAAATTTATTAGAATTTGAAGAATGAGCCCCAATCCTGACTTGCTGCTTCTCAGAAAAAGTCCACTCAGTTTCTGACACTGTTGAGAGCAAGATTCACATTGCCTTTACCTGCGATATAAAGAGAGTGCTTCCCAATTCAGAAAAGAAGGACAGGCTATGCAGACACAAAACTGTATTCAAAAGCCCTGCTCTTGCTTCAGTAGAGGACTGTGCTTTTTCCCTTTGTACAGGGATCTGGCAGCACGGAACTGTTTAGTTGGAGAAAATCATGTGGTGAAGGTGGCTGACTTTGGCTTAAGTCGACTTATGACTGGAGATACCTACACAGCTCACGCTGGAGCCAAGTTCCCAATCAAATGGACAGCTCCTGAGAGCCTGGCCTATAACACCTTTTCAATCAAATCAGATGTGTGGGGTAAGAAAACTCCAGTCTTCTTTTCTCATTAATTTTGTTTCTGTTTACCAGCCTAGACAGTAACTTGCTTTCTGTCCTGGACAGAAGTGTGGGGAGGAGACAGTCACACACCAGGCCACAATAACATTTTTAGCATATAATGTCTTCACCTAGACTGGCCTGAAATAGTGCACAAGAGTAATGTTGTCTCAAGCTGAAGTAAAGGCCACAATGTGTGCACAAGAGAAGGACAGACTTATGACCAGAAATTCTGTTTTCCTCCTTTTGCAGCTTTTGGGGTACTGTTATGGGAGATTGCTACCTATGGGATGTCACCATACCCAGGCATTGACCTCTCTCAGGTGTATGATCTGCTGGAAAAGGGCTATCGGATGGAACAACCAGAGGGGTGCCCTCCAAAGGTCTACGAACTGATGAGGGCATGTGAGTAGCTTCTTCCAGTTTGGAGGACAAAACCTGGGAGAGGTGGGAGAAATCTGTAGGTAACTCTGAAGTCCTTTCTTCTTTTGACCATTTTGTTAGCTAATGCAGAAAAGGGCCCATCACCTGAGACATACCTGGTTACTGATACAAAATGAGTGTGGTCTCTAGGGAACAAGAATTCACTCCCAAAACCTGTAATTTCTGAGTACAGCCAAATACCATTTTATGGCACATTGTACTGGTATTTTGTCAGTAGGACTTTTACTATGGAATCACTAAATGGGAAGGAAATTTAATTCTCTGCAAACACAGCACCTGTGCAGGAGACACATAGTTGACAGAGTTGCACAAAACACATCCTCCAAGCATGCCATGAGGAGCTCCCTAATGCAGCATAACAAATGGAAAAGGTACTAACTAATAAAAGACAAAAAAAGTACAGTTTGGTACAGGAAGAGAGCAACAGAGTTTAACAGCATTGCCAGTCTCCTTCAGGCCTGCAAGAGTGGGACTCCTTGAGTCCCACAAGAGACTATACTGGGCAAAAGGCTGAAGATCTTAGAGAGCAGACCAGGCCATGATGTAGCTCTGAACAGAGAGACCCTGTCAGTGTGACCTGGGAAAAGACTCCTTGGTGCTAACTTGGGCAATCTCTGTGGCCCTCAGTGTACAGGACAGACAAAACAGGGTAGAAGAGGCCATTCTACAGCCTGTCTTCAGGGATGCCTGATCCCCTCAGCATGTCAGAGAAAGTCAGGGTGAACTTTAGTTAAAAAACAAGGAAGTTTGGTAATGATGAAAGATATTGCTTTAAAAAACTTTCAGGAAGCTGACAAAAGCCCAAAAGCAGGTAATTCTTATGATACCAGTGCCACTAAAAATGAGCGGAATGACAGTCACTTCCCAGACCCTATAGTGGTATGAACAGGTAGTCAGCTGCTTCCAGAATATATTCCCCTCGTGCAGACTTCTAATTACAGAAATTACACTTTTCATCATGATACCCTTCTCTAATTTTCCAAGATCCATCTCAGATCAATGCACTCTCTTGCTCATCCACCCACAGGATATATACATTCTCCTTTTGGAAGGCTCTGCCTGAATTTCAGTATTAAGAGCATGTGAGCAGAATGTGCCTGGAGCTTTGCATACACAGTTATCTATGACTGGCGTAGATGTGCATTCAGTCCAAACAGCCAGGGTAGCAGACATGGAATTCACTTTTGCCCCAAAAATTTAGAAAAGAGGGATACAGAGACCCCAGAAAAAAATAGTTGAGTTGGTAGAGAGCTGGGATTTTTAATATTGGTTCTTTCCTCTCAAGATTTGGTTAGTTAGGATATGACTGCTGCTGTGAATTAATTTCTGTAAATGACTCTAAAGCCTGTTTAATTGTAGGTCAGAGTCTGACTACAGTTGAGAAACCTTGTGTATTTTCTTTCTCCTTGCACAGAATAAAATATCTCCTACCTCTTTCAGACACTGAGACTTACTCTGCTTTCTCACATTGCAGGCTGGAAGTGGAACCCACCAGACCGACCTTCCTTTGCTGAGACCCACCAGGCTTTTGAAACTATGTTCCATGACTCGAGCATCTCAGAGGGTGAGAGCCCCTGTTGCTTTATTTCTGCAACAGTACTGGAAGGTTCCTTCCAGAGTGCTATGCTTATGGATAGGCCCTTACGGCTCATCTGCTAGCAGTGGAGGTTGTGGTGAAGCTTCATCCTTCAGTTAATTTCTTAACCATAAGTAGGTAAATAAGTTCTCTTACTTGCTGAACAAATACTGAACAACCTTTAGATATACAGCAATGCAGGGGACAGTATAGTTTCATTTGAACACTAAAATGCTGAAGAGTTAATTTAAAAAATATCATATCCTTTATTAGAGGAAGCTTCTTGTGTCCCAAACTGAAGAGCTGGGAATAGTGAGTGATGTTGAGAGATATATGCTTGTCACAGTCCTTTGCTGACTGTGGCAATTAGGTCATGAAATACTCTTCTACCAGCCTTCATTTTTAAGTTTGCCTTAATCCCTGGATTTTCTACATAGCTACTTATAGGAGCGAATCTGTACAATTCAACTCTCAAATATAATCCATAGGAGTTAGTTAAATCCTGGTGAGACATGTGATACTGGGCAGCAAACAAGCAGAAGTGTCCGAGCATCTTCTAAATTTTTAAATTAAATACAAAACTTCCCTACCACAGAAAAAGTACACCAGATTGAATTCTACCAGGGTGGATCTATATCAGGCCCATCCAGTGGCCCACAAATGCCAGCTTTGGTACGGCCAGGAGGTTGTGGGGGACTTTTTGGTGTTTTTTTCAGTCACATACCTTGTGTTGATGCTGGGAAGCAAATGTGCAGTCTTCATTTCTGAGGGGGAGGTGCAGGGCTTTGCTTCAAGCAGAGCAGCTTAGACCCAGACCACAGAGGACACATCTTTCGGGGGATTGCAGGAGCATCAACAAGAAGCACCTTAATTGAAAACAGAGGCAGTGCTGACTTAGCTGTTGAGCAATCCTTAACCTAGCAAAAAAAGTAGATTCATACTAGGTGTTTTGCACAGATCCTACCATTGTTTTGTTTTCCTGAATTCATTAAGATGTTACTGAGTGTGAAAATACTGTGAAAAACAAACATCTTACCCTAAATACCTCTAGACTTGAGCAAAAACTAAATCCATGAACTAGGTATTTCTCAGTCATTTATTTTTTCTTGCCAGCCTGGGTTTGCAGTAAAGACACAGATTTTCTTTGGCTCTTCCTCTGCAGTCTCTGTTTCAACTATTCCCTTATTGTTTGGTTTGTTTTTTTGTTTTTCTTTACAGAGGTAGCAGAGGAGCTTGGAAGAACAGCCTCCTCCTCATCCATAGTTCCTTACTTGCCCCGGTTGCCCATGCTTCCCTCCAAGACTAGAACACTGAAGAAACAGGCAGAGAACAAGGAGAACATTGAGGGAACACAGGATACTGTGGAGCACTCAGCTTCCAGCTCAGCACCAGGTATGGGCACTGGGACAGTGCCAGTGAGGCCATGCATTCTGGGATAAACTTGCTGCTGGTATCAGTGCCAGAGAAACAGAAGAAAACAACAGAAAAAAAGCCAACACAATAGGGCAAGGTGCTTTGTACTGCTGTGTCATCAGAGCTGTCAGACATCTCGTCAGTGCAGTTATTCACTAGCAGATAGAAAATACTACAGCTTTTTCAATGTTCTTTTAGTAAATCCCACTGTATTTCTTTAGAATTTAGTTTTGCTGCTTTTTTTAAATGACAGCTTCAAAACTTAAGGTTGACACTGAAGCAACAGATTTTGTTTTATACTTGTGGTATTTGGGGAAGGAGAAAAAAAATACAGGAAGGAAATAAGAAACTGGGAGAAAAGAGCAACTCCATCTTTTCCTGACCTTTCTCCTAAGTGGCATACTCAGTTTAGACAAGAGATAATGCATGCATGCAGAAGTGGGATAAAAGTAAAAAAATCACACAACCCTTGCACAAAATCAGTGTTAATTTCCTCTCAACCTGTCTCTAAGCAGAACCTGCAGAATCTGGGCAGCTGAATATGCCAGGCCCATAAAGCACACTGCAGGATAGGGAGGTGAAAATGAGAATTGATTTTAAAAAGTCACACTTGTTTCTTCTGTCTAGGTTTTATCAGAAGTACACAGGCAACAAGTGGGTCTCCTGCACTGCCTCGCAAGCAGAGGGACAAGTCACCCAGCAGCCTATTGGAGGATGCCAAAGAGACCACTTTCACCAGGGACAGAAAAGGTGGCTTCTTCAGCTCCTTTATGAAGAAGAGGAATGCTCCCACACCTCCTAAACGCAGCAGTTCCTTCCGGGAGATGGAGAATCAGCCACATAAGAAATATGAGCTGACGGGTAACTTTTCATCTGTTGCTTCCTTGCAGCATGTGGATGGATTCTCTTTTGCTCCCACGCAGCAGGACGCAAGCCTAGCACCACCTAAGTGCTATGGTGGGGGCTTTGTGCAGAGGAGCTTCTACAACGATGATGGCACTGGTACCAGCGGTGGTGGGGGTGTAAGCACCAGTGGTGGGTGGTCGGGCATCACTGGTTTCTTTACACCACGCTTGATTAAAAAGACACTTGGTTTACGAGCAGGAAAACCGACTGGCAATGAAGAACCTTCAAAACCTTTTCCAAGGTCAAACTCTACATCTTCCATGTCCTCAGGGCTTCCAGAGCAGGATAGGATGGCAATGACCCTTCCCAGAAATTCCCAGAGGTCAAAACTCCAGCTGGAACGGACAGTGTCCACCTCCTCTCAGCCTGATGAGAGCACGGGGAGGGGCAATGACCTGCTTCCCAAAAGGTTTGAAGAAGGCCCTGCTTTGACCAGAGAGAGACCAAAAGCAAAACTCTTGCCAAGGGGTGCCACAGCACTCCCTTTCCGAAACCCCCCCGCATCAGAAGACAAAGAGGGTCCAGGGCTAGCAGCAGCTCCTAAGGGCAAGGAAAAAAATAGTGGCCCATGGCAAGGGGCCCTTGAGGATGGTGAAAGACCAGGGTGGTCATCTCCAGTAAAGGCTGCAGCAATACTTCCAACCACTCATAACCACAAAGTGCCAGTCCTAATCTCACCCACTCTAAAACACACTCCAGCAGATGTGCAGCTCATTGGCACAGACTCTCAGGGTAATAAATTTAAGCTCTTATCTGAGCATCAGGTCACTTCTTCTGGCGACAGGGACCGGCCCAGACGGGTAAAACCAAAGTGTGCTCCACCTCCACCACCAGTGATGAGGCTCCTACAACAGCCAGCTGCCTGCTCAGATGCAGCAGAAGAGCTGAGCAACATGGCAGGAGCACAGCACGGACTGGAATCAAATGAAGGGAGTAAGAAGGCAGCAGCAGCAGCACCTGTTGGTGGAAAATCTGGGAGGCCTGTGGTGCCTCCACCTCAAGTGCCTCTGTCATCGTCTTCCACCTCCCCAGTGAAACTGGCCAATGGCACGGCCGGCACAAAAGTAGCGCTGAGAAAGACCAAACAGGCAGCTGAGAAAATCTCCGCAGACAAAATCAGCAAGGAAGCACTGCTGGAGTGTGCGGATCTTCTCTCGAGTGCCATCGTCGAGCCAACGCCAAACAGCCAGCTGGTGGACACAGGGCACCAGCTGTTGGATTACTGCTCAGGCTACGTGGACTGCATCCCGCATACGCGCAACAAATTTGCCTTCCGGGAAGCCGTGAGCAAACTGGAACTCAGCCTGCAGGAGCTGCAGGTTTCTTCAGCAGCTGCTAGCGTCCCTGGGGCAAACCCCGTCCTTAATAACTTATTGTCATGTGTCCAAGAAATCAGCGATGTGGTGCAAAGGTAGCTACTGTCAATCTGGGTAAGAGAAATACACATGGGAAGGGGGGGACTTTTTTTCTGTACTGATGCTTTCAAAAGGAAAGACTGATACTTGAGTATGTGAAGTACCTCAGATCACTGAGTTCTCCTCACGTTTACAGGTTCATCTCAAAAAATGGGGATGGAGAGGGTAGACTAAAGCTGTAAGGGGCAAAACATCATGTGTTTGTCCCTGCCTAGTCAGGCTGATCTGCTTAGTATGGCAAGGGAAGGAGACTTCTTGCTTCTCCCTTGGAGAGGCAGGAGTATCAATGGCAGGTTCTAGCTCTGGAAAGGATGAATTGATCTGCGATAGCTGGAGTACTGGAGTGGCTGCAGGCCACTTGGCTGTACAGATCTTCCCCTGTCTGTGCCAAAGTATGCTTTGGTCTCCTGACACGGCAAAATACAGGCACTGGGGATCTGTTGGTACCAAGTGCCGAGCAGTCTGAGCTGGAGTAGCCGTCAAGAGGGAGGTTACGTGCAGTTGGGAGAAAGGTCTAATGCACTGACAGTATTCAGAGCTGCTGGAGGTGGATGCACTAGCCCAGATGGCTTACTTCCACAGCACTGTTGCTGCTGTAATGAGAACTGCAAAATTAGTTAATATATTAAACTATCCCTTTTCCCTCCTGTCCACCTCATCCACTACATGTTCTCATCTGCATTGTATCAAAAGCATCAGGGATACTGGGCAGACTTACCACTGGAATACCCCCTTCCCCACCACACAGCCTTGACTCAGTTGATACTTATTTCTAGTGGTTTCGCACCAGTGCTGCTTGATGGTCATTTGTGAGTAGTTTGGGGCTCTTGCACAACTTGCCAGTTATTGGGATGGGTGGTTTTTGTTTGGTTTGTTTTTTTTAAGCTCTAGGTTGTTTCTATCTTGTTACCAGGTTGACTCCCCAATTAAGTTTCGTCACCTTGAGGACCCATAGTAGGTAAGGCAGAGCTTCTGCTACCCCTAGCTGTTCTCCACATTCCTTTAGTGGTCACAGCGCTGCAGAGACAGCTGGAGAGCCAGGAAGTACAGCCTGGCCTGCCCATTACACACCTTTACTGCTGCAGGGTTCTCTAGATCTGTCTCTTGTCTTGGCCTAATGCTTTATACTGAGGGCTTCCTGAGATTTTCTGTAGTGCTTCCTCTTCTTGCAGACTTCCAGTTTCCTGGCATCTGAAGGTGACTGTGTATGGCAGTGCAGAGGAGAATAACAGTCATCTTTTTTATTTCTTCCTGTATTTTAAAGGCTAGATCAGAATTTTATGCTGTGGCAAAGGGAACATGCACATAAACTGCACACTCCCCTGCTTGAGATACGACAACAAATGTTATGGTTTTGCCTTGGAGTGCTCCCACTAGGTCATGGTTTCTGATGTCTGATGCCTACTAGCAATGAATGCAGCTGTGTGGTTGAAGTTGTCTTTCTTGGTCCTAGTGCTAGCTGTAGACTGTTGTGGCATCGAAGAGCTGGTCTTTTGCCTGTATGCACAACTCCCTGAGATGTAAATGTACTGGCAAGTAGGGAGACCTCAACTAATTTGATTTGTGAGAAATGGAAAACAGGCCTGATAGCTGGCTCCAAATACATGTTACCTTGCATGCTGCTGCTCACTTCACACTATTGGTGATGATAGAGGATCTCGCTTGCTTTGCACCTTAAATCTTTTCTTTTTTTGCTAAAATAATTTTTTAACTTGTTTTTAAAGTGTGACTGTGCTGCTTGTAGTTTGAGCATTTAGACTTGAGCTAGGGCGCAGGTGTGAATTTACAAGATGGGCACTTCCACTTCTGTCTAGGATCATTGACCTGTTGGTGCTTGGAAGCAGGTTGGGCTGCCTCGGTGAGCATCCCTGTTTTTTCCATGGAGCATAGCAAGACAGGGGCCTGAACAATCTTTAGAAATAGTATCTAAGAATCTTCATTTTATCATTAGTCTGTGGTAAATGAAGTTGTGTCACAACACGTGAGTGCACCCCAGTGGAGCAGTATGTGAGGCAAAAAAGACCACATGAGCTTCACTGTTCAAGTAAGCGAAATGGTGAGGGGAGAAGAAAAAGGCAACTCCTCCAGCCCAGCTGACATTAAGGCATTAAGTGACTGAACATCTCAGTTTTACTCCAATGACCTAAGTGGAGACAAATCAACGTACAGCGTGGGTTAGTCATCCTGACATACAGTCAGTACCAAGCCTACCCAGCAAAACCTGCTGTCTAGTTCTGCAGTAGGACCTTTAGTAGGTTGAGAAGGGCTGCACCAGGACCTTTCACAGCAATGCTCACCTGTGAGGCAGAGTACCAAACCATTATCGTGTAGACTTTACTGAGGGCTTTTGTGGTTTACCTTATCTCTTCCAGTCATCTTTACTGAAGGTGTGCATTGCTGCACACCAAACTAATTGTCTTTGGAAAGGTGACCTGCAAAGGGAAGGCAGCTTGTGATATTGCTACACATGGCCTTTCAAACAATCAAGAGGATTTAACAGGTATGGGAGCTTTCTTCGGGGCAGAAGGGCAAGTCTTGTTTGCCCTGGCAGACAATTGCATGGTTTCATCATTGTATTACTACTCAGCCTAGGATGAACAGACTGAAACTGAAGTGATTCTCAGGGGAAAGATATTTTAACCAGAACATTTTAAGGCTGTTAGTCCAGTTCTGAATGATAAAATAGGATACAATTCCTGGAATGTCTAGCTTCTACAACCGCTGTCAGCCCTTTCTGAAGAAACTGACTGTGCCCCAAGGAAGGACTGTTCCCCTCCACTGGTCATCCTCACTCCCTTTCAGATGCCACCCGGTTTCTTCTCCCCACAGCAGAGGTGATGTGTGGTGGCACTGGGCAGTAGGCAGTAACACAGCTGAAGCAGCCTCTGCTTTTACAGTAACAGAGCAGCTGAGGCTGTAAGGAACCCCTGCCCAGGCTCCTGCTCCAGCAGGAGCCACCTGCCCAGGACCACATCCTGACAGCTTTTGAGTATCTCTAAGGATGGAGACTCCAAAACCTCTGTGTGTCACAGAGCCCCATTCAGTTCTGATCCCTCCCGTGGTGGAAAAACTTGTTCTTACCTGTTGTCTTACATCAGGTGGGTAGATGGTGGCAGAGGTAGTGCTGACTTGACACTAGAGTTATTTCCCCTAAATAGGAGGCTGTAGAATTGCTGCTTCTGCTGCCTAATACTGTTTCATTCCCAAACTGGAATTTCCCCCCTGCCCTCTGGCAGGATATCAGAAGGATGGTATCTGGAAAGCTGGTTCTGCTGTAAGTTATTGTTCAGTTGTTCTTCCTTCCACAGCCACTCACATAACATCGTTTAAGTTCCATCTCGCTTTTGCTAGGTTTGGCTTTTGCCTTAAAGGTCTCCACAGTGGCAGCTTTGCTGCTGGTTTCAGCCATGTACAGTACGTTCAAAGTAACGTAGGGATGGTGAAGCCCTCGTATTTGTGCCAGTGTAGAGCACTTCTTGCTCTACTGATTAGGGTAGGGGACAAGGCATAAACTGTTGTGTTTCCTTTCCTCACCACTGTCAGCAGGCCTTGTGGGGTAAGGATGTTATTGCAGCTGGGCTCTCTCACTTGCACTAGAACGGGCTAGAGTTTAGTCTTCTCTGCAACAGGGGATGGCAGCACATAGGGCCTGGTAAACACCAAGCACAAAGCATGCGCTCACATGAGTGAGTTGACGTGGGGCACTTTCTCTTTGTAGCTACTGTGGGGAATTGGCCAACTCACAGGTGCAATTCTCTTTTCTTCCTGCACTGTACACCCTTTTTAACCCCAGAAGTGGTGCACTTGGCTGTCTGACTGACAGCAACACTTCAGTATAATCATTGTCTTTAGTGTGGACAGAGGTGAAGCTGAATTAAGAGTCTGGGTCTTGGGACTGAATCAAATTTAGCCACTGGGAAGACAGAATTGAGTGGAGCAGTGCTGCTGATGCAGAGCACAGTGGGAGAGAGGAAGGCTGCCTGCTCCTGTCCTTCTCACACAGGACATCTCTCCTGAGTACCACTGGCCTTGTGTCAGTGAGACAGTCACACACATGTTGACATCCCATCAGGTGTGCTTATGCAAGAGTTTTATGGCACACTGCTCTCTGTGAGCAGTGGGAACTAAACCCCACAGCATGGGACAGCAGCTGCACCAGAACTGCTGCAGTAACAGAGCAGCCTTCCTTGAAAGGCAGTGGGTGCAAGAGCAGGCAGGATGGGCCATGCTGGGCAGTCATAGCATAGGGAAATCCAGACCCTGGAGCCTGTTCCATTTATCTAAGGCTTTCCCAGCAGCTGAAGCATTCTGCATAGTGCTTGTGGGTGTTCTTGGGCACCAGCAGCTGTGACAAGCACTAATGAATCCAGAAGACTGTTTCTGCAACAGAACAGGCTGCTGTGTTCTCTTGTAAAACACTGAGCTCCACTCCTAATCAGTGGCTGGCAGGAGAACCCAAGGGTCATGACATGCATGGTTGGAACCCTCCTGCTTCACCACGAGTGGCACCGTCTGGCTCAGGTGGGCTCCGGGGTTGTGCTCTGCTTGCCTGTAACGTAGAACAAACCTTCAGCCTCTTCCCTGGTGGTGGAAAAAGAGGTTATGGGACACCTGACTTACTGACAATATCTACACAATAAGAAATGTCTGTACCAAAGGAGGTCATTCTTCAACTGTGTCTGTTGTGCATGGGAGGTAGAGCCCAGTGGGCTCCGCACGCTGTTTGTATCAGTAGTGAACTCATTGAGGGCAGGAATGGGTTAAAATGAAACACGTTAATCACCGATCACTCTACCAGTGTTGTCAACTGTTTTTTGTTTTTATTGTTATTGTAATATATTTTGGTTGTTTTTCTAATTTAATTCTCTCACTATCGTCTGACTGTGAACTGCGAACAGTGTTAAACTTGATGTAAATAAGGCCCTTTGAAGGGCCTCTTTGCCTGTCGTTCCACAAAGTTTTGCCAATTTGCATTTTGTTTTAAATAAAGGTTGCGATATTTTATTGGCAAAACCCCATGGTTTTCCTAAGGAATATTTGAAGCTGCTCAGTACTAACCTGAAGTTTGTTGGTTTGGGTAGAAAAGAGGAGATTGCAAAGAAGAGCAGTAGCTTTATTTATACCTGTAAAATCAAGCTTAGTGTTGCCGTGGAGTGGTCAGAGGAGAGTGGGTCTCACTATTGGGTACATAATTGCTTACATCTGAAACATCCCTGTGTGACCTGGCAGAGTGCAGGGCCTTGTGTGGTCAAGTGTGAGTTGCCCCCATTGGCAACACCACCAGTAATGGAGTAATAACTGCTCAACATGCCAGCTTCATACCAGCCCTGCACTGGTGAAACAGCTGCCCAAGAGACTTCCTTCCCCTCTAAGCAGCACCAGCCTAACCTGGGCACCTGAAGATTCTTTTCTATTAAATTAAAAAATAATAATCCTGGGTGATCCTGGCAACTACCTCCAGCTAACTTCCTCAACTTTCTGCCCATGTTATAAAACACAGAGTTGTGTCCTTCTGTGGGGCTGTTTCCTCCTTTCCCCACCTGCCTCTGCCTCTGATGTTTCCAGGGTGAAGCTTTAGGCTTGACACTTGTGATTAAGAAATTGATCTTAAACCAGGTCTCAGAAATGCCTGATAACAGTGCATGCTGGCACAGGCCCCAAGGTCCAGTCCAGAGACAACAGGTAAGTTTAAACTAACTGCATCAGCTGAGCAGCTGGCTCATCTTCCTGCCTTGGACTATGAAGCCTCGTTAGGTAACAGAGCCAGCGTGCCCAGAGCGACACATGAACTCAAAGTCTACAGGACTAGTAAGTGTGTCTGGTCAGTCTTCTCCCAGAGGTCATGCTGCTCATCACTGGCACTGCAGGGAGGTTCAAAGCTTAAAATAGACCAAAGGTCTGCGTGCGGGGTGTCCAGGGCGCTAAGCCCTGTCCTTGGCGTGTGCCGTTTCACCTCATCACCCAGCACAGCTCTGTTGGAAGGGAGTTTGGACCTAGAGGTCATAGTGATTCTCATAAGACTGTTGAAATTTTTTGGTCCTGCTGCAACATACTTATCACCTGGCAAGTAGCCCGACAGCAAACAGGCCCTTAGTGCAGTAATGCTGATATCAGCTGGAAAAACACAGATGCAACATACTGAAAGACCCTCAGGCTTGCTGCATCCCTCAAACCCCAAATTCAGCTGCAGCCCGTTCCTTCAGCCACCATCCTCATCAACTGCCCTTTGCCCTTGAAAAGGGAATTAGTCTCCCCTTTTTCATCTTGCAGGGAGGCAAAAAGGTTCTTCACCAAATTGCTTAGAAAAATAATTTCAGCAGAAGGTCACCTCATCCCTGCGGCTGCTTCCATACAACAGAAGACTCCACTGAGAGGGGGACACTCCAAAGGGGGAAGCTATGGATTTGACATCCCCAGAGGAGATTACTGTCATTTTCTCAATGCAAGGGCCTCACTGAACAAACCATGATCCTGGCACGCGCATGCATCCCTGAGCAGCAGAAACCTTCTTAGTACAGGAGAGTAACAGAGAAAAATAAGCAAAACAGTTCTGTGCAATCTTGTAAAGTGACAGAACTGGAGACAGGGTGAGGACATGGCTTCTGCTGCACTGTCCCAATAGGACCAGTCTTTCCAAGATCTGCCCTCATCACATAAGTAACAAACCAAGGACTTGGACATCCCCACTCCCATAAAGCATAGCACCTGTCAACACAACCACATCACCAGGCTACAACCTGCTAGAAGAAGGGGCTTAAACACTGGACAGACTTGAGATGGAGCCAAGTGCAGGCTGTCCTGGCGCCCCAGGAGTGTGGCTGGGCAGGGGGCATCTCCTTCCCTGCAAACAGCCCTCCGAGTAACGGGGTTAAGCGCGTGTCCCTGTGCAAGGGCATGGCTGGGTAACCTGCCTGCCTGACCTTGTGCAAGAGAGCAGGTCTAGGGTGCAGAACCACCTTCACCACTGGTGTAGTCCCACCTGGGGTTCAAGGAAGGAAGTAATTGATGCGCTGGGGTACAGATTTGCAGCCCTGTGCAGAGAAAAGCTTCTCTTCTTTGGGCACAAACACCATCATCCTGGCCACCTCATCGAGGGCTGCCTCTGTGTATGGAAGTCCACGGGCTAGGAAAGCATCCCGTGCGCAGAGCTTCACGTGGTGGTACTCCAGGGGCAGGAATGGCACGAAGAAATCAATGAGGTTCTCTTTGAGGAGGTGGCTGTGGGCATAACCATCCTCTGTAGCAAGACAAGACAAACAAATTTCAGAAGCTTCACCTGGGAGCTGTCATCTCTCTGCAGCATCAGGCTTGTCTCTTGGCAGGGCCTGTCCTGGCTCATCCATATGTTTTGGGAGAGAGACACCCACTTGTAAAGAGCTGTTCAGCACTTAGTCTGAACAGGGAAAGACATTACAGCTTGCCCATTTCAGGCCAAAAGAAGCCTGAATCCCTAGAGAAACCTTGATACTCCTGTACAGTGTTGGGCTGCCATTCACAACACAACCATTTTCAGGGCTGAAGTAGGTAAGAAGGACACACAGCTCCTTCCTCATGCGCCTCATGCGTGGGGCTGTGGTCATGTGGATGAGGGAAGGGGCTCATGCAGCAAATAATCTTGGGGTGGGGTGCTAGAAATAAAGCACGCACACTTGTGCAGCACAAGGTGGATGGGACTGTAAGCAAGGCCCCAAGCCAGTGCAGAGGGGCAGGCTTGCAGGCAGCCTACCCACAGCGTCCCACAAGCAAGCCTGGCTCTTACCTGCAGCCTTCTCCAGCTCCAGCTGCAGCCGCTGCTCCAGGAGCTCCATGGAGATCTCCTCCCGTGCCCGGCCAGCTCGCCAGAAGTCCAGGGCTACCTCATTGATGGTGTTGCCGCCAAGATTGCTGTGGACACAGGAGGGAAGTCATTCAACCCTGTCCTCTCCAAGATGAACTACTGAGAGCTGCCAACAGCCTCACCTGCAGACAGGCCTCAGCAGTTCTCTTAGCAATGAAGGCTTTCCTGTGTAGGATCAGCATCTGAAATAACTAACACATGGAGGAGCCAAGCTTCTTCACAAATTACCCCTTTCTAGAGGCATCTGTACAGCTATCTTCCATCTTGCCAGCTCACAGCCTGGGGCAGCTGCTTTCTCTCCCAGGAGCCAGCAGAATCCTCCATCTCTGTCAGTCCCATGTCCTGGCTGTGATGCCATCGACCTCACAGGTAATGCTTGGCTGCACACCAAACCCTCAAGAAGCCACCATTGAAAGCCCAAGTTAGAAGGCAGAACACGTGGCAGAAGCCTCACTAGAAGGGAAAGTTCAGGGCAGGGATTCAAGTGGCAACCCAGGACTTGGCAAAGCACCCCCTGCATGAGGGACAAAGCAGTTCCCATGTCACGACTACTTTGGACACAGTGGTGGCAGCTCCATGGTGGGGAGTGGAGTCCTGACACCCACTGAGGTTCCCAGAGCAGTCCCTCACCCTGGAAAGCAGATCAAGGGCAGGCAGCCCCTCGCATGCTGGTGAGAGGTTTGCAACAGCCCCAGCACCCCACCACCAGTAAGCTGGCAATACTGGAACCAGCTGACTGCAGAACTGGTATAGGTGGAGGCAGACCGGCACTAGGACAGACCTTGCACCAATCTTTTCTCTCATGTCAGAGGCTCTGGACCCACTCCCCAAATGGAGGGGAGGCAACATTAAAAATCCACCACTGTTTCCCTCCCCCCTGCTGCCTTGTTAGGGCAGGGGAAACAGCTTACATTGATCCTGCTCCCACATCCCATGAGAGAAACACAGCGTCTTTTGACTGAGGACAGGCAGCCAATCCCCCCTTATCCCCCAAACCTGGCCAAAGCTGCAGGACCAGGCCAGTGTCCAAGGGAGCCCTGGGGCAGAGCCAGCCCTCCTACAACAGGTCTGTGTCACACTGCCACCGGGTGTGATGAAAGCTCCCCAGGATTACACACTGCTGCTGTGCAAGGCACCCTGCTCCGCTCCACTTGGGGGCACGAGGGGGCTGATGTCACCCCCCGACCTGCATGGCTTGCCAGGTAGGACACAAGATCAGTGGAGCACAGTCAGCACCACATCCACCCTGCCCTGAGCAACAAGGAAGAATCTGCCCCCTCCACCATGGCTCCTGCTGGGAGGCCCACACAGGTAGGACTGAAATACGGTCAGTTCTGCAAGCATTGGGCACATATACAGGTCCTCAATGGGCAGAGAAACTTCCTGGGAACCACCAAACCTGAGATAAGAACATTTGCTTAGATAGTGGGAGATTGAAAGCAAATGCTCTGTCCACCTCTAGCCTGTGGGAATGTCTCTTGCCAAGGCCAAGCTAAAGGCTGTAACTCCTCAACTGAAGGGGACCCAAGATACTTGTCCCTCCTGGCATTTCCCACTGCCTACTTCAAGGCACATGCCCTCCTCACATCCTAGTTCTGAGATGTCCCACTTCTCCCTTGTGAAGCATCCCACCTAGGCTTGGGTTGGGACAGCACTGGGCTGTGCACATGCCAAAGTCCTTTCTCCCTCTGGATGGGTAAGGGACCAACTAAATCACAGCATGAACTGATGCCAGATCAGTCCTCACAGCATAGCAGACTGATGGCACCTCAGCCTGCAGCCACAGCCACACAGTGGGAACTCCCCACCTCCTGCTCCCAAATAACAGTGCCACATTGCACAAGAACTTCCCACCAAGGTCTGCTTTGCTCCCTGGAGTATGTGATCTCCCTGCTGAGCTGTGCAGGGTGACACTGTGCTAGCTCTCTCACTGGTTCCTTGTCTCAAAGCCTAGACATAGGATTAGGTGTCCCAGCTAAGCCAGATCTTAGCTCTTCCTGCAAATGCCCCTGAAAATACTCAAGGAGGATGCCCAGCATCAGTAAGCAAAATTGACCATGGAGGCAACTGCCTTTTTCTAGACATTTTTTCCCCTCTCCTGCAGCCTAAGCCCCTCATATCACACACCTCAGGGGATAAACTCCATCACTTTGATCCTTGCCATCCCTTTGGGGGCCCAGAAATCACCTGAGGAACAGGAAGATGGATCTCCTGTAAGCCACCTTGCTCTTGTTGTCGTAGTGAGCCATGAAGGGCTTGATGGCATCCAGGAGGCTGAAATGAAGTTTCTCTGCCTCATCGAAGATGAACAGGGGCTGCTTGCAGCGCTGCACAGTCTCACTGATCTGATTCTTCAGCTGAGCCTGCAGAGCAGCAGGGAGGAGCATGAGAAGCACAGCAGCACTCAGTGCCACCGGAGCACTGTGCACGGGCTATGCCGCAATGTCATGGGTTAACCCCGACTGGCAGCCACTTGCTTATTCCCTCCCATCCAGCCAGACAGGGCAAAGAATAGGAAGAGCAAAAAGTGAGTCAAGATAGTTTAGTAAGTGAAGGAGAGAGGAAGAAAAAAGAAATCAAAGCCAGTGATGCAAAGGCATCCACTCACACCTACCACAAGCAGACTGTTGCCCAAGCCAGTCTCTGAGCACTGGCTTCCTACCCCAAAACCTCCTTTGTTCAGTTTTTATTGCTGAGCACCACAGTAAATAGCATGGAACATCCCTTTGGTCAGCTGGGGTCAGCTGTCTGGCAGGACCCCTCCCAACTCTTTGTGTACTCCAAACCAACTGTCTGTGGGGGCCAGACTGGGAGGAGAAGGCTTTGAGGCTGTGCAAGCATTGCTCACTGGTGTGTTATCAACACTGTTTCACTCATAAATCAAAAATACAGCTCCATTATGGGCTGCTGTCAAAAAAATTAACTCCATCCCAGCCAGACCCAGTATACCGGGCCATCCCACAGCAGCACAGTGTTGTTGGTTCTCACCTTGTATGAATCCACATACACGTGATGGGGGAAATGGAAGAGTGAGATGAACAGCCTGACACACTCGCTCTTCAGCCCATCCCGGTACAGGTGACTGGCCACCATCCGTGCCACAAAGTTCTTGCCTGTGCCAGACCAACCATGGAAGGAGAGGACCAGAGCCTTCTCTGGCTCTGGGTTCTGCAGGAACCCTTGCACAGCCTGGATGACCACTTCCTTTGCCAAGTGTTGCCCATGGAGCTGCCCATTGAGGTCTGCTGCTAGCCCTGCAGGGAAGAGAGAGCAAAAGCTCAGCCTGAAACTGCAAGCCTAGCTGCTGCTGCAGGTGGGAATAAGAGGAGAAAATGTGGCAGGGCCTGAGGCCCACCCAGCCCTGCTGGTGGGGCTGCCTGAGAGGAGGCTGAAGTGGTGTTATACCCCCAGGGTCAATGAGACAGGCTGCTGGTACCTGCCTGCATCAGCCACTGACCACAAAAAGATGGATATTCCACTGACCCCTTTTTTCCTTTGGGAAGCAGAGGAGGTATTTGACAATTGCAGGGAGCACTTGAATCCAAAGATCCTCATGAGCTCCCAGCAGAGGTTATGGATACCAGAAGTCTAAGGACCAGCAAAATGCAGACACCAGTGCAAGCTTTACATGCAGGTCTCTGTGTACCTTCTTGACCTGGGGTTGGATGTTGGGTCAGTTTGTATCCCACTGTGCATGCCTGAAAGCTACCAGATGAAGGCAGGGCTCATGGCAAACTGGAACAGATAATGCTGTACAGTAAGGAACAAACTCTCTTGCAGTCTCAGAACTACAAATGAATAATGGGAACCAGGATTTAGCTCAACCCCGTGCCCTCCCACCAGCTCAGCCCCTGCTCCAAAATGCTCTTTACTCACCTCACAGCTCTTGACAAAATACACCTTTTTTTGAAGAAGAAAACCCACAAGGAATCAACAAGAGACAAGGGAGAGGCAGCAGAGACGAGCACTGCTTGGGCTCTCCCAAATCCGGCACAGCACCTACCTGTGATATTGTTGACTACCCTGCAGTCTCCTGTCCGGCAGCACTCGCTGAAGCTGCAGTACCAGGTAGAGAGGATCTCCAGGTAATCCCGTCCCACCAGAGGCAGGCCCCAGCCTGGAAAGAACAGCAGACTGAGCAGAGCTGTTCCAGCAAGTGTCTTGTCTAGGTTTGGTGTGGGCCCTCAGCTGAGGCTGGTTAATGGCAGCCCTCCTCCTGCGTGCAGGGACACTGCCCACCAGCAGCCCAGCCGTGCGGAGGGGAATAAGCGGGCAGCAGCTGGCTCGGGTGGGCACAGTGAGACACAGGAGGAGAAAGCCAGGGTAGTGATTGCCCCTTGGGAAAGGCAGCGTCCACAGCAGCTGGGGGAAGCAAGGTGATGGACCTTGCTGTTTCTGGGGTATGGGAGAGGGAGGGAAAGGAGGAAGGTGCTTACCCGGGCTGGGACTGGACACTTCTTCCTCCTCTTCACAGCCCTCCTGCCACACTTTGCACTTCAGGTACTGCCAATACTGCTTGGAGAGAGCACCCACAGCTCCCAGATGCTTCTTGACGGCTTTGTACCTTGCCCCACTCCACGGTTCCCCCTCTGCTACGGGGCCCTGCTCCTCTCCCCAGAGCCACCGCGTCGTCCCTCGGCTGCCCAGGCCCCTCGATCCCCCCAGCAGCAGCAGGCAGCAGGCCAGCCCCAGGAGAGCCGGGAGCCTGCCCGGGCCCATGGCGGTGGGTCGGATGTCAACAGCCCTGTCCCGGCTCGCTGGGTGTCTGCGGGCTCCCTGCCTTCCTTAAACCGCTTGAGCCGTGATCTCACTTCCTGGCCGCCTGCGATTGGAGTCGCTGGAGAACAGCGGCGGGGTGGTGTCACCGCCAGGCACTGATGGCTTCACGGCTGTCCCGTGAATGGAGGCTCCAGCCGCACGGCCCGGATCCTGCCTGCGCCACACTGCAAAACACAGCCCCTGAAAGAAGGCTCCAGGCACCCCTCGGGTCTGTATCCCCGTCTGCTTCCCGGGTCCTGCCAATCCCTGCTGGGAGGGGAGGCGAGCGGCTTCTCTTGAGCCGGGCTGGAGAGGTGCCTAAGGAAGCTGCTGACACCGCCGCAGGCCTCCCTCTGGCCTCCGCACCGCGGCACCAGCAACAAATGCCTGGGGAAGGCAAATAATCTGGGGTTTTTCAGGTCAGGGGCTCAGCTGCAATTTTGCTGCCACAAATGCAGAAGGCATCAGCAGTTGTTGTTCATCAGCGTCCTTTCCGAAGGACACAAAAATTACAGCCATAAACCTGGGAGCAGGAGGCAGTGGATGAGCCACACCAGCCACAGAGGGAGCTGGGGTGTCGGGTTGGTTTGCTGCCTTCTGTGCTGTTAGTTTCGTGATTAGATCAAGGCTCCAAGACATGGTTTTGTTGCTGGCTCTGGGGCAGGTTTGCTGTGTGACACTGGATGCACGTCCTTCCTCATCAACCCCAAGAATTGCTGCTGTTTGCTTCTACATCCATGCATCTTCATCCACCAGTATATCTGAATGCGAAGACAAGGTATGGTGGCCTCCACTCACACGGCCAGGAAAAGGTATAACTCAGATCAGGACAGAACCACCATGAAATCATGTATGAGAACTGAGCTACAACTCATTACCACCACTAAGCTCACCATCACCAACCGCTTTAATCCAGTGCTAGCTGTAAACCCTCTCCTGGAGAGTGAAGCAGCAAGCACAGTCATTAGGGCTGGCTGCCTGTGCTTTGGCTGGAGATTCTAGGATCCCAGGCAAAGCCTGGCTTTTGGAAACAGGTATGCACACAAACTCAGGTAGGGGTAGGGGGTTTAAAGTGGATAAGCTCCACACAACTTGGATCTTACGTTAAACTGTACCCACCACTGGCATACTGTAAGAGACTACACCTGTACAAGTTACTGAGCATCAGGACAAGTCCACCCACAACTTATGCCATCCGACATGAGGCCAGGATGCTTTGGACACGAGAAAGAATTTCAAGAGTCAGAAAAATAAGAAGGATACCAAGTGCAACTGATCCAGCCTGACGATTCTGTTGTTCAGGTGGATGGGGAGCGAGTGGGATCCAGCACCGCCAAGTCATGGAGTGGAGCATATCACCATCTACAGGTGTCTATAAGTATTACACATCGATATTAAAGATACCGGTGTTAACAGTATTGCCCCCTCCAGCTTCAAAAATAGTGAGGCTAAAGCCTTAGCAGCAGTTGCAATGACAAACATAACTAAAAACATGCACATTAAAAAAATCAATTAAAACTCAAACTCACTATAGCCATAACAAATTAAACTATCAGCCTTTCTGAAAACCAGCTAAAGCATCTGAATTTAAGCATTTCCTCAGGCAGGAAATCATCCCCACAGAATGGAAAGGAAGTGGCAGGAGGCTGGAAGAGATCGTAGTGCACTACACTGAAGAGACTTGCCCAGACCTGACTTGGGAAGGACCGGGATAGGAGGCACAGAAGGTACTGCCCTAGGAGAGCTTGTTGGGATTCTCTCTCTCCCCTCACCCTCTACCCCTCCTTTATTTTTTCTCCCTGTGCTGGAACATTCACTAGAGTACTTGCTAACCTTCAGGTAACACTCTTGCAGGAAGAGGTACTGCAGAGCTCTGCATGGCCCCACAGATGGTCACAGAATCATGGAATGGCTTGGGTTAGAAAGGACCTTATACCTGGATGCAGAGCTTTTCACCTCGTGGCTGGTTATTCCAAAAGGAGTCCTGGTGAGCAGAAACCACCTCATTAAAATCCACGTTCTCAGGTCAAGTCAGGCCTTACAGCGCAGGGATCCTCTCAAAACAGATTAAAACCAGCATCATAAAAATGTGATTGTGCCTGCCTTATTTAGCACCCCTAATGCAACTCAGGACAAGCAAATACTTAGAAGCAACCCGCAGTCCAGGTTTTATACTACAGGCTGTATCCCCTGGATGGGGAAATGCCCTGCTTCCATCCTTTTAGGGGTTTTCAACTTTCCATTCAGCAATTCCTTCTGCACATCCATAGATGAACTCTGAAAGAAGGCAGGAGGAGGAGAAAAGTCTCTCTGCAGAGTGCAGTATTACACAGCTATGAATTAGATCACTAAAAAATAAGATCTGGAATAAAGGGTGTAAGGGGAATCCTTTGCCCTCCTACCTTTAGTTCTCTCCTTGAAGACCCATCCCCAGTCTCTTAAAAATATTGAGACTCCACAAGATAAAAGCAGAGTACCAGTCCCACACCTGGGGTGTATTAAGTATGAACTTATTTTAATTTATGATGTTTAGAAACAATAAAAATTTGGAGGGAAAGAATTTGAAAGAAATTCAGGGAAAATGCTGATTTTCAAGCCCCTTTGATTCTCCCATGGCTCAAAGTTGTTTCTGTTCATTCTTCTGTAAAATTATTTTTGTTACGCAATCAGAAACATGTTAAAATGTTTCAGTTACGTGAATTCTCACCCTGTTACTAAGGCAAACCACTCCAAAATTACGTAGCAGTAGTACAACAAAGCGCTTGTAAGAACAGCTCTCCAAACTAGCTATTTCAGCCTTTCAAAACTCAAAAGCATCTGTAATTCTGTAAGTTGTTGAACTGTTAACACACAAGCAAAAATCCTGTCCTGCTCCTGAGCAGACTGGCACCTCAAAAACAGAGATGGATGATATGAAAAATTGTCACCACACAATGCTAGGAGACAAAACAACAACCCCAGAACATCCACCCTGCAAAATGCCCAAAACAAAATCTCCAAACAATTCTTAGAAAACTCAGCAATGCTGAAGTTTAAAGTTTCAGCTGAGAAAGCCTAGTTTAAAAAACAGCAGGTGCCTTTGGTTGGTTCACAACATGACGCTGATGCTACAAGCCAGGTCAAAGACTGTCCCTGCCTTTCCAGGAGTGGCAAAGTGCTTTGGCGGTTTTGGGGTGTCCTGTCCCCAGGAGCTGTACGGGGACTGGCAGCAGCTCACGCATCCCTCACAAGTACACAGCAGCTCTCGGTGGCTTCTTTGCCTTCCAGATGTTTGACATTCAGAACTGTGAGCATCACCTCTTACCTCTGAAGAACTCACTGCAGGGGGTTAAGAAAACAAGCTCCAATACAGCCAGGTTAAACCCCTGCACTCTGTGGGAACAGATTTTGATGCCTGTTTACTTGCCTCATCTTACAAAAAGCTTTGAAAAGCTAGCCATGAACACCTGCCTACTCTACATACATCTCTTGCTCCACAAAAGAAAGCCAGCCTACTGGGACACAACCAAGAGACCAGCCTAGGTGCCTCGCACACGCCAGGCCACAGGATACACTTTCAAAAGCTGTATTTTGAAGGAAGACCACTTAAAGTTCACACAGAACATAACACATCTTTTTAAACTCATCTTTCCTTACCAGCAAGGCTCTTGCAAACAACCTGGCCATTCAACCCCATTCCTGGATATACATGACTGTAACAAACACCACTGATAACCATTAGTGAAAGAATAACTGAAACAGCAGTAGCAAAACACTCTGAACAGTCAGCCCAATACATGTCAGATCGAGAAAAAGAGAGATACTTAAACAATCCATCAATGTTGCTTTATTAAAATCTTTATTCACACAATGTCGCTTTATGTGGAATCTGACCCTGGGGGATACAAGTAGAAAGTCATGATTGCATTCTCTTTTCTTATTAGCAACCTCCATTTCTGCAGCTGCTCCCAGGGGCAATCCTCTGACAGCTCCAAGAGGGGTGTCTGTTTCAAGCATCTTGCTCCAGCTGCCACAGCAAATAAATTACCTTCTTAATAAATTAGTATTTTTCAGTTGAAGTTTGTTTGGCATGACACACTCCAGTTCATTAGCTGCTGGAAGAGGAGCAGACTTCCATGTCTCCTCCAGCCTGACTGCTGACTTCGGAAGGAGGAGATAAATAGCAGATGGCTGATGATGCTCTCTTTTTAATTAGTTCTTGATTTCTGTGCTTCAAGCGCTCCTATATTACTAATATCCACAACACAATCATGTTGTAACATCTGGAGCCAGCGGATGACGGTGTGCACAGTGAACAAGAATTAGGTGTCATAAAAACCTCATCAACACAGGATAGCACCTGCCTCACGAATGACACTTTTCCAGAGATTCAAGCAGACCCTGCTCGCATGTGGATGCTGCTTCTTATTTCTTAGGGTTCCATATTCAAACAAATCACTGCCAAAATGCCAGAGACTATCACAAGGCTAAAATCAGATCTTCCTGATTCTGGGTAAGAGAGGAATTTATTTTTCTTTCTTGCTGCACAACCCCATTCTCCAGTGGTGTTTACAGGGGCCAGAAGCATCAATATGACAAAAAAATTAAAAAAAGAAGAAAAAAAGCAACCATTTCTTGCTTCCTCCTACTGATGATGCCTGACTTCACCGCCCTTTGTTCAAGTAAACCAACACACTGCTTTAAACCTTTGACATTCATACTGGGGATAAACTTATCCCCAGGTTCCATCTAACAGCAATAGCTTCAGCTTAGAGCCCTGTGAAGAAACAACATGTAAGTCCCAAACACTAATTTAATTTCATAAAGGCAGAAAGACTTTTTTTGGAATCCATTATTAAATCAAATGTAAATGATCAAGAGTGATCACATAGAAATCAAAACATCAAATTTTGGTAGGTCTTTTCCAAAATATTAAGTGCTCATGATTAAGCTCGAAGAACATACTTTTAATAATGCTACAAGCCATTACCGTGTGCTTCACCATCTACCCCTTATGTAAATCAACTTAAATTTCCTGGGAAAGAGTTTATGCCAAAATGCCTCAGTATGAACCTATTCTGCTTTAGAATAAAAGCATTCACTAACCACCTCACTGCTGCACACAGTCCTTTCCACAGTGTCTCACTCAACCACTGAAATCTAATGGGCAGCCAAGTGATAGGCCAGCTCAGCCAGCGAGGGCCCAGGGCAATCTCTGCTCAGCTCCTGCCACACTCACAATCAGCTAGGCATGCTCGCCTCTGCCCTAAGGAAACCTGCAAGGCACAATCCACACTAGTGGGTCCTCACTGAAGGACCATGGCTTCCAAAGCACGTGTTATGCTATTAAGTACAACAATAAACAGGCACTGGCTTAACACCAGTGTCCTAAAAGCTGTCTGTGCATTACAGTCCTGACTGGTAACACCA
The DNA here is from genome assembly GCF_012275295.1 of Melopsittacus undulatus. NCBI lineage: Eukaryota > Metazoa > Chordata > Aves > Psittaciformes > Psittaculidae > Melopsittacus > Melopsittacus undulatus. Next base: position 52,469,101 of record NC_047532.1, on the reverse strand, counting down.
ATAAATAACTCCAGATCCCATCCTGGCTCTCAGGTGGGTCTGCGACATGGCCAAGTCCAGAACAGTTCTAGAAGAACATAAAATTCAGTTTAACAATTACATTCTACTTTCAAGATACTCTGCTCATGCAATGACAAAAAGACTCCAAACAAAATAGAACTGCATTTAAAAAATAAACTCTCTCACTTACACCTCTTTGATCAGGTATAGCGGCAGGTGCAAGAACAGAAACAGCTCTTTGTCTGCCCCCCAGGCTACTCCAGAGTTACAAAGGTTTTGAGAGGTAAATCAAGGAAAAATTCCTAAGCTGACATTTTGCTGCTCTTGCCCCCAAGTCCAATAATACATAATCACTTTGGGAAGTGAGCTCTTTCCTTACTTCTAAGGTCCACACTGTCTAAACTAAAACCTGATGCAAAGCTGTTAAATTTGGAAACGTAATGATAAAGCTGATTCCCTTCTGGGGAGACGTATTCAGACCTACCACATGTGTGACAGGTTTTGCATCTAGAAGCTCATCCACAGTGCAAGCTGGCACAGTGCTGAAAGAGGACAGGGACTAGCACTAGATGAGAGTTACAAGTTTGCCGCAAAAGCCAAATTACACTAGCTCTCTCCCTGTCTATGGCAGAGTCATTAGGAGTGAGGACCCCAGGATGACTACCCCAGTCAGAACATTGCAGTAGGGGTTGCAGGAAGGCAGAAAACTTTCTGGAAGTGCTCACAGCTTCAGAGCTCAGCCACAAGCCAGACCAGCTAAATGGTGAGACTGAGAAACTGCTGGCGTTCCACAGAACAGCAGCACTGAGCTGTGGTTATAACATCAAGCAGCAAGAAGCTCTCCCATATGAAGACCACAGCTCATGGTTCTCTCCACTCTTCAGGGCCTTGCCCATGGCTGTTGGTTACTGGGGAAATTTAGCAGTACACCTCTCTTTCTGCAGTACAACACACATAGACTCCCCACATTAAATAGGGCCTACAGTATAAGCAGCATGACCTCACTAAATAGAACCTGCTTCCAAGGACAGAATCTGTCCCCCTTCTTCGCTACAATATAATGAAAATTTGGTTAATATGGGCACAGGACTGCAATGATATTTTCTCTACCCAGACCTTGCCAGATTCCATAGAAATGGAAAACAGTGACAGGACACATGAAAACTTACTGTAACCCCTTAATTACCAAGTGCTGTATAACCACCCTGTCCTCCCCTCTATCTCCAACCCTGTGGATAAATCTTTGATAGGACTTCAGCAAAAACACTGAAGCATTATCACATGAGGCAAACCCCTTTCTCAGCCTCTTACCAAGGAAAAGACAACTGAGCGGCAGAGGTCCCCTCTCCCACCCCTAATGGCATTCAGAAGAACATCCCATCCCCGATGGGGGGGGTGGCACAACTCTTCAGTCTAATAATTTATTCACCACTTCCTCTTTCTCTAAAGAAGCAGTAAAATGCCTAACCAGCTCACAGCTGATTATGTACAACCCTGAATCAGACAAAAACTCGCAAGAGTATATGTGGGGAAGAGAAGGGCAGAGGATCATACTGTTCATCTCCATTTGTTCCCTCTAAATTCAGTCTACAAATTAGTGTCTGCATTCCACACACTTCCACCAATACCAAACGCCACTTTTAGCCAGTGCAATGCCCACTGCCGGCAATGGACACATACTACAATGACCAAGATGCCATTACAAGTACTGAGCTATCCAGGGCTCCAACTTCCCACCTCTCACTGCTGTCAGCCCAAGGTAAAAGCCAGTGTCACCTGTTTCTCTGGCTAGGAAGCTTTCCTGTTCATTTCAGTCCATCTTGGCCGCAGCCTTTCTGAACTGATTGTGCTGTTTTTCTATCACTTTTCTGTTTGTTTGTAAAAAAGGAGTTTCATCTGTGTTCCACTACAATTACAAATGAGACAGAGTCATCCTGTCTTCCACCAGCACAACATCTGGCCCAAACTGGTCTGTGCACTGCTTCACTGTAGCCAGAATGCTGAGAAGCCGCTGGTCTAGGGCATCCAGATGAGGGTCAGAAAGCACCGGTGAGATGGGGTCATGCGACATAGCAGTTTTTAAGGCAGACTTCAATGCTCCATTCTTCAGGTAATTAAGTCTGTTCCAGGTAGAAACCCTGATGCTGCAAAAGAGAGAAACAACATTGTCAGATGAAGCCCCGACAGCAATACCAAAGCTAGCCTCTTGAAGAAGCCTGTCACACCAAGAACGGAGCCTTGCTAACAACATGGTTTTGGATGGGAGGGTCCAGGTATAGCTGCATTAGATGCAGTTATCTAATTGGAACTTGAAAACTGAAGGTGAAGAAGAAAGCAACTAATGTGAGTTAATTCTTATGTCATATAAACCCACTTGAAGCTGCTAGCAAGGAAGCTCTCTTCAGTCCTGAGGCCTCCCAGACACAGTCTGAAAAGGAAAGAAAATTAATAGTCTGGCTGCTAATTCAGACACAAAACTCATGTCACCTCAGGAAGAGTATCACTGAACAGCAATTAATCATGAAGAACAAAAGTCAGTTGACTGAACCTCCAAGAAAGTGAACCCAGCAGTGATCTTTCTCCTCACTGGCCGTTGAACTTGCTCATATCAGCCCATATAAACTGAGTTGTTCTGTGAAGTTTCTTAGGATTCTCTCTCAAATTTTTGTGGTTTAGCACCATTGCTCTAAATTCTTGGCTATTAATGGACTCTACAGAAACCAGCAATATAACCAAGTGCTGTAATAACCCAATAGTTAAAACAATTATGCATCTTAATTTTTATATGGCATTCTGTCTGCTATAAGAAAGAAAGGATATCTGAGAAGAAGGAACTGCGGATTTATGTATTACAGATAAACTCCTTTTCTGGTTGCATTTGGAAGAGCCTAGATGAGAAAGATTCCAAAAGAACCTCATAAAGTGGGAAATCACATATGCATTTAAAATTAATGTAGGAAAACTAAATAATTTGAAAATCATTTAGTTTAACTGTTCTCCGTATGGTTTCTAAAAGAATCTTGCAGAACACAGGCCAGATGTACTGTAGCATGCATAGAGCTTTGCTTAGAGCAAGCAAAGGGTGAGAGCTCAGGGTATCTGCAGAATTCCCAGGTTTTACAGGTCCTGAGGAATTCAGGAGACAGGATCTTCCAAGGACAGGCTCAAGGAACTCTCAACTAAACGCTTAATTTGGAAGGCTTAACAGAGTTAATGTTTTCTTGAAGTAGCAGAAGCAGAAAACAGATAGATCAGTATTTTTCTTCCTGGAACTTTTAATAGAATGGTTTGGGTTGGAAGGGACCTTAGAGATCATCTAGTTCCAAACCTCCTGCCACAGGCAGAGACAACTTCCATTAGACCAGGTTGCTCAAAAGTTGCTCTAAGCCCTGTCCAACCTGGCCTTGAACACCTCCAGGGATGGGGCATTCACAGATTCTCTGGCAACCTGTTCCAGTGCCTCACTACCCTCATAGTAAAGAATTTGTTTGTAATATACCAACCTAAATCTACCTTCTTCCAGTTTAAAGCCATTGCCCCTTGTCCTATTACTACATGCCCTTGTAAAAAGCATCTCTCCAGCTTTCCTGTAGGCCCCCTTTAGGTATTCAAAGGCTGCTATAAGTTCTCTCCTGGGCTCCAAGCCTTCTCTTCTCCAGACTGAACAAGCCCAGCTTTCTTAGCCTGTCTTCATAGGAGATGTGCTCCAGCCGCCTGATTGTCTATTCATTAATGAGAAGGAGCAATAGCCTGGTGAGAGAGCGGACACAGAAAACAGAAATCAACAAGTCACAGTTTCTAAAAATAAAACAAAACCACAGCTCAGAGGGCCAAAGCAGAAACAAAATCCTGCAAAAAACCTACAAATGTCACATTGAAAGGAGCACCCTGAGCAGTGCTGCAATATGGTTTAGAAAGAACATTCAGCAATGAAGGTAGTTAAATTGCCAGACACGGTTAGTTGTTAGCTTCTGTCAGGGAGGACTCAAACTGTGATGTGAACTTTTATTCGGCAGGATCTGGATGGAGACAGCTGCAGATGCAAAGTACCTGTCATCCTGACTAAGGACAGATTTGAACCAGTGACCTGGAGGCAAGACTACTTCCTACAGTCTACCATCTGATTTACTACCCTAATGAAAATGTATTTCTCAGCTTCTTGAGCAGTGACAATACATCAAACAAATATAGTAAAGCAAACATTTTCAAGTTGCCAGAAGGCTTCAAACTTAATTACATTGCAAACCTAAGGACAGCAATTGCATAAATAAAGTGAGCAGCATCCCTGCATTTCACTTACATGCAGCACTGATAAAGAGGAGCCAAGATGCTTCTTTCATCCAGGGCAGGATTTCCAAAGCTGAAAAGCAAAATTAAAATCAAGTGAACCAGTTGAACTCCTAATGCTGTTCTCAACATCAAGAGATGGGTAAGGAATTAAAAAAAAATAAAAAAAATCAATACTAGACAATTCCATGCTCCAACAGATCAAATTTCAATTAACATATAAACAGGCTATGACCAGTTACAGGTATAACTCTCAACAGTGTCAGTTAATGCACCAGGTAAACAGAAGCAACACTAGTGTAGCTACTTCTTTATCAGACCAAGGCACCTTAGAAACAAACTTCAGAGGAGTTTTGAAATTGAGCTCATCTTGTGAAGCAAGGGAAAGGAATAATTGGTATTCTGGACATAGAGAGCAGAAGAGTTGTGTGTTTGACACAGCTAAACAGGGAATGAATGAAATAGCAGCCATGTGCTCTTTTACATGGCCAAGCTCAGATCAACAGTTCAACTAACAAGGTAATCAACTTTAATATTTTACAATCATACTTTCCAAGGGAGGCCTGCCAAGAAGATTTCATAGTATTTTAAGCTTCATCTAAGAAATCCTTTCTTCTTTATTTTTTAATAGTTTCACTCTCCTTATAATACCATTTTTAACAAAGAACTTTGCCCTCAGTAAA